>NW_026642179.1:0-1200000 GCF_028554395.1 Pezoporus wallicus
GGCCAGGCCAGGCCAGACAAGGCAAGGCATGGCCAGGAGAAGCAATACCAGGCAAGGCAAGGCAAGGCCAGGCGGGCAAGGCCAGGCAAGGCAGGGCAAGGCAAGGAAAAACAAGGCAAAGCAATACAGGGGAAGGCAAGGCCAGGCAAGGCAAGGCAAGCCCAGGCTAGGGCAGGCCATGAAGGCAAGGCCAGGCCAGGCAAGACAGGCCAGGCAAGGCAAGGTAAGGCTAGGGAAGGACAGGCCAGGCAACCAAGGCAAGGCCAGGCACCCAAGACAAAGCCTTCCAAGGAAAGGCGAGGCAAGGCCAGGCAAGGTCATACAAAATGAGGGCAAGTCCAGGATAGGCAATGGAAGCCCTGGTAAGGCCAGGCCAGGCCAGGAAAGGCAAGGCAAAGCAAGGCAAGACAAGGACAGTCCAAGACAGGCAATGCAAGACGATGTAAGGCCAGCTAAGCCAAGTCCAGGCCAGGCCATAAGGGCAAGGCCAGGCCTGGCCAGGCAAGGCAAGGCAAGGCCAGGCAAGCCAAGGCCAGACAAGGCAAGGCAAGGCCTGAACGCAAGGACTGGCCAGGCACAGTGAAGGACAGGTAATCAAGGCCAGGCAAGGCCTGGCAAGGAAATGACAGGCAAGGCATGGCAAGGCTAGGCAAGGCAAGGCAAGGCAAGGCAAAGCAAGGCAAGGCAAGGCAAGGCAAGGCAAGGCAAGGCCAGGCAATGCCAGGAAAGGCAAGGGTAGACCAGGGAAGGCCAGGAAGGGACAGAAAAGTCCAGGCAAGGCAAGTCAAAGAAGGCTAGGCCAGGCAAGGGCAGGCAAGCTCCCAGGCCAATCAAGGCCAGCCATGGCAAGGCCAGTCCAGGCTAGTCCATCAAGGCAAGGAAAGGCAAGGCAAAGCACAGAAAGGCAAGGCCAGTTCAGGCAAGGCCAAGCAAGTCAAGGCCAGGCTAGGCCAGGCAAGGCAATTCAAAGCAAGGCAAGGCTAGGCAAGGCAAGGCAAGACAAGGCAAGGCCAGGCCATTCAAGGCAAGGCAAGGCCACGAGAAGCAAAGCCAGGCAAGGCAAGGCAAGGCCAGGCCAGGCCAGGCAAGACAAGGAGAGGCAAGGCAAGGCCAGGCAAGGTCAGGCAAGACAAGGCAAGGTGAGGAAAGGCACGAAAAGGCCAAGGCAAGGCAAGGGCAGTCCAGGACAGGCAATGCTAGCCCAGGTAAGGCAAGGTAAGGCTATGCAAGGCAAGGCAAGGTAAGGACAGTCTAGGACAGGTAATGCAAGGCCAGATAAGGCCTGGTAAGTAAGGCAAGGCAAGGCAAGGCCAGGCAAGACAGGGCAAAGCAAGGCAATGGAAGGCAAGGCAAGGCAATGCAGGGCCTCTCCAGGACAGGCAATGCTAGGCCAGGTAATGCAAGGCAAGGCCAGTCCAAGACAGGCAACAAGAGCCTGGTAAGGCAAGGCAAGGCAAGGGCAGGCCAGGGCAGGCCAGTCAAGGCAAGTCAGTCCAAAGCAAGTCCAAGGCAAGTCCAGGACAAACAATGCAAGGCCAGGTAAGGCCAGAGAAGGCAATGCCAGGCCAGGCCAGGCTAGGAGAGGCAAGGCCTGTCCAGGACAGGAAATGCAAGGCCTGGTAAGGCCAGGTAAGCCAAGGCCAGGCCAGGCAAGGCCAGGCAAGGCAAGGCAAGTCAAGTCAAGGCAAGGCAAGGATAGACAAGGCAAGACTATACAAGGCAAGGCAAGGCAAGTTTAGACAAGTCCAGGACCGGCAAGGGTAGGCTTGGAAAGGCCAGGAAAGGCCAAGCCAGGTCATACAAACCAGGGCCGGCCAGGCAAATCTAGGCAAGGCAAAGTAATACAAGGCAAGGCAAATCAAGACAAGGCCAGGCAAGGCAAGACAAGGCCAGGCGAGGCATGGCCAGGCAAGACAAGGCCAGGCAAGGCATGGCCAGGCAGAAAGGCCTCACACTCCTTTGTAACACTATCTAGGTGTTCCTGCTCTGGCAGGGGGATTGGACTAGATGATCTTTTGAGGTCCCTTCCAATCTCTAGCATACTGTGATACTGTGATACTGTGAGGCAGTTTGCACGGGCAGTCGAGCGGTATGGTGAGTGCTCGCCTCGTGACCAGGGCCTGGTCCAGGAGCTCTGCTCTGGCTGCCTCAGCAGTGGCCAGCGTAGGCACCCAGACAGAACTGATGAGAGGGGAGACTGCAGTGCAGAGCTCAGGGTGTAGAGAGTGCCTGCACTGGTCTGGTGAGGGGAGGGTGCTCGATGGGCTGGGCTGCACTGGTTGCTCCCTGGTGGAGGTCCTCCTGCAGTAGGTGGCTGAGCTGCGGGATGCTATTAATAGACTGCAAGATGTCAGGGAAGCTGAGAGGAAGCAGGAATGCTTGCTCCAGACCCAAACTGAGCAGGGGCCTCAAGCTTCCCCTCTAGCTCATGAAGGAAAGAATGAGGCCGTTAACCCGGGAAGCTGGGAATTAGTGACAAAAAAAAACAACAAAGGAGGAAAAGGGCAATCAAAAGCAAGGGGCTTCCTCCTAAATCTGTTGTCCCCACACAGAACCGCTTTGCTGTCCTGCAGGGGGCTAATGAGGAAACTCACTCGCACCAGAAACAGCCGGCTGGTGCCCTGGTAAAGAAGATCTCTACTGGTGGTGCCAGGAAAAAGCGGCGGGTCATAGTAGTAGGGGACTCTACGTTGAAAGGGACAGAAGCACTCGTCTGTCAGCCTGACCCAGTCTCAAGGGGGGTGTGCTGCCTACCAGGGACACGGATCAGGGATGTGGCAGAGAGGCTAGGCTGCCTGCTCTAGTAAGTCCCACGGACTATTATCCACTTCCGGTGACACATGTAGGTGCTAGTGATATAGATAGTAGTAGCCTGGGGAACATAAAGAAGGACTACAGAGCCCTGGGGGAGGTGGTTAGGGGCTCTGGAGCTCAGATAGTCTTTTCATCAATTCTCCAGGATACAGGGGAGGACCTAAAAAAAGCTAGGAGGATTAACCAACTTAATAAACGGTTAAAAGGGTGGTGCCATAGTCAGGGGTTTGGGTGCCTTGAACACACTTGGACCCAAGTTTGTAGGCCAGGTCTAGTGGGGGCTGGTGGAGCTGGTCTGAGCAGTTTTGGTAGGAGGCTTGCCAGACTGGTCAAGCAGGCTTTAAACTAGATGTGTTGGGGGCAGGGGAGCATCATTCCATCCCAACACACCCAGTCAGTTGCCAGCACCTCTAATAAATGCTTGGAGCAATGTAGAGATATTCCAGCCGCTCCAGCCAATGAGCCAGCTTCATTTGGAGCTCAGCTCAGATGCCTCTATACAAATGCCTGTAGCATGGGAAACAAACAAGAGGAATTAGAGATGTGTGCACGTCTACGGGGGTATGATATAATAGGCATCACCGAAACATGGTGGGATGGCTCCTATGACTGGAGTGTTGGAATGGAAGGTTACGGGCTCTTTAGAAAAGACAAACACGGCAGGCGGGGAGGGGGAGTTGCCCTTTATGTTAGGGATAGGCTGGAGAGTGTGGAACTGTGTCTGGGTACAGGTGATCGGTTAACAGATAGCTTATGGGTCAGGGTTAAAGGGAAAACAGGTATGGGAGACATTACTCTGGGGATCTGTTACAGACCACCTGATCAAGGAGAACCTGCGGATGAAGCACTCCATAGACAGATAGGAAAAGCCTCGCGCTCACAGTCCCTTGTTCTCATGGGTGACTTCAACCACCCTGACATCTGTTGGAAGGACTGTACGGCCCGGCACAATCAATCCAGGAGGTTCCTAGCTTGTGTGGAAGACAACTTCTTTCTGCAAGTAAGAGAGGAGCCGACAAGGAGAGTTGCCATGCTTGACTTCCTGCTTACCACCAGGGAAGGGCTGGTTGGAAATGTGATGCTCCAGGGCAGCCTTGGATGCTGCGATCACGAGATGCTCGAATTTGAGATCCTCAGGACAGTGAGAAGAGCGTGCAGCAAGCTCACTGCCCTGGACTTCAAGAGAGCAGACTTTGGCCTCTTCAGGAACCTGCTTAGTAAGGTTCCATGGGATATAGCCCTAGAGGGCAGGGGCCCCCAAGACTCTTGGTTGATATTCAAGGATCACCTGCTACAACCTCAAGAGTGTTGCATCCCAACTAGAAGGAAATGCAGCAGGAGGGCCAGGAGACCTCCTTGGATGGATAAGGTGCTGCTGAGGAAAATTCAAATGAGAAAAGAGGCTTATAAAAAGTGGAAGGAAGGAGATGCAGCCTGGGTAGGGCACGGGGATGTTGTCCAGGAAGCCAGGGACCAGGTTAGGAAAGCTAAGGCCCAGTTAGAATCCCTAAGGCTAGGGATATTAAGGATAGCAGGAAGGGATTCTACAGGTACGTAGCAAATAAAAAACAGACTAGGGAGAATGTAGGCCCCCTGAGGAAGCTCTCGGGAGAACTGGCTACACAGGATTTGGGGAAGGCTGAGGTTCTGAATGACTTCTTTGACTCAGTCTTCACTGGCAAAGGCTCTGACCAAACCACCCAAGTCTTGGAAGGTAGAAGTAGGGACTGTGAGAATGAAGACCTTGGGCCTACTGTAGGAGAGGAACTGGTTCGAGACCATCTTAAAAATCTGAACGTGCACAAGTCCATGGGTCCTGATGAAATCTATCCACGGCTCCTGAAGGAGCTGGCAAATGAAGTTCTGAAGCCACTGGCCATCATATGTGAAAAATCGTAGCAGTCAGGTGAAGTTCCCGATGACTGGAAAAAGGGAAATATAACCCCCATTTTCAAGAAGGGGAAAATGGATGACCTGGGGAATTACAGACCAGGTGAGACCAGTCACCAGTCTCACCTCTGTGCCTGGCAAAATCTTGGAGCAGATTCTCCTGGAAGGCATGCTAAGGCACATGAAAATCAACAAGGTGCTTGGTGACAGCCAGCATGGCTTCACTAAGGGGAAATCCTGCCTGACCAATTTGGTGGCCTTCTATGATGGGGCTACAGAACTGATGGACAAGGGTAGAACAGTTAATGTCATCTACCTGGACTTGTGTAAAGCATTCAACACTGTCCCACATGACATCCTTGTCTCGAAATTGGAGAGACATCAATTTGATGGATGGACCACTCGGTGGATAAAGAACTGGCTGGATGGCCTCACACAAAGAGTTGTGGTCAATGGCTCAATGTCCGGCTGGAGACCAGTAACGAGTGGTGTTCCTCAGGGATCGGTGCTGGGACTGGTCTTATTCAACATCTTTGTCGCTGACATGGACAGTGGGATTGAGTGCACCCTCAGCAAGTTTGCCGATGACACCAAGCTGTGTGGTTCGGTTGATACGCTGGAGGGAAGGAATGCCATCCAGAGGGACCTCGACACGCTTGTGAGGTGGGCTGATGCCAACCTCATGAAGTTTAACCATGCCAAGTGCAAGGTCCTACACCTGGGTCGGGGCAATCCCAGGCACAGCTACAGGTTGAGCAAAGAAGAGATTCAGAGCAGCCCTGAAGAGAAGGACTTGGGGGTGTTGGTTGATGAGAAAATGAACATGAGCTGGCAGTGTGCTCTCGCAGCCCACAAAGCCAACCGTATCCTGGGCTGCATCAAAAGGAGCATGACCAGCAGGTCAAAGGAGGTGATCCTGCCCCTCTACTCTCATGAGACCTCACCGGGAGTATTGTGTGTAGTTCTGGTGTCCTCAACATAAAAAGGACATGGAACTGTTGGAACAGGTCCAGAGGAGGGCCACGAGGATGATCAGGGGACTGGAGCACCTCATGTATGAAGACAGGCTGAGGAAGTTGGGGCTGTTGAGCCTGGAGAAGAGAAGGCTGCGTGGAGACCTCATAGCAGCCTTCCAGTATCTGAAGGGGGCCTATAGGTATGCTGGGGAGGGACTCTTCATTAGGGACTGTAGTGAAAGGACAAGGGGTAACGGGTTAAAACTTAAACAGGGGAAGTTTAGATTGGATGTAAGGAAGAAGTTCTTTCCTGTAAGGGTGGTGAAGCACTGGAATGGATTGCCCAGGGAAGTTGTGAATTCTCCATCCCTGGTGGTGTTCAAGACCAGGTTGGAGGAAGCCTTGGGTGAGATGGTTTAGTGGGAGGTGTCCCTGCCCATGGCAGGGGGGTTGGAACTAGATGATCTTAAGGTCCTTTCCAACCATAACTATTCTATGATTCTATAACTCTATGATCTTAAGGTCCTTTCCATCCCTCACTATTCTATGATTTTATGATTCAGAGTGTGCTCACAGCCCAGAAGCCAACCGGTCAATTGCTCGGGTGAGTAGCTTGAGAGAGAACACCTGCAACACTGGCGTGAAGCAGGGGGAGATCAGCATCAGGACCCTCACCTCAGAGCGACAAGAGCCACCGAGGAGGGAGCCTCAAGTCCTCAACAGGACTTGCCCAGGAGCCCGCAGCTCAGCTCACGCAAGGAGCTGACTCACCAGAGGTGGAACCAGGAGGGGCGGCACCAGCTGTGAGTGGTTAAAAACCTGCCCAGGGAGTGTGAGTGACCACGAGTGCGGCAAACAGAGAGGGCAAACAGAGCGGGTTGAGGCAGTTTGCGTGGCAGTTTGTGTGGCAGTTTGCATGGCAGTTCACGCGGGCAGGCAAGTGGGATGACTGCCTGATCAAGAGTACTCGCCTGGAGCGCAGGAGGAGGAAGGACTGCTTGCTTGTGCAGAGAGACGTAGGCGGACGGATCGACCAGATAGATCATGGTCACAACACGATCAGAAGCTGTAGTGAGGAATAAGGTGGGTACCCAGACTGATCTTTCCTGCAGATGTGCGACCGTGCAGGTCGCTGCCTGCAGTAAATGCCTGAGCCTGGCACTTGTACTGGAGAGAGCCAGTGATACTGCTTGTGTGCCGTGTGAGAGAATAAATGATCTGCTCAGGCAGGTGGCTGAACTGAGGGAGGAGGTAGAAAGGTTGAGAGCCATCAGAGAATGCGAAAGTGAAATAGACTGGTGGAGCCACGCCCTAAGGCAAGGGCAGAGGGAAGTGATTGAACAAGTGATGGATCCTCTTCCCTCCTACCATCAGATAGAAGGAGTGAACTTAAGGGACAAGGAGGTATGGAGGGAGGTCCCTCCTCGGAGAGGTAAGCGAAAACCCTCACAATCCCTTTCTCCCTCCCAGTTGCCCTTGAATAACAGGTATGAGGTCTTGGAATTACAGGGCCAGGTAAATGGAGATGGAGGGGTAGATCTATCTAGCGAGTCACCTAGGGCTTGTCACTCACCCCCATGCCTTAGAACTTCCTCAACCAAGAAGAAAAGAAGAGTAATTGTGGCGGGTGACTCCCTTCTGAGGGGAACAGAAGGGCCCATTTGTCGACCAGATCCATCCCACAGGGAAGTCTGCTGCCTACCTGGGGCTCAGATTAGAGATGTTAAAAGGAAACTCTCTGATCTGGTGCAGCCCTCTGACTACTATCCGCTTCTGTTTTTTTCAGGTTGGTAGTGATGAAATTATTACAAGGAGGGCAAGGGCAATGAAGAGAGACTTCAGGGCCCTGGGACGGCTGGTTAGAGGGTCTGGAGTACAAGTGGTGTTTGCCTCCATACCTGTTACAAGCAAGGGTGAAGAGATAAATAGGAAGAGTCTGCAGATTGATGTATGGCTATGTGACTGGTGCCAAAGGCAGGGTTTTGGGTTTTTCAATCATGGGCTGCTATATGAGACACCTGGTTTGCTGGTGGCAGGTGGGATACTCTAGTCCCAGAGGGGGAAGAGGTTTTTGGGGCAGGAGTTAGCAGGGCTCATTGACAGGGCTTTAAACTAGATATGAAGGGGGAAGGGGAGATAACTGGGCCTGTTAGGGACAAGCCCAAGAGAAACATGCTAGGGCTTGAAGGATGGCGGACTAGGGAGGACTCTCAATCTATTGTTTCATTTGAGGGAAAGGATAGTTGTTTAGACCCTGTCCCGCTGGAGAGAAAGGGTACCAGGGCAAGAGTTAGCAGAGCTCACTCACAGAGCTTTAGGTTAGATTCAAAGTACGATGGGGTTGTAGCTGGGTTTGAACTAGTGGGGCATTGTTCTAGTATTAATTAAGACCAGAAGGCCTCCCGCCTCCCAAGGGTGCCACTAGCGTGCTCAGCTCGCTCCCTGAAATGCCCGTACACCAATGCATGCAGCATGGGGAATAAACAGGAAGAGTTAGAAGTCTGTGTGGGGTCTAAAGGTTACGATCTGGTGGCAATTACAGAGACATGGTGGGACAGCTCACATGACTGGAATGTGGTCATGCATGGCTATGTTTTTTTTAGGAAAGACAGGTCAGCAAAGCGAGGTGGTGGAGTTGCTTTTTATGTGAGAGAGAGACTAGAATGTATTGAGTTTTTTCCAGAGGCAGATGAGGAGCAAGTGCAATGTCCGTGGGTGCGAGTTAAGGGACAGGCTGGTATGGGTGGCACAGCTGTGGGGGTCTGTTATAGACCTCCTGATCAGGACGAAGGAGTTGATGAGGCTTTCTGCAGGCAACTGAAAGCAGCCTCATGACTACCTGCCTTGGTCCTCATGGGGGATTTTAACTACCCCGATATTTGCTGGAAGACTTACACAGCCAATCATTCACAGTCTAGGAGGTTCCTCCAGTGCATTGATGATAACTTCTTAATACAAATGGTGGACAAACCAACTAGGAGAGGAGCGCTGCTGGATCTAGTACTCACCAACAAGGAGGGTCTGGTTGAAGTGGTGATGGTCAATGGCAGCCTTGGCTGCAGTGACCACGAGATGGTGGAGTTTAGGATCCTATGGGGGAGGAATAGAATACCTAGCAAGGCCACAATTCTGGATTTCCGAAGGGCCAACTTTGGCCTCTTCAATCAATTGCTAAGGGACGTCTCATGGGAAAGGGTACTAGGTGGTAAAGGGGCTCAAGATAGTTAGTCAGCATTCAAGGACCACTTCTTCCAAGCTCAGGATCAGAGTATCCCAATGAGTAGGAAGTCAAGTAGGGGAGCCAGGAGACCAGCATGGTTAAACAAGGAACCGCTGGGCAAACTCATGCGGAAAAAGAGAATCTATGGATTATGGAAGGAGGGGCTGGCCACTTGGGAGGAATATAGGACAGTTGGTAGAGGATGTAGGGAGGCAATTAGGACAGCTAAGGCCTCCTTGGAACTTAATCTTGCAAGTCGGGTTAAGGACAATAGAAAGGACTCCTTCAAACACATAGCTGATAAAACTAACACAAGAGGCAATATAAGCCCACTGCTGAATGAGGTGGGTGCCCTGGAGACAGAGGATATAAAGAACGCAGAGGTGCTGAATGCCTTCTTTGCCTTTGTCTTTACTCCTGCAGACTCTCCCTGGGGGACCCAGATTCCTATAGCCCCAGAAGGAGTCAGGATAAAGGAGGAGTTTGCTTTGGTAGATGAGGATTGGGTTAGGGATCAGTTAAGCAATCTGGACATCTATAAATCTATGGGTCTGGATGGAATACACCTGAGGGTGCTGAGGGAGCTGGCGGAGGTCATTGCTGGGCCACTCTCCATCATCTTTGGTAAGTCGTGGGAAACAGGAGAGGTGCCTGAGCATTGGAGGATGGCAAATGTCATGCCAATCTATAAGAAGCCCCAGCAGCCCTTGTGAGAGAGCGGCTGATGTGGCGGTGGGCGTTACCACAGTGACCACTCCCCTGCCGCTTGCCTGGAAAGAGCCTCTGAGAGGCGCAGGGAGGAATAAGCAGGTCGTGTTGCTGACCCTGTTGCTGGTGTCCCAGATTGCTGACCAATATGGTCGCCTCCAGAAAGAAAGCTTTCAGTAAGATGACTGCAGCAACTCAGACAGAGACCCCATCCCAAACCGTGGCTGTTCAGGTCTCTGGATGCAGGGAGTGCCAGAGCCTGCTGCTGCCGGGGGAGGGAGGACAGCATTCCACCTGTGTGAGGTGTGAGCAGGTAGAAGATCTGCTTAGCCTGGTGGCAAAACTTAAGGAGGAGGTTGAGACGCTGAGGACCATCAGGGAATGTGAAAGGGAGATCGACTGGTGGAGTAACTCCCTGGCGTGCCAGTTGGAACGGTTCCAGGGAGATACCCCCCAAAAGAGGAAGGACCCCCTGCCCTCTCAGACAGAGGGGGATGGCCCGAGACAGCCCCTGCCCTGTAGCTGTTGCGCAGAGGTAGGGGACCAAAAAGACGATGAGGGCTGGAAGCGAGTTCCAGTTCGGCGTCGTGGGAAACGTTGTGGGAAACCCTCCCCCCTTCCTGCCCTGCTTCCCCAGGTGTCCCTCCGTAATAGGTTCGAGGCCCTGGATCTTGAAGGAGAGGTAGGTGAGGATGTGGTGCAAGGCCAGCCTACAAGACCACATAGGAAAAGGGGGTCGACTTTGCACCTCAAGACTGCCTCTGATAAGAAAGAAAGAAGGGTCATTGTAGTAGGCGATTCCCTTCTGAGAGGAACAGAGGGCCCGATATGCAGAGTTGACCCTCATCATAGGGAAGTGTGTAGTCTGCCTGGAGCGTGGATCAGGGGTATCACCAGGGTGCTCCCCAACCTGGTGCACCCGACAGACTACTACCCGCTGCTGATCTTCCAGACAGGTGGGGGGGAAGCTGCTTCCTGCAGTCTGAGGGGGATGAAGAAAGACTACAGGGCCTTGGGATGGATGGTGAAAGAGTCTGGGGCTCAAGTGATCTTCTCCTCACTCCTTCCATCTTCCACTGATGATGTGGGAAGGAATGGGAAGATTCAGTTCATAAATGATTGGCTTTGAGACTGGTGCTACAGGCAGGGCTTTGGATTCTTTGATAATGGCTGGTTTTATAGGGCACCAGTCTGGACAATGACAAGTGAGAAAGGTTTGTCTCACAGAGCAAAAGGATGCTGGGGCACGAATTAGCAGGGCTCATTTGGAGAGCTTTAAACTAGATTGGAAGGGGGATGGGGTTGTAGCTGGGCTTGCCCCAGTGGGGCAGCACTCCAGAATTGATGAAGACTGGGAGGCCTCCTATAATCCTAGGGTGAAATCGGTGTGCTCAGCTCGCTCCCTGGAATGTCTGTACACCAATGCGCGCAGCATGGGAAATAAGCAGGAGGAGTTGGAAACCTGTGTTAAGTCAGGAGACTATGATCTGGTGGCAATTACAGAGACGTGGTGGGACAGCTCACATGACTGGAATATAGTCATGGAGGGCTATGTCCTTTTCAGGAAAGACAGGCCAGCCAGGAGGGGTGGTGGGGTTGCTCCTTATGTACAGGAGCAACTACAATGCACCGAGTTCTGTCCAGGGACAGATGATGAGCGAGTTGAGTCTATGGGTGAGAATCAAGGGGCAGGCTGGCAGGGGGGATACTGCTGTGGGAGTCTGTTACAGACCACCAGATCAGGGTGAGGAAGTTGACGAGGCTTTCTACAGGCAGCTGAGAGTGGCCTCACAATCACAGGCCGTGGTCATCGTGGGGGATTTTAACTTCCATGATGTTTGCTGGAAGAACCACTCAGCAACCCAGCCACAGTCCAGGAGGTTCCTCCAGTGTATGGATGATAACTTCCTCCTGCAAATGGTGGATGAGCCAACCAGGAGAGGAGCGCCGCTGGATCTCATCCTCACTAACAAGGAGGATCTGGTCGAAGCAGTAAGGGTTGAGGGCTGCCTTGGTTGCAGCGACCATGAGATGGTGGAATTCAGGATCTTCTGTGGTAGGACTAGTAGAATAGCAAGTAGAATTGCAACCCTGGACTTTAGCAGGGCAAACTTTGGCCTTTTCAAGCAATTGCTGGGGGAAATCCCATGGGCAAGGCTGTTTGAAGGTAAAGGGGCCCAAGATAGTTGGTTGGCATTCAAGGATTGCTTTTTCAGAGCTCAAGATCAGAGCATCCTGACACGTAGGAAGTCAAGGAAGAGGGCCAGGAGACCTGCGTGGCTAAATAGGGAATTGCTGGGTATGCTCAAGTGGAAGAGGAGAGTTTACAGGTCATGGAAGGAGGGGCTGGCCACTTGGGAGGAATATAAGGCTGCTGCTGGAGGATGTAGGAAGGCAGCTAGGAGGACTAAGGCATCCTTAGAATTAAACCTGGTGAGAAGGGTCAAGGACAGCAGAAAGAGCTTTTTCAAATACATGGCAGATGAAACTAACACCAGAGGCAATGTAGGCCCACTGATGAACGGGATGGGTGCCCTGGTGACAGAAGATACAGAGATGGCAGAGTTACTGAATGCCTTCTTTGTCTCTGTCTACTCTGCTGCAGGCAGTCCTGAAGAGCCCTGTACCCCTGAGACCTTAGATGAAGTCAGGTCAACGGAGTGGTTTGCCTTAGTCGATGAGGAATGGGTTAGAGACCAGTTGAGCAATCTGGACATCCATAAATCCATGGGTCCAGATGGGATGCACCCGCAGGTGCTGAGGGAACTGGCAGAAGTCATTGATTTGCAGAAGGCAGAGAGTTGTGGTTAATGGGGCAGAACCTAGCTGGAGGTCTGTGACTAGTGGAGTCCCTCAGGGGTTGGTGCCGGGACCAGTGATCTTTAGTATTTTAATCAACGACCTGGATGAGGGAACTGAGTGTACCCTCAGCAAGTTCGCTGATGATACTAAACTGGGAGGAGTGGCTGACACACCAGAAGGCTGTGTTGCCATTCAGTGAGACCTGGACAGGCTGGAGAGTTGGGCGGAGAGGAACTTGATGAAATTCAACAAGGGCAAGTGTAGAGTCTTGCATGTGGGGAAGAACAACCCCATGTACCAGTACAGGTTGGGGGTTGACTTGCTGGACAGTAGTGAAGGGGAAAGGGACCTGGGGGTCCTGGTGGATAGGAGGATGACCATGAGCCAGCAATGTGCCCTTGTGGCCAAGAAGGCCAGTGGCATCCTAGGGTGCATTAGAAAGGGTGTAGTTAGCAGGTCAAGAGAGGTTCTCCTCCCCCTCTACTGTGCCTTGGTGAGGCTGCGTCTGGAACATTGTGTCCAGTTCTGGGCCCCACAGTTCCAGAAGGACAGGGAATTGCTTGAAAGAGTCCAGCGCAGAGCAGCAAAGATGATTAAGGGAGTGGAACATCTCCCTTATGAGGAGAGGCTGAGAGAGCTGGGTCTCTTTAGCTTGGAGAAGAGGAGACTGAGGGGTGACCTCATCAGTGTTTACAAATATGTAAAGGGTGAGTGTCAGGATGATGGAGCTAGGTTTTTTTCAGTGATGTCCAGTGACAGGACAAGGGTCAATGGGTGTAAACTGGAGCATAGGAGGTTCCATGTGAACATCAGGAAACATTTCTTTACTGTGAGAGTGACAGAACACTGGAACAGGTTGCCCAGGGGGGTTGTGGAGTCTCCTACGTTGGAGATATTCAAGGCCCACCTGGACAAGTTCCTGTGTGATGTACTCTAAGTTATCCCGCTCTTGCAGGGGGGTTGGACTAGGTGATCTTTTGAGGTCCCTTCCAACCCTTGGGATTCTGTGTGCGTGTGATTCTGTGTGTATCTTGGGCTGCATCAAAAGGAGCGTGACGAGCAGGTTGAAGGAGGACGATCAGTTGCTGAGGTGAGTAGCTCGAGAGAGGACACCTTCAACACCTGAGCGGGGTGAAGCTCAGCGTCCAGGAGCCTCAATTCAGAGCGACAAGAGCCACCGAGGGAGCCTCAAGCCCCAACAGGACCTGCCCAGGAGCCGGCAGCTCAGCTGACGCGAGCAGCTGACTCACACGGGGCGGAGCCAGGAGGAGCAGCACCAGCCCTGACTGGTTAAAAACCTGCCCCAGGGAGCGCGGTGAGGCAGTTTCCGCGGTAGGTGAGCAGGAGGGTGAGTGCTCGCCTCATGACCAGGGCCTGGTCCGGGAGCTCTGCTCTGGCTGCCCTGACGGTGCCCAGCGTAGGCACCCAGATAGAGCCGATGAGAGGGGAGGCTGCGGTGCAGAGCTCGGAGTTTAGAGAGTGCCTGCAGTGATCTGTTGTGGTGAGGGTACACAATGGGCAGGGCTGCACTCGGTGCGCCCTGGTGGGGTCCTCCTGCAGCAGGTGGCTGAGCTGCGGAATGCTGTCAATAGGCTGAAAGATGTCAGGGAATCTGAGAGGGAACAGGACTGCTTGCTACAGGCCCAAACTGTGCAGGGACCTCAAGCTTCCCCTCTAGCTCGTGGAGGAAAGAAGGAGGCTGTTAACCGGGGAAGCTGGGAAACAGTAACAACAAAAAAAATAATGACAAAAAAAAAAAGGAGGAAGAGGACAGTTAACAGCAAGGGGCTTCCTCCTAAATCTGTTGTCCCCACACAGAACCACTTTGCAGTTCTGCAGGGGGCTAACATGGAAACACAATCGCACCGCGAACAACCGGCTGATGCACTGGTAAAGAAGATCACTACTGGTGGTGCCAGGAAAAAGCAGTGGGTCATAGCAGTAGGGGACTCTACTTTGAAAGGCACAGAGGAACCCATCTGTTGGCCTGACCCAGTCTCAAGGGAGGTGTGTTGCCTACCAGGGACACAGGTTAGGGATGTTGCAGAGAAGCTGCCTAACAAGTCCCACTGACTATTACCCACTTCTAGTGATCCATGTGGGTGCTAGTGATATAGATAGCAGCAGCCTGGAGAACATAAAGAAGGACTACAGAGCCCTGGGAGAGGTGGTATGGGGCTCTGGAGCTCAGATAGTCTTTTCGTCAATTCTCCAGGATAAAGGGGAGGACCTTAAAAAGGCTAGCAGGATTGGCCAGGTTAATAACTGGTTAGAAGGGTGGTGCCATAATCAGGGGTTTGGTTATTTAGAATATGGGACTCAATTTAGTAGGCCAGGTCTACTGGGGGCTGGTGGGGCTTGTCGACGGGGAAGAGGTGCTTTGGTAGGAGACTCTACAGGGTTGTCATGGCGGCTTTGAACTAGATGTGTTGAGAAAGAAGGCCATGGATTCATCCCAACACACTCAGTCAGATACCAGCACCTTTAATGAATGCTTGGAGTGATGCAGAGCTACTCCTGCTGCTCAAGGTCAATGAACTGTCTTTATTTTGAGCTTGGCTGAGATGCCTCTATACAAACACCTGTAGTACGGAGAATAAACAAGAGGAATTACAGGTGTGTGCACATCTATGGGGATGTGACATTGTTGGTATCACAGAAACATGGTGGGATGGCTCCTATGCCTGGAGTGTTGGAATGGAAGGTTATAGGGTCTTTAGAAAAGACAGGCAGGTCAGATGTTGGGGTGGCGTAGCTGTTTATGTCAGTTATCAGCTGAAGAATATGGAACTGTGTCTGGGGACACGTGAGCAGTCAACAGAGAGTTTGTGGATCAGGGTTAAAGGGAGAACAGCGATGGGGGACATTATTGTGGGGATCTGTTACCGGCAACCCTGATGAAGAGGACTATGTGGTTGAAGCTCTCTGTAGACAGATAGGTGTAGCCTCACGCTCAGAGGTCTTTGCCCTCATAGGGGACTTCAGCCACCCTGATATCTGTTGGAGGGATGGTATGGCCCGGCACAAGCAGTCCAGGAGGTTCCTGGATTGTGTTGAAGATAACTTCCATTTGCAAGTAACAGAGGAGCTGACAAGGAGAGGTGCTGTGCTTGACCTCATGCTCACCACCAGGGAAGGACTGGTTGGAAATGTGACTCTCCAGGGCATCTTTGGTTGCAGCGATCATGAGATGGTCAAATTTGAGATCCTCAGGACAGTGAGAAGAGCGTGCAGGAAGCTCACTGCCCTGGACTTAAGAGAGCAGACTTTGGCCACTTCAGGAACCTGCTGAGTAAGTTCCCATGGAATAAAGTGCTATAGGGCAGGAAGGCTCTACAGAGGGGCCTGTACAGGCTCAATCAGTGGGCTGTAGCCAGTGGTATGAGGTTCAACAAAGCAAAGTGTTGGGTCCTGCATTTAGGCCAGAATAAACTCATGCAGTGCTACAGGCTTGGGGAAGAGTGGCTGTAAAGCTGCTCAGTGGAAAAGTACCTGGGGATGCTGATTGATGGCCACTGAACATGAGCCAGCTTGTGCCCATGCAGTCAAGAAGGCCAGTGGCATTCTGGCCTGCATCAGCAGTAGAGTTGCCAGCAGTGCCAGGGCAGTGATCATCTCCCTGTACTCAGCACTGGTGAGGCCACACCTCGAATACTGTGTTCAGTTCTGGGTCCCTCACTACAAGAAAGACCTTAACGTGCTGGAGTAGGTCTAGAAAAGTGCAGCAAAGCTGGTGAAGAGTCTGGAGCACAAGTCTTATGAGGAATGGCTGAGGGAACTGGATTTGTTTAGTCTGAAGAAAAGGAGGCTCAGGGGGACCTTATTGCTCTCTACAGCTACCTGAAAGGAGGTTGTAGTGGGGTGGGGATTGGTCTCTTCTCCCAAGTAAGAAGCAATAAGACAAGAGATAACAGCCTCAAGCTGTGCCAGGGTAGGTTTGGATCAGATACTAGGCAAAATTTCTTCACAGGGAGGGTAATCAGGTTGGGAACAGCCTTCCCAGGAAGGTGGTGGAATCACCATCGTTAGAAGTGTTCAGAAAAGTGTAGATGAAGCCATCAGAAAATGGCTAGACTTGATGGTCTCTTCTGACCCAGCTGATTCTATGAGTCTTACTGAGTTCTTCTCACCTGCACAAAACTTAACTTTGCTTTATACTTATTACTGTAGGCAGCATGAAGCAATGGCTACAGCAATGGAAGTACACTCTTGTAACTTGCAAGTGGTATAGCCTTGGGCATGTCAGTTCTGTCTGAGCCTTTTACTCTATTTGCCCCATTTGTTCATACTACAAACTCTTCAGGGTTATGGCTGTCACTGTGTATTTGTAGAGCATGTATAAAAGGTGCAGAAAATTGCCATTTGATTATTACTATACTTACAAGAAACCCAATAAATTTCTAAAGGTATCAGTAAGCAACAGCACTATTACAGCTCCTTATCCCTTCTCCCCCTTCATTTCCTGCTTTTAGTCACAACCCTCCCTTTCTTCTTGAAGAATTTCCAGCCCAATCTCAACCCAGGGGAAGGGGGATTGAGCAAGCAGCTGTGTGGTACTTAGTTACCATCTGGGTTTAAACCACTATAGACCTTGAGAGGTCATCTGGTCCAACCTCTCTCTCAAGCAGGGCCACCTGGAGCTGGTTGCCCAGCATCGTGTACAGATGGCTTTTGAATATCTCTAAAGACGAAGACTCCACAACCCCTCTGGACAAGCTTTGCCAGTGTTTGTTCACCCTCACAGCTAAGAAGTGTTTCCTGATATTCAGACAACCTCCTGTGTTTTGGTTTGTGCCCACTGTTTCTTGTCCAGTCACTGGGCATGGCCTGGCTCTGTTCTCTTTGCACCCTCCCATCAGGTATTTATATGCATTATAAAGATTATATAATATAAAAAAAATATATGATTATCTATGATAATTATTATCTATGATAATTATATGCATTATAAATTTTTGCTGAGGTGAGTAGGTCGAGAGGGAATGCTTTCAGCACTGGAGTGTGGGAAAACAGTGTCCAGAAGTCCTTCCTGAATGAAAAGAGCCATGCAGGGAGTCCAGAGTCATCCAAAAGGTGCTCAAAGATGGTAAGGTGAAGGTGAAGAAAACAAAGTCCTCTCTGCTGGCCAGAAATGACATGGTGACCCAGACAGAGGTCTCTCATAAACATATAGCTGTCCAGCCATCTGGCTGCAGCGAGTGCCAGAGTCTGTCAGTGATGTTTGATGGTAGCTGTGCAAGGTGTGACCAGGTGGATAATCTGCTCTCCATGGTGGCAGAGTGTGAGAAACTGAACTGAGATCATGTTCCACTATCCATTGTCTCAAAGAGGGTGTGAGGAGCTGAAGTCCACTGTCTCAAAGATGGGTGTGGGGAACTGAGATCTCATTCCACTGCCCATTGTCTCAAGGATTGCTGGTGATGGGAAACTGACACTTGAGACTACACAGTCGTGTTTGGAAGAGCTGACTGCAAGATCAGTTAAACTGGATGCACAATCAATCACTACTTGACATTGCCATGGAAACTGATGATAAGAAAATTGGTACTCCCCCCTAACATACAATAAAAGGGGACAAAGGTAATCACCAGTGTGGCCACCGACCACCAAAGATGAAGATTGCGGACCCTTGGGATGCCGCTGAATCCATGGTGGTGACTGTCTCTCCGCACTATATATTCTGGATGCTTGCTTAATATTTCAGACCAAGCTCCCCAAAGAGGGTGAGGGGAAGTGAGGGGTAGGTTGGAGTGAGGTGACTGTACCATAAAAGGGAATGTGCAAATAAAGGGAAGGGCCGCTTAGAGTAGCAGGAGATATAACTAGGGGCAAATTTCATGCATGTAACTTAGGCGTTTCGGATAGACTGTAAACCTAGGAGTACCTAGCAAATAGGGAAACAAGGGAAGAACTTTGCGGTCAGAAGTAGGGGATAAAAAAGAAAAACCTTGTAACCAGTGTGTCCATACTTATTAGGACACCTGTTTTTGCAAAAATGTTAAATAAATAGCTGCTTTACTGTTGTGTCTAACCTGAGCCTTTACAAGAAAAGTTTTTACGTTTCTAACACACTCTAAGAAGAACAGAGGGTCCCATATGTTGGCCTTACCTGACTCACAGTCTGCTGCCTTACTGGGACCAGGGTAAGGGACTTCACCAAAGAAGTCTCTTGTCTGGTATGGCCTATTGATTACTGTCCTTTACTGATCTTCCAGGTGTGCAATGAGGAAATCTCTTTAACAAGAAGCCTAAGAGGACTGAAGAAGAGCCTTGGGGCTGCTGGCTCAGGGTTCAGGAACCCAAGTAGTGTTCTTGTCCCTCCTGCCAGCTGCAATCAGTGACAATGGTTACATTAGAAAAATCTCAGTAATCCATTCCTGGTGTCACGATCAGAATTTTAGGGCTTTTGACCATGGATTGGCCTGTGCAGCAAAAGGCCTGCTTGTGGCAGATGGGGTATGCAGTACCAAAGGGGGAGAAGGATTCTAGCTCAGGAGTTAGCAGGGCTCATAGGGCTTTAAACTAGGTTTGAAGGGAAGAGGATAACAGCAGGCTCACTAGAAATGAATTGGGGGGTGGCATGCCTGCACACAAATGCGTAAAGTATGTGGAATAAATAGAAATTATAGATGTGTGTGAACCTGCAGGGATATGGTATCGTTGGCATCATGGAAACCTGGTGGGATGGCTCCTATGATTAGAGTGTTGGAATGGAAGGTTATAGGCTCTTTAGGAAAGACAGGCTGGGCAGATGGGGAGGTGGTATAGCTGTTTATGTCAGTGATAAGCTGGAGAGTACAGAACTCCACCTGGGAATGGGTGATGAGCCAACAGAGAGCTTGTGGGTCAGGCTCAAAGAGGGAACTGCGATAGGGGACATTACTGTGGGGATCTCCTGCAGGCCACCAATAAGGAGGACTCTGCGGATTAAGCCCTTTATAGGCAGATAGGAGCAGCCTCACACTCACAAGCCCTGGTCCTCATGAGGGACTTCAACCACTCTGATAACTTTTTGAGGGACAAAGCCCAGCACAAGCAATCCATGAGGTTTCTCAGATATGTTCTGGCACTGGAACAGTTTGACCAAGGAAACTGCAGATGCCCCATCCCTGGCAGTGTTCAGAGACAGGTTGAACAGGACCTTGAGCAACCTGGTCCAGTATGCGATGTCCCTGCCCATGGCAGAGTGGTTGGAACTAGGTGATCTTAAAGTCCTTTCCAGCCCAAACCATTCTGAGTCTATGGTGAAGTCCAATGTGTACCTCAAAGAGATTTAATTTTGGGTGAAAACAGCCAATTAATTCAATTTTATGCTGCTGATTGGTATGTAACACTCCTGTGGCATCTAGAAGCTCGTCTCCACCACTCCGGATTTGAGGGGGGGGGGGGGGGGGGGGGGGGGCAGAAAAGGATACCATCATGACCATCAGCAGAGAATGAGGTCATAGAAAGCCAGCAGAGTCAGCAGCAGCAGGAGTCTCCCAGGACTATCCCCAACAGGCATATGATGGAGTTTCAGTTAGTTTTGTAAAGTAAACTTTGAGTATATTATTTGTCTCACTCATTTATCAGCCTCTGCAACACCACTGCTCCCCCCCCCCCCCCCATGTTAATATTCATCACCTTATTCGTGCAGTGGATCGCACTTTCATTAGTTAGGGTCTAGATACACTAATAGATGAGCCATAGCCCATCACTTACATGCCAGCCCTGTGCCAACCCGTCCCCTCATCCTGTCCCCGCTGCGACCCAGTGCTGGGGGAAACTGAGGGGCCGCTAAAGTGGACGCTCCCGAGGAGAACCGCCCGAAAGGACAGACACCTCCGAGCCCCGCCGTGCCCCCGTTCTCATCTTCCGGCCGGCGGCTGCTCCTCTGCGGCACCCCCGACACCCTCCCCGCCAGCAGCGCCTCTCTGCAAGCCGCCTTTAGCGTAAGCCGAAGTCTGCCCTCTCTGCCCCGGGCGATGACAGCATCCCGCACTGCTCCTCCCCGGGCAGCCCACGTCGGGATAGCGACCCCTCCGCCCGCAGCAGTGGGGACGCCGCTGAAAGGCGGCTTCCCAGGAGGACGGGCGCGGTTTCCCGCCGAGGCTAACGACGGGTTGACGGGCAGTGCCAGCCCGCGGCCCGGCGGGCTCCCCTCAGCCCCGGCTGGCCTCACAGGCCCTGCGCCCAGCCCCAGCGCCAAACCCCGGCCGGGGTTCCCTTCCATTCGCGCCCGGTGCCCCGCGCTCCTCTGCAGAGCTGCGCCTCCAGCCGGATCCCGCTCGTAGCGGGCCGTAGGTGCCGCTTTGTTACTGCCCGGGTAGGAGAGGCGCTGGGACTAGGGAAAGTGCCGCGTAAAACGGCGCCATCCGAGCTAAGGCTATAGAGCAGAAGAGGATAAGCACGAGTAATCTTACGTCTCTCCAGCGAGTGGGAACCCCGGGCTGCGCAGCATTGGACGGGTCTCCTGTCAGGGTGTAGCGCACTGTGTGAAGTGCCAGTGGAAAGGTTACCCAGTGCTGTGGCCTTTTGAGCTTTTATAGGATTTTCCTGCAAGGAAACATTTCTATTCATCATTTCAACTGTCAAACAAAAAAGGATGTTCACATGAGAACTCGCTACTTTCAGATACAGACAAGGCCGTGCAGGTGGTGATAATCACCAGTACTGAGTGGGAGCTGGTGGCAGGCTCTTTGATTGTAAACTAGTGGGCAAACTAAGTTTGTCCTGTGGCCAAAGGGTGTGTGCAGCACAGCACGGCCTGAAGGAAGCCAGGCTGTATGTGCAGCGCTGTATGAGCGCAGCACTGTATGAGCACAGCACACACCGGTGCCGTGCAAGGTCCATGACTCTGTGGATTGCCAACCCCGCCATGCACAGTGGTCTTCAGGTCAGCATCACCAGGCTGCTTGGAAGTGCCTTTATACTGTGCTTATGCATTCTTATGCATAATTCTGATGCATTTCACTGCATTCAAATAGTATTTAGCTGACTTTGATGTGTTCTGTAACAAGGTATTCAGAGATTTGCATGTTTTCTTTATTTCTGAAATGATTGCTACTAGGATTTTCTCTCAAGAAACATTTCTGTGCCAAGCATTATAATTTTGACACATTGGACTTGAAAATAAATTAACAGATAATTTAATACAAACTAAATTAATGTTTTGTGTTTTCACAATACCTTTAGTAGTCAAAAGTACAATAATTAGCAAAAGCATTAAGGAATTTGCTAGTGAAAACATGTTGACTGGGTTCTGCTTTCATTTCTGTATGAGTAAGCATTATTATCAGGAATCCCTGAGGGGTTTGTTTTGGCTGTTACTGGAACATTAATCTTTATGTTATCCTTTGTTAGATGAAAGCAGAAAAGCTGTGGGTCTCTAAAGAGTGCTTCATTCATTAACAGTCCCACAGAGACTAATATGCCCTTCCAAAAGCAGGCCTGGTTGTACCGGCAGTGGTTGCAGCATGATGGGGAAACAGGTGGAGGTGCTTAGGGGCAATGACTGTACACGGTGTGTGTGTGATTACGGTTTGATGTGCTCTGCACAGGGCTAAAGGCAGACCTAGTGGGTGGGATTCTTCTGTCAAGCTGTGGGCTGGGGACAGTTGCCAGTCAAGTGGTATATACATACCTGCTCATTAACTCACATGGCAGAAGCACTCCTTTGCCTGAAATTATGTATTATGGGAGGATCTCAGGGGACAGTGCTGTTTAACATCTTTTAGCACTTTTTAACATCTTTGTCAGTGAAATGGACAGTGAGATTGAGTGTGCCTTCAGCAAGTTTGCCGATGACACCAAGCTGTGTGTGGTTCAGTTGATACGCTGGAGGGAAGGGATGCCATCCAGAGCGACCCTGACATGCTTGTGAGGTGGGCAAATGCCAGCCTCATGAAGTTCAACAAAGTGAAGTGAAAGGTCCAGCATCTGGGCCAGGGACAATCCCAAGCACAAATACAGATTGGGCAGAGATTCAATTGAGAGCAGCCCTGTGGAGAAGGACTTGGGGTTGTTTGTTGATGGGAAGCTTAACATGAGCTGGCAGTGTGAGCTTGCAGCCTAGGAAGACAGCAGTGTGCTGGGCTGCATCAAAAGAAGTGTGACCAGCAGGTCAAGGGAGGTGATCCTGCTCCCCTGCTTTCTTGAGTTGCAACCTGGAGTACTGCGTTTAGCACTGGGGCCCCAACACAATGGAGTGAGACCAGAGGAGGGCCACAACAATGATCTGAGATCTGGAACACCTCTGTTATGGAGACAGGCTGAGAGAGTTGAGCTCAGGGGAGACCTTATAGTACCTTCCAGTACCTAAAGGAGGCCTACAAGAAATATGGAAAGGGACTTTTTACATGGGCATGTAATGACAGAACAAGGGGGAATGGCTTTGAACAGAAAGAGAGGAGATTTAGATTAGATATGAGGGAGAAAATCTTTACCATGAGAGTGGTGAGACACTGGCACTGGCAGTGGTTTCCCAGAGAAGTTGTGGATGCCCCATCCCTGGCAGCGTTCAGCACCATGTTGGATGTGGCTTTGAGCAGCCTGGACTAGAGGTCTAGAGGAAGGTATCCCTGCCCATGGCAAGGGGGTGATCTTTAAGGACCCTTCCAACACAAACCATTCTATGATTCTTTGACAGTACTATTTCATTGACTCTGCTTGGCTCAGAGCATAACCAGACCTATCTGGTGAGTTGGCAGTCCATTTATCAGCTGTGCTACATTCACTTTGCCCATGGGACAAAGAAAACTGGAAATTACAGTGACTGCAAAGTGTTGACACTGCAGTGAGGGACACGAGGTGGGAGAAAAGGAGCCTAACTCACTCTGCTTGGCTCAGAGCATAACCAGACCTATCTGGTGAGTTGGCAGTCCATTTATCAGCTGTGCTACATTCACTTTGCCCATGGGACAAAGAAAACTGGAAATTACAGTGACTGCAAAGTGTTGACACTGCAGTGAGGGACACGAGGTGGGAGAAAAGGAGCCTAACTCACTTTTTGTGGATCTCACTGTGGCTGAGAGGACCTATGGTTCTGGTGGTCTCTTTAGTTAATTCACAGTCAGAAAATGCTTCAATTAGCCATAACAACCTGGGGGTCAGAGAGAAGGGAAATTAGTAATGCCCTCTTTGCTACTATGCATGCTGTATTAAGTTTTTAATGAATAGTTTATTTGAAAGACACTTTTATGTGAGTAGCTAATTTGAAGAAATACTGTGCAAGTTTTACCATTTTGCAACGCTTTTCCTTGCAAGGGCACAAGGTACTTATGTTTAACCTCCTGCTGTGAAGGAACTACTAATCTGCGTGGGGAGTATTTTACCTCATTAATAGTATGATTTGTTCTGGGATTGATGTATTTGCCAAATAAAATATTAACGTAACACCCTGTGTGTGACCAGGCTATTATTTCATTGGCTTGTGATAGCTTTTAAAAATAAAATCTTAGCATCTCCCCATTTCTTTAAGATTGACTGGACAACAGCAAATACCTAAGCAAACACACAGTTTATTGACACACGAGAAAAGACATGCAAACATTATCATTGGACCTCCTGAATGCTAAATGAAGCCAATATAGTTTCTGATAGTCTATGAAACGTTCTGGAAATTTGCAACCTGTATAATGAAAATAAGCTAGGTTTGCTGCTGTATCATTTGTCATCTTTCCTCTTTATTGCTTTTTCTTGTACTTGTGGTATGACACAGTGGTTAAATGTTTGTCCCCATGTTTTCTGGATTGTCTGATTCAAAGGAATTCATAAACTGTTGGACAGTGTGTGAATTCTGACAGTGGAATCTGCAGTTCCCAAATTTCTGTCATTGCTCAATGAGGATCAGGAATAGTTGCAAGATGTATGTGAACCCATGTAAGCACCCTCACTAGTGCTTGGTCTAGGCTACACTGGCGTAGAGTCTCTCCCAGAGAGCAATCATAGCTCTCCAACACAACACAGACCCTGCTAAGCCTGTAATTTACCTTTCAGCTGTGGGGTCTAAAACATATACCTTTTATTTGTCACCAGTAATTCATGTATTTGGCTGCCCAGCTGAAACATTTTCAGCTTGGCAAAGCTTGGAGGTCTATAAGCTTTGCTGATAGGCTGGGCTGATCATAGCTTAACAGCTATGAAATGGATATATAAATGGCCATCCTTGCTGGGGAATGGAGAACAAACATAAAAGTGTGTGCTAGAGACTTGAAAAACCGAGAAATGGGAAATCACACAAATACCATTTAAAGACTACCTGAGTCATGTAGCTCCTAGCCATGCTGTAACCCACCCATTGTGAATCAGCCAAGTGGAGAGAAATATAATAGTTGGGGATGGATATGTACCTAGATACTGAGCAAGCCTTGTGGGCTCAGCCAGGATCCCCCCAGGGAAGGGAGCACAGAGGTTTTTGGTTTGCACAATGAGGTGGCTATACAGCCCAAACCTACGCAATGTAACGCTAACCTAGTATTTTTTGTTATTCTTGGGTATCTTTTCATTCTCCTCCGGTAATTTGTGTGGCTAAGACTTGCTTTCCACCTGAAACATCCTGAAATAGAGATGGCATCATTTATCATTGCCCTGGGAAGTGCTCTGACAATTCTATTCTGTTACCTCATTATCAGATGACAGTTGTGTCACTTCCCATTAATTGTGCCTGCCTGTGCCAACCTGGATTAGTTCTGCCAGTGAAATTTACAGTATCGGGGGCTGTGACACTACTCCCTTGCAAGCCATCCTCTTCCCTTTGTCACGTACACTCCCCGTGGTCAGAGCACCATCAATGAGGAGAAACCTGGCTCTGGCTAGGTCAAGCACAGAGCCACCTCAGCAAATTGTCTGTCTTGTAATTCAGCCTTAGGAAGTGATGTGCTTTCAGGATAGAAAATTTATCTTTCTCCATAGCTTTTTATGTTTGCTTTTGTCCCTCCCTTACCCCTTCTCTCTAGCATCGTGTAGATGGCAGGCATCACTTTAGTTGTTTCCTAGTGTCCTGAACACTTAGAAATTATGTTTACAGACCAATACATTCTCTGAAATATTAATAAAAAAATGTAGTCCTGTCAAAGCTGACAGAAGTACTTTGTTGGGAGAGCAGGAGTGAAGCATTGAACAAGACCTTGAGGAGAGCAGTCTCACTTGTGAGGCAGCGGAAGACGGATGCTGCTTAGCAGGACTTGGCCCTATGACATCCTGTAGTCTGAAGATACTCAAACTAAATTACTGTCAGAGGAATTTTTTGTCCTCCAAACATTTAAGAGTGTATAGCTACTATTTAAGAGGTGTTTTACTGAGTGTTGTGGAAATCAGGGCTGTTTACCACAAAATTAACAGGAAATAGATGCAGCTCATCTTTTCCTAAGTAAACCTGCCCTTGTGTCTGACCCTGGGTTTGGGCTGAGCTCACATTTCAAGAGCCTTTAAGGGCCAGATGAGTCAAAGCCAGTTTTTGATATTTCCTTCTCATCAGGATCCTGAGCCCTCAGTCTGAGAAGAACACCTTACACACACAGCCATAGCAAGGGGCAGGAGGGCCTGGCTGCCTGGGGCATGGCAGCTGCTCTGGCAGAGACCCCAGCAGGTCCCATGGGGCAGCCCTTAGCAGGGGACAGGCCTATACAGGGAGGCTGCTGGGGAGCAGCAGGGGGCAGAAACATGACATAGGTTTGCAGTGTGTCCAGGAGACAGGGCAGAGATTAGGCTGAGCACAGGCACACCTACAGCATGGTGTGGGCAACGATGGACCTCAGCCTGTGGTGAAATGGGGCATCAGGACCCATGGGTCATTAAAGTCTCCTGGTGTCCTCCACTGCCTCCCTAGCCCTTGGAGTGTGCCAGGTCTGAGCCATGGAACCAGGTCAAGGTCCCTGAAGCCAGGCCTGGGGAGGGAACCGAGCCTCCTCTAGGGATCCCTGGAGGGGGTATGTGGGACAGGAAGGCTGGCCAAGGAGCTTGGTGTCCTATGGCCCTTTTGCTCTGGGTGGGTCCTGTGCAGCCTAGGGGCCAGGCCCTCTGCTCTACCAGCTGGAGCAATCTGTGAGGGAGGTTTGGGAGCGAAGCTGCCCCCAGAGGGACACGATCGTAGAGTCGGAGTGACCCACATGCAGGCTGTGCCTCTCACCCACCAGCACAGCCCTGTCAGGCTGAGCATGGAGAGCAGGGCCTTGGTAGGGGGTTGTCAGCAATTTCGAGTACAGCATGTGGTGAGCCAGGTCTCTCCAAAGAATCCTACTAGGAGGCACAACTACAGGGGAGGCCCAAGACCCATCTAGAGACAAGTACACTGAAGCCCAGACATGGCTTCAGTAGGGCTCCCAGGCAGAGGGCTTGGGGAAGTCCTAGATGGGCCAGTCACTTAGTGCCTGACAGAAATGTTTTTATCTGCATGCTTTTATTCATTTCCAGTTCTTTGTACCTCTTACCCATCTCCTGGTCCTCTGGCCATCCTCACTGTATAGAAGTTTGCTTCTGGGCTGTTTCCTGGAGTTAGGCAACAAGTTCCTGCTCCAGGTGCAATGCTGTGGGTGATTTGCTGCAAGGACTGCTGAAAAAAGATATTATAAGCCACATTCCAAATGTTTTTTTTCCTGCCTTCTCCCTGCAAAGGGAGGCAGCTGGTAGTTTAGATATAGTCAGAGATGCTCATCACCCCTACTGCCCGTGGGCTGAGATTTTTACCCTCTGTGGTCTGGAAGAAATGATAAATAACAGGTGAATTAATTTTGTGGGTAATTCTAACCCAGGTGTTTCAAATGTCTTATACCTGCAGGTAAGTTTAGCTAGCTATCCTATCAATATCTCCCCATTTGGTCTTAGCAATGGCCTTATGTTGATGTGACCAGGCAGCTTGGAGATATATCTCCACAGATATAGCTAAGATGTTTACTGGTGATTTAGTGAGGCACATTTAATTCTCCTCAAGGTGATTTTTATCTAGAATAAAGGTTTAACCTTTTTTTTTTTTTGTGGTTTTGTTCTATTTCCAGGCTTGTCATGGTAGCACAAGGTAAGGGAAAAGATTTCTATCCATGCTATATATTAACTGTGTTTTAAAAAGCAACCAGGTTTTGAGTCTGTCTTTCCAAGCCTGTGATGTTGGCAATGGTTCTGACAGTAATAAGTTTTGATAGGTAAAACAAATAATGTTTGGTCACATTTAGCTTAATGGCTCCCTTAATGTAGTCTTGTCATAGAGCTAAACTTGTTTGTTGATAAATGAAACCATCAGAAATGAGACAGAGAGTTCTTTTGTGAACTGCTTTATATTTCTGTCATTTCTCCAGAGGCTTATGAGGAACAACTGTAGTGCATACTATACATTCGATTTATTTTCTGCTTTGCTGTCACAGATGCCTTGCCATTAAGAATTTCATGAACTGCATGATTTCTATCCAGTATTTTTAAACTAAAATCTTAAGTTTGTTGCTTTACATGGCTTGTTATGTGCTTTGCAATGTTATCTGTAAGGTATGTCAAAGTGGGATATATACAGGTAATTTTATATATGGATACCCATAGAACTCTGGCTGTAGTTTTTCCATCAGTTAAAAAAATACAGTGCAATGAAGATGAAATGCAGTATACTTCTTCCATGTATGCATGTGAACAGTCATACAGGGTTTGATCAAAGGCTCTTCTAGACTGTCATCTAGTCTCTGACAATTATATCAACTCAGAGAAAGGACATGGAGTGACCTTGTTTTGCAATATTCTTCTAGGCTCTCACAGTCTTTGATTAAGAAACTTCCAGAGTAAGAAATTGCAGTCTTAACCAGAGTATTTAACAGCATCATGACTATAAAACAGATTTACCTTAAATGCATTTACTTAACCCATACATTCTTCTGGCTTTTACAGTGTTCTGTGTCAGTTATTTCTGTGGTGTGTTGAGGCTGCCTTCATCTCAGGATCTCAAGATGCTTTGCATGTTTCACAGGCAGGCAAGTAATGACAAGAAGTTATACTGTGATTTGTAGTTCTGAAAATGAAGCTTGATCATCCTTGATCATTCAGACTAAGGAATGGAACAAGGACCATATCATGTTATTTTTGTGTGTGACTTTCTTCTCATGAGTACAGAAGTAGTAAGCCTGTCTCACAGAACTGTTACAGGCCACATTCTTATTTACTTTATGGGGTCATCTTTTGAACTCCGCAAAACAAAATTATTACTGGAATGTTATCAAGTTTTGCATGGTCTGATAGTTCTGCATGTCTTTATCAAACGTGTCTGTTTGCCAACACATATCTCAGGATAAATATAAAGCTTGCACCTGAAAAAGCAGCACTGACCGATGCAGAATTCAAATCAGACTTCATGAATATTGCTGAGAAGAGGAAAGTGCTCTTATACTCCTAAGTAGATACATAGGAATATATTTTAGTATTGAAAACTTCAGTGGCATTTGTTCTTTCTACCTGAAGGTTGATCTTCCTCCTCTGACCATGTTCTAATAGTGAAGACAATGTAAATACTGAGCAATGGAGATATATTTTAACATAGGATATGATACTTTTGCGGGTGTTATATGCAGCTCAGATCTCATTCTTTCAGGAGAATAGAATAACTTCAGAAGTAACCTCTCATGAAAATAAACTGAATTAGGTGTATAATTACTGGCATTTTTTTACATAAGCAGACCCAGAGGTTACTCAGTAGACATACTGATCAAGACAGCTTTGCAGCCAGAGATAAATTCTGCTACAGCCATTAATTCTTCAGAACAGTGGGCTTAGAAAATCTAATGATTTAATTATTAGTTACAGGAAATAACTTCTAGCTTTACTTACCTGGTTTTGGATGGTCTGTAAATTACTTGTGGCATCTTTGACTTTAGCATAGAGATCAGAATAGACAAACTGTATACTCTCACACACAATCTATAAAAAAAAGCAAACAGCAAAACCCCACAACATTTTAAGGCTATTAGAAAAATATTTTAGTAAGTCTGACAAATCATAACAATTTCATAAAAATCTTTAGAAATAATATGTTTCATTTATTTATTAAAATTAAATATTTTTAGTATTTTGTATCCTGGAGTTATGTGGGAGTCATGCATATTTCACTCAGCAAGTCAAATTTGTCCTTTTTCTGGTAGTTTGCAAGTTCTGCTTTAAACTTTGAGATTCATTAAAAGTTAGACCTTAATGACCATATTCTGCTTTCCTTGCTCTTGTTAGTTATTGTGTTGTTGTAGGAGTGCCTTATTAATTCTGATATAAATAATGGCAGAGAAATGGTGATTGTAATTCTTACATGATGAGGACTGAACATTGTCTTGAGACTTTGGCTAGTCTGATATAGAGGGAAATGGAAGGTTTTTCTTTCGTGCTTGTAGGAAAACTGTTAAGAGATCTGGCATCTTACATAGGGTTCTGCTTAGACTGATCTGTGAATAGCATTGATGTGGAGGAACAATTGGTCTGTATTAAATGATTTTGTTATAAATTGCATTATCTACAATAATGACCATAGTAAGTAATATTTAATTTTCTGAGCAGATATAGCTAGTATGCAACTATCCATCAAGAAGTTAACAGTGGTACTCAAAGAAAAGCATACTTATTGTCTTCTGGCCTGTTACTTTCCAACTGCACAACTTTTTACCTTTATTCTTTTTTTTGTTTTTCTTTTCGTTCTTCCTTCTTTCTCTAAGATTAGATTTATGAATCATTTACAGAGGGAGAAGCTCTTCTGCAATGTTTTCTTTATTAGTCCCTTTTGATGATTCATTTTAACACAGATGCTGTCACCTCTGTTGGTGCATCAGAGGCACAACTTTATTGCAAGTGTTTGGAACATGATATTTTTTCTAATAGGAGGAAGCTATCAGAATTGCTTTCTCTTTTGTCATATAATTTCTCTGAAAAGGTCAGCATGGCCTATCTTCTGGGCAGAATTCATAAAATTATAAATATATTTATTGGCCAAGGCTTAAAATCAAAACCTTGCGTGACAGAATAACCATGACCTTAACAATAACCTTATTGGGATAAGAAAACATGACCTTATGTAAGTATGAATTATAAGGACATTACCTTTGAAAATCCTCATTTGGAAAACATCTTTCAATTTGCAGTCATTTTTTGCACTTGTTTTGAACATTTTTGGAAAATATTCTTAAGTAAAAACAGAGCCCCTGTGAATTTACTGTTGGCAAAAATCAGGACTGTAAATCATCACAGTTGTTTTGGACACAAGCCATCTTAGTTTACAAAGTCAAGGAGCAGATTTCTTGTTTAAAATTATTTGTAATTTTTCTTTCTTTTAATATATGATTTAAAAATGTGAGGACACTAAATAATGCATCTTTTTCAGCTTGATTCTGACAGTATTTACCTTATTTAGGTACAGTAGTCTTTAAAATTACCACGTATTAAGCAGTGAGAAACTGGAAACTGTCCTTCAGTCTCTTCTCATCCACAAACAAACCTTTCTCCTTAAAGGTATTTTTACAAATGAATATGCATATACTCCAGTATTTCTCATTGGACATCAGCTATGCTGACATGTCAAGCAGCGTCCTTTTTAGTGTAGAGAATGGTAAGAGAATTGTGTGCTTTAAATCAAAGAAAGACTCTTGTTGACTTTTTGGGCAACTTAAGGACTGGATAATAAACAATTTTTCTGAGGAGGAATTCATAACATTTTGTAAAAGATACATCATGCTGTACAAATATATTAAATCTAGGTCAATTTAGAAGCATGATTTACCACAGCATTCATTCATAGGAATATTTTTTAAATAGTTTGTCTTGGAAAATAAACCACATGGCCAGATAATACTGCTGATGTATGAATAGATGAAAGTTATTGATATTAGTTTTGAATGTCTAAAGAGTATTGGAAAAATAATATAAATCCAATGATTGCTTCTTGCTGACTGCATGAACCTGAGGATTACAATTCCAGGTGTATCTCTGGTGAAGAGAAGCTACTGAAAGATAACTGATGATCAAAAAAAATGCTACAATAAATTCAGTTATAAAAATTTGTTTCTTACTGTCCTGCAGCCTGTTTGGCCACATGGATCCTGCTCAAAATCTCAGCAGTAAAGAGTATTTCTAACTATAAGTAACACTAGATTGTAAGAATGACAGTTTGCAGGAGTGCTGATGCATCGTATAGCATTTTTTGGTTTTTGTTTGTTTGTTCTTTTTTTTCCAGGAAAAAAAGAGGAGGGAACACCTACTAAAGCAGTATTCACTGTGATTGGCAGGAAGGGCTGAAGCAAAATGTCCTTAATTTTTTTTCACTTTTAACTTCATGTTTTGTTCTTGTGGATCAAAAAAGCCTTTAGCCCTAATTTTTAAAGAAGCCCTACAAAATTCCAGCTGATAACAGTCACGTATACAGAAATCCATAAATACATACCTGCTCCTTATTAACCACACTTAGACATCAGCAGATCCAGCTGGTGGATCAGGATTCAGTTTTTGCTAGTTGACTTGTTTTTAGGGCTAGCTAATGTTAATGCTATTATTGCTAAATTTGCTTGGAGATTTTATTAACATTCACTGCATGTCTTTTCAGTTCCAGAATTTTCTTCTGACTGGTATTTTCTTGTATTTTTCAGCAAATCCAGTCAGTTAATGAGCTACAGAAATAACTTCAGATGTTCTCAATCTGCATGTCTTTATAGGTCTTTATGCGCATATGAGTATGGAGAAAGCATATTCATATTCAAATGAGTCAGCAAAAGGTATCTAACATATCTTACTTGAATTAAATGTATTTTGTGTTTAAAAAAAAAAGTGAAGTTATTAATATATAAGCAAAATTATACAACCAGCTATTATGTATCTAGCCTGACATATAAGTGTTTCTATGTTCGGTGGCAATTTTTGATCTCGATAGCATGTCATGAGATTCTTGATGGGATGAGCAGCTCTACCCTTCTCTTTTCCACCAGGTGACACAAAAGTTTGTTTAAAGTTGGAGCCAACCTGTGAGCAGGAAGGAAATTCCTGCCCACTAATAAATTATAGGCTGGTCTAAAGGATACCCTTCAGTATTTGTAAACTGCCCTACTCTCTTCTGTTCTGGAGTAGAGAGGAGCCTAAAGGATTTCAACATGGTTCTGAAGGATTGTGCTGTTATTCCTACCTCCCCCTAAAAGGGCTTCAGTCTAGAAAGGGTGTGGAAGATAAAAATTAACCATTGTTCTGTACACGTTCTTCTCTCTTAGCTGGCTAAAAAGGAAGACATGGAATCACATAGACAATTCAACAAGTGTGGGAAAATGTACAACACAGAGCAGCATTAGGGTTGAGGAAGGACAAGGGGCATCAGTGAGAGTGGAGCTGTGGCTGAGGTAGAGCTGAATGCAGAATGAATAGAGGAGAAATACAGACTTCTCATAAGCAAACTATGTAATCACATGTTGATTTGGGTGTGTGGGTAATTGCATTCTGTTCAGCAGAGCTCTATGATTGCTTTGAATTCAATGATTTGGGGAGGTGGGAGGGCTTTAAAGTTAAACTAATTTTTGTGTCCTGTTTTAAGGGGGGTGGGTTCATTTTTTCTAATATGGTGTGCAAGCTTTGACAAATTACCCATTTTTTGAGAGGTGATAAGCATCCAGAGCCCCAGCGAATTTCAATTCTGACTTCAGTGGTATCCAGAATTTTTCAGCTCAGTTTGTCCTTCTAGCAGGAAGTAAAGCCAATTAGGCTTTATTTTTGCTTGCTTTTTCATTGAGAGCTGGCATGAGCACTGACACTTTAAATGTGGATAGTTAATATTACTGCCAATTAGTTACAAGTACAGTCACAGTGTCTATACCGGGGCAGGGGAAATTTCATTTTAAAGTATAGGTCACAGTGACCATGGTCCATTACTGTATTTTATGGTAAGATAGACAGAATAGAAGTTTGACATGTACTATGAATGTGTGAAGTTCATCTACAGCTGGAAAGCCTAAGATGCATTAAGCACTGAAATAATTAACTTTGAGGAAGTTTGTTACTTGGGCCATGGTTTAAGTTATCTCAAAAGTTAATTCTCAAATTACATGCCCAGTGCAATTAGCTCGATTTTCAAAGAGGTCTTTGCTTTTTGAAAGGGCTGGTTGTAGTAATATCAATAAATAAAAATTATTCAGAGTGAAGTAAATGGAGAATGGTATTAAAATGTCTTAATATCACTATTAACTTTGAGAATTTACTTCTATATGTGTTGAAAATGGCCACTACTTGTTGCTCCTATCTGCACTGTAGGAGCACAGCATTTTTGCAGAAGTATCGTTTACAGTGCCACAAAGATGTAATGACAGTAGCTTACTCCCCTACATTCTAGAATCTTACTGTTAAGATTCTAATTTTTCAGTGAACTAAATTGTAACCATAGCCTTTTAATGCAAATTCATGGCATTAATTGCAGATACACAAGCAGAAATAAAATAGATAGATTTTATTTTTTTTTTCCTAAAGGACTTGCTGAGCTAACTTAAGTCCTGAAAAAGACCTCAGAGTACAACAGATGCTATTTTTTAGTCTGAGCTGAAGCACTAGGGGTTGGGAGGAAACCCTGAAGATTTTATCAGTTTGTAAATGCCTCAATTTGAAAAAGAGAATTAATCTCCTAAGACAATGAATTTAACAGTTACCATCATGAACTAGAAAAGAGACTGCACAGTTTTAACTTTGTATTTCTGCTGGAGGTTAGTGTTGCTCATTAAATTTCCATAGTGAACCAGATCAGTCCCTGAAACAAAACAAAACAAAAAGTGCTATTTCTATCAAGAATATTTAACTAATTTTTCCTTCAAATGACCTGAGTTATCAAATATTACTCTGCTGGCTTTCTTGTAATGTAAATCCCTTTTTGTAGAGGTATATACCTCAACATGTGTGATGTGAACATTTTAGATGTAAGGAATAGGTATTGGTTGCCTTGGACACTTTTGTGGAGGAACTTTTTGCCTTTACATTTGCTCTTGGATGGTTTCTTTTGTTATTTTCACCAGTACAAGAGCCATCATATTCAGAACTCTATTCCTGATAGCATAGAGCTCTTTAGCCCCCATCATTGTTATTTATGTTTGCAGAGGAATATGTAGTCTGTGGCACGGTAGAAATTATTTCATAACTTTGTCTCTAGAGTTCTACTTGCCTGTTGTTTTTTGTTTGTTTCCAGAGCTAAGCATGGTTCTGAATGAATGTATTTCTTTGCCTTAGTTAACTGCTTATGAGTTTTATGATTAACACTTTCTACATCCTCTGAATGTTTCTTCCAGTCCAAATTTTCTTACCTTTCTCTTAGGTATTCAGGCTATAAACTGCCTATGGTGTATCTTTCTGATCTCCAGACTGTGCTGAAGAATTATATTACAATTCTCAATATTTAGCCTATTTTATTTTTAGTTTTCCCCCACTACATTAATTTCTGTTTTGTCTAGCTCATCTACTTTTCATATTATTTTTTATTAAGAACTATATATAACATCTGTTAACATTTCATTGCCTAGTGCTTTTTTTTTCCCCTTAATCTCATGTAAGCTATGAATGTAAACAATATTAACAGTTATTTTCATTCTTCACATCTCCCAAAAATGATGTACACCACAGTATTGAGTTACAGGACTCTTCAGCTCTTTCAACTTTGAATTCACATAGACTTTTGTTTTTCTTTTGGTAGTGTTTTTCTACTTTTAATGTATTTTACAGAACAAAAGTGTGTCAGTGTAGTGATTAGATTCCTTGATGACTGAAGGAATTTTTATTATCATTTCCTACCCACTTTTCCACAGCTCAGCCTTTCCACTAATTGTACTGGTTCTTGTTCTTCTGAAACCTATAGCCATCAGATATGAACATCTGTAGAGTTATTGTTTGCCCTGTATTTAATACAGCTTGACTGTTATTAATCAGTTATGTTGATGCTTGTTGCTGATATTTCATCTAGGGAGCCAGTTTGTTAATCTAGCAAATCTGTTATTAACTATATTCTTAGTTCACGTTATGTTATTGAGAGGGAACCTCAACTAATCAATAAAGTGTTTACTCCTTGTCAATATGTATGCCCTTTTGTTAGGGTTTCCTGTATTTATGTTGAAAAAGAACAAAAATTTTACCTCAGGATTGTGAAAGTGGTATCTTGCTGCCCAGCTTGTGGAGTTTTTAACTAATGTCTAGAGAAGATACTAGGGCGAATATATTTCCTTAGGGGTTCGCTACTCATTTTGTCTTTCACTGTGTGTGAACACCTCCTTTCAAGGGCAAACAAACTTGGCTGTCTTCCTGGCTCACAGCTGTTTTTCTCTCTCTGCTAAGTTTTCTTTGAAAGAGAGAAGAGCAGCTTGAACATTAAACTTGGATGTTGCTACTCTGCCAGAAAGAATGGACTTGAGTATGTGAGGAGTGAAGTACTCTTTGGGCAGTGCTGGGGCTGTAAGAAATCAGTGTGGGGATGCAGCTATTAGCTGATTGGCACTAACTCATCTACCAGGTGCAGCCTGGAGCAAGGGTGTGTGGATGGGTGGATGGTAATAGCTTGCCAATGAGGAGCTGGCTGTGTGCTGATGATGTGGAGGTAGAAGGGAGGAGGGGATCCACTCTGGTAGTGGGAGTATGATGTGGGCACCGGGTCTGTTCTGCTTTGCCATCAGAAGTGCCTTTCACATTCTTCTTGTAGCAGAGACTCAGAGCAATCCTTCCCTGTCCAATTTATGCCTAAGTTTCATTTGTGGAAATTGATGCAGTTCTGTGCGTCACTAGAAAAATGGTTTTGTGGGGCATTTTTTCCCCCTTTGGGGCATAACTGTTTTATTTGTGTAAGTCTTCAGCTGTGCAATTGTATTCAAGTGTCCAGCCAGTCTGGGCACTTCTGTTTGTTTTCTTTTGATTCCTTGAACAGTAGCAACCGATTGCAGCAGAATCCTATTCCAGGTTGCACTGGTTTATATTTTTCAAGTACCATATTTGTGCCGAAATACGACATAGCAGGATAGCTGCCATCAGCCTCTAAAACAGCATGTGGGCCAAAAGGCTGGAGGGACAGGAGAGTGAGGCCATACCAGTACTGGGGAACCTAAGGTTTGGAAGGATCAGGTACTGTGTGAATCTGGGCAGGCTGGGCAATGGGTGTGGTAAGAGGCAGGAGGTGAGAGGGGCTAAGGATGTGGAGAAAGGGTCTTCGTAATAGAGCTGAGGGAGGAATCTTGTACGCAAAGAAACAGTCCTGTGACCAGGCTGGATGTCATTTGCCACTGCCTTTTCCTCTCCCCCGTGGAGTTTCTCTTCTGTGTTGTGAATCATCACACAAACACTGGCTGGTGTCCTCTTGATAGGAAGCCTTCACTGCATTATGATTTGTGCTGTGCTTTTTGGTTTCTGCCCCTTTTATTGTCTTATAACTTACAGCCATGTCCTTTTTTTTTTTTTGTTACACTCAGATCTGGAGATAATATGTGCAGTGGAGCTTGGCTGGCACTACGATTGATTAAGAACTACCTCCCCTGCCCTATAACACTAGGGGAAAAAAGGGAGCTCAGAGGGAGTAAAGCTGGTGCTGTGACATACCCAGGTACCCAAGTACTCATCCTAAGTGTGCCAGTGTCCTGCAAGGGGTACTCCTCTGTTTTTAACTTTCTTTTAGCATGTTTATGTTCAGAATGACACTGCTTTAAAAAAAAAAGAAGGGGGTGGAGGGAGGGAGAGCTTGATGTTATTCCTTCTACCCTCATAGAATTCCTGCTCCTTTATTAATTTTAGTACCACAGGTTAAGGATGTGTCAGGTTATATAGTATAAGATGTTCTGTCTGTGTGCAGGGATGTTGCTGCGAGTAACCTCTTCCTAGGCTGTTTTTTTCTATGAAGAGAAAAGAGCCCTCGTTAAAAGCAGTTGAGCAGAGGAGGACAGATTGCAGCAAACTTGAGAGATCAAATCTGCTGGAAAGCAATGTTTAGAGTTGTGTGCAGGTGGGCAAGAGAAGGCTGTCTTAATACTATTTTTTGCATACTGGAGAAAGATAAGTGCAGTAGGAGTGTTCTGTGGCTGCAACAATACCCTTTAATGCATTGAAAAGTGAAAGTATTACATAAGAAAAGTAAAAACATGACATAGAAGGTGGGGGGAAAAGTACACAGGCTTTAAGAGTGTATATATAAAGTGACATAAGTAGATGCAATAAAAGGTTAAACAGAAAATGATACTGGGTGGTAATGAGTTATGTATCCTTAGGAAAAATATTTGTGCTTCATCTTATGCTTGTGCACTTGGGCTTTGTTAGGACCTGCTTAATATTTAAGCTTCACTTGGTATGCAATGTATGTGATCAGTTTTGGTTTGAGAAGTTGATCTGGCCAAATGGCATCTTTAAAGTCTCACATGGATCTGAGTATCAAATTTACCAGTTTCCAAAGGAGAATCCCACAGTACCCTGACCATTGAAGCTCCTAGTGATACCAAAACATGTTGCCCAAAGTAAATGGCTTTATCAACAGATTAGCAGATCACCATTGTAATTTGTATGTCTGCAACCTTCCCTGCTTGCAGCCGCAGTGAAGTAGTTAATAGTGTTCATTTATGAGCAGTGTTTATTAGGCTTTAGAGTGAAACACAGTGGAAAACAGCTAGGCAGGAACGCAATTTCTTTAGGTCTGGTCTCCAGCTTATCTTTGTTTGTTTGAAACAGGCATTTTTCAAAGAGATATTTCAGAGAGAGATTCTGAGGCACAGAGTGGCACCCAGCATGTAAAATAATAAGTTCACAGTCTGTGCCAGCTTATTTTATGGATATTTTGATCTCAGTTATAAGATATTATACAAACTTTAACAGGGAAATTAAGATTCTATAGGATATGGAAAACACAAGTAAAGCTTTTGTCACAGTGGTCTGTGCTAGTTCTGTAGTTCTTTAATTCTCTAGTAATACAACCTAACAAACTCAAGAACCTTTTTTTTTTTTTGCCAGTATATGCACTGGATACAGATGTCTGGATTAAAAAAAAAATGTTCAGGTCAGTTTTGATTAGAACTGTGCTTCATACTATTAGAATGTGATGGATGTGTTTGGATGAGGAGGAAGTTCGCAGTTATGTTTAGATTTCTTCTCTGAGCAATTTATAACGTTGGCATTAGTCACATACCCAATCTCCAGTCCATTTCAGAATATATAAATAAATATAGTGTAATACGTGAGCAGTAAAACTTATGACCATTGGTTGATCTCATTGGAGTCTCTTCTGAAGAGAGGGTGCAGAAAAGAATTTCTCAAAACATGCATCATCTTGATTCTTTCCACAGACATGTTATAGCAGTAGGCTAAATCCTGCAGTCTTTACTCAGCCAAAATCAATACTTAATATGATGATTAAGTGAAGAAACAGATTTTCACTTCTAGGATGAAACTAGCTTTTGTGTAGCAGACCTATCTGAAGGTTATGATCTTTGAATCCTGAGAGTTAGGCAAAAGTTCTTTTGATGGTGTGAATCCTTGAGGTGCACGTTGGTCTCAAAAGATGAAAAATTTAGGTCTGCCACCCATAGTGTCCCCTTCTATATCTTTACTTATGTCTCTGAATTTTTTTTTCCAGGCTGCTGATTAGATGCCTCCTGAGTTTCATCATGCTATCCTTATTTTTTTCCTGCTTTATCTGCAAGGCCACAAAGTTACTAATAAATTAAGCTTCTTAACTCATTCTTCCCCATTTCCCAGGCTATGTAATAATACACTGTGTTGATTTCAAACTCTTTTGATGTTCTTATCTTCTTGGAATTCATAAAAAAAATTGACAAAAGTTTGTCATAAAAAAATAATTGATACTAGTGCTGGCAATACTATTATAAATAATAAACAGATTAATCAGTTGAAGCTCAGCAGAAACTGGGAACTTCAGTGTGTTATCCCATGAATAAAGACCAAAGAGAAAGCCCCTATTTACCTAAAGTTGCAGAATTTTTCCTTGTGCTGTGTTTGCACACGTGCGTGTATGCACACACATACAGAGTGTCAGTGAAATGGTCTGTATGCTGAGGCTTGTTGCTGCTGCCTTGCTGCAGAAATGTCAGTTTAGCTCTTTTTAGTAATTAATGTAAGCCATGTGAACCCTACTGTTCTGGGGTTTTGAAGTTGACTCAGGAGTTATTTCCTAGTTTACTAGTGTTTCTTAATCTAGCCACATTTTGTACTGTCTGACTTGATAATGATATTAAAATAGATGTTACTCGGCTAAAAAAATCACATCAGAGATGAGATGTGCCTTCTCATTTGCTACATGTATTATCAAATAGCTACCTGAATATGTAGTGAAATGTTTTGAAGAAGAGTACACATTTGTTAAGGTTAAAGACTTTGATAGAGGTCTCTGAAAGTCTCTGTGACTGAGGCAAGATTTCTTCTTAAGCAACAAAAATGTATCCATTTCATTTCAAGGTTTTGTTTTTTTTTTTTTACCTTAGTGTTGTAAAATTCTTCTCTCGTCCCTTGCTACCTTGTGTGTTCATTAGACAAATCTGTTATTTCTGTATATCTTGTAAATTCAAGTCAGCCTCTCCTTGTGACTGAGGGTCACAAGTTATTTGTTGGAAGCTGTGTCTGTCTGCAGCCTTGAAAAACATTTAGTTATCTTTTCCTCTGGTTATGGTGATTGTGCTGTGGTGTTTTCAAAGCAATGTTTAGTTATTTCCTGCAAAAGCCAGGCTGGAAAGTTAACAGTGTCTAACAAAGCAGGAGGATTGCCTGTGATAAAACTGCCAGTCCAAGCAGCAATTCCTGGAGTCTGACCTCCAACAAGATGAAGACACTTGCAGTCCAGGTTCTCCTATCTTGTGCTCTGTAGTGAGAAAAATATCCCTTCTCTGGTGAGAGTGATCTTGCTGGAAAAACTTGGGAAGTTCTGTAGCACAAATCCTGGTGATGATGATCTGTAAGGCAGTGTCTTTGCTGAGGGTTCTGGGGTGCAAAAAAGTGGTGAAATTAAAAAAGTGCAAGGTGACAGCTGGGACCCTGCATTTAGCTGTGCACCCATAAGGGACAGGAAAAATATGGTAAAATTATTGTGTATGCCGGATTAAGAGCTGAGCGCATGTGTACTCTTCTAGACAGAGTGATTTCTCCCTTTTTTTTTTTTTTTAATGAAATCAGTTTTGCAACATACTGTTCTGGAAAAAACTCTTAACTATCCTCCAGATTATTCTTGAACTGGGCAATGGTTAGTTGTGTGTGTAGCCTCCTTTCAGACATAAAGGCTTGTCCAGCTGATAGCAATGCTGAGGGAATCATAGTGTAGAGTCATTCATCTCCAATGCCAATTGTTTAATGTAAAAATGTAGAAGGAGTTGAGATATTAATTACTTTAGCTCATAGCTGTGAGTGGTGATTCACAGAAGTTATATTACTAAGGTGTGAAATAAAGAGGAGAAGTATTAGGATGAAGCAGACTTCTCCTGCAGTCATTCAGTTCCAGATATCATGGTTTAGTAGTTTTATGCTACATTAAGCTCACTCAGTGCGTTCATGCTTACAGAGCTTGTACTGATGTTGTCAGTGCTGTGCTTCATTTGCCTGTGTTTGAGGTGGTAAAACACAGAATGAGTAAGGAGAAAATCACAACCTTTTTCTCTTCCAGAAATAAATTGTAGCACCATGCTAGGTTTCTTCACTGTTTATGTTCTCTGGGTTCATCTAACAACACTTTCATTAGGTCTTTTCCAAATATACTGATATCTGACTTTATCCTTGGTGCGCAAAGGGCGTATTATCAGTGGAGCGCATGTGAAAGCTCCTGGTAATGTCCTACTGTAATGCCAGGAAAAAATTGTAGGAAAAAACAGTGACATTTGTTTTTTTGATTTGGGAAGAGTTTCCTGAAAAAAAAAACCAAAAAAAAACAACACCCCAAACAACCCAAGTTAGTTGACAGCAAGTAACTAAGAACTCCAGAATACTGTTTTTAGAAAGTCCTTGTTTAGTAAGTCTTCCTCAAGAAGGAAAGATATGCAGGAATGGCCTCAGAAAAAACTAAGTACAGATAGAATAGCAGGTAGAATTGCAGCCCTGGACTTTAGCAGGGCAAACTTTGGCCTTTTCAAGCAATTGCTAGGGGAAATCCCATGGGCAAGGCTGTTTGAAGGTAAAGGGGCCCAAGATAGTTGGTTGACATTCAAGGATTGCTTTTTCTGAGCTCAAGATCAGAGCATCCTGATACGTAGGAAGTCAAAGAAGAGGGCCAGGAGACCTGCGTGGCTAAATGGGGAATTGCTGGGTATGCTCAAGTGGAAGAGGAGAGTTTACAGGTCATGGAAGGAGGGGCTGGCCACTTGGGAGGAATATAAGGCTGAGGCTAGAGGATGTAGGAAGGCAGCTAGGATGACTAAGGCATCCTTAGAATTAAACCTGGCGAGATGGGTCAAGGACAGCAGAAAGAGCTTTTTCAAATACATGGCAGATAAAACTAACACCAGAGGCAACGTACGCCAGCTGGTGAACGGGATGGGTGCCCTGGTGACAGAAGATACAGAGATGGCAGAGTTACTGAATGCCTTCTTTGTCTCTGTCTACTCTGCTGCAGGCAGTCCTGAAGAGCCCTGTACACTTGAGACCTTAGATGAAGTCAGGTCAACGAGCGGTTTGCCTTAGTCGATGAGGAATGGGTTAGAGACCAGTTGAACAATCTGGACATCCATAAATCCATGGGTCCAGATGGGATGCACGCGCAGGTGCTGAGGGAACTGGTGGAGGTCATTGCTAGACCACTCTCCATCATCTTTACCAAGTCTTGGGAAACGGGAGAGGTGCCTGAGGACTGGAGGAAAGCAAATGTCACTCCAGCCTTCAAAAAGGGCAAGAAGGAAGACCTGGGTAACTATAGACCTGTCAGCCTCACCTCCATCCCTGGGAAAGTGATGGAACACCTTATCCTTAGTGCCATCTTAAGGCATATCAAGGATAAGAGGGTTATGAGGGGCAGTCAACATGGCTTCACCAAGGGGAAATCATGTCTGGCCAATCTCTTAGCCTTTTATGAGGAAATAACATGGTGGATGGATGATGGCAGAGCGGTGGATGTGGTCTACCTTGACTTCAGCAATTCAGTATTATTGAATATATTCATCAGTGATTTAGATGAGGGAATTGAGTGTACTATCAGCAAGTTTGCTGATGACACTCAGCTGGGAGGAGTGGCTGACACGCCAGAAGGCTGTGCTGCCATCCAGCGAGACCTGGACAGGCTGGAGAGTTGGGCAGGGAATAACTTGATGAAATATAACAAGGGAAAGTGTAGAGTCCTGCATCTGGGCAGGAACAACCCCAGGTTCCAGTATAGGTTGGGAAACGACCTGTTAGAGAGCAGTGTAGGGGAGCGGGACCTGGGGGTCCTAGTGGACCACAGGATGACCATGAGCCAACACTGTGCCCTTGTGGCCAAGAAGGCCAATGGCATCCTGGGGTGTATTAGAAGGGGGGTGGTTAGTAGGTCGAGAGAGGTCCTCCTTCCCCTCTACTCTGCCCTGGTGAGACCGCATCTGGAATATTGTGTGCAGTTCTGGGCCCCTCAGTTCAAGAAGGACAGGGACCTGCTGGAGAGAGTCCAGCGAAGGGCAACTAAGATGATTAGGGGAGTGGAGCATCTCCCTTATGAGGAAAGACTGAGGGAGCTGGGTCTCTATAGTTTGGAGAAGAGGAGACTGAGGGGTGACCTTATTAGTGTGTCTATAAATATATAAAGGGGGAGTGTCACGAGGATGGAGCCAGGCTCTACTCAGTGGCAAACAATGATAGGACAAGGGGTAATGGGTACAAACTGGAACACAAGAGGTTCCACTTAAGCTTGAGAAGAAACTTCTTCTCAATGAGGGTGACAGAACACTGGAATAGGCTGCCCAAGGAGGTTGTGGAGTCTCCTTCCCTGGAGACATTCAAAACTCACCTGGACACATTCCTGTGTAACATTATCTAGGTGCTCCTGCTCCAGCAGGGGGATTGGACTAGATGATCTTTTGAGGTCCCTTCCAATCTCTAGCATACTGTGATACAGATGGCTCATGCTCTGACTGGAGGCTCTAGCCTAAGCAGTTGTGAGCAGCATGGATGCCTCCTCTGGAAGTTTTCAGGATGTCAGTTTAACAAAAACACAGTGGAAGTACTTTGTTCAGATAGATGCCTGAAGCACCAGTAGCTGAGGAGCCAGCCTGAGTTTTGAGGTTGGTTAAGAACTCAGCAGCTCCCAAGAAGTACAGGACTGAAATAGTCCCCCTGTACTTGGCACCAGTGAAACCACACCTTGAACACTGTGATCAGTTCTGGGCATCTCACTGCGTGAAAGACCTTGAGGTGCTGGACTGGGTGGAAGTGAAGCTGGTGAAGGGTCTAATAAAGAGTGGCTGAGGGAACTGGGGCTGTTTAATCTGGAGGTTAATGGTTGGACTTGATGGTCTTAAAGGTCTTTTCCAATCTGAACAATTGTGTGATTCTATGGGGTTATCCTGAATTCTGAAGCAGTGCTTGGAGCAGTGAGGCAGTCTTTGCTCCTAAGATCCACCCCATTCTCTCAGCCTGCTTCTTATCTATATTTTCTCTGAAAGAAGGAATATATTGTCCCATGATCTTAGTTTTTGCTCTCTCCTTCCTGTATCATGACACAGCAAATAATTTAGAAATAAATAAAATAGCTACCATTTGCTTACTGATCCTGGAAAAAATACTGAAGTAGTTTGCAAACTTGATATCATTTCTCCCTTCTGCCAGTTTTTATGACCACCTTCTCCATCTCCCTGTAAAAAAAAAAAAGCTAAACCCCCCCAAAAAAACGAACAAAAAATCCCCACCTTATTGTTCTTGTCTTCTGTTATGTGGCTAGTTCCATATGCAACACAAGTACTGAGCCTATCCAAGAACAGTGTTTAAAAATGACCCATATTCTGAGTGGTAAGTAGCTCAGCTTCTTCAGTGCTGGGCTGACAGTCACAGGCTGATTAGATTTTTACAATTCCCTTAGTATAGGTAAGTTCCACTTTGATCCCTTTCAAAGGGACTGCTTAAAGAGAAAGGGCTGATTCTGTTTGAATAAAGCTATCCAACTCTGACAGGGTAAATAATAAGCAGGTTCTGATTTTAGTCAGATTTTAATCATATTGAGTAGCATTTCATACCAAAATGATTCTATTTCACTTTACACGTGTAATGATATATTTAATGCAACTCCAATTATTTTAATACATCCCAGTATTTTAATTTCTTTTGAAAAGCAAAACACCCCTCCACTGCCCATTTCTAGGGAATAGGGACTTTATAGCATGATTGTTACTCAAACCACCCCTATTGTTAGGTTTAAAATGCATACGGATGGGTTCTTTTTGTTCAGATAGTTTAGCACTCAAGGAGAAAATTTGTTCCATAATGAAAGCAGTTTTAACTATTGTCTTATCACCATCGTCTCATTCTTTAGTGAACTTCTGGTGTCATGACTTTCAACTTTTGATGGCATATATGATTCCTCTCTTGAGAATTTTTTTAACGCTTTATATGAAGATAGGTTTTAGTTAGAGGAACACTTCTTAATTGTATCTAGGTAAGGATATGTAGTTTTCATGGCAGCCAAAGCTGAAAACAAATTTGTCTAATGTTTTCAGAGAAAAACTGATGAGTAGAGAATCCAGATTTTGGGGGCCTTGTTCCTAAATTGAATCTTAGTTTAAATGGTGGGTTTCATGTCTGAATCCAAGTTATTGAAACTTACACAGTTCCACAAAAATACTTTATTTTTTCAGTGTAGGATTCTTTCTGAGTGTGGAAAGAAAGAAATAACAGTAAGATGATTCAAGCAGAAGTTGGCACGTCCTGTAGAATGATTCTGTTTCATGTTACTTCAACCATAATTTTTATATTCTGCATACAGCAAGATGTGTCATACTTAACCACAGCTTTTTGCTAGTTCCATTGCAAAACCAATGTAGAGCAGTCTGTTTCCTATATAATAATGAAGCTAGACAACAAAATTACTTAAGCTTATAACTGAACAAAAAGAGTCTACCATACTTGTCAAACTGTATTTGTAAGTGAACTAATTAACTCAAACCCAGTGTAATTCTAGAAAGTGAAGATGGCAGGTACTGAAGATATTCAACCGTGCGTTAGAGTAAATGGATTCTATTCATAGCATCAATGTATTAACTTTCAAATAGTTTTAGAAAGCCATCTAGTAAAATCCAGACTTACTAATAACACTATCCTGTTGAAAGTGAATGGAAGCTTTGCCAGCCTAGTATTTAAAGCTCTGACCATGATTTTTTTTATTTGAAAAAAAAATTATATTTTCTTAATAGAAATTGAAAGTATTAGTTAAAAATGTACTATTCAATAAAAGTACATTTTATGTTTCACAAATATTGTGTGCTTTCTTAGTTTTAGCCTAAGCTTTTACAAGAGAAATCAATTTCTTAACTCTATTCATCATGAAAAAACATAAATTCTGTCTTTTATGAAGCTGTCATAGTTCCTGAGATATATTAGACCCTAGGGCCCAGTACTCCATTTAAAATATTCTTCATGTCATCTTTTTTTTTTTTAACATTCCTTTTGCTTGTTTGATGACTTTTATTCTTCTCGCTCTCATTTAGTGAAATTCAATATTGTGTCCCTATTCTGTTCCTTTTAAAGACAACATAATAGAAGACACTAAAAAGCAGAGATTTAGTATTTTTATTTTTAAAGGGAATATAGCCATGTTTATCATATTGTCTACATTCTCCTCTGCTCTTTCCTCTTTTGTATTTTTTTGTTTTCTTGCATATTCTCTGAAAGATGTAGGGCATCCCGATGAATTAAAGAAGAACAAAAGCTGTGTCAGACTTGATTCTTAAATATTTATGTCCCCAAAGCTGCAAATAAGTACATATTGGGAATATTAAAAATGCATAGAGGCACTTGATTTTTGTTGTTTAACTAGGTTTCAACTGGTAGTCTTTGTACTGTGGAGCATCTGAAGTTACGTTGCTTGGGGTTCTGACAAAGTAATGATGTTTAATTTGTCCCTTTATTTTATTTTTTTTTTCCTTCTTCTTTTTAAGTAAGTACACTTTTCCTGGCTCATACTTTCAGCATTGTGCTTGTATCCAGGCCTACCATGGCTAGATCCTTCTCTAAGAGGTTTAAGTGCAGTCAGTGGTAACTACACAGCAGGAGGAAGAGTAGCAGAGTTGTGTTCTCAAGGGTATATACGGGGAAACAGTGTAGGCAGTTTCTAAAGATTCTCTGACTAATGGATTAACTACTGTAGTTCGGAATATGAGAGATGATTCGGAGTCTGAGGGGTGGTTTTCTTTTTGGTTTTATTTTGGGCTTTTTGAAACTTTTTTGTTTAGGTTGCACAGTTCATACCAACTGCAGGTGGGATTAGTGCCACCTAACTCTAGTTATCTTAAGTGCCCATTTTCAGCTAATTGTCTAGACACTGTTTATTGTCAATGAAAAAATAGAGGTACTTCAAGAGTGTGATTCATCCCATCCTAAAATAGACATCTAAGCTGGGATGAGTTGGAAGTAGTTGTCTTTCTTCACCAAATAGCAGGAAGGCACTGACAACTGGTTGGACAAAAAGCAGCTGAAGATATGTGAGATAGCTCAGAGTGTGACTATCTTTTAACCCTCTCTGTTTCACTGATCTGGGAGATGAGTAACATTTTTCAGTATTTGCTAAATAGGACAACCATGTATCCACCTGATACAAGAGTACACAAGGCAGAAAATGATGTATACAGTTCCACTGAACCCATGGATAGACAGACTGTCCTTTGTTTTGATGTCAGGTGGTAGCTCAAAGAACAAAAGCTGATGCATAAAGCACTGTATGTATTTCAGGTTGGGATCAGCCTAGAATCGTCATCCACCCACAGTGAAGGCTCCACTTGGTTACTGTTCTGTACAAACAACGTCACAGTGACACCCCAGAGCTATCCTGTCACATTCTCATTTATTTTCTGAAAAGTAAATATTCTAGCTGAAAAACAAATTAAGCACAAAATGGCTGTATAATATATCTCAAAAATAGCTTGAATGGAAAACATTTCAAGCTGGCAGAAATATGAGCATGTTTAATACCATATGAATGGCTTTCTCAGTGAAATTCAGAATAAATATCCATTAAAGCATTAATGACATTTGAAACTTTTTTGCAATAATCGTTAACATTTTTACAGCAGAAATACTGTGCAGTAGTTTTTATTCCCATGTATTGTTTGTGAAATGAAGATGCCATTTAACATTAAACTTTACAAAAATGTTTGTATTTTGAGGCATACTTTATAACAGAAACAAATCAATTAAAGGCAGTTATTAACATTCCATTTTCATCTCCAGAGCTAAGTTTCTGCTGACTTTTTTCATAATTGGACAATAATATTTTTCAGATGATAGTGAACTCTTCACTGAGAAAATGATGAACAGAACAGCTGTTGCTGTGATCTAGGATGTTACCTCTATGAAAGTTTGCTTAAAAATTAAAAGGAACAAACATGTTTGTTAAACCTGCACTGATACTCGGCTGAGGTAGGAGAAAATAAGACTGTCAAATTTCCTAAGATCCACCTATCTCTAAAATAGTTTCCTCGGATTTTGGTAGCAATGTAAGTACACCAGTGGGCAAATTTACCCTGTTTCTATCATATGTTTTGATGCTTGAACTGTTCTTTTTTTTTTCCTCTTCCCTTTGTAACTCTGAGTCAAGGAAAGGAATACCAAGGGCAGGTGTTTCTGCTAGTTTGTTAACTGAGTTTTCTTTTGTTCACGTTTGAAAGCACTTACCCCCATTCTTCTTACATTTTACTGGATACCATCTTAAAAGTAATAAGTGTAAATTCTTAAAATCTCATGCTCAGAATGTATGGAAATCTGTGCTGATTCTGAGCACTTCTACTTGCTTAATGAATGTTAAGGTGGAAAGAGACCAGTCAGTTAACTGGTGTGATCATATGCACAATGCAGCTATCTTGTCTCATATAGTTGTTCCTTCCATGGTGCAAAACAAGATGCTGTACATGTTTCAAACCTAGAAGATTCTTCTGTTTCACTTTCATTAGGCCATAACTTCTGTCAGCATTCTGACTTTTGTTGGTCTTAATTAAGATAATTTCTTCCTCTTACCAAACTGACCATAAAGACATAGACATCATGGTTATCTTTTTCATCCTTTTAATAATAATAAAAAACCCTGTTGCAATTCCTTGTCCATTTATTACTGTGATATACATTTATTTTTTTTATTATTTTTATTTTACAGAGGAATTTGACAAGCAGATTTGTGGAGTTCTTAATGGAGTTGAAACAACAGCCTATGCATGTCATTGTACATGCATAGTGAAGTGATGAACGTAAATCACACACACACAGGCATACACAGAAAACAAGGCACTGTTAAGACTGTACAAGTAATAACTGAGGGGTTATTGATACATTAAAAATCGAGCTCCTAATGAAAACTATATCAGTAGTAAATTTAACACCCTAAAGCTGTGCATTGTTTTGGGATTCTCTGCTTGAAAGCCCAACTGTGTCCCTTTTTCCATATGTGTTTGATCCCACATTTGTAGGTGAATAGATTGCTCCAATGTTGTTGCCGGAACGAACTAAAAAGTCAGCCAAACGTTGTGTCACACATGTGGCAGTGTTGCATTTCCGTTTCTCCAGATGGTGACTACTAAGGTGAAAAAAAAAAAGAGCCAAGATTAAGTCAAATGGTGAGCAATCAAGTGTGCCACTTCTAATAGGCATTTGATCAGTGCTAATGTGGGAGTTTTTTTAATATGTGCACAAATACAGGAACATTACAATCTTCCTACCACCTACTTTGTTCCTGAAAAAATCTTGCACTGCATGCTATTATCAGTTTTAATGATGGGGGTTATTTAAATGCAAAAACCTTAACAGTCATATGTCTTTTGTATTGATATTCTACATAGCAGTTTATGACATGTAGAAAACCTGTAATGATAGTATAGTTAAGACAGTAAGTGAAAACAATGACTAAATGTTTAGCTTTAAGCTGAACTTCTAAATCTATTTAGAGCTCTTGCTGATATCATGAGGATTACTAACATAATGATAACCAGATTTATTTAGTTCTCACAGAATCATATCCTGCTCTTACTGAAGTGAACAGTAATATTCCAGCCCACATCAAGTGGACTGAGTCCAAAGATTCTTTCTCTCAACTCTGCCATACATTGTGAGAGGTGGCAGGCATTGCCACCTTCTTTCAACCTATGTACCACTTAATATTTAGCTCTGGGTAAAGAGAGATTTATTCACTATCGAAAAACTGTCATGTCTTTCTTGAAACACCAACAACTTCAAAATGCTGTTGTCATAGGAGATAATACTTTGCTGGATGAGACTCTAAAGAGTGTCCACAGAAGAATCCATATCTGAAATCACTTTATGGTCTGAACCAACAGACCATTTTCAGAACTCCATTTGGAACTTATGTAGCATGAGATTTACTTTTTTTTTTGATTACTATAAAACTGTTAGCTTTAGACAGCTTGCGTTTTCAGTTTTGTTTCTTAGACCACTATGTTTTCCCTTCAGATTAGAAATGTTTGCTTGCTGAAATTGCTTACTGACTTAACTGTTAATTTTCTTGGGCTTCTTCATGTTGATGTGGCTTGAGGTAGACAAGTTTGCAGCAAAAATTTACTGTATGGAATAACAATTTCCCAGTTTCAAACTCTGGGAAATCATCAATGAGTTCCTTTTCCTACTGAGTGGTTAAATCTGTTACCTGAAATGTCATCTATTCTTTAGGAGTTAAGTGTATAGATCTAAGAATCCAAATGGAATAGCAACTGTGAGAGGAATATTTGTATCACACTGGTTTATACTGGTAAACAGGAGCAATTTCTAAGCAATTACTATTTTAAATATGTAATTGTATTTAAAGGAAATGATTGGATAAGGCTTGATACAGATTCTTTTAGATTTCCATGGGTATTTCTGTTGATTTAAAAAAAAATAATTTCTCGAGGCTTTAACATACGAGGTTCAAACAGCAACTGGTTCTCATGGAAATCCTCATTTGTTTGTGGAGGCAAAATTCTCTTTTTCATCCAAGGTACAAAATCAGGCCCTGAAACTCCAAGTTTAAAAGCCCAGTCCTGACAGGAAACTGCTGGATTTCTAGCTGATGTCTAGCCTGACTGAGCACATTACATCTGTTAGCTTTCTAATCCGTAGCCTTTAACTGAATATGTGCTTGAATGAGACAGTTCACCCAGTAAGGTATACCAGGGCCCCAGAAAAGCAAACAGGGCATGCAACACTCATAAAGGCGATGCCTTGTGTTTTAGTACTGCAATTATTTTTTTTTTTTAGTAATACTGTAAAAATGTGGGAACCTAGTCTCCATTATCAAAATATTTTGGAAGATAACCAAGTTGTCATACAATAATTTTTTTTTTTAATATACTCGAAGAGAAAGCAACAGGCAACTATATAGACACTTGTATTTACTGAATCTGCTCATAACAGAATTGTCATCGAAAAGAAACTCAATCAAAAGCCTGATAAACATAGGATAGTTCAGTGCTGTTTATCTTCTAGTACAAACTGCAGATACTTTTTGAAATGTTATTTTATTCATTAATAAGTTACCTGAAATTTGATTTATGCATTTATAAACATGAATGCATTTCAGACTAGTTAAATTCTATCGGAGCCGATTTCTTCTTTTCTTTTTTTCCCATGATTAAATTGATATTTAACTCTGTAATGAAATATTACTTAAATCCAGGAAACAGTTATGCTATAAAAAAGTTCCATTGTGGCAGAGCATTAGTGTTATTAAGAAGGGTGTATTTTCTTTTTTTCCCTTCAGGCTTGGAAATGTGACAAATTTAATAAAGAAGGCCCTTTCAAAGTACGCTTTTCTTCTCTAGGTAATGTAGTATTTGTAACCTTTTTAATTTATGAAAGCATTATAATTGTAAAGTGATTTAATCATATGCAACTTTTGTCTCTGGATTTCACTTTCTACCCCGAATGCTTTGATTATTATGCTTACAGAATGGCTCTATTTGTAAGAAGGATATTTTAAGCTTTTTTTTTAAAGAATAAACAACAGACAGATTGTCCCAAGTAACAGAATATGACTTCATAATTGAATCCTAGCTGATATAACTAGAAGAAACAAGGAAAATCAATACCTTTTTGTCTTTGCTGCTCGTTGTTCTGGCATTTCCTCACTAAGTCCTGAGGGTGTATTCTGTGACATTACCGGCAATACCCATCCTTGTCTCTTGGAAGTACCATCAGATAGATCATCAGCCACAGATAATAATCTTTAAACAACAATAAAATATCCTATGAAATTGAATACCTCTATTTCTTTCTCATATTATTTGAGATATGAAAGCAAAAGCAATTCATGCAATAATGTGAACAAGTTTTCCTCTAAAAGAAATAAATATGATTATTTATTACTCACTTCTCAATAGGTGTAGCTTCCAAACAGCTCAGAGTGACAGAAAGTGCAATGAAGAAAACTGACAGCTTCAGGTTGCACATCTTTGCTTCCAAACTTTCTGAAAAGAATAATGATTCAAACCTGAAAGCTAACTCAAATACTCTTCAGCATATTCTATCACTGATACCCATTGTGTCCTAAATCAACAACAGCTAGTCTTTGTCACAGGCTAGAGTAAGTTTAGTGGCACAACAGTTTCAGACAGGTAGCACTCAACAGTAAATGTTCATTTTCCATCTAGTAATTCCAATCCTTTTCCTTATCTCTGATTTGCACTTCTTGACAAGTCCCAGTCTCAAATTCTGGTCCCAGGTGCAATTTACCTTGAAGCTATCCTAGCCTTTTCCTGAAAAAATGCTGCTGATTAATAGTGAGAAACATTGTGCTTTCCTGAAAGCACATCTGTTGCACTGCATCTCAAGTAAGAAAAAAAGGGAAATTGTTTACCTTGTAATGGTCAGGAAGCTAACTGAAGACACACGCCTGTGTTAGAAAGAAGGGTGCATACAACAGTTCCACGCTTGCATCTAGCTCTGGAGTATCCCTTTTCCCCTTTCCTTGCTGACAAGTAATACGGCTCTTATATACCCTTCACACCTTTCTCAGCTCTGACATCAGGCAGCACAGAGAGACTGTCATTAATTCCCATCCCTATAGACAGAAAGTACCCCAGAGAGGAGCAGGGAAAGATAGGTCATTACTACATTAGCACATCAGTAGATATTAACCTGGTATATGCAGGATGCCCTTGTGAAGATACTGTAATAGCATATTGCACATCAGAACCGTAGGTTCAATTTTATGGTTCTGATAAGATGCTGAGGTAATATTCCCTGTGGGTGTTTTCAAGGGCTAAATAAGGTAACAAAAGTTATACAGAAAGACAGAGTAAATGAAACACTAGATCACCAGTTATTGAAATATAAGAAAACAGCTATTTTAGAAAAGATAGATTAGTTAAAGTTGTGGAGGTTTGTTGTAGAAGGATATAGTGACCAAAACAGGAAAAAATGTTTGAAGGGATGAAGGTATGAAGAGTAAGAAAAGAGTGAAAATTATTTAAACTGACAGATAGGGTGATCATTCAGGGTAACAAGGTAGAGCTCATATACATTTGTCAGTGAATTAGAAATACAAATGAAAATTTTGTCATTATTAATGCAAAATCTTATGTTTTACTAACACTGGCAGATTCTTTGTCATGCATGAAAACTGTGTGAATTAATATCCTTAGGAAGGAAAACCCTAGGAGTAAAAAGCTAGAAAATATCAGAAATAAATTTGCCTGTGCAAATTTATTTCTCTAGTGTGCACAGAATATGGTTCAGGGAAAAATATACAGCTTTTAATAGGCAAAATCCAATGTTAATAAATTACTTGACTGCAGATTTCCAAGGATAGAGATGAGAACCATTTTTTCCCAATTTTGGTGGGAATTTTTTTCTTTTCCTGTTCATTAGTTGCCTTTAGGTGCCCAAATGGAAAGTAGATCTTTCAATTATTTATGGAGGTTAAGTTGCTGCCATAAAAGCTCAGGCAAAATTTTCTGTGATAAGAAGTTATCGTATGCATCTTCCATATTCTCAGACAACATGAATTAATTCCATAACTGCTTCAGTGACGAGTACCATTGCCTTAACTGGAAGTCCATTTCTTTGTTGGCCTACTCTGTAATACCAGATTTTCCCTTAAATGGCCAAAGTTCCAGTAATGGCTCTCTTCAGGCATCTATGCTGAACTGAGTTGACTACAGAAGGGAAAGCTGGCATGGTAGCCTCTTAACCTGCTAAAACAGCTAGTCTGCAAATAAGATTCTAGCAAGGGACAATTTTTTTCTCTTTTTTCTTAAGGATTGCTACTTCTGGATATTTTTATTTCTGTTTTTAATGATCATATATATCTTTTTCCCGCAGGTTCCTGTCATCCTCCCATGGATGGACAGTCCCAGTGTAAGAAGAGTAAGTAAAGTGTTTTATCTTCACCATGACAACATCTTCTGTGTGACATCTGAAACAAGTTTATCTCTCCAAAGAGTCTTCTGTTGTTATTTTCACTGTAGTGTTTGACTACAACAAAATAACATTTTGGTGGTGTTATTTTCACTGTAGCAATTTTATTCCTCTGAAATGAAAGCATGATTAAACCCATTGTACAGAGGTAGAATTGCGCTAAAAAAAATTATGCAAATAATCTGGCAGATGGTTTACACTAGCCAATATTCGCTGCTTGAATAATGAACTTGAAGATGCTGTGGTGCACTTCTCTGGGGATGGGAAGAGATCTGGGTCCCACTGACACTCAGTAGCAGTGTGTATGCTCAGCTCTTGTGAAAAGGCAAGCTCATGCTGTTTCAGCTCCTGAAAAGCAAGATGCAGTTTGCATCTGAGATCTTAAAAGATTGGACTGAATATTCAGAATCTGTTATTTTTCAAGGCATCTAAGTGATTTTAGCTTGTTGTGTCAAGCTTGAATCAAACTATGGGTTGATGTAAGAGAAGTGAAACAGGCTTTTCATAGAAATATTGGTCCTAATTTCAGCTGTCCCACAGGTGGCCCTGGGAAGCCTCTAATGGTTTGAGGGAAGAATCAAAAGGCTGATTCTTGAGTGCACTGTAGAAATTAAACTAGGCTCGTGATATCCCAGGACCATTGCCTGCCTCCTGGGCAACATAGCAGAATGAGAAGCATATCCAGCAGTAAGTCAGATGTAATGTTAGCAAAATTACGCTGTTACGGCTCCTGTTGCAAGCTCTCTTAAGCAGTAGTGTTTTCCCACACAAACAAGACTGCAATATGAAATGTGGAATCTCTTTGACAGCAGAACTATTCATAACTCAAATTTCAAGAAGTTGGCACTAAGTACTGTGCACTTAGTACCATTCAATTAAGTGGTTAGAAAGTTATTTTTATCACTGACAAAATTCCTTAACCTTGAGCTTAAAAAAACCCTTTATTACTGTGCATAATAAATGTTATCAGGCCAAGGAAAAAAATCACACATTCTCAGTAAAGAAACCCATGACAAATTCCATTCTTAGTAGTCTTATGGTAATTTTACATATTTATGCTGGTGTTTAAGTCTGTATGAAAAGATTTGTCTAAAGTTTTCTTTGTGAATGATGGTTAGGGGACACCAGAACTGAGGTTTACAAAGAATCCAGAAGATATGTTATGCCAATGCCCTGGTTCCTTCTGGAAACTGCCTACATAAATGTCTTGAGTTGCAAGATGATGATGCAGCTGTAATGTAATGCTCTTCACGGTAATGTATTGGCAGCAGAGGTACAGGGAACCAGCCTCATCTCAAAAGTCTGCTGCTTTTATCTAATGGGGGGTGGGATTTACTATAAAAACAGCCTTAGGTGACTCGCTAAGATACAGATATTTATACTGCAGCTGTCTAAATGCATGTGAAATGATTTCCGTCATGGGTGTTTTAACTCTCTCATGTTGTCAGTTCCTAACATTTAAGGTTGGCTCCCTCTCTTTCTTATATTTACCCTTTTCTTAGGCTATTTCTGCCTCCTGCTGGACAGCTGTTTCCCACCCTTAGTGGCTGCTTTTCAATTTCTGAGTTCCACATTTGCTTAATGACATTAATAGCACACATTAAGACTTTTGGTAATGGATGTCTCTTTACCATTTGTGAGAGAGACAAAAAGCCATATTACCTGTTGCATATGCTTTACCAGATGCCGTACTGCTTTGTAAGGTAGATGTCTCCAGTAAATTACACTGTTGCTCAGTTACCAGGAATTAGAAGTGTATGAATAACTTACATTTAATTTGCCTGTTGTATCAAAACAGAAAAGGAAAAGCTGTAGACATTAACATGAAATGGGCTTATTTCAATTTTTTGAACAAACCAGAAATCGTAACAGCAGCATTAATATTCATCAGTATAAATATTATCAGGAATGAAACAGAGTGGTGCATGTGTCACTGCTTGTAGCTGTTATATGAGTGGAGCATGATGTTTCATGTGATCTGACAAAATTGTTTCATTTTTATAACAATTTTATTAGCCTTTGATTCCTTTTAAATAAGTCTTAATCAAGCTTCGAAACAAAAGTAAACTATAAAAAAAAAGGTTTCATTGATAATGTCAGCACCTCTGAAAATGTCTAAGTAAGGACTTGTGTTCAGATGGCCAAATCTGAACGCAGAGAAGTAGATCATGTGCCTAAGCATAGTTTTCTGCTATCATTTTATATATCCTAGAATATCCAGGACTGACATTCATGACCCCAACCAGTAGGACACAGTCTTAGCAACTGCAAACTAAGTGTACTGTCAGAGGGAGTCTAAAGTTAAACTAGATATTATGATTAAAAACCTTGATTGTTCCCTAAATGTTTAGAGTTTGATGCCAAAGTCTGAAAAAATTTGGCTATAATACTCTATTCCTAGTATTCCTTGCTTGTTACTATGCTGATGAATACTAAAATGTTTGTACTATTGGTGGTGTAATTTTCTACTGTTAGCAGTTAAGCTACATGTATCTGCTATTGTTTTATCATATATGCTTTTACTAGCACAATTTTCTTTGTTACTCCTATTTGGTGTGGGCTGTGTCAGCACTGATAAAAACTTGAAAAACTTTTCTTTTTGATGCCCAAACCGATGTTAAACCTGTGGAAGAATTATGGAAGAAACAGCAGAAGAGGTAGTAGGAGCAAAGTTAATAATTTCTCCTGCAGGGGAAAAAAAAACAGGTGATATAGGAATGAAGTGTGGCCATGCATGGAACTGACCAGCAAATGGAAATAAGTCACTTGGACAGTGAACAATGTCTTAAATCTATTTTTTGTGATGTATTCTGCTTCTTGGCTCACACCATTGACAGAACAATCATGTAAGCTCAAAGGGCTATTGATGGTGATTCCTCAGAGAATGACCTCTGCAGAGTTTGTGCTGAATCAATTCCTATACCTGGAAATCTCCCAAGCAAGAGGAATAAACCCCATGTTTAGATCAGAGAAGTCAGAATTGACATCACAGTGGCTGATAAATTATAGTTCTGAATGCCATTCCTACTTACATTTTATAGAGTTTTAATTGTGTGGCTTATACTGGCTTGCATCCAACAGTGTATGTTTGAATACAATGTTTAAAATTTTTTCTTTTCCTTTGTCTCTTCTACAACCTGCTTCCAGAAGTATAAGCAAAAGGAGACCTCTCCTTCAGGTATTGGTCACTTTCAAGGGCTCTAGATAGTGTTAATGGTAAATAAGTAGTATGAAATAGTACTACTATTCTTCTGAAAGTTCTTCCTTGCTGGTAACTTAAGCCATTCATTGCTTCCTGCTATGACAATTCTAAAGTCATTGTCTATAAGAATTAATCCATAAAATGGTATTCAGCTTTCAAGTATATTTCTGTAATGTACACATACCACTGCTACAGTAGTATATGGAATCCTATAACATGTGGGGAGTCCTGAGTGACTATATTGCTACTGAATGTGCAGAAGGAGGTCTCCTTGATAGCTCCTGTAAGGGCCAAAAACAGATTAAGGAATTAGGTATGTGTAGAAGAGCTGTTTCTGATTTACTAAGTGTAACTGTGAGAACTCTCCACCACCTCTTTGCCACCCTAGTGTCTTATAAAATGCATAGACATCTGTAGAAAATACAGTGGGACCAGACAACATCCTCCATGCTCCCCAGACTTATTTCAGTGGAGGTGAATTGCTAGTTAAGTACAAAGCATGCTGAACCATTCACCAGTAAGAGAAACTGCTGGTTTTCAAAATAAATCTACACAGAAATGTCAGCACTTCCTACCTGATCCAGTGCATAAGTTTTAACTAAGTTTTCTTTTAAGCTATCTCACTTTCAATAATCAGACTTTTTTTCTTTTCTTCTTCTTTTTCATTTTTTTTCTCTTTCCCCTCTGCAAACTGCAGCAAGAGAATGACAATCTGGCTTTGTCTTGAAACACTCTAAGTCTTTTAGATGATGCTGTCTTGACAGCTTTGCTATTAATAGTGACATTTTCTCTGCCTTTTAAAAAGGAGAGTTGTGCTGAACTGAGATTCAGTCATGTTCATAATAATTTTTCACTAAGGGCAAATGCAGTGTACTGGCTTGTGTAGGAGGGTTTACGTTGGCAATAGCATGAAACATAAATTATTTATGGTATGTCAGCCCATGTGGCTTCAAAACAAGATAGCTCTTCTTCAAAGAGAAATGCAGTAAGGCTGCATTTACTGTATGCTTGGATAATTACATGTGTGAGTGCAAGACCTCAACTTTTTGTTCTACTTGGTAATGAGAAAAGATTTTGATAAGCACAGGGAACATGAATCAGTACATGAAATTATCTCTCTACTGTAAGAAGTTATTAAAAATTCATTAGGAGTTCAGCATATGCATCTAGAAAAAATTTAGGACTTTTACTGTTATGGTAGTGTCTTTTACAGCAAATACTGCTGTTTCTGTCTGCTTAACAACCGCTCCACTTTCGGCTGAAGTTGTCCCTGATAACAAAATAAATAAATAATAGTAATGGCATGGAAAAGTCAGTATTTAAAAGTGAGAGTTCACATTTAGAAGCTGTAAGTGATATGACTGATTCATAAGGTGATGTTATTTGTAACAAACTGTTACTGAACCAAATACCTAGTAGAAAGTTGAGGGCACTGTATTATTGCAAGGCAAAACCCACCTGAGGCTCTGGAAACTTTCAATCATTAACATATTGAAATAATTTCCTATTAACACACTGTGCTAATGAATGCTACCGTTTCAACGCAACAAAGCTGAAAAGTAATGTTACTATAGATTTGATTCAGAAAAAAAGCCCACCCTTGTGCAGAGAAGCACATACTTCAGGTCAGGTGTCTTTATGTGGGTGTCGAGTATATTTAGAATGGGTATCTTAAGCTCTGCTTTTGGATTCAGAGTTTTCTCTATGATATAAACTGTTGTCTAGATTGGTAGTCTTTTTTTTTTTTTTTTCCCTTTCTTGATATGCAGGATTCCTGCATGTTCCTTTCTGAAGAAGTAGACCTCTGGCTAGTGACTACAGCTCTAGTGACTGTAGGCTTGATTTTGTGACTCTTTACAGAGGCCCTACACAGCTTTCTGATGCATTCCTACAGAATGTAAAGGGTTAGTTTTGTTTTAGAGAACCATCTCATTGCTACAGTGGTCATACTTATTGATCTTGTGTTTAAAACCTCAAGAATGTTGTATATATACCTATATATTTTCACATCAGCATAACATTTCATACAATTTCATGTCAATGAAGGGTTAACACATTCTTAAATTATTTTATAAGCAGTTGACATAAACAGTCATGATCTTCTCTGTGGTGTTATGGATCATTACAACCCCTCTAGGTCATGTATCATTCTGTTGCCTTTTGTAATACACATAATAGTTTGTAGCAGTTGAATAAACAACTGTTAAGAGAGCCATAAAAATTGTCACCATAAGGGTATGGTATTTTTTAATAGAAAGTCTTACATGTACACTCTTATTTAAAGTCAGTTCTTGAATTTCCATTGTCAAAAAGAGGGTATTTCATGCAACTTAACCTTTCTGAGCAAGAATATCTGTTTTGGGTTATCCTATGTTTAAAAAATTTCCTATGTTTTAAAAATGGGGGATTTGTAGCTAGAAAGCCATGGTCACAGGTAGATGCATAGATTCCAAAAAGTTCATCCATGTTCCCAGAGCTTCCATTTGGATATTTCACACCCTTTAGGACTGAGCTATCTTAGAAGAAATCCCTATGTAAAGTGTACCTTGAAAGGCCAGGAGTATCACCTTTAAGCATTTTCTAGTAAGCAGTAGTGGTGTAGTAGCCTGGTAGTAAGTAGCCTGGTGTTATCTCTGCACACAAAGCATATTATCATACACCAAAAAACTTGGGGACTTGACGGATAGCAAAAGTGAAATGTTATCAGGTTACATAAACCACTGATTGATGAATCATAGTTAATGTCATTTTTTTAGAGGAAAAGACTCCAGAGAGACTTTGAAGCCTTCGTACTGCCAGTCAAGCTACAGTACATTTGTTCCTTTAACTTTTCTTAGAGTGTGTTCATGAGACAATATGCCTCATTAGTGAGAATGCTGATGACCTGAGCATACAGCAAATCCTTTTGTACTTAAAAAAGGAGACACTGCCAAAAAATATATCACTAGGTTTTCAACTTTTGGTTTTTATTTTTTGTTTGTTTTTTTTTTTTTTTTACGTAGGTAATTTAGTCAGAAAAGCTGCTTTGACAAATGGAACATTTATGTTTTCTAATGTTTAAAAATAGAAGTTTGTGCAACAGAATGTTTTCCAGCCTTGTGGCAAATTTTACAAAGAATGAAGAATTTCATGTCTTCATGAATTTGTCACAAGGCTGGAAGACATGAACCTGTTTTGCTAAAACAAAAGCAAACCCTCAAAATCCATACAGGTTGAAATCAGTGTGTTAAACTGCTTTCTTCTGAGAGAAACAGTTATGACAGTGTCATCAATTTAAATAAATAGTTTTGAAAACACAACAATTAATGTTTTGTACATAGACAATATTATCTTCAATGTATGGATCTGAATGCTTGCTATAAATGACTATTGTTCTTGAGTTACAGGGAAAAATATTTGAGACAACGGTGAGTTAAAAGGGATGCACAGAGTTGATGGCAGAGTTGAGGATGGAAGACAGATCTGAATCTTTATATAGTCTGTAGCTGATATGCACACTGTTGAGGTGAGAGAAAAGGAAATCTTACTGGATAGTCAAACTAAATCTGAATTCAGGTTCAAAATGGGCAGAAAGTCTAGTACCCAAGTCTCTGTGTCTGCATATACAGTGATAAACATCACCCCACTTTCTTGTTAAATGCAGATGGGTGCTTCCTTACGTGGCTTGAGTAGATCAAGCTCTTACTTGTTAGTCTCTTCACTTTCCAGCACAATGAAACCTTGTGACTCTCCATGATTTACCTCAGTCTAGTATAACCACTGCAGAATAAATACAGTTTTGATTAAAGGTGATCAGTTAAATTATTATATCTTTCTTTTTGCATCCTTCCTCTCTCTCTTCTGAGAGGGTAAGTTCTCAAAATATCTTGAGAAGGGCTTTTTGCTTTGTGCAGGTGTTGTGACTTCTATAAGCAGCTGAAAGGAGAGAAAATGTTGTGAAAGAGCCTGTCTTGTAAGGTTTCTAGACTCAGTTTTGCTGGTCTGTTCAAAGGCTTAACTTTGCAGCTTTTTGGAGTGCTCAGACCAAAGCACAACCCTAAGAAGAAAATTCTGTGTTGTCCTTGATAGAAATGCACTCTGTTAGCCTCCATTTGACTGGGAGCTGCACAGCTACTCAACTATCACAGCTCTGCACTGACACTCTCCCTGTTGGTACTAGTGAGGGGCGAAATTTTATGTTCCCTTGTATCTCCTGATAAACCTGCAGTAGAGAAGCAGATCTCAGGAGATACAACTGGGGAAGAAAATGGTTTTAAACATTGCTTGGATTTTGGCCCAACTCTGAACTGGTGGAGGAAATGACAGTGAACCTGATCTGTGTCACAATGTTTTTATTGGGTTGCCATGCTATATCCTATGGGATGTACAACCCATGATTGCTATAGTGCTCAAATTAGCTACATTCATGGTTGTTTACAACTGCAGTACTGGGAAAGAGCTACTTAGTCCTCAGCATTTCCAAAATCATGTATTGTATTTAGAGTGGAACCAGCAGTGACTTCTGTATTTTTGGCAGGTAAAATCATTACATCTACCATTTAGAGTAGGACCAATAGATGTACATCAACTCTGCATTTTTTTACTGAGATCTTCTGCTGATTTCCATAAACATACCATTTATCCATTTGAGTTTCCTCTGAGCTTTCATAAAGCAATTGTATGAGTGTCCTGACCTTAGGCTGGGAGCTGCTGGCTGGCTGATGAGTAGACCTAGGATGATATAAGGAGAGATGACAAGGTGTCATTTGACCTGATTTTTATGTGTCTAAAAGTTAGTTAGCTAGACTAAGCTAGCTCTCTAGTCTTTCAAAGGACAGGGAAGAAAGAAGCACCTCCAGAGACAGTTTCCTCCCACTTATTTCAGACAGCTGCCTTAAGATGGGATGAATTACACTCTGGAAATACCTGATTCTTTCTAATGCCTATTGTGAGATCCTAGATGAGGATCTTCAACAAAAGTACCTGCTAAGAATAGGGTCTGCCTGCTTCTATAAGCCAAATATTTGACTCTTTCAAGGTATTTTCCTTGAATTATAATGATCAGAGTACCCCAGCCAGAAAAATTTACTTGTAGTCTCAGTTTCTCAGGTCTGGGCTGGTAATGCAGGAAGCAGTGAACTTTGTGCAAATATGGCCTTTAGGAGAAATCCCATGGAGAAGGTGGGAATTCAATATACTAAGACATCAAAGATTCTCTATAATGCTACATTATCCATGAATTAATCACAATAGAGATTCTGAATTCTATATGCACAGAATGTTACATTAATTTGCTGAATATTAAACTGTGCATTTGTGAACATATGTTAATTTCATATCTCTACTGCTGTTTTTTGTTGGGTTTTTTTGAGAGGTACTTAATTTGTGCATGTTGCTGATCGCTGGCAAATTGCTGGGGAGACTCCTTACCTTCATTCAGTACCCTGCTGCTGAAGGATCTCTGCTGAAACAAAAGCAAGTTACAAAGGTCAAGATCTGCATGGTAGGTGCTTCCCAGTGTCACTTAAGCACATCCAAACTCTGAAAATTCACAGAAGTCACTAAAGTGCCCAGGTATGGGCATAATGGGATTATTCCTTTAGGTACTTTTTTATGCACACAGGCCATGTAAGCAGGCTACAATCACCTACCTTAAGACTGAGAATTCACACTTACCCTAAAAAAGTTCCCCTAACATTCTTCAGATTTCAAAAAGCCTGAAAAAAAATAGAAAAGCTTTCCAGCACTCTCAGGCAGCTAAATATTACTGGGTATTTCCAGTATTTTCATAGGTATTATTTCTTTTTTATCCCTGTAAAAGGACTTTTTCTTTCCTCCAGGACTGGGGATCCAAATGTATAGATAGATACTAGTAGTCTTTTTTGTTTGTAAGCAGAAGTCTCTAAGACACTTTCTCCATGAAGCGAATATTGATATAATTCCAATAGTACTTCCTTTCTCATGGTGCTACAGACAAACAGAACACCAGAGAGGTTTGAATGTAGACAGTCCTTGGGAAAACTCTTGTTAGTGTGCATACGTTTGTCTGTGTTTGTTTGTATGTATGTGTCCAAAGGAACATGCCCTTGAAGCATCCATTCCTTCATTTTGCTTTTAAAGCTAAACTCAGTTCATACTTAAGCACATCAATAAGTGAAGTTCTTTTGACTTCCATCAATGTTCAGCACTTAGGTTCCTACTGTAAGACACTTTGCAAATATGCTAATATGAAGTGACCAAAATTAAGTGTGATGAATGAAAGTAAATCTTTTATAATGGGCTATGTGAATTTTAGGAAAAAAGGCATTTAAACCTCAAAAGTCAGTTGAGATAAGCCGATGCATGCAGCTTGTCCATCATCCTGAAGAGGTACTGCAGCTTTTAAAAAGATAACCTGTATTTTCCTATTGTTCCCCTTTACTATTTTTTCTTTTCAATGTCATAAGTTTCTAAAATGCAAATTATTGATGAATTCTAGGGGAAATCTTAAAAACAAAGTTATATGAAGTGGAGCTAGAAAATCTTATGATAGTAGGCACATGCTATAGGTCACTTAAACTAAAGTAAACACCTGGGTAATTTTTTTCCCTGAATCGGAGATAAGTATTTAAAGCAAATTGTTAAGTGCCTGCTATAAGAAGGTGTTTATTTGACTGCAATTTTTGCTTTCCAGTTTTTGTAATCCATTTGCTGATCTGAGTCTTCAGTTTTATTAACCCTGAGCGGAAACTGTTGAACAAAATAATCTTTCTGAGATTGTAGAATTACACAGTTCTCTATGTGATGGTAGTATGGCTTTTTATCTCATCAAAGTTCAGGTAATGGTTATTTATTCAATGATTAATTAAATTCCTAGCCAATGACTTTAATTGCAGTGGTTAGTTTATTTCCTGTAGATGCTGAAAATTCTTGCATGCATCTCAGAAGCTCACTTTTAAATAATTATTATGAATAAGGAGATTTGAAAATAAAGACCTCTATAGACAAAATCATGGTGTGTACACCCCCCAGATAGACATGGATTAAAATATAAAATATATAAAGAATATATTCTACAAGTAGTTATGAGATGAAATATTTAAAAAATAGATGGGGTAAGAGAGAAAGAAAAAAGGACTGGTAAATCCTTGTAATAGTTAAACACAGGGTATAAAGGCACCTAAACTGAGATCTTCAGTTCTAGTTTCTAATCAATTAAGACAAATATGTAACAAATTCTCTGTGCATTATTCTAGCCATATCTTTTGATTAAGTGCTTGCAATCAGATTTTCATAGCTGTTACCGTTAGAATATTGAAGTTTAGATATTTTTCATGAAAAGCAAGGCTAATGCTCTAATGACACTGAGACTTCTCTGTTACGTAGAATAAGGCTTAGTTATGCACGGAGGGATGTTGCACATGGAGAGAAGTCACTTTACACTTGAATGAATATTACTTAGTTGTTGGCATACACTGTTGAACAACTGCTATTTTGGTAGGCAGCATCCTTTTCCCGAATCATACAATCACACAATGATTTGGGTTGGAAGGGACCTTAAAACTCACTGAGTTCCAACCCCCCTGCCCTGGGCAGGGACATCTTCCGCTAGACCAGGTTGCCCAAAGCCCTGTCCAAACTGGCCTTGAACATGTCAGCTGTTTTATTAAAGGAAGCAAGGATGGCCACGGGGAGTCAAGGGAACCTTATACTCGGCCATTTTCTACCTGAGTTCACTGTGGCTTTCTTATTGCACAGTCTTCTGTGAATGCAATGCAGGATGTGGCAGAACTCAGACCACTGTTTTTATATATCCTTACTTTGTCAGAGGATTTTTAATTTTCTGGAAGTGGCAATGAAGAAAATATAAAATGCAAGTAAACCTTCAAAATATCTTAGTGGGAAATAAGACTTTACCTCAGATTTTAGTTAAAGGAAATCAAAAGTTGAAACAGGACTTATATTTCTAGTTAAACTGTATAAGCAAAATCCCAGTACAGATAGCCATCAGGTATGATTTGGAGATTATCATGAAGTGAGAACAGAAAGCAGCACTATAGCTGTCGTGGTTTAAACCCAGTCAGGTAACTTGTTCACTCACTCCCAGTGAGTGGTGCCGAGCTGACAACAATCAAGGTCCGTGTTCGTCTCCCCCCCCTCCCTGCACCGGGGCTCTCCCTTTCCCCGCTCCCGGAGGAACGGGGAGGAGGATCGAGAGAGTGCAACTCCTACGGGTTGAGACAAGAACAGTCCAGCAACAAATCACCACCGCTACTATCAGCTAAAACAATGATAAGGGAAAATAACAAGGGAAGAGAATACGATACCACTGGCCAAGAAAACGAGTTCCACCCGGAAGCTCCTGTCCTTCCGGGTAACTCCCAGTTACCCCCCACCCCGGGCATGACGTGCTGTGGTATGGAATACCTCCCCGGCTAGCCCGGGTCAGGCGCCCCGCCTCTGCTTCCTCACAGCCTCCCCTCTTCCCTGGCAGAGCATGAGCCTCACAGAGTCCTTGGTCAGGGTAAACATCACTTAGCAACAACCGACAACATCGGCTTCACCAACGCTGTTCTCAAAACTAGAAGTCAAAACACAGCACTGCACCAGTTAACACAAAGGAAAAAACATGATTGCTACTGCTGAACCCAGGACAATAGCTCTTAAGAAATGCATATTTTATGGGGGAGAAGCATGCTAATAGTTTTTCACTTGAGAACTTTTCTAATGTTCTGAGTTTTCTAATGAGAACTGAGTAGATATGCTCCCCAAAATTTACAATCTTGAACTTTTTTATAAGAAATGCCTCGTGATATGGTGTGGTACTGAAGCAGGCCAAGATCCTCAGCCATTAGTGGTCTCAAGGCATCAGCTGAGAGTCTACAAAACATTTTTCAGTACAGCAGTAAAGTTGTAAGTTTGTGAAACAAAAACATATTGTGTAACAAAAATGCCAAGTATCTTATCAGTGTGTTATTTCCCCCTCCCCAAAGCATAACCACACAGGGTATGTGGTAGTACAGGGACGTTTTTCAGGAAGGCTGGGTGCTCCCTGAGAAAGCCGAGAAATACTCTATGGGAGCTGTTCTCAAAAGCCAGGCTTTCATTAAACACAATCCCACCTTCACCACACTTTTTAGACTTTGCATGTAGGCTTTCTATGTGCATTAGTAGTTATTACATGAAGGGAGACAAACACAAGTGTCAACAAGAGGCTTAAGGTCATGCATGAAACATGCTTCAGCACCAGTACTTGGTGTATCTACAGATTCTTAGATGTGATGTCTACCCAATTTGTTCAAAGGTATGTAATCTTTTTCTTGTCACATTAGCTAGAAATATTTACACTTGGTCAAACTATTCTGTATTTGTAACGTCCAGTAATCAGTAATTAGCAGCACCTACCCTGAAGATCAATCACAGCAGCTATATTGCTATGGGTGGCTTTTTTGTCTTCCACTTTTTCATGGTGAACCATCATCATGCAACAAAAGTCCCAAAGGAAAGGGTGCTCCTAATGATTGTTGCAGTGGCTAGTTATTAGGATCTTACCCCCTTTTAGAATTAACACCTCAGTATATGTAGTTAAACTTGTATACTTCAAAAATAGACCCAGAAAGACTGATACAGTGAGAAGAAACACTGATGATCAGGAGCTGGGATTGCTGACAAGAGTGATTTTATGCCTCTCTGCTTCAAGGTCTGAAGTAATTTTCTCTGTTTTTGATTCAGACGCAGTTCTGCCTCACAGCTGAGCTACCAAGTGCTTTATATCAACAGGGAAGGGCTACACTTTCTTTCAGACCGTTCCAAGCCACCAAGAAGAGGCCAATGATTGTAGTGTGCCAGGGCTGCTTTTCATACATTAATTCGAGTCTTGGGCACCCTCTCAAGACACAAACTCATTCTCCTCCTCCAGTCTGACCCTGTGTCACCCTTTGCTAGGACACCACCTAGTCTGTAAACTTACAGTTATGTGCACATTTAAAGTTCCTTTCTTGCTTGTGAGTACTCTCTGATGTCTTCAGTGGGCAAGAGTGTCATCGCTTTGTGCTAGGGGATCTGACACAGCTGTCGCTCTTGGCCTTTTTTGGTGGGGAAGAGGAAGAGATGGGCATAATTTTTTTCTTAAGAAGTCAACTGGTGTCTTTAACATCTGAGTGAGTACTCTAAAATGCACAACTGAAACCATTTGGCAAAATTACAAATTCTGCAGTAAATAGACTTGGGTTAATTTTCAACAATTTGGACTAAAAGTCAAAGTTTAAGGGTACGATATCAGTCATTTCTTCTGCAGACCTTTAAAAAACTGTAAGTACTTAATTGTTTTGCCCTGAGAATATTTTCCTTTATCTAACATTAGTGTAATTGCATTTGAGTAACAATTTGAACTGTATCTACTAAAACAGGGTGGGCTGCTGTTGAATAAAATAGTATTAAGATAAATGATTCACTGGGATATAAACTATTATGCCAAATTGCAAAGAAGGTGCAAACCTGTATAAGCACATTTTTGTACTGTGATTGAGCACAGTTTGTGTAAACATCTTCAAGCAAAGCATACTGTTTATATATCAATGATAATTGTCTGAGTTGCTCACCACCTTAATTGTAAAGTGTTTCCGGGAATGCTATACACTTTTGAAACTCCAAGTAAGGAGTTACCTGTAGAAGGAGTTAATGCTCATGAATTTGCTAGGATTTGAGAGGATTAACATTGTTGTAGAAATTAGTATTTTAAGAGATTGATTGAGAGGATGTTGGGTTAAAGAATGTGAAAGACGATTCAGTTCTGTTGGCAGGCTTGTTAAAGACGGCTTGCTTCCCAGACATGACTTTATGAAGTGGAAAACATAGAGAAGAGCAGGTGCTGCAAGATTGTACTTGGAAAGTGTATCTGAGACAAAAAAAAAAAGAGGAAATTAACCTATATGCACCCCAACTATAAGGTAGGGTTCTGACTTGCCCTGTTTTTCTTCAGCTTACCCCATCAGGCAGCAGGGAACTGTGTTGAATAACTTGGTTTAATGAAGCCTTGTGACAGTCCTTAGAGATAAATCTTTAAAACGGTATTCTCTCTGTTTAACTCATTGTGCTAACCCTCAGATGTATAGGGACTTTTACAGGTATGTTCCAAGTCCATGGAATATACTGTTCCTTCTGTGAGCACAATTTTGGGAAATATGTAAGATGTGTAAGAAAGCAGGTGACTTAGCGCTACCAGAAGCTCTAGCCATGATGTCGAGATGGAGATGACTAAAAGGAGACAGACAAATTTTTGCAGATCTTGGGGGGGGAAGGAGAGCAGAATCTGGTTTGTTTCCATTTAGAACTTAAGTTGGTCTAGTGGTTTTTGTTTTATTTTTATTTCTAGTTTTAATGCCAAGAGATTGGTCTCCAATACAGTTTATATTAAAACTAACAAATTTACATTGATGCCAGTGGAAGGGAGAGGGCTCAGCTGAACATGCAGAGAAGAACTAATTGTTCTTTTTATGACTAGCAAGGACAGGCACAGTAAATAAAGACCACAGAGACAGGTATACACCAGTCAAATGTATGCGTCTTCATAGTTCGGTCTCCCATGTGGTCAGTACTAAATGCTTGTGAAAAGGGCTAAAAAACTGTGTCACAGACAAACCAGCTTGCCCTCAGAACATTTCTTTCCTCTGTTCTTTGCTTAATGGTTGTATAGCACTGAAATCATTCAGTATCTGATGAGGACTGAGGGCTAGCTGTTATGCTGTTGACATTCAAGTCAAATTTTCTTGTTTAGAATGAAGTGTATATTTTTTGGAATCCAGTTCACAATTATTTAAGGAAGACACTCAAGTATGAAATATCTTAGAATGAATCTGATGTTTTGCAAACATGGAACAAAAATGTTTCTTTGTTTCTTTTGTGTCGTTTTTTTTTAACACTGTAATGGGATCATCGGACAGACTTAGACATCAGGACCAATTATAGAAAGCAACATGACAGAAGCTGAGAAGCAAGGTGCAGGGGACAAATTTTGCTGCATTTCCAAGCTGAAGGTACAAAAATATTTTATCATTTTGTAGGAACACACAACTATAATTGCTTGCACTTGTAGTAGTTTGGTAGAAGTTACTTTTTTTTCCTTATCTTTAACGCCTTAACTGAGGTCAAGCAAGTTTGTCAGCTATCATGTGTTGCTTTTTATGTCCCTGAACTTTACCCTTTGTAATGTGTTGGAGGTACGGTTGATTGCTCATTTGAAGCTCCACCTCTGAATTTGTGTAATCTCCCTAGTCTGACGTGTTTACCATTTCTTCTAAAACCTCTGAAATGAGCCTTTACTGATTGTGACATGGCGGTAAAAGTTGGCTGTTGATGTACCGTAGACTACTCAAGTTGTCAAGAAGCACTATAAAAAATTGTAAAATAGCTTGGTTTGAATAGCAATTCAAAACCTGAATACATTACTTATACTTTTTAGCATTTGCAGATGTATTTAAAAATGCTGTTGATTTCATTGTTTGAAATGTTTGAGAACCCTAAAATTATTTTAATGCTACTGGTTTTTACTGTCAATTGCTACTACATTCTTGTAAAAAGGACACTACTCCTATCTGCTATTTACTTCTGTTTGAAATGTCTTGTTCCCGGCTCATGACCTCTACTGAGATGGGAGAGCAGATACTTGATCAAGTAGTTCGATCAAAGGAAACGATATTATCTCTGCAATTTGTCATTCAGATGAGCAAAGGGTGCAAAGATCTTTACATCCTGGTCTGGCTGCAGACGTTACTTAGTCCTGCAGATGGCAATCTTGCAGCAGACACAAGGTAGGAGAGGCTGTGCTGCTCCCGTCTTGACTATATATATTTTTTACAGAGTTTAAGGTTTCTGAAGACAGTCTTGGTCAATGGGAGTAGATGAAGAACAAAATCTTTGGCTTAATGAAGCCACAACTGTGGACAAGGATATGATGATGATATTTACCCACATATCAGTGGAACAAAACTGTTCACTTGTTTTACCTGGAAGACATATTTGGTGGGGAAGATAACCATGGAATATTCCTAAATATATATAATTCTTTATGCATTCTCCTCTTTCCTTCCTAGGTATTTCTGCTGGCACTATCACTTGCATTTGTTGGTAAAACAATGTCAGGTGCTTACATGAACAGCTTGTTTACACAGCTAGAGAAACAATTTAATATTCCAGCTTCCTTAGTGGGGATCATTAATGGAAGCTTTGAAATAGGTAAGCATTCATTTTAATATTTCTTATTCTCTAAAAATATAATATGTTGGCTCAGCATGTATTTGTGACTCTCAAGTTCATAGCAACCTGTCAATTACTCTTATGTGGCAATAGTGACCAAGTATCCTACTGTTTCAGCTGGTACTTACACATTTAGTGTTTTGGAAACTAGGAGGAGATCATAAATGATGAAGTTTAGGATTAAAAATTGGTTCATCTAATTTCTGCACTAGCATAAGGTATTACAGAGCAAGTAACAAAATAAAACCAGTTTAAGAGATTTGTATTGAATCTTTCTGAACAAACCAGAAAGATTTTATAATCTTTGTTTGAATTCAAGGTCATATTTACCGTTTTATAGCTCTTCTGATCAGTGACCTCAAAGTTGATTGGAGTAGATAATCTCCTTACTGAAACTTAATAGTATTTCAAGATTTTATACTTGAACAACTGTAAAGAAGGTTTTCAGTTCTACTTTTAGTGACACCTTGCCTGTCAGTGAGTTTTATTGCCTAGTGATAAGCTTATATTTTGTCATTGTGAAAAAAGCTGAGCAAAAGTCTTGTTAGCTTCAAACATGCCTCTATAGAGATCCCTAAAGGATGTGGTTTATACCCTTAAAGTTACAATGTGGATTTTTAGTATCCCTGGCTCAGCTGAGGAAGTGGTCTGCACAGGTTCATATATACTGATGGAGAAGGGAGGTAAGGCTCTGTCTCCCTTTTCCTGGTCTCCTATATCTGCATGTGCAAGAATAAGAATGTTTTAGCAACACTTTGCTGCTGCCTGTAAAGCAGTCTGATGGGGCAGCCCGAAGTTGAAATAAAGAAAGAATACCCAGAATATATTCTTGCTTTTGATAAGATGGAGACTTTAAGAAATATGAAATGGCCAAGATTAATGAAGTAGCATGTAAAAGGATTATTATTTTAAATAATTTATCTTCATATGCACTTTTCTATAACAAATTTTGGCATTCTTATCTCCAACGATGTAAAGGTGAAGAATCATAATATTTGAAATGGTTAAGAGTCAGTATATATGGAAGACTTAAATAATTTACTAGGACCATGTAAGTATACATCTTTAAGTGTCATTCAAGCCACTGATTCAATACAGTTTGTCTAGCAATCACACATAAAAAAAAAAAAGTGTTATCTTCTTTCAGAGCATGATGCTCATCACTCAGAGATATTTTTGTTCTTTTGACAAAAAGATCACAAAATTAGTAGGTATACGATTACAAAATTTCTATTTTTATGGGTCCTGATTCATAACATGAAGCTTGATTCTCTAGTTGCATAGCAATAAATGAAAAGCAGAGAAAATCAACTGATTCTCAAGTGAAAGCGGAGGAGAGCAAAGATTTTTAGCACATTTGTATTTTTAAATTATACTAGGTACAAAAATATGTATTTTTTTATTCCTTTCAAACCATTACTGAAAATAATATTAATTTAGTATTTCTTTTTTCTCTGTATGTCATCTTGTGTTCATTATTTTCAGTACAAAGAAACCTTGCAATATATGACTCTGTGTTTTCCCACACATTGCAAAATAGAGTATCCTAGGAGAACAGCTTCCTAAGCTACCCATTATTCTGCAGCCTCTGAGCTTGGTTTTTATGTAAAGTAGTGGGAAAATTCTTTACATAGATGCAGTCAAAAATCTCTCTCACAGTGATCTCTTTTCCATTCTGCCTTCTGTTCTCATGTTCTTTCTATGTGGTCTAAATCTTCTAGAAAAAGATCACAGATAGCAGGGAATTACTGCTTTAGGAAGTTCCCTGTCTAGTTACAGATTTACAAGGTAAGAGAAGTAACAAATGTTGAACTAATAAGGTATACTCAAATTCATGTTGCACTTTAGGAGATATAAGGATGCCTTGGTTTGTAAATATGAACCAGGTTCTTTTTGCAGGCAACTTGCTGCTGATAGCATTTGTGAGTTACTTTGGAGCAAAGCTTCACAGACCCAGAATAATTGCTTTGGGGTGCACAGTTATGTCGTTTGGATGTCTTTTAATATCAATTCCTCATTTCCTATTTGGAAGGTGAGTATTTTGCTTAGCTCAGAGCAGCTTCTGTGATCCTTATGTGTCTTAATCTGTAACTTCTCCAGCTGAAATAGTATTACTTATTGAGAGAGACATTGCTGAGCACCAGAATGATGTGGTGACTGTAAAGCAGCTTGTTTTGTTTTGCTTCTGAGATGGCTTCAGAATTCAGTCATCACTTCCTGAGGAAAGCCACCCCTCTCCAAAGGAAAGGAAGGCACTTGCCCTTGCCCTTGCCTACATGCTTGTGCTGCCTCACATGCCTTGTGAACTCCCTGAAGAAATAGTGGCCTGTGATAGTATTACATTACACTACTAGCTCTTATCTACTTGGATGGCAGTACAATGATTTTTAAGGATGTCTTTGGTCTGGAGCCTGGATGACAGATCCTCTAATTTTGTTATGTCCAATGTGGTATTGCTCTGACAGCCTTGGTGGCCTCCTCTGCCTAGGGTGCAAATTGAGTTAGAATGGAAGAATAATAGAAGAGAGAATAATACAAGGGATTTCATTAGAGTGTTTCATCAATTCCCCCTGTAGCATCTGTTACAAGATTATCTTAGAGGCTAGATAACAGCCTGAATAAAGTGCTGTGTTGATTTCCTGTTACAGTTCCTTTGTTCCTAGTCTGATTTCTTATTGAGGCTCTGTAAATTTTTAACATTTTCTTCTTCTTACAGCTACACACTCTTCTTATAGGTCACTTCATTACTGAACTACAGATTTATGAGATGGTTCTGAGGTATTTCTTCTTAACCAATGCATGCTTTCCTTTGGTTCAAATAGGTATCGTATTGAAAGCAGCATTTCACAACAGGAGAATTTTTCAGTCATGCCTCTCTGCCTTGTTAATCAAAGTTTGTTCTCTTTACCTACAGAGGAGCCATCAAGAGGTATGGGTCTTCATATGTTTAATAATATTTTTTCCCTTAGTTTTTATAGTGTTTAAGTAAACACAATTTATTTTTAATAGCAATTATTTCAAGGTTCTGCTTTTGATCAGTACTTTTTGCAGACATAAAAACCAGAGCTCAGGAAATTTCCTAGCCTTCTTGTTTCTTTATTTTCTGACATGAGAGCTGTAGTGCTTTTTTTTATGCAGTTTTCACAGTATTCAAACTGCTCAGTTAACATCCCTGTCAGTATGCTTTGGGGAAATACAGCACCAAGTTGTTCTTACAAATGTTCTCTTTTTGACTTGAACTACTATGATACTATGAGGAGGTGGGAAACACATCTGGGCAATGATTAATCTGGACCAGGATGCTTCTTCATTGTATCACACAAGAACTAAAAGAACGAGGAAAAGAGATAGATCCCACTTCCATTTAGAGAAAAGCGAAAATAGTTTAAACTGGGCTAAAACTTATCTGGGAGACTGAACCATGTATGTTCACTAGCAATATGCATATAAAGTAATTACTATAAAGTCAAAAGGCTAAGAGGCAACTATCAAATCATCATACACAAAATCCTCACACTGAGGATGGGATTAATCTCCTGACCCTTTAGCTACCTCAAAGGGAAGCATTTAGTCTGATCTCTCTTTTTAAGATCCCTTGATAGCTGGTCAAAGGAGACTACAGAGCTCTTCAAGCTGTACATTTGCTGTAAGGACATTAATGCTCTGTACTTCAGGGTGAGTCACACTACCTCCTGGATGCACCTGCTGACTGTTGAAAACTTAGATGATTGCTGGATGGCAAAAGTTAAGCGAGATGAACCTCACAGTTGTTACATTTTGTCATGGTGTTCCATCAATGTGTGTTAAAGCTGAATCACACTGCCGTAATATTGTATCAACACAGTGACGTCAAACCATAGTGCTGTAATTTTCTGTGTCTCCATTTAGTAATGGATGTGATTCCAAGCTTTCCAAGACTGCATGTCACTAAAGGCATTAATTTTGCCATCTTCATAAGGGAAAGCTGGAAAAAGTGCATACTTAATAGCTTGGTATTAAACTTTCATTTAAACATTTCAGATATTGTTTTTCTTTTCTAAATGCACAAATTAAGGTATAAGTAGGTAAAGCATTTCTTCTAAATTGTGCAGCTTTGTTGTAGACAGTGATCAGGTTAGTCGGGCATGACTTTTCATCCCTTCATCACTGAGGTTCAGATGCTGTCTTCTCTTCACTGACATAAAAATGGCAGTTTTGGTGAGGGAAATGAGTTAAGGGAAGGGCCATGGTTATGCAGTGGTTGGACAAGGTATGGCATGGAGAGGGAAGAGATTTAAATTCTTCACCAGGAAGTGCTTCTTCCAGTTCTGGAGGCTTTTAAGTATTGTGACTACTTATTCTCCCGTTTTACAGGACAGACCTACCTACCAAAGTTCAATCTGTTAGTCAAATTTTTGTTTCTAGAATTTAATTAATGGTTAGAATTAAAACATTAATTCTGTTTTTTTTTATATTATTCACAGAATGTGAAAAAGAGCCTGGGTCCTTGCTGTGGATATTTGTGATGGTTGGAAACATAGTACGTGGAATGGGTGAAACTCCTATCATGCCTTTAGGAATTTCATATTTGGAGGATTTTGCCAAAGCAGAGAATTCACCCTTCTATCTGGGTAAGTCTACCCGATTGTGATAACTCCCCTCCTCCAAACTAACAAATATGTAAACAAAAGCAAAAGAAAAGATTGTTATGATTTCCTTCAGTCTGATAAATGGAGAAAACATATTATTGCCTTGTCAACATAGTAACACTGTAGAACTTGTGTTTAACTACAGATGAACTTGTTGAAATGAGGCCATTTTTAGGTGCAGAAGACTATTCAGTAGACTGTCCTAAACATATGTAATAATTCCAAGAAAATTATTATGTTTGGGTTCTAATTTAGTATGTTTTCTCCTTTTCATACTTTAGGATGTCTACATACAGCAACTGTAATTGGCCCTTTCCTTGGTTTGTTGTTGGCATCATTCTGTGCAGAACTGTTTGTTGATCTGGGATCGGTAGATGCAGGTAATGGATGAATATATAAAATCTTACATATAAATCAGTAGGCATGCTGGTGTATTTTTCAGCACTGAAAGATATTTCTTTGCTAATATGGGATGTCTTAATTTTATCTGAGCTTGCTGGTGTTTCTTTTAGAATGGAAAATCTGTGTATAACATTCAATTCAATAAAAGGCCTGAATTCACACATACACAAATGAACCTGCATATAAATTATTTGATGAACAATTGTGTCATCTGGCTTAACATAAGAAAGGACTAGAATTTAATACAAAACACTGAAATTTACTATTTTGCAACATTAAAAAAAAAGACTGGAGACTATTTTCTTTGATCAGCCTAATTTTAAGAATCTTTAAAATACTTATATCACATCTCAGAGATGGCTAGGAGAAAACACGGTGAATATTTCTGAACATGTCTGAGTTTCGTTTTTTTTCTTTTTGTAGAGAATATAACTATAGCAGCTACTGATGCCCGCTGGGTTGGAGCTTGGTGGCTGGGCATTTTGATTTGTGCATCACTGAATCTTCTTGCGGGAATACCTTTTTGGTTTTTGCCAAGGTCACTCTTGAGGGAAGGAGAAAGCAATGAATCTGTGGAGACAAGTAAAAAAAGTGTAGTACCATTGCAAGAAAATAATAAAAATGAAGCCAAACAGACTATGTATGAAATTGCTAAAGGCAAGTTATATTGTCTTTCTTTCCCTTTTTAATTTAGAAACTTAAGATGTGAACTATGTGTATTTTTGTGAGTAAAGATGGGTCCAAGATATAAAACGCATGCTCTGTTTTTCATCTCTCTGCAGTTTAAAGGATTTGCACAGGCATTTAGAATGGTGTCTCACAGAGGAAGAAAGATAATTTTGTAGCTCAAGGAACTAAATTCACTCCTTTCCCTCTCCTGCTTTTCAGGTGTATGTAGAATCTGGATCTATTTTTCCCGGTAGAGGATTAATGCACTGAAATCTGGTAAAGAATATTACAACTCAGTGAGCTGTGAATAAGTTACAGATATTAGTTGTTTGTACCTCACATTCAGTGTGCAGAAAAGCAGCTCAAGTCTTGTGCATTTCTTGAGTCCAACATAAAGCATAAAAAGGAATTTACAGGTGCTTAAGTGTCTCATAAACATTTAAGATCTATTTGATTTACATTTATTCATGTTACCACTAGCAGCTTTCACATCTGTGGTCTTTTAGATCTATGTATCTGTAGGAAGCTATTTTTTTCCTTCCATTTTTTGTACTAGTTGGAAATGTAAGTGAATAAAATATGTCAAAGGCTAGGATCTTCAGAGTAGTCTTATGATTCTGTATACCCAGCCCAGGCCCCCTTAACAGGATCTTAATTTTCAGAAAGTAAGTGCTCTCGGCTACCTCTCATAAGTATTTCAAGATGAGTTCTGCAAATTCACCATTTGTACTTGGTGTGAACACTCAGATCTCTGCTGATATTACAACTTCATTTTTATACGACATAGCATCTTCCTCTGCTGTCATGTAGACTTAAATGAATCCATGAGTAATATACTGGTCTGGTGAGAAAAGGCCTCTTCCGCCCCACCACTCACAATAGCAAATAATAAATAATCGAAATCAGTGATCAAACCTGGGGGCAGGTTGTCACAGCTATCTAGTGGATTTATACCCCTTCCCCCTTGTGTTTTCTTTTCATGCCAGGTTCAGGAAAGGGGGTTTGCTGAATGGTCTGAGGGCAAGGAATGAGAGAAAGAGCAGTAGGAAAGATGGGAGAAAAAGATTTGCAGCTGCAAATCTGTAAGGGCAAAGTTCAGTCACTGTACAGCTAAAAAGCTTCAGGAAACTTGTACTATAAGGTTATCACTGTGATATTTTTTATTTATTTATTTATTTTTTTAAATAAGAAGCAGCATGCATTGGTGTGCATGTGTCTGTGTGTGAGGTTATGTATGTGTAGAAACAATATGTTGGGGTAGCCTGGGCTAAGCAAGTAATCTTTGGCCTGTGGTGTCTGGTAAAGCACAAGGACTAGCCTGATCCAGTTAAGGACTATTTCTGTTTCACTTTTCCTCCCTCATCTACACTAAGCACTGTGTGATTCTTTTCATAGCGCATCACACTAACTCATTATGTTATTTCATTCCAGATTTCATCCCCTTCCTCAAGGCTCTGCTTCACAACCCAGTTTATATGTTATTTATATGCATAACTGTGTTACAGTTCAATGCCTTCAATGGTATGTTATCATTCATGCCCAAATATGTGGAACAGCAGTTTGGAAAATCTGCATCAGATGCCATCTTTTTAATTGGTACGTTTTCATTTTTTATTTGCTCTGTGATGCCTCTGTGCAAATTCAGTTATTATTTTATGTATATATATACGTTCATGTGTACATGTATACATATACGTACTAAGGTCAAATGCTTCTACAGCTAAGAGTCCCCACCACAAAATATTTCCAAGTAATCATGCATTTTCTGCTAAGCATCTCTGAATTTTCTGTGTAGAATTTTATAATCAACTTCCCATCTTTTGAATTGGCGCAGAATTGGTAGGAAACTTAACTCAGTGCTCATCTTTCACAGTAGCTCCACCATTTTCTTTAAAATCTGCCACACAGAATATCCCAGACCTGATGAGTATTATTACTGCCCTCTGTCACCAGTGTTTGAAGCTGTGTATCCAAAGTCTTGTACCTATCACATATCTCTGTTGCTTTGACACTGCATGGCTGGGTTGTTTTTCAGATAGACTATTTTCTGTACTGAAATACATGCTAAAGTGAGAGGATCCAAATTCAGGTTCAGTCTTCCCTTTTCCCCTCATTCTCCATGCCCACCCAGAGTCAGGTGTTGTTAGAGAATCAACATTGTCTTGGGCAAAGCCAACCAAACCATATGATGCATGTGTAAAACTACTTCCTAAATGTCTTTCAGTCTTCATTAAAGTATCAAACAGCGAAGAAACATCAGAGCATGTTCAGTAATCCCATATAAAAACTGAAAGTTTGTTCCCTTTCTGTGATGCTCAGGGTGCACCAAAATGTGCTCCACCAGCTTGTCTTCCTGTTGAGTTTCTCTGTCAGCTAGGGAGGCTGTATTGAAACACTGCTTTGTGCGTGTGTGTGTGTGTGTGTGTGTGTATGTGTATGCATGTGTGTTGGAACTTGATTGCAATTCTAGATTGCAATTTCCCAACGAATCATTTTAGTCCTATTGTCTAGCACCTCTCCAAGCTGTTCCCAACTGCTGTTGAATTTGGCAGATGTTTTGGAGGTGCAAGGGAACTAGAGACTCATTTCTCACTGTAGTTAAATTCAGTCACAGGCACTGTATGGGTCTTCCCTTATGAATGGCTTTGATGTTCGCCTTTATTTTAACATGGAATTTTCATTTGTTTAAATAGGAGTTTACAACTTACCAGTTATATGTGTTGGGTATTTTTTTGGAGGCTTATTCATGAAGAAATTCAAGATAAATATTTATCTGGCTGCGAAAATAGCATTTTGGGTATCTTTACTGGAATACCTTCTCTACTTTGGTGCCTATTGGACTATCTGTGATACTTCACCAGTTGCTGGCCTTACAATTTCCTATGAAGGGTAAGGCACAAGAAGACTTAGGTCTTAAGACACCAGAATGATTTTTCTCGTCAAGAATTAGCCAGGGAATCCATACCTTTGCAACATTTTAGTTTAGTGGTCTAAATTCTCCAGGATTTTTACTTGTATGAGACAGTAGGTTTGTCTTCTGTTATCCCTGTTTTGAATATTAAAGTGTATTAGAAAAGATATCCACATCAAGAATCACGCAATTACATGCCCATATTGATACTTTATGTAATTACACATTCAAGTCATGTAACTGCAGGTGGAAAGAAAAAGTTGGTCAAATTAGGCATACAGGAATACAATTTCAGAATTACAGAGGGACAAAACACTATCTTATGCTGATTTATTGGAATTTGATTGCTATTGAGTTATCAGAGGATATTTCGTCTCATCTTGATTTGAAGCCTGCCATTAATCACTGGGCAGGGTTGTGTGTCTGTAAAATGCACAAGTAGGAAAATATATGATGCTTATAGACAATGAAGAACATATATGCATAGATAAGAAAAATGCTGAAGGGTATGCATACCTATCTATGGTTTGATAATATTAATATAATAAAACATCCTACGGAAAAATAAAAAGGTACAGCTGTAGGATAGGATTATGTAGGATTGTGTCCTGGATCAACAGGTGAGCTAGAATAGAGCCTTAAGCATTTCAAAAGGTTACTGTAGGTATTTCATTACTGAAATATTTATTAATTTTCTAAATGTATTTCAGAATAGAACAAGTTTCTTACACAGAAAGTACTCTACTTGCTGGCTGCAACAGGGACTGTGATTGCCCACTTAAAATATGGGACCCTGTTTGTGGGAACAATGGAATCACTTACATGTCGCCTTGTCTTGCTGGGTGTAAATCCTCAAGAGGAACTGGAAAGAGTATGGTAAAGCATACATTTTATTGTGCTGTAACTATGAAATATAGTAGGTGAGAAATAGCCATGTCAATATAGGCTGGGAAATATCCATGCATGTACATTTAAGTGGACATACAAGGTGATACATAAAAGTTGGAAAAATTCCTTGAGTGGCAACAGAAATTCCAAACTGAATATGAAAATTAGTTTGTTTAAATTAAATAATACAATGAAGAAGCCTCCTTTTCTTGTAATAATCAAAGGAGTATTAAATGATCAGAATGGAATAAGAAATTATTCTCAGGGTATTGCCAGCTAGAAACCTGAGTACCAAAGAATATTTCAGCTAAAATTAAATTCTTTAGCATGAACTTAATAATCTCTTTTACCCTATAGAGTTAAATAAGTAACTGGGTATTACAGAACTTTAATTATCTTAATCAACGATACATTATCCACAAGAAAAATTTATAAGTTCTAATTAGATTGAAACCAATAAAAAATAATGAGTTCAATAAATGCCAAATCATACAGGAATTAGAAAGCCTCTATTTTACAAATATTTTAGGGAAGTATTAGGTAACAATAAGGGCCAGGTACTGATGCCCTTGAACACTTTGGCTGACATTTGAGAGCCCTTATTGTAGCAATAGTCTCAATGATTTCAGTAGAATCAAGTGTTTGAGTGAGAATGTTGCAACCCACCCTCAATCAAACATCTCTGGTTTCTTCTGGAGTGTGAAAGGAGACACTATATTATGAAAAAGAGAGTCAGACCTGTTGGAACTGGAACGTCCACATAACTGTACTAAAAATGAGGGCGCTCTTGATCATGTCCTGCTTGAGGAGCCACTCACCCATCTGCATAAGACCATAGCTCTCTCTCATTCTCTAACCCAATATGCTGCATACAGATGATGGTTGGACCTGTGCCTGGCAGACAGGGGGAGAGGCTGCAGTGCAGTGCTGCACATGTGTAACATACACATTCAGGAGAGAGGGAGCTAGGTGCTAGCTGTGCATGTTTCACATTTGGTGCGTGAGTTTTGACAATCTGTGTGATCAAAATACTCTTTTGACAGGTATTTGAAAACTGCACCTGTGTTGCAGCCTCAGGGTTTTCGTCTCAAAATATCTCTGCAACTCTGGGCCAATGTGATGGAGAAGGAAACTGTGAGAAGATGCTTCATTATTTTTTAATATTGTCATTAGTCTGCAGCTTCATTTTTTCCTTAGCAGCCATGCCTGGATACATGGTCTTGATAAGGTACAGTAAAATGTCCTTATCATAAGAAAACTACTGGAGTTCTTATTCTGAGGCCAAACACCCTCAAGAGTTAAAAGTATGTTGGTTTGTGTTTGAAGGGAGGAAGAATATGCGTGGCTAAATAGGGAATTGCTGGGTATGCTCAAGTGGAAGAGGAGAGTTTACAGGTCATGGAAGGAGGGGCTGGCCACTTGGGAGGAATATAAGGCTGCTGCTAGAGGATGTAGGAAGGCAGCTAGGAGGACTAAGGCATCCTTAGAATTAAACCTGGCGAGAAGGGTCAAGGACAGCAAAAAGAGCTTTTTTAAATACATGGCAGACAAAACTAACACCAGAGGCAATGTAGGCCCACTGATGAACGGGATCGGTGCCCTGGTGACAGAAGATAAAGAGATGGCAGAGTTACTGAATGCCTTCTTTGTCTCTGTCTACTCTGCTGCGGGCAGTCCTGAAGAGCCCTGTACCCCTGAGACCTTAGATGAAGTCAGGTCGACGGAGCGGTTTGCCTTAGTCGATGAGGAATGGGTTAGAGACCAGTTGAGCAATCTGGACATCCATAAATCCATGGGTCCAGATGGGATGCACATGCGGGTGCTGAGGGAACTGGTGGAGGTCATTGCTAGACCACTCTCCATCATCTTTACCAAGTCTTGGGAAACGGGAGAGGTGCCTGAGGACTGGAGGAAAGCAAATGTCACTCCAGTCTTCAAAAAGGGCAAGAAGGAGGACCCGGGTAACTATAGACCCATCAGCCTCACCTCCATCCCTGGGAAAGTGATGGAACACCTTATCCTTGGTACCATCTTAAGGCATATCAAGGATAAGAAGGTTATGAGGGGCAGTCAACATGGCTTCACCAGGGGGAAATCATGTTTGACCAATCTCTTAGTCTTTTATGAGGAAATAACACGGTGGATGGATGATGGCAGAGCGGTGGATGTGGTCTACCTTGACTTCAGCAAAGCATTTGACACAGTCTCCCACAGCATCCTCACGGCTAAAATGAGGAAGTGTGGACTGGATGATCAGGTAGTGAGGTGGACTGTGAACTGGCTGAAGGAGAGAAGCCAGAGAGTTGTAGTCTATGGGGCAGAGTCTAGTTGGAGGCCTGTAACTAGTGGAGTGCCTCAAGGGTCAGTACTGGGACCAGTATTATTTAATATATTCATCAATGATTTAGATGAGGGAATTGAGTGTACTATCAGCAAGTTTGCTGATGACACTCAGCTGGGAGGAGTGGCTGATACGCCAGAAGGCTGTGCTGACATCCAGCGAGACCTGGATAGGCTGGAGAGTTGGGCAGGGAGTAACTTGATGAAATATAACAAGGGAAAGTGTAGAGTCCTGCATCTGGGCAGGAACAACCCCAGGTTCCAGTATAGGTTGGGGAACGACCTGTTAGCAGTGTAGGGGAGAGGGACCTGGGGGTCCTAGTGGACAACAGGATGACCATGAGCCAACACTGTGCCCTTGTGGCTAAGAAGGCCAATGGCATCCTGGGGTGTAGTAGAAGGGGGGTGGTTAGTAGGTCGAGAGAGGTCCTCCTTCCCCTCAACTCTGCCCTGGTGAGACCGCATCTGGAGTATTGTGTCCAGTTCTGGGCCCCTCAGTTCAAGAAGGACAGGGAGCTGCTGGAGAGAGTCCAGCACAGGGCAACGAAGATGATTAAGGGAGTGGAACATCTCCCTTATGAGGAAAGACTGAGGGAGCTGGGTCTCTATAGTTTGGAGAAGAGGAGACTGAGGGGTGACCTTATAAGTGTCTATAAATATATAAAGGGGGAGTGTCACGAGGACGGAGCCAGACTCTACTCAGTGGCAAACAATGATAGGACAAGGGGTAATGGGTACAAACTGGAACACAAGAGGTTCCACTTAAACTTGAGAAGAAACTTCTTCTCAGTGAGGGTGACGGAACACTGGAACAGGCTGCCCAGGGAGGTTGTGGAGTCTCCTTCCCTGGAGACATTCAAAACCCGCCTGGACACATTCCTGTGTAACATTATCTAGGTGTTCCTGCTCTGGCAGGGGGATTGGACTAGATGATCTTTCGAGGTCCCTTCCAATCTCTAACATACGGTGATACTGTGTGATACTGTGACAATCTTATGTCATTTCTGTACTGTGTTAAGGTTTAGTGTCAGCTTTATAACCTGTTGCTTCTGGCTATCAGCTGTATCCTTAATTAGTGTAGAGTCAGTGCACCAAGATATTGAGAGTTGTGTGTGATACCCATGTCTTGATTGATGACATCCACATGATGCTGGTTGAGGCATAACTATCTTGCACTTTGCACTGACTTCAGCCCAAGTGGATGATACCAGGACAACTGCTTTTCCTTTTGTGAATTTGGCAGTCCTAGCTAAGGAACTTCAGTGTCAACTAATGAGGATAATGAACCAACCAATGCTCTAATTATAATGATTTGGGCCTAATGTGATAGTTTGCTGGGGAAAGAAAAATGGAAAAAGTAAAAGAAAACCAAGAGGTAAACATTTCTTATTAATGTCTCCTCTGCTAACTTGTGTAAAATGTAATTATCACATACATAGGTCTCTAACGCCTGAAGAAAAGTCATTTGGAGTGGGCATCCATGGACTAGCTTCAAGAGTATTTGGTAAGAAAAGCTTTAACACACTTTAGAAGCACAGTTAGGTCTGATCTAGAGCTCAAGGGGCTTAACACAGCAGTCTATTATGGAGTCTACTATGTAGTGCCTTTGACCAGGAGGAATTTGGCTTTTTACAGATCTAGGCAGTGTGGCAAATTAAAACAGCTTTCAGTTTGCATTTATACTGGGAAATAGGCTGACTATATTGTCTGCTCATCTGAAAGACATTTTACATTCCTTCACTCTTGTTGTACGTTCATTGAACGCAACACTGACTAATGAGAGAAGATGTTCAGTTTTGAATAGAAATCACAGTCCATATTGTAGCATATATATATTGTAAACAACAGGAAAGAAAATCTGTGGTTGAGGGTAGGTGGATAAGGAAGAAGAGAGAATGTAAGAAATACAGAGAACACGGTTCATGCTGCAAGAGGACAGGACAGACGGACTGTGAGAGGTGAGAAACCGCATAGGTTCTATAGTGTATCTGCTAATCAGAAGAAATGTGCTACTCACAGAGGTGTTGCTAATATTCTTTTTAGCTGGAATCCCATCTCCCATCTATTTTGGAGCTTTGATAGATACGACTTGCTTAAAGTGGGGTACTATGACTTGTGGTGGAGAAGGAGCATGTAGGATATATGACATTGTCGCATACAGGTATATTTTCTACTTTATTTTAATTTTTCCTGCTTACTGTATTATTACATTCATAGAGATATAATTTTGCAGTCTATATTTTCCTAATAGACCAACTGCTCCTATGTTAGGTATTTGACACAACACTTTTTCTTTGGCATTAACTTTATTTGTCAAGTGCAGCCTTTGCCACAGATGCTGGAACACCCTCTGAACAGAAATGTTCTGGTGCCATAATTACTTCATTAATAGCCTTTCATGAGAACACATCTTAAAACACTGAATTCTGATTTAAAAAAAAAAAAAAAGCAGTAAGCCCTTGTGGAAAACTGTTAAGTGGTGACTATGCAAAATCATGGTTGAAAATGGTTGAAATAGTACTTGAATTAAAATACAGGAGAGGATATAGATGCCCAAGTTGGAAATGAGCCCAGGATACTATGGTCATGCTTTTGTAGTCCTTCAACAAGCAATGTGGAAATTCCGAAGAAAAGTCTTGTTGAATAGTGACCTCAGGGTGATTCCTTTTAGTATTGTGTTGAGTTTGATTTAAAAGAAAAATGCTAGTTCATGAATACCCAGTAATTTTACTCAGGTGGTCTGAGCTAGTCTTTTTAGGGCTCTCTCTTTTACCTGCGGAGAGATCCATAGGGTACCAGATGGCTAACTTTGCTGCCTAAATTAGTTGCCTGAATATGGGTCATCTAAGTAACTGTTTTGTTGCTACTGACATAGTTTCTGTTCTTCTATTGATTTGTCTTCTGTGAGATCCAAAAGGCTGAGGGCACAAGCTTTCTAGTGGCTGGGCAATTGTTGCAAAACAATGTATGCGGAACACTTTTGCTGTTTCTTTACAAATGCATATATTTAATAAGGCTTATCCTTTATTTCAGGGGGCTCTATCTCGGCCTGCCAGCAATATTACGTGGAGTGTCCTATATCCCAAGTGCAGTAATTCTCCTTATTTTAAAGAAGAAACTTAAAACTGAAAACCAAGTCTTAGTAAATGCACCAGTAGAAATGCAGGATAAAGAACAAGAAGCATTGAAATAATATTTCAAAGCAAAGCAAGACATACTGTGAAAATGCCTTGCAGTGTAAAATATTTGTGAAAGATTTCATACTTTAGTGAACTTGGGCAGAGATTAATAGAATTATACATAGATGTATCCTAATTATGTTATTCAAAAAGTATCAGCTTATAAAGTACTGTAAAAATGTGATTAGTGCAAAAGAATGAGAAGTAGAAATAAGAAAACTTACAAAATGCTAGGTTTGAGTTGCATGAGCAAAGGACTGTGAAATAAATAAAAGCATTACGTTTTCAGTCCCGGTTTCACTGAAGATAATGGGAGTTTTGCAACCGACTCCAGTGATGCCAGATGTCATCTTGGAATTCTACAATGGCTACTGCCAAAGCCTCTTTCATTGACATTTTCATTGTACCTGCTTTGGGCCTGAGTTTTCCATAAATTTATTCAATTACACTGTTGGTCCTTTCAGGCAAGGGCTGTTTGTTATTCTGCATAATGTAGGTGGTTAATATATTGGGAACATGGCTTATGACATGGTTTGGTGCTGTGGTAACAATAACAAATAAAAAAAAGTTCATTTTTTTAACTGCGGTGTTAGGTGATGTTTTACGTTTGCATAGAGTATGGACAAGGAAACATTCTCAGGATTTGTTGCTTCAGTTGCATTCACTAAAGAAGGGAATAACTCACACATTAAGAATTGTAGAACAATACTTGTGAGTATTTTACCCATCATGTTGCTGTCTGCTAAATCCTATATTTTCTCATGTCCTATATGACACAGACTTACTCCCATTTTATCAACCCAGGATCTTCTGCAGCCACTAAAAAATGGGAAGGATATTTTCCCAAAGTAGTTACATTAAGTTATATTCTGCTTTAAGGTGTCTTCTTAACAGCATGTGTGCATGTGCTTGGAATTGCTTCCTTCCCTTGTGGAATCAATGACAAATTTAATTTCTTCCCATGGAGCAGGAAATCAGCACCAGAATTTAGAGATTCTTCAAATACAGGAGTTCCTTACGATGAACTCTTTTAAAAAGATTTCATAGACACTTCCTCCCTTTGCATTGGGTGATGTAGCTGAACAGACAGAAGGGTAATAGAAAAAAAGACAAGTGTGGTGCAGTCTGTAACTGAGCAGAGCAGAGAGTGCAGTTCTCTCTTCAGCTTCAGCAGCTCAGAAGCTTTGTGACCATTTGAAGCACAGCTAATTTCCAGCATTGTTCTTGCTACCATGGGGCACTTGCTTAAAGCCATCATTCTTTCTTGTGTATATTATATTCCTCCAAAGCTAGAGTTAAAAATCTTTTTCAGGCATTTAGTCACAGTTTGGTGCCAAGGTAACCTGGGAAACATGAAAAGTTATATTGCACTGAAATTTCACAGCTGTAGGAAACAAAAGGGCTTTGTTAGGTAGGTAAATCTGTGCCATTTAAATGGACAAGTGCCAAAGAGTCAGGCCTCATTAACTCACTGTGCTCTGAAATGGAAGGAAGCAGATAGGAAACTTTCCAAGTTTTAAATTTAGCAGTTTAGTAGATACATTAACTTTCTTTTTCAGTTGTTCCAGTTTACTTGTTTAAGAATGTAGCAGTGAAATAGGCCACCTTCGTGAGATGCTTTGAAGTCATTACCTTGCTACTCAGACTGTTTTATCAACTTGGATGGAGCTGGCTGGGTGATGGCATGGTACAGAAGCTTCTTAGCATAAGTGTGTGGTGGGAACATCACTTCCCCAGAGCAAAACCAGGAAACAGAGTGTGCAGGTTGTTCCAAAGTAATCATCATAAATCCTTTATGTTATGCCATGTCTGGTACCACAGCCTAGGATTAGGTTGGAAGGTCAGAAAAATACTGTGAAAAATACTGTTAGAAAAAATGTGGACCTATTATGTCAAAAGTAAAGTCAAACTTTAGACTTGATCCTTGTAAGTTTTGAGTATGCTGACCTTGATTCAGCAAAGCATGTAAGCAATAAGTGGCCTTATTGATGTGTATTGTTAAAGTAGGTGGTGTCAGACATTTCAAGACAGCCCCAAACTGACACTTATTTGAAAAGAGGCTATTTGCTGTGGGTTATAGTACATATTCAGATGATATTCACTGTGCTTGCAAATTTGGGCCAATCCTAGCCTGATGTTTCAAACACCAAGACTTGTGTCAGCATTGTAGGTAGCACAAGCCACAAATGGGAATAATGGCCACAGTAGTAACAATAGATGTAATGTGTTTTATAAACCATGTGAGTATTTGGGTTTAAGTCCAATTAATAAAAATCAGTGCCTGGAAGCTGGGCAGACGGCTTTCACAGTACAATCCACTGTGGTTCATTGTCACTGAAGTTTCAACTCAGTAAAGGCTGCCTGTGAATTGAATTTTGATCTTTAAACCTACCAAGTGGCTAGGTGCTGGTGCCTGGATGCAGATGCTGCCAGACACTGAGAAACAAACACTTGATGTTTCAGTGTGACCAATGCAACCACCTTGGAGATATTTTAAAGACAATGGTACACAAACCGTGCACAAATGTATTTTGACATGTATTTATCTAGCATTTTGTACTCAATGCCTTACATAATAGTCCCTGATGTTTCATTGTTTTTTTTTTTTGACCATGATCAGCTGCTGAGCCATCATTTTCAAAGAAACAAAAACAGTCTTCAGTATCTTACTGAAAAATGTCAATGCATTATAAAAAGCACATCTCTGTGCATATGCAGGCTATGTTTGTTTTCTTTTTTTCTCTCTTTGCATTATTATCTTTGTATCAACTTTTAATTTGATCAGCTACTTTATTGCCAGATTTCTTAGTCTTTTGCAAGTTATTATTAACAATTTTACATGTATCCTAAAAAATGCTGTGTCTGGTATGAACTTCATTGTCTTCCTGCTGCTTCTAAGAATCAAAACCTATTCTTGTTGCACAATTAAAAATTTCTGATTATTGTTCAAGTTATGATTTTTATTTTTTTTTTTTTTTTTATTTTTTTAGGAAATTATTAATTTGGGAGCTAAAAATGTTACCTGGCAAGTTGATTTTAATCAGTGGACATAAAGGAGGTGTGGTAACCAAAACTGCATCATTACATAATAATTTGGCTGAGGGCATGATTAATACATGATATGAATGCTGGCTTTGTGTTTGTGATACAAACATATTAACATGGTATAGCTTTTGAATACATGAGCATTACAGTTTTGGACAAGTATTAGTAACAGTTCAAGCTTACTTTCTTTTTCAGTCATTTCAACTAAAGTGAAAAGCAGGCTATTTCTGTATTTTTTCTATCTCATGTTGAGTTTTAGCAGATAAATACTTGCCACATACTCTGCATCCAAGCAAGCCTCATTGCACTAGGAGCTAATTCAACCTGCAGATTGTAGAGCGGAAAACCTTGAGCATACCTGGATAGGATTTAAGATGCAAAAAGCCAAATCATTTTTCAATTTATGTAAGTCTGGTCTTGTGATAAAAACTGGATATATCCAGCAACAAGTTATTGGCTACTGCTGCTTTTTTAAAAGAATTGTTGTTAGTCTTCTCCTTTCTTAATAAGGCATAAAGTGTTCCCAGTTATGCTAGTTGAGATTTTGAACTTTCATTGTTTAGGACTTTGAGAATGTGGAAAATTACTAGGTAATTGTCCCTCTCATGCTTTGTTCAGAGAATCAAGGACATAGATTTCTTAAATCACAAGAGACTTAATATGCAGAACAAAAAGTATTAGATCCCTTTAGAAGATGAAATCTTGGGTAACAGAACACCTAACATCCCTTCCAGAAGAGACCATTCTGGCATGAATCTGCCACTCATAGTAGCTCCCTGCCAGAAGCATGATATATGCCTGTTAACTTACACCAGAGGTGCTCAGGGGATACAACCACCGCTTGTTCAAAGGCAGACATGCATGTGACCATTGGTGGCAGCTTCCCGGATCCTTATATCCTGGCAGTTTAAGAGGAATGTCTTCACTGGAAGGGCAGAAAGCCCAATACAGATGCGGAACAGTGGTGTGAAAGAAAAGGTTCATTACAAAGGTCTTGCTTTTTAAAAGACCTTGACCCCCTGTGTTTGTGTAAAGGCTACCTACCTTTATAATGTTATCATTTGAATAGTTCCGAAACTGGCTTTGAAAAAAACAGATTTCTCATTTTAGGTTAATTAAACACAGAGTGGTCCAGCTTGTGCTGTACTTTTGCTGTTACTATTGTTTCAAGGCAGCTTTCTGGAAGGCCAGAGAGTAGGCAACTACATGCTGTCTGGCACATGATGATTTTTCTTTCTTGTGTAGGTAGTAAACCAATCTCAAGAAAACTTTCTGCTACAAAAACAGAGTAAAACAAGCTTAAATTTCTGCAGAAATTGCCAGAATTTAAAAAAGAACTGCCAAGAGGGCATGAGCCCTGGTTTTTAGCTGTTGTTCTGTAGTTTTCTGCAGAAAATACTCATTTCTGCATTTTAACCCTGGTGAATCTGAATAATAGGATTTGCAGCATTGCTGCTGCTGCTTCCTGACTTTCTTCTACATATGAACAGGAGCTTGGAGGAATATTCCTTTCGAAGGTATATATATATGCATACGCACAGACAAATAGACAACTTGTTTATGCACATCTTCATTTTTCAGGCATTACAATTTAACAGACAGTCTACTAAGGGACTTCACTTTTAATTGTTTTTAAGTAGAAGTTTGGCTCCTGAAATACTGTGCTGGGTGCTAGAGAAGTGATTTCTAAAATCAAATATGCCAAACACAAAACTATTCACTCTTTCCAACTTTCTGTGTTAATTTATCCTGTTCTGTTTTCAGTTCAGACAAGGCCCTGCGCAGTAGAGGTTGGATACAATTATGAGTTTTCCGTACAATCAGAGACCTTAAAGTCCAGTTTAGGTTCTCCCTGTATTAATTAGCAAAGGCATTGGTATGTAGGAGCCAGCTTAGATTTCTCCAAATCTTATTTCTGTATGAGCATTGTGAACCTGATACTACACCTCTCCATGGCAGCAGACTGATATTGTTAGAAAATGAATTACAACTTCAGTTAATACCAGGAGAAGCAAAGAATCAGGTAGGTGTGGGAGAGCTATTTTGCCTCAACACTATGGGTTGATAAATCACACAGAAATCCATACCACACAGAAATCCTTCTGCCATATATTTAGTTGGCTTTAATACCGAAGGTAAGTTATTACAGTCATTCAGCGTTGGCATAATTGGTACCTTTTTTCCCCACACACTTTTCAGTTATGTGTGTTTTCACAGTGTGTGCAATACCAAGTAAAGAGTTCAGTGTGCAGTTCAGTCAGTCAGTCTTCTAAGTGCAAAGATGACTAATAGGGAATTACTCTACAAAATTCAAAGGTCTGAATGCCCTAAAATGACAGTTGAGCCATCAATGCTCATTTGTATGTTTATTATCACAAACTCACAAAACAACATCAACTTTAAGTGAAGTGACAAGAAAAGAGAACACTAAGATTAAGGTTAGTCTGGTTTTGCCTTTAGTTAAAAAAATTAGGCAGGAGAAGAGGTACCAAGAGGGCCTGTTTAGATGGTGTTTGCATGGAAAGGAATCCAGATAACTCCAGGATGTGCAGTGATCCTTACTTACCATTTATGTGTTATAGGATGACAGGCAGAAGATTTGAGTTGCTGTGGGAACCAGACTTTAGCCAGTCAGGCAACAGGCAAGAATTAATACCTGCATAACATTTAGCAAGCGCAATGTGTGCTGGAATAATCCCATAATCCAGACAACACTGTGGAAAAAAATGATGCGTTAGCCTGGACTATCATGTAAATTATAATAATGTAGTCATTAACATTTTTCCTTTTGGATTTTATAACTAAGTATGTACCTCTGTCCCTCACTAGAAGCTTTGCCAGATGCCATTGTGTCTTTCAGTGAGATGAGTTGGCCTCAGTCGCCTCAGACTTGCAGCACCCGTGGGATCCTCCATAGCTCCAGTACAATTTGGGCTTTGCTTGAGAAGAAAAGCTACTTCCTAAGTGTCTTGGGCTGGCAGGTAACTCTGTGATAAAAGATGTTGCTTGCAGTAACTAGAAAGAGAGGGCAATAAGCAGGAGTTGTGGCTGATGTCCCTGATATTGCTTCCACAACAAGGGAAGAGAATCTAGTGCATATGGCTTGGGTGTAACAATTACACCACAAACTGCAAATGGGAACACCCCAGCTGTTAAAGGGGATTTAAATTACTGCCTGTTTGTAAAGTGCTCATGCTGGAGAATGTAGGCAGTGACAGTCATGAGCAGATGGAAACAATTTAGTGTCCTGGGCCTTTAATTCTAGTCCTAATCCAGTGGCTTTAGTGCTTCTGACTTTATAAAATAAATTTTACTGAGTACAGTAAATAAATTACATTCTCTACTGCCAATAAAGGATTATTTCTTGGCACATATTTATTAATGTTTGTCAAGTCTAATTTTAAAATATAGATGGCATGGCTTACATTACTTCTCTGGAGTTTGTTTTACACTCTGTTAATTTTACTGTCTTGGAACTTTTCCCAGTATGTCACAGGCACTCTATTGTGTTAATTATTTATTTTAATATAGAGTTTCTCATCCAATTTAATACTAATTTTTTCCTCTTTGATAATTTTACATTCTTCAGATATTCTGTCAAGCTCCCTAAAGTAAGCCTGTACCTTCCATATGTACTGAGGACCTTAGGATTTGTTCCAAGAACGCACTAAATTTGTGAGATGCTCATCTAATGAACACGTTCTTGACATATTGCTTTACTGCCTTGAAAAAGATCTTCCAGTAGTGCTTTAACCACGGTCCTCCTACATTTTTATACGGTGCGATTTTTTTTGCCTATGAGATTTTTCTACAATTTGTGCCATTTACAAAATAAAAACAGGGAGCAGTTTTGTAAACTGTGTTGTCATTGCTCCTGTGTAGCTGAATGTCAGAAACTCGTTTCAGGGACTCCTATTTTCACTTTTCAGAACCTCTGAAGCCATCAGTGAAAAAAAAAAGACATGGGTTACCATGGTGCTGGGTCACCAAGAAAGGGAGTCTATTGCCTTTTTAGTTGTAACTATATCACTTATGCTACCTATGATTTTTCTTACAGGTTGTAGAGGAAGATATGTTTACATTCCTTAGTAGAAGAAAGAAATTCCCATTACCTGAGATTATGCTGCACAATATTTTTAGTGATAGTTCACAGTATGCCTGCTTTAGATACTCCTTATATAAAAAAAAAAACTACCTCAAAACCTATTGTTGCAACTAATACTTAAAAAAATTCTTAATTCATCATTTCATTAAAACCCCAAACTCTACATCAAATATTATTTCAAAAAGTAGCTGTAAGACAAGCAGACTTCCTTGTAACTCCAAAGAGAGTTCCTGATCTGGGGGAGAACTAGGAAATGTTTCCCTTGAAGCTTCCCACATCTAGCATTTTATAAATGAAAGCACAAAGTTTCTAAGCTTTTCTTTAATAACTTTTAAAATATAATTTAGTAGTACCCCCCCCCCCCCCCCCCCCCCCCAAGATGCATAAGTAGTAATAGTCTTGCATATAAAAGTACTTCAAGGTTTCTTCATTTTAAAAAAGAGTGAAGGTAAGTTTATAACATCCTACAAACAAACACAATATAAACAAACAGTATTGAGCCTCTCCTCCTATGTTTCCCACCAAGGCCAGAGTGAAAACTGTTTGAGAATTACTTAGCCATACTGTAAATTATTATTGCACTTTTGAATGCAAGAACTAGCTAGCATTTAAACACCAACCACTTCAACAGACAGAAGTGGTACAGGTACCTCATAATGGTCACAGGAGCTCTCCCCATGACTTTGGTCAAATTTACTGGAATCCAGGGTCTTTGCACCATTTTTGCCGGCAGAGAGTTTCTCCTGTGTTTTTGTGTTACCACCCACAGGGAGATGAGATTGAAAATGCGCTACTTGTGCAGGCATGTTACTGGAAGTGCCAAGAGTTAACTATGCAAGTGGAGGGTGTCTCTCCAGTGGTGCTCTGCTCATGAAGGCACAATCGTACTTCGTGATCCAGCTCCCTGGTGCGTGGAGACTCACTCCTCTTTGTCCTCTAGCTCAGGTGTATTTTGCACTCCTGCAGAGCTGGCATAGGCATCAGGTTGCTCTCACTCTGAGCTGGAGCTTAGAGGGGTCAGCAGAGATATTGGCCTGAGAAATCCATCACTACTAACATACTTGAAGATGACTTTGGGTTATTTTCCACTGTAGTAGCTTATTTTTCTTTGTTTTGTTTTGCTGTTTTGTTGTTTGTTTTTTTTTTAACAAACTTTTTGAGGTATAAAAGGCTGCAATTTTTAGAACCTAATTTTCCCCATCGCTTTATTAGGTTCATGTTTAATACAACTTGTGCACAAGATACTTCTAACAGGTGATTTCCAATGACAAATGTTGCAGGTGGGCACTCCTCTTCTGAAGGTTGTCAGTGGTAGTTAGACTTCTCCTTTGCAGCTTTGAAAGCCTCCCAGGTATGTTTATTTGGACTGTCCAGATCCCGTGATGTAAACGTAGAGTGCATCTAAACAACAATTCTTTTATTCAGCTTAAAGCATTGATCCAGCATATGCTAGAGATTCAGGCTGGAAGTCATGAATTAACACTGACAAAAAACTTGATTTTTTTTGTTTGTTTGTTTGTTTTTGAGATACCTTTTTCTTTTTCAGAAGACTAATTAATTCAAGCACAAATTATGTCTAAATTCGAAGGCGCATGCAGCCCATCTTAACAAGAAGTGATATGACTTAAAATAATTTATGTCTATTCCTCCAAGGTTAATAGTGTTGTTTCCCAGATGAGCATACATGTAATACCTGTCTTACATTTGAAGAGAACAGTAACACTCCTCCTCTAATACTATTACATTATTTGAGGTTTTACATATGAGTAGCTAGTAGGTCCCATCCTTGAGGAGAAAATTCCCTTAACTGCAGAGTTAGATTGCAACAGTTTTGCAGGAGGCCTGTGAACAGTTTCCAATGTAAGTTTTGCAGGAGAAAATTCTCATAGAGGAGCACTCTGAAATGCTTTTACGTCTTGTATCTTTGTCTTATTAATTCTCTTTGGGACCTAAAGAAATTAGAATTACTACAATAAGATCGCATGATAGCTTAGCACAGCAAATCCTCTGTACACCTTTCTGCAGGTGAAAAATTGGTGAAAAGGAAAAGACCTTATGTTCAGATCATGCTTATGAAAGCTTTTTTTTCTCTTTGAAGCAGAGGATTAACATTTATTCCCTTCTTCTTTCCCATCTTGATCTTCCATGTTTCATCAGTAATAGAGAACAATCTATCAGAATTCACATTCCTCCTCCCTCCTGTTACTCCTGAGGAAACACATGATGTGACTTGCAGACTGAGCTCTGAGAGTCTTGGTCTTGCAGCCTCATAAGCCCTGACATGGCATTGCCATATCATCTTTTGGCACTGACTGGCACTTGGGATTGTGCTGCTTCAGGCTGGGGCTTTGTTTAGCAGGAAAGCTCGACCAGCACAGCTGAGTGCAACTAAAGCAATGACAACTGTATTCCCCTTGCACAACACTTCCTCTGCTGATGAGCAAGATGCAGCTCTGAAAGGGCAGCCTCCTGAGCAGGAGCTGCCATCTGGTTTACCTCTGCATGGCAGCAGGCCAAAACTACAACTTCTGCAGTTTCATGACTGCCACACAAAACCTCCTGGAGAAATGAGCTAGTAAAGCATGGGAATGTACACCTACTTGCCCTGAATTCCTTTGTTGTCCTCAGCCTCAGAATATCTTGCACCTGTTTGATGCGGTTCATAGCACAGAAAGGGCATTGATGTGCAGCCAGCCAGCTGCATCACATGAGGGACATCATGTCCTGCTTTGGGAACAGGGCTGGTGATGCTATGCAGAGCAGCACCTGGCCAGGCTCAGGAGGTAGATCCCTCCATGAGAGCTGTCCCTAGGTCTGTTTGTAGGGGGATCTTGCACGCACCTCAGAGTGCCTACCACTACCAGCCTGTCGTAGACAGACAGTGTTGGGTCACACAGGAAGCAGTAGCACTTGATCAGCAACAATAAACATTTCCTTGTTGGTGATCTACTCTCCCGTTTTTGAGTTTCCATGCTACCACAGGCCTTGCAGAACAGGTTACCAGTGGGCAAGGCCATTGTATAGCCAGTTGTCAGGCTGGTGGCTGACACAACATCCCACAACGTGCCTTATGGAGGGGCAGTGATGTATGCTGATGCTTTCTGCCAGCATGTGCCAGTGGTCTGGCCAGAATCCAGCACCTGCAGTTTGCCTCGCCAGGACTGCCCTTCCATAACAAGGGCCCTCTTCCTCATCTGTTGGCAGCTGCTGTATCACAACTGAGTTGGTCAGAGAAGCATGACAGCAAATGCTGTCAGATGCCAGAGCTCAGTTTGAAAAAGCTATTTTTAGGGGAGTACTGAAGTCTTTTATGGTGGGATTCATCTCTCCTGACTTTCCGTTGTCAATAGCTGATCTTGCTGTCTAGCCTTCTTTCACAGCTGTATCTGGAATTTATTTCATCTCATACCTAAAGTAAGTATCTAAAATAGACCAGACAACTCACACCTTTAGAAATGCTTCCTTTTCCTCCGCTGACTATAAAGAGAAACTGAATGAGTGGCTTATCTGGAAGTGTCTGCACTAGGTCCATTCATTGCTACCTCGTAAATGGATCCTACCACTTGTGTGTGACAATCACAAGAAGTGTCATACCTTCTGTAGATAAAATTCTTTATATTCAACTCTAAAATATATTTATTAAAGTGCTATTGGGATTTTTTTCTGGGTGCTTCCTTTTGAGAACTATTTCTCCTTTTCTGGTAGACGATGGGCTTGCAGTTACTTTTCCAGCCTCCTTCTGCTCTTCCACATGGTTACAGGCTGACAGCAATGATAAATAGGGGTCCTGGGCAATGCTTATATATGTTATTCCTCAACATATATAGGATGATATTTACAACATCATCATAGCTAAAAACAGTCCAAATGCAGATTAGAATATATGTAAACTTGAAATTATCCGATGAGGCAAATTCTGATTTATTCTAGTGATATTCCAGTGGATGAATCTAAGCATTTTAGAGATTTTAAAAAAGTAGCAATTAAGGCATTAAGAACTTGGCAAAGATAAAAGTATGAGAATGGATCAGTTTATCTGAAGAATAGGTTGAATTGCATCTCCTGTTTTCTGCATTCTTTTAAGAGAAAATTTCAATATGTACTTTCTTCCCTTTTGTTAAAACTCAATTAATTAAACCAGAACTCAGCATTTAAAGACTAACGCAGGAATGGAGCAATTAAAACCATTATAGAAAATAACATGTTTCTGTGTTGCATATATTCTCATTAAATGGTAGAAATGAGCTGTGTTTTGATTTGCTTGCTGAGTAACAGCACAGAGTCTCTCTGGCTAAACAGAAAAATTGAATAGAAACCCACAATAAGTCAATAAATAAACAATCATCACTGTAAAGTTTTAAAAATTCTATCAAGTAAAATCCAACAAGAAGTGTCATTATGGCAGATAAAAACATTGTCTGCAGTTAACTACCAAGCCTCAGGGGAAAGTGAGAATTGATGTATTTATGGACTTAGTAAGTTTATTATTTCTTTTACCTTTTGCAACTAAATAATACATTTCCATTATTTCATTGAATTAATTTCATCTTTAGCAAATATCTTAATGTATTTTTATATAGATAAAGCTAAGCAAGGCTTTACATATAAACTTTGTTAAAGTTTGTATTTCAGGAATGTACCTTTCTCTGGAAAGAAAGGGAATAGTGAGACAATGCTTTTTCCTTCCAGAGTTCCTGAAGTTATTGGAGTCATAAAACTGCTTTTCTCTATATTTAGAAATTGCTAGGATGGTCCTTTAACTAGATATGGATCTGATTTTGTAATTCAAGTTGCTGCAAAAGTGAGCACCGTGCTGTTACATGCAACCAGATGACCAAAGAATGCTTCTCGAGATTCTTGGTAATGCCTGGAATGACTTCTGGATCTTTCCTTGCAATGGAGAGTTCTGCTTTATATTGGATTAGACGTGGATTAGGTGGGTTTGCTCTCTGTGTATGCCTTGTTAGATGTGAGAGACAATTTTCTACTTGTGAGCTGGGCTAGCTCTGGGTAGAATGCTCGCTCTTTTTGCTTGGTCAGTCTGTACTCAGCTTGGGGTGATAGCTGTGTTGGGCCATATCTCCTGTCAGCACATGCAGATACTGCCTGTGGTAGTGTTAAATACTCCTGATTTGTAACAGGCAGGGGGTCTGTGATTTCTTGAGGGAACTCGCTTCTCCTTAGATCTTCAGGAGAGTAGTCCTTTTGCGCTTCTGCACTGGGGTAGTGACACAGATGGTTCATCCCAAAACCTGACAGATGTCACTATGCAATTCATACACTGAGGAACTAAGTCATCCTTTAATATACCTGCTGACTCTCATCAAAGGCACCAAGAAGTGCTAGTTACTGATGTTTCAGGTCAGATGCTTGCCTTCCTCTCTCAAGGCTCCTGTGCATGAGCTCTGCTACTCCATGGCTGTGAGGTGGATGGTAGGTAGGCCTCTTTGGAGAGGTGCTTAAAGCAGCTTTAGTGTTTAGACTTTAGGAATAAAAAAAGCCAAGAGTGAAGAAAACAAGTTGTTCCTCCCAGGAGAGGCTGGTACCAGTAGCACGCTGCCCTGGCAGGTAGGCTGCCACAGTAATGACAACACAAGAAACCTGCTTTCTTTTGCAAACCTTTGATTGTGGAAGAGTTTTGCAATCACTGTAAGAAGAAAATCCAAGGTTTAAAAAAATGCGTGGAGTGCTCCACTTCTTGGAGTGGGCAGCGCTTTTGCTGTGACGTTGTGCTGGCTTCAAGCCTGGAAACCCTAGGGCACGGGAAAGAAACAGCCTAACACCGCAGTGACACAAAGTAAGTTCTCTCTCTCTGCCTCTCACTGTCTCTCCCCACCCTCCCTTCCTGCTTCTTTCCATTTGTTTATTAGTTTGCTTAATTGTTAGGTGGAGGACAGACTTTTTGTACATCTCAGCGTCACTAAACTTGAAAGAGATTATGTAACGTGCAAAGGTACAATTCTCCAAATTAGATATTTTTTAAAGGGTAAGCACTGTAGACAGTTGGATATTTTATCCCTCCATATAAAACAATTCATTGTCATTAATTAATTAAAAAAATCATTAATTAAGTCTTGTATTATTTTTCCTGCTTCATTTAATTTTAAATACCACTAAGGTCAATGATTCGCTAGCTTGCCAAAGTGCAGATTTTTATGGAGTTGTTATGGAAAATATATTGTTTCATTATGTGTAAGAGAAATGTTTCTACAGTTTAACATTTTCTCTAAGGTAGATTATTAGGCTAGGAACATAGAATTAAATAAAATTAAATACTGTGTATAGAAAACCATGTCACTGATTTAGATACTATTTATTTAACAAAGTCAGAGGTTTCACAAAGTTAATCATCAGCAAAATGCAAATCAATGAAGAATGTATTTGCTTTAGATAACTCTGTCTTTCAGCTCCCATCCTGAAAAGATTGTCATAAATCTAAATTCACCATACTTTTATTTATCTATAACTTCTTTTTTTCAATGGTTTTTGATTTGTGAGCTGTTAAAGATGGTTTAAGGAAGGTTAGGTCAGGTCTCTACAAATGTCAAATGTGGTTCATTCTGAAATACACGTGTTTGACTTTTGCATAGTTACTTTTGATAGATCATATTGGAGCTGGATTCAGAACTAAAAATTGAAGTTAAAGTGTTTATGAGGCTTTATATCTCTTTATTAGACATCAGTGTCTATTTGCAATCATTAAGGGTAACTTTTAGGCACCTGTTGGGTTGCTAAGAGAGTTTTGTCTTTTCTGGGCATGGGTGGACATTTCTCAGGGAGTCCAGCTTGCTCCTAGGCATCTTGCTTGGAAGAGCTGAGCTCTTCAAAGGAACAGAACAACCTTTGCACATTAGCATGGGACCCTGCCACAGCCCTAATGCCTCTGGTGTTAAAAATCCCTCACAACACTTAAATGGCCTCTGCGCTTGGGTCAGCTGTCATCTGGGGCCTGCAAGAAGAGAACTTTGAAAGGTTCCCAGAGCAAGGTGTGGGAGGAGAGGGAGGAGAAGGAAGAGGGCAGAAATGCTACAGGCCAGTTTCTTGACCTGTGTACCTCTATATTTCTCTAATACATATGCTAATTTATATCAGAGCTAAATAATTGGTTTCTGTACTACTGCATCAGTTTTCCAACAGGAAATTGGCAACAGCTCTTTTTGACTTGTTAGCATTCCAGGTCTCTCTGTATTAGCCGGTTTCCCCTGATCAGCTTAATCTACATCAACCAATGTATCTAAGATGACTATATGCCCATGGCAGGGGGGTTGGAACTAGGTGATCTTAAGGTCTTTTCCAATCCTAACTATTCTATGGCTCTATATCAGAGCCAATTTTTAAATGGTAATCTTTGGCAGTCTCATTAAAGTAGCTACATTTATCATCTGTCTTGCCAGGAACTTGTAGAGACATGTGGAATTAGATAGTCATTGTTTGTTTCTTTTAATCAGTGCGCCCTTTCCCTAATGCATCTTTACCTGCCATATCTCTTATCCTATTTTCTCCTCTGTCATCATTTGTGGTCTGATTCTACAAACAGTTATCCAGTAAATAACGTGACTTATAGAAATCTTGACAGAATGGTGCAGAGTGGTATTCAGTATTTCTGCAAATTCATAGATTATGCAATTAGAGAAAACCCTTATAGCATAATATCAGCAGCCTACTGGATCATACCAAAAGTTCATTTAGCCTGGAACAGTGATCGAAAATGAATATCTAAAAGAGAATATAAGAATTGGTTCAAGCATGGCAAAGATGTTTCTCTGACATAACTATCCTAGCCTCCACCTGCCTAGGGACTTTCCTCTTTACAAAGATTCCTAAAAACTGTCAGCAAGTTGCCTCTAAATTTTCAATCTATCCAAGAAGGTCCTGAAGTCTTTTAGAAAGCAGATTTCACAAAGCAGGTGCACCAATACTTAGCTCATTACAATGGCACTTTAAACACCCTTTAACACACTTCCTGAGAAAAGGTGTCAATGTGTAGAGATCTCAAGAAGTGTCTCACCATCTAGTATGTATGAAAAACATTGGAAACTTTATTCTTATGCAAATAATACTTAAATGTAGTGATATTTTTCAGGAAGACCTACATACCAGATCTGAAGGAGGAAAACCATGGACAGGTCAATCACTGCTGGTCAGCTTAAAGACAAGTCACTCTTCCAGGACAGCGACGGCAGTGCAGCTCCTGCCAAGAACGTGTGCCATACTTGTTCAAAGCTAAAGGTATGATAGAGGAACCCTCACCATATATTTTCACTGGAATACTAAAAATGGCCATTTAAAGTTCTATCAAAAATCAGATAGCTGTGTAGGACATTGACACCATGTGTGTTGGAAACAATGCTCTAGGTTGTGAATCCAAGCACATAGAAGTCAATAAGTGTGTTCTGAAGTTGAAAAGCAAGGCCATATTTTACTAAGGAAACATTTAGAGATGGGCTATAGTCATAATGGTAGTTGCAGTTACATCTTTTTATAATTGCTTTTTAGAACACAAGAAGTAGGAGTAATAAGACATGCTGTAGCAGGAGCAATAGTAGCAGTAATGAGCAACTTTATGCTGCAAGATTTCATAACGAAAGAAACAGCTAAAACAGTATGTGGAAGAAAGATGGAAAGTACGCACAGCCAGTGTCAACTTTCCTTTCCTTTGCAGTAGAAAAGGCTTTGAAGGTCATCCTGAAAGAGAAAGTAAAACCTTCTGGTTTAATGAAAACAATAGGAAGAATCTCTTCACAATAGGAAGAATCTCTTCACAGAGAATTAGAAAACAAACTATTTGATTTTTACTTTTCTTGAGTAGGTAGCTCAGGCATCCAGCCATGAAGGAAAAAATGTTTCTTTGCAAAATCAATTATTTTCTCTCTTCAGATATTTCTTGGAGCTCTAGCTTTTTCCTTTTTTGCCAAAGGATTTTCTGGAAGCTACATGAAGAGCATGTCCAGTCAAATTGAAAGGAGATTTGAAATCTCATCATCAATTGTTGGCATTATTGATGGCAGCTTTGAGATAGGTATGTGTATTGTCTTTGAAAGTGGATAAATACTGCTTCTGAATATATTTTCCCTAAAAAAAAAAAAAAATATTTTTTTCATAAACTTACTGAATCTTCTTCCTCTTGATACAGGGAACTTACTGGTAATGGTACTGGTGAGCTACCTTGGACCAAGAGTTCATCGACCAAAAGTAATTGGTGTTGGATGCCTCATCATGTCTTTAGGAGCATTTTTGTCAGTCATGCCTCAATTCCTAATGGGACGGTAAATATGGAGAGTTTTCACATTTTGCACTAATTGAACTTGACCATATAAAGTGTTATTTAATCATGCACTTGAGTTAAAAGCTTGACAATAGTAGTCTCTTCCAGAAAATATGAATTTTTTTAATAGGTGGGTTTTTAGTATCAACTTTCTAATTTCATCTCTGAAAGCTTACCTCTTTCTACAGGTAAGTAAGACAGAAACCTCAGGTTTCTACAGAACTTATATATAATTAAAGTGGGTTGAATTTTTACCTAGGATGGATATCTACAGATATTTATTTTTTTTAATAGATATTCTCCTTCTTTTTACACTTAAATGAACTGTCATGAGATCTTCAAGGAAGAGGTTTCTTTCTCCATGGTAGCTATTCATGCTAAGCTCTTAAGATTATAGATATATTTATCTATCATCTCCACTAAATTGAGGGAGAGTTAAATACCTAAATACCTTTCACATCTAAGCTTTAGTGATTCCACAGTTGTCAGAAGCAGTTCATACATCTCCAATCCATTAGCATCTTGCTGAATAGTAGTTGAAAATAAAATCCTTCTGTCCCTCAAAAATTAAAATTTATTTGTGCATCTTCTCTGGTTCAAAGATAATAAATGTGATAAGGAGGGTATTGAAAGAATCATATCTGGTGACCATGGTATGGAAAGTGGCCACAATCACCACTCTGCTTGGAAACTTACACTGCAGCATAGGCCAGAAGCAGAGCTATGGAAATCTGATTTAACCCAAACTCTCAGCCAACTTTGGAAGATTACCCACTCTCCACAGCACTGAGCAAAACCCAGTGGCCCTGGGGACCTCACTGTCATCCGTCACAATATTAAAGGTTACCACTTGATTGCACAGTCAGAGGGAATATCTGTTCTCCATTTATGCCAATGCAGCATAAATGTACTCAAGCTGGCTTCAATTTTCTTAGCAGATTTGCGGTTAGGAGCAAACTGACACATGTGTTTTGCAGCTGGTTTTAATCTCCTTATAGACACATATAGGTTACTAATAGATTCTTAGCTAACGAATTTTAAACTAGCACAGAAATCTTTGTAGCATGTCTGTCACATAGATAAGAAACTGGTGCCACTATGGGAAAACATCAGTACTGTTGCATGTAGAATGATGTGAATAGACTCTACTTCTATCCTTTGGTCTAAAGAATGATCTCTTAAACCCTGAAAAGAGCTTTTCTGCTCTTCAGCTTAAGGAAATATGAGGTTAGTATGGTCAGAGTATTTTGAAAAAGATACAAATGATCCTATATTTTTTTAAGTGAGAACACTGGAAATGGCTTGCCCCTCCATTTTGCTTATATGTAAAAGGAATGAACATGAATGAACACAAGGCTCATACACACTTCCTGAAAAGCAGACTCTTTCATGTGTCAGTTGTATTTTACATAGTTGTTTTCCAGTTATAATTATGAAAGGATAACTGTTACTGTGCACAACTCCTCTATGAGTGTATCAGCTTGCTCCCTGGCATCATCTGAGGGCCATCCAGTCACAGATGCTACAGAAACACCCAGCACAAAGAAAAATTTCGGTAAGCAAAAGCTCTAGTGGTGGGTTCTCTTCTTGTCCCTGTTTTATACACCTTCTTGTACTGAAAAACTGCCAACTCCTTGTTAGAAGCCATGATATATACATACCTACCTTGTAATGGTTGTTAGCCCCTGTATTTTAGGTTATTTTTCTGTTGCAGTAAAGTACTATAAGAATTTTGCTCACAGAAATGTAAATGTTTATGGCCTGCAGGATGTGAGAAAACAACAAATTCCCGTCTGTGGCTCTTTGTGTTGATGGGGAACCTTTTACGTGGAATTGGGGAAGCACCAGTTATGCCACTGGGTGTGTCATATATTGATGATTTTTCTAAAGAAGAAAACTCAGCATTTTACATAGGTAATATGCAAATCAGTGATTTTTATGCTAAACAATTTTTCTTTAACATTTCTGTAGCCAATCAAATACTCTCTAAGAAAATCATCTACCTGCTCTGCTTGGGATGATTTTAAGTTGTACAGAGACAAAAAAGCCATGCAAAAGAGATCTCATGTTTATTTTGAAGGATATTCCCAGATGCTTCTTTTGCTTTTGCTGAGTGGCTTCTGCTCCATGTGCCAGTGTTCTCTGTGTTGAAGTGAAGCATAATCAAATACTCATTTCTCCGAAGTGAGAAGTCGTATCTGTCTTATCTGGCAGTTCAACTTCAGTATCTCAGCTTCATTCTTCCTAATCACTGTTTCATAGATAGGAAAATGATCCTCATTGTTATGATCAGTAATCACAGTGATGCAATTGCTTCAGAATTGTTTCAGAAGCTTTTACCTGGCTTTTTGAATTTTACATGCAGCACACTTCCTGAAGAATGCTTTTTTTAAAGTCACTAGTTACTGAATTAAAAACCAGCCCCTTGCCAGGGTGTTGCAATAAATTCCTTCTAAGTGGGATTTTGTTGTTGTTGTTGTTGTTTTGACGGAAGATAGCCTGTTGCCCAACACAGAAAGTTTACACCCAAGCTAATTAAGTTGTTGCCAAATTGATTGAATAGCATGGAGTGTTTGTGTGGTTAAGGAAGGTCAAAACCGCTGACTGAAACAAACCTGGTGAAGTTGAACTGGTCATAAAGATAGTATGACACAGTTTCAGGAAGGGCTCAGTCTGCAAATGCCACAGGGTAAGGCCATTGCAAATGTCTTAATTTGGGGATGAGAAAATTTGCAGGTTGAAGAAAATTGAAGTATAGTCAGAGGAGCTGACAAAAACAAAAGTTCCACTCAGCAGTGATAAAAATATTCATAATCACCTCCAAGCTCTGATTAAAGGTATTTTAAAAAGTTCAGTTGAAATTTTTTCGTGTCAGAATCTAATCTTGGAGAGATTTGCAATGGGTTGGACTACTGGGAAAGTGAGATTAAAAATATAAAGTAGACACAAAGGAAGTATGAATTCAGTCAAAATGAAAATTTGTTCAGGTCATGCAAGTGAAATAAAATATTTAGTTTATAGTGTAGTCAGTATTTCATTTTAACATTCTGAATAGCAATTTTCAGTCTCTTATTCCATTTTGATGGACTGACCCATTTTACAAAGGTAAGTTTTCTGAAACAGTCTCTTTCATAGAGCTGAAATTCCTTTAATTCTTTTCTATATCTGATTTTATTTATCAGTTGACTGAGTCAATTTATGATCAGTGTTTTTGTAAAATAAATAAAAAACCTCCTATAATAAAAACAGTCAAGCTTGCTGATTAGTTTTGGCCATTTATCTCATCATTTGACACTGAGCAAGAAGTTTTGCCTTCCTGTCTCTCCTTTTTTTTTCTGCCCTTAGATGTTTTGTTGAGTAAGAACATAAGTTGTTTTGAGGCAGAGACACCTTATTCATTTGCTCCTAGGGGAATTCCACCTTCTTCTTATCCCATGGTATCTCCTATTGTAAGCAGAGACAGAGGGAGAAATGGAAGCTTCAGTGAGGCCAGTAACAAAACTGAAAGCTACTTTTAAAGAAGTCATTAATTGATCACTATATTTCTTATTTTTTTTATTTTATTTTTTCCATCCTCAGAAGTACCTGTTAACACAACAGTTAGCTGATTTGCTGTTCTGGTGCTGAATGAAACAAAGATTCTGTCTAATGAACTTTGCTCACTCACATACTTACCTATGGAAAGTATTCTTAGGATCCTTTACCTAATCCCATGTCCACACACTTCTATTGTCCCTATTATTCTAATGTGACTCCAGACTGCAATGTCTTCTTATATATACATCATCAGATCAATTACTGCTACTAAAAATTAAACTAGGGGCTTGAACACACACTACAGGGAAATATCCTGACTTCTACAAATACAGAACATCATGCAAACTGTGAATAGAGTTGCAGGTACACTTAGGATACTTCCAGCAGGTCTAGAGTTGTTCATTAGTTAACTGCCACAAGCTGAACAATGTAACTACAAAAATGTGAAGTAGGGAGGAAGAGGGATAAAAGTCACTGTGGTGCTATTTCCTTTCTCCCTGTTCCTTCCAAAACACCAGTCTTGCCAATGAAATGCATGTGGGGATCCACGTGAGACCATGCTCACTTTGGCAAACCCCTGTATGGGTGAAGGAGCCTGCTTCCACATCATGGCTAGCATGTTGGCAGCTTATGGCTTATTTTCTTACTGCTCAGAAGCTTCCCATTAGACATCCCCTAATACCCTGCAGCCTACTTCTGTATCCTTCTTCCTCTCTCCTCAGAGAAGAAGGGATGCTTGTCTGTGCAGTATTTTGCTCATTCTCTGGTGCTGCCTCCTTTCTCTTACAGGCCTGGTGAGATCCTCAGGCATGTTTGGGCCAACCCTAGGGTTCCTGCTTGGGTCTTTCTGTGCCAGCCTCTGGGTTGACATTGGCATTGTGGATGTTGGTAAGAGACCATGGAGTGGTGCGTTAACTGAGAATATAGCTGTATATGATTCTACAATTTTATATGATGGCTGTTCTATGATTCTATGTAGGAACCTGCATGGCAAGAAGCACCTTCCCAGTTTATTACTCCAAAAATGGGGACTCCAGAGTTTGTTTTTCTACTTGAAAGCTGGTGTTATTTACATTTTAATAGCTGCAATGCTGTAGTTGACTGGAATGGCCCCTGATGCAAGACCCCTATCCCCACTGCAGAAAAATTTTGCACCTCTTTTAATGCTTGTGCATACACTTGTTACAAATGAGGAAGTGAAAGGCCATTCCTACACTGAAGGAACAGTGAAAGGCCTTTTCTTGTGGACACTTTCAACGCTTGACAAAAATTATGTTCTCTTAAAAAGCATGCAGCAGAGATTCATATGAAAACTCATTTAATTATTCAAACAACTTTAAAGTCTCTCATTCCAGGGAAAATTTGAGGAACTTCAAAGAAAAAAATGTTAAGTTTGGGAATGGAAGAACGAGGGGACAGAGGGAAATTGAGAAATACCAAAAAATCTTTTTGGGTGCTGAAGGGCCCTCTTGCTGTCACGCATTCCCACAGAAAGTATTGAAAAATTGCGGCAGGGAAATCCTACTATGGATCTAAATAGAGATATCTATTTTTGACTGCTTGGGACTGATTTGATTCAAGCTGCATTTTGATTCTTCATATGGAACATAGATCACCTCTGTTCTGATTCTTAAATTATATATATATATATATATATATATATATATGGAAACCAATAGTAAGTTTAATTGCTTTGCATGATGCTTAATATATTTTCCTGTCTTTCTGTATTTTATAGATGCCATCACCATAAATCCGAAGGATACCCGTTGGGTTGGTGCCTGGTGGCTGGGATTGCTTATCTGTGGAGCAGTTAACCTCATTGCTTCATTGCCTTTCTGGTTTTTGCCCTACTCCTTACCAAAAGAAGGAGAGAATGAAATCCTGAAGATTAGTCATTTGCCTGTTCAAGGAGATCACTGTAAAGCAGACTCCCCAGCTCAGCCTCAGTTAAAGTTTTCAGAAGCAGTAAAAGGTGAAAGATTTTTGCCCAGATGTTTGCATGTGAATTCTTTCTCTTTAGTTCATTCTGAGCTGAGCATGGATTTTCATGACCACAGCAGTGTGCGTTTTTGCAGTGCAAATGATGGACAAAAATGTTTTTTAATTTGTAGTATTATAATTACATGCTAAGGGTGTGTTTCAGTCCTCTGCATATGTCAGGCAGCTGGAAAAGCTCATTCTTTGAGCACCAGAGATTCTCACTTCAACACAGTAGTTGTTATGTCGTATATTACAGCTATAATCCTATGATTATGAAAGAAGAAGGTGGAAAACATAACATCCCTCCTTAATGACCAATCCACTGCTGTCAGGTTACTGTTTCACTGAGGCCAACATCTGGGAGGGAAACCTGTAACTAAGTACTACATTAGCTGTTGGAGGGATTTCACTGGGTTCATACCTCCTATATATGAGCTCAGTGATGCTATTCACCTTGTATGTGCAATATCAGATCCAGCTACCCATTACTAGACTCCCCCAAGGCTTTTATTCATATGTATGTAGGCATGTGCACCCTTTAGTAGCCATGGCAGATGTGTTTTGAACTCTCTTTTAGACAAGTGTGCAAACAGACTACAGGCTAAATGCAAATTTTCTTGTCTTTAATTTAATGGATTTAGGTACTGTAATTGAGGGTCTCATGAAAGGTTCCAGCCTTTTGCTGGATCAAGTGCTCCCTTTCCCTGATCATCAGCTTCATGTTGGGCTCTAGTGCGGTTTGTGAAAGTTCCTGCTTTAGACACTAAACCTTTCACTTGGTACATTATAGAGAGTCTCAGTGTTCCTCTGGGGACACTCTTCTGTACAAATATCAGTCTGGCAAGCCTTAGTGCCTTTGATGAATAGTCCTGTGTCACACACAGATAATCTAGGATTCCTGATTCCTATTTGAGCATCCACTATGACATTAAGCCTTGCTGCACAGTTGCTGCGCCACTAAGTCATGAGGAAAACTCTCACTGGAGCAAGCATATATTTTGATAGGCAAAGAATTATTTTCTGCCAGAATTAATTACTGGCAGTACAGCCAGTAAAACTTAAATCAAAGTTAGTTTTATTATCTAAAGGTTGTCAAAACAACTCTTCTCTGTGTTTAGCAGGGTGTACAGCATATACCTCTCCATTGCAGGTTTCTTCCCAGCTCTGAAGAAGCTGTTCGGAAATCCAGTTTTCCTGGTGTATATCTTCCTCACTATTCTGCAGTACAATTCTCTTGTTGGGTTGATAACCTATGAGACAAAGTTTATGGAACAGCAATTTAATGTATCAGTGGCAAGAGCTATCTTTCTAATTGGTAGGTACCTGTCCTTCATTAAAATTCCAGTGTCAAAAAGGAAGATTTTCATTCTTATTTTGCCTTCCTTTTTAGGAGGTTCTTATTGTGAACCATTTTGGTTAAAAAAAAAAAAATGTATGTAGTGTTTTATTAATTTTTATACTGTATTCTGAAAATGGATGTTAATTTTAGTGTTAATTTTCCTGATGTTCCCTATTTAGTGGGCTAGAGGATTATTAAAATTGGGTGGATTTTTTTTTGGCTGAAGTTTTTATGAGAGTGAGATTTCGATAATGAAAACGTCTGTTTTCATGAACAAAACCCACATGTAAGCTGTAGTTATAGCTAGAAGAAAAAATATCCAATTTAGAAAATGCCTAATGAAATGTGTGATTTTTTTCCTTTTCAGAATAACATCTTGATATAAATCTTCCATTTTGATTGCAAATACAAATTTTATGAGCAACAAGAAAAAAATGTAAAATTTGAGTAATTTCATTCCGCTCAAAGATCTTTTTATATTTGCCAGTTCCCTCAAAAATAAGTTCTTTGTAGCATTCTACCAAAAAAGAATGTTAAGATTATATTAATTTTACAATGATTAATATGGTCTGCTAACGTGGCAAGAAAACTGGGTATTTGAGACCATTGCAGAATTGATATTCCGTTAGTCTGAAGGCACCCTGTTTTCCTGCAGGTCAGGTACAAATGTGGAAAGAACTTTCTTTTTTCTGTTTTCTTTCAGATGCAGGGAAAGTTTTAGAGAAAAAACATGACCCCCAAAAAACAACCAAACAACCAAACACAGGGAAAAGCCAAACCTACACAATAAAAACTTGTAAAAGCTCTCTACTTAGCATGTAAATATTAGGTCTGGAGTTTGTGAAATGCTGAACATCTAAATTCAAATCTTTCCATGACTCACTCTTCAGAGCAAGCTAGTACCCAATGCAAATCCAGATGCTGCCCCTGTCATGTTACATGTTGGAGATTTTTTTTTTCTTTTTGTAACTTTCTGGAAGTTTAATGATTTGTTTGTTCGTTTGATGAAGAAGTGCTCATGAGCTAAGACATTTATCTCATTTACTCCAGTTTCTAACAGGCACCTTTATAGGTTTTTTATATCAGTACATATACAAACAACAGTACAGTGAAAAGGCAGGTGATGTTGAGGAACTAAGCTTTTTAAAATCAAAATATGATTTGAAAAAAATGGAAGTAAAAAAAATTACTTAAAGCTAATTACAAAGCCCTAGGACCTTGAAGGGTCTGTTGGAAAATAGGTTGGTATCTGATATTTTGGTAAATACTAGAACAAGATATTTTTTCTTAAAAGACCCGGTGCAAGTGATGAGAGTAAACATTTTTATTACCTTCTATTTGCAGGTGTGATACTTTTACCCATCACAATCCTGGGGATGTTTCTAGGAGGCTTTCTGATCAAGAAATTCAAACTTCACGTAACTGAAATGGCAAAGTTTGCATGCATCACCTTTATTGTAGCATATTTATTAAACCTCTTGTACTTCACATGCAGCTGTGAGGTGCTCCAGGTGGCCGGTTTGACAGTGCCTTACTCTGGGTTTGTATCCCTTTTGGTTTGTGTTGGTTGTGTTTGTCCTGGTTGCTTCCTGCTCCGTGCAGAAGGTGGTGTCCATATCTGTTTCTTTGCTCTCCCAAACCCATCTGGCTTTGTATTCTTATCTGGGCTACAAACCTTCTATTCTGTAAAACATTTTAATTTCAATTTGGATGAGTTCTGAAACATGTCTTCTCTGCTGATTTACTGTAGTTTTGCTATATCGTTTTTCTTGCTAAAAAATGTGTCTCGATTTAAAGACAAATTTCTGTTGAAATTGACCTGTATTAGGTCATCTGCTAGTGTTAATCAGTGTGGTTTCAGCTAGAGTGGAGCTACTGTGATTGATTATATCATTTTATTGCTCCCATGGTGGTGATTACATAGAAGAAAATACTGGGTTTTGAGACAGACTTGTCAGGCTAAAATGATACCTGGTGTTGGGGGTGAGGAGAATATCCTAGGTTTGGTTTTCAAATTTTGTTTAAGCAAGACATTTCTTTTTCTGAATTGTTTATTGCTGGATATTGACAATATTTCTCTATATTCTGGAAAATTATTAATTAAGATGGAATTTATCACAAGCAAATTAAAATTTTATATCTCAAAGCTTTAATTTAAAGCTTACCATGTAAGGGAGTGGGATGTATAAAAAGTTGAAAGTGGCTTACTCATAGTCTACCTATGGCTTTGCCTTTAAAAGGGACAATCCTCTAGATCAACCTGCATGGGGAGTTACCAGCCTCCTTTAGTATCTGGAGCTCCTGATCTGCCTGAGTCCATTTTCTTGTTTGGGAGGTAGAAAGTAGTCATGTCAGGAGTGTGTGCTGCCCAGGCAGGTATTCCTCCTCCCTTACCAGGACCACGGTCATGCTTTCTTGAGCACATTTTTCTGAGTCTAGCAGCCTGCTACAATTGCCTACTGTTTAAATTTAGCTCAGTCTGGTCCAACAAATTTCAAGGGATTTTAAAGGATTAAACTGAATCCAGCAGGGCTTGCTAGATTTTCAATTCCGACAGAAACTCGGTCTTATGTTTTTTAAGCCATGTTCAGGGAAATACCTAAGTTGTCTCGGCAAACCTGGCATCTAGTTCAACTTTGAGATTAGTTACATAAAAGATGTCAGAGGTTTATGTAGTTGAGAGAACTCTAGTTGAGTGCCGTATCTGATGCTAGAGAGTGAACTAAATATAAGCAGAAACATCAACACAGCAAATATTGAAAGAGCGATTACAGTTTCCCCAGGACAACAGACTGAAGAATTTAGTATGTGCTAAAATTGTTCTGGTTAAGCGACTCACTGTTTTATCCATCTAACAATTTGTAGTTTCAAGATGAGCAGCAGCCTAGCGAAGGCTAAATCCCCCACTTATTTTCTTTCTAAAAGACTGAAATGTAGCCCCTTGAGGTGTGTTCTAGATTGAGAGGTAAGGAGCTAAAAAAAGGCAAATTTTGAACAATTTTTCCTTCATACTGTGAGTGACTTCAAAGCAGGGGTGATTTATTGATGGTAGACTCCTAACCTTTTCTGAAAATTGACCCCTGCTACCATGCCCTCTGATTCACTGCCACTTTTAAGTCTCAATTTTAGTTGTCACTCTCTTAGCTTATCTAGCTCCTTGGGGCCTGATTTTGATGTTTCTTACAGAAATGCTGGTAGAAGTGTAAGCAATGAAAGTCCATGATAACCTACAACAAGAAATGAAATCTGGTAAGAAATGGGTCTCCAGCCTGTTCCAGGTGCAGGGCTGTTGCCACTGCTGAGTATGGTCAGAACTGAGACAGAAGCTGCACTTCTCAGTTAGACTAATGCAACTTTCATTGCCAGTAACCAGCTCTGATCCAGTAAAAAACATGTCAAGGACATCTTCCTGCTGCAGTTGTATGTCATTTTATATCACCACTTCTAGCACCCAAATATGGGATGGTATCTACTGCTAAGGAAAAGTATGGCCAGTCTACAGGTCATAAAAGATCCTAGTTATGATTTTCTTTTTCTTGGGTTGAGCTTTCAAATGAAAAAGTGATAACAAATATTCCCTCCCAGTCAAGAATACCTAGCTTGTGAGCTCCATGCCTTTTCAGCAACAATCCATAAAAATGTTAATGCTTGATGAAAAATCTCAAGAGCTTTGGTTTAGCTGAAATTAGCTTTGTCTGCACATGAGAACTTCACGGTCCATTGGATGGTAGCAGATACCTTTCCATGTTGATTACTTTACTTTGTCCATGATTTTCCTGGGTGTGCCTTGATATTTTGTTTGACTGTATAATTTGACCACTTAATTCTTTTATTTCTTTCTGTTTTCCTCCAGATTAAAGCATCTTTCATCCTCCAAAAACAGCTTCATGGCCAGTTGCAATGCTGACTGCAGCTGCAAGGTGGATCAGTGGGACCCTGTATGTGGAGATAATGGGATCACTTACATGACAGCCTGCTTTGCAGGATGTAAATCATCAACTGGGACAGGAAAGAATATGGTAAATATATAGGTGGATAGATGATTATTTAGTAAGGCCTGTTGCAATAGGACAAGGGGAGGAGGTTTTAAACTAAAAAAGGATAGATTCAGACTAGATATAAAGAAGTAGTTTTTTATGATGAGGGTGGTGAAACACTGGAACAGGTTGCCCAGAGAGGTGGTAGATGCCTCATCTCTGGAAATCTGTTCATGGTCAGGCTGGATGTGGTTCAGAGCAACCTGATTTAGTTGAAGATATCCCAGGTCATTCCAGGTGAAATGTAACTAGATGACTTTAAAGGCCCCTTCCAACGCAAACTGTTCCATAAATGTATGGTATAGCTAGATTTCACAATCTATGATTTTTTTTTTTTGGCTTTGCAATTAAGAAACTTGTAGACACAAATGTCCATTCTATATGGTTTAAACTTGTAGAAACAGAGTGAATGCAAAGTTGCAGGGAGGACTTTTAAAAGAGTTGGGGTGAGGTAAGTGAGCTATTCAGGAAAGACATGAAAACCTCAGAGTCTTAAATTACATGTCTTGAATGCTTTTATTTTGATTTTCCTCTCAGCAAGATGACCATAAATTTGGCTTTAAGTTTCTCAGTAGATCTCTTGCTGTGTAGGTACAACACATCTAAGAGAAGTTTGCTTTAGAATACCTTTGTTAGTCTGGTTGTTAGACTAGCAAAATCAAGTGGTGTCAACTCATGTACAGCTGACCTGTGTAAAATCGTGAGTGCTGGTTTCACAGACTGTTACAGATCATACTGGAATTGCCTGCTTTCCTTAGCTGTCATAGCTCAGGAAAGCAAGTCATAACACTAAATTGTACAGCCAAGAGGTCCTGTAAATATATATCTGGTCATTTTGCTCAGCCATTTTCAGGACTTCCTGGGCTAGGCCATTAAGAACAAGATTTAAAAAGTGCATGCAAATGGCCATGTTTTCTGGCAGAAGCAGAATTGTCTTGTCTTCATGTAACAATGCTGAAAAAGACAAGCAACATTTTCAAGCTTATATCTGTATATTCCAACAATATTCTCTTGCTTCGCTCCAGGAAAATTTGCTTTCAAAACCATGTCTCCTACTAACTTCAAGCTATGAAACAGCCCACTCTCAATCCAATGCCAAATGCTGTTTCAGATGCTTAACAATAGCTTGTGTTGAGTCCACATCTATATTTTTATTGTTACACATCTACTTCACAGGATTCCTGAGCAGAATGGCTGGATGACAGTTCATGTTAGAATTTCATAGCTTTGAGCTACTTTAAGCATACACAGAGCACCTTCTGTCCTAGAAATCACATGGTTGAAACTAGAGTCACAGTTGCTTTGTGTCTTTGAAGCAGCTCAGAGTGGCTGGAGCATACCAATGAACTTGGCCATCAGTCTGCAAAGATGATTAGGGAGGTTCTTTCAGCTTAAACAACAGCCTGCCTGTTATGGGGAGTAAAAAATCTAGCTACTAAAATACTTTGTGCCACTGAATTCTGATTAAATATATTCATCCTCTCATCTTTTCCTTTCAGGTGTTTCACAATTGCAGCTGTGTGGAAGGACAAGGACATGGGCTTGCCAATTCCTCTGCAGTTTTGGGACAATGCCAAAGAGAAAGCTGTACCAAAGCATTTCCCTATTTTTTAGCATTACAGACTGCATGTGCATTTATTTTAGCCTTAGGAGGCACTCCTACATACATGATTATGTTTAGGTGAAATACTTTACCTTACCTTGGCCATAAAGCATGGGGAAAGAGAAACAGAATATGGTATCTACTATTTCATTCCTATTGTGAGGAATGGCATGCTGATCAGTTGTGGCCCTGAGGCTGCCTATAATCTGAAATCCAGCTCTCTTCAGAGGCACAGCTAAATGCCTGTCCATCAATTTAAGTCCAATTTAAGGCTGAGTAGATCCTTTGGTGATGAAAATGGTGAGCCTTATGCTGATCTTGAACATTAGCTTTCACTTCCAGTGACAGGGGTGTTTTTAACAGAGCAATGAACTTGAAACAAGATGCGGTGCTAAGCCATATCCAAGGTGACTATACTGTCCACATTGCTCTGGAGAAAAACATTCACCTTTGTTAAGACTCATTGCCTCACAGTGTTTTCTGTGTTGTGAGAAGTCTCATACTCCCATTTTTTGTCAAGCTGGTATAAACAGAACTGTCAGAGCAATAATTTTTTAGTTTTTCATTCTTTCAGTTGTAAAGCAGCTCTTAGAAGAAAAGATAATGTTCTGTGCCTTTTGCATGGAGATTTCTATCCACTCATATTCATGAGTGAATTGCAGTCTTTAGCAATCAGCGCACATAACTCTCCTGGCTAAGCTGATGATTCTTCTGCAGTATTTCTAAGTACAGCCATTCTTACCACATGATTGTATTATGAACAAGGCTAACTTTGCTGGGCAGTTTTCAGAACACTAATGTGTGTAATGAGAAGCCTTCACGTTAATGCTGACAAGACAGTATACTGATTTTATATTGTCAGGAAACAGGCTGGCCATAGAAAGTCTCCATTCTGCCCTGTGCCAGTTCAGTACTCCCCTCTGCTTTTTGTCAGTTCTTCCAGTTCATCTGATGAACAGAGGCTGTTTCTCCCTGGTAGGAATGAAGTGCTTTTGTAGCCAGGTAACTCACGTTCATTGTCTCTCTGTAAAATGCTAGAGGCAGAGGTAGGTTTTACCTGCGTGTATCTAGCAATGACTGAACACCCTTGTTCTGTCTGTTCACCACTGCACGTTACATTCTCTCCTAAAGTAAGGCAGCTTTTTGGAGCTTAACTTATGGACACGAACGTTTACTTTTAGCTGGTTCACTTTAATTTCTCTGCACATCCTCTCCCCAAAGTGTTTATGATCTGTTGTCCTTGAGCTCAAGATCCATTTTGTAGATTCTCCATTCATTTCAATGAGAGTTCATTCACTGAAGTTAGTGGGAGGAGGCTTCACATTTGTACTTGAACTCTGGTGAATGTTTTCTATTAGGTGTTCAGTGACCCACAGTACTCTTGCAATAGGACACATGCAGATGTTCACAGCATGACTATAGCTACATTATTCTATTGTTCCCCAAAACAAAACACTATTTTTGTTTTCTTTTTAGATCTGTTTCACCAGACCTGAAATCCTTTGCTGTTGGGATTGAAACTTTAGGTGGTAGAGTATTAGGTAAAACTTCCTATCTTTGTGGGATTCAAGTAGGTAGTCAAAGAGATAAAGTAAAGCTAGCAAGTGCAATGCTTTGCTCCAGATGAGAACAAAAGTAAATTTCAAAAATTTTTGTTTGTAAGCAAAAAATTCCCAAATCTTTGAAATGTTTGGAGGAGCTTGCTGTATGTTTCCTGCTGTGTAGTTACAGATTATTATAATCTCTTCAGAAATTTTTTCTATGCAGCAGAAGAATCAGGAAAAGGAAGGAAATATCATTGTAGTTTTGAGGGTTTTTTAGTTTCACTGACACTACTACCTGAGTTTGATCAGTCTGGATATCCTTAACACCTATGCTGCCATTTGCTGACCTTTTTTCCCTTAGAGCTACCACATATTCTGCCTATTATTTTCTTTAATTTCTCTTTTCTTCTTTGTTTATCTGCACTAAATAATGATTCAAATCTTTGGACATGTAGTCTGCCCTGCCTTTAGCAAAACTTGCCTTATCCTCACTTGTTTCCTGAATTTTTAAACCTTTCCCATGCAGAGAAGCCCAAATAGTCGTTTGGATGTCTCTCCCAGTCTTCATATTTTAGTTGAATGCTGCAGAGTATCAATCTTGTGCTTTTATGAAATAGTTTTCTTCACAAAAGTGCACATTATCTCTGAAATGGCTTACTGATTATATTAAAGCATTATGATTGTCTAAAAGGAATTCTTATAGCACTACGTAAGTAATACACTAATTACCTAGTTGGTTTTGAGCGAGTACTTAATTTGACCTTTTTGCACTCAGATAACTTTTAATGGCAAACTGTTGTGCAATACCTGAATAGATGATACATTAGTATTCATAAATATTAATAAGTGGCATGTAATTCCACAACAGTGACTGAAAAAGAAACATTGGTTGTATTATTTCTTTAAACAACGGAAGTTAAAATTCTAACAAAAATGCCATTAAAGTAGAATTACCAACATTTCCCTCATTGAATATAATAATGCTATAATCTTCCATCCTTTCAACTCCCTTTAGGTACTTGCTTAAATATTTTGTCAAATCTTGGAATCTCAAAGCTGGAGCTGGATGTTTAGTCACATGCAGTTATAATTCAGAAACTCTGAGATTAACTTCCTCGTTTCTTTACCATGACATTAAACATTGAGATCTCCGTGTCTGAGATCATGTAATAAGAATTTTCTTTACAGGAGGACTCCCAGCCCCTATTTATTTTGGTGCCTTGATAGATGAAACCTGCTTGAAATGGGGAACAAAAAACTGTGGGGGATCTGGCTCTTGCCGGGTATACGATACAAAAGCATTCAGGTAAGCTAGAGTCTTCGGCAATGGATTGGGAATTTGGCTTCTGAGGCAGCTTTGGGCACCATTACCGAGGTATACTTTGCCATGTCAATTGTCAGTAAACTGATTAGTATACTAAAAGAACCAGAACACTCCTTATTTTGACTAGGCCTTATTAAATCAAATAAGCCAAACAATTCTGATTCAAGTCTGATGTTTGACATTGCAGTTACACTGCCTTACATTGTCAGAATTAGTTCTTTACTGAAGCCTTAATGCACTGAATAACTCTGCAATGCGTTGGCTTCGTGGGAGACTGAAAAACCATGGAGCAAGTTTAGCACTGAAGATGCTCTTCCTTATCCCTCATTTCTCTTCCTCCTAATGTATAAGACACCCCACAAAATCCACTTGGAGGGGGGACCCAAATGACTGGTGGTACATGGAGACCTGCGGCCGGGACCACCGAGTACTGCCAGTGAGGGTCTGGGGGGAAGGTTGGAACAACAGGTAAAAAGCCCTTACTGGTGCAGCATCTCCTGTCCCAGCCCTATAACAAAGCCTGCTGGATGGGAGCAGTTTTCAGGCAGAAGGTATTTCTGCTAGGAGTATAGGAACTGATTAGAACCTGCCTGCAGCTAAAGATCATGAGATTTTTTGCTTTCTGTCTGTTATTCCTCAAAATGTGTGGCAATACCTGACTGAGAATAGATGGCTTTGCCAAAGTGTCTTTGATATCTTACTTGGTTCTACTCAGAATTGGCAAGCTTTATTAATATAAATATATTTTGTCTTTTTTTTTTTTCCCTAGAAATGTCTATCTTGGCCTCATTGCAGGACTACGAGCAGGATGCTGTCTTTTATACATAGTGGTCTCTGTTTTAATAATAAAACGCTTCAAAACACATGGCAAAGAGATGAAAGATGTTAAAAATACAGAAAGATCAACTAGCAAAGAGCCAGTTACTTCCAATAAAAAAGACATTCTTCCTGGTGCAAGAACCTCAGATGAGAGTGAAGAAACTCGTATGTAAAAGAAGAAGCAAGGTCTTTTCATAACTTTGCTTATGCTTCATGTTTTCTGAACACAACAGAAGCCTGACTTTTGACTTCAATAGCATTGTGGGGGTTAAAAAAAGTATCTTTGAAACATTGACTTTTAATTTGCTTTACCTTATTGTCTTCCTCTACTCATCTGAAACAATAGGGGGAAAAGGTTTTCAAAATTTGGGGAACTTTCCCATCCCTTTGCTCTCAGTCCCAATTTAAACCAAAAGTAGGACTAGGTGAAATATTTCAAATGTCATATTTTTGAATATGATTGAAACATTAAAAAGAAGAAATCCACAATAAACTGCTTTTCCATTTTTCATCAACTTTATTTCAAGTCCTCTTGCTCTCTATTTAGTCCTACAGCTCTAAATGGCCAATTAAGTTATACTTGCTCAGTTGCTCTGATGGCCTTTGCTGCATGGTTCATGATTGGAACTCTTTGTTCCAGACTGGGTCTCACAGCCCACGCTCAGGTAAGAGGCCTGGAGCAGTCAGTGAGCACCCTCTGAACAAGAACTGCACAACAGTTGGGCTTTGTCTTGAACACATTTAACAACCAAAATGGAATGCAAACAAAAGAAAGTGGTGTTTTAATTTTGCAGCATGTCTCAGTATTGGGCTTGAGTAAAATGACTATGAACTGATACAATAAAGTGATAGGTGTTTAAGTTTCTTTGATTTCTTTTGATTTGTTTTGGGGATTTTTTTTTTTTTTGTAAGTATGTGTGTGGGCATTTTATCCTTATGACCACTGCATTTATGTCACACGTATATGGATTTCCTTCCTTGTTTAAAGAACTTTCAGTAAACTGTGAAATGCAGTACTGAAGACTTGCAAATTCATGGCTTTCCACAGACAGCCTAGTCCTGAGAGAAACATTAATAAAAGATGCTTCCAACAGTCATTACTGGGAAAAAAAGTCTCAAAAAATACTTAAAGTGAGATATTTCATTGACAGTCTTCTTGATGTACTTTTGCAGTGGGAGGAAACATACCTACTCAGATCAGTGGAGGTTTTGTATCTATCATCATGGCCATTTTGATTTCTTTTCTGAACGGTCTCTCTGCTCCCTGCAGTCCTGCATATAAGCCTTTAACTAGGAAACAAGCTTTATTTTCTATTCTTGGGCATGGAAGAGAGCACTACACTAATATAAAGAAAATCTACCACACTTTATCTGAGAAAGTAGCAGATCAGCTGGCTAAAGAGAGGGACTATCCATATTAAGTGATCTTCTAACCTTTCTGCTACCATCTGCCCCATGTAAGTGCAAGAACAGGAATGGGAAAATGGTTGATCTAGTACTCGCTGAAAGGACGTTCTTCATATCCTGGCCTTGGGGATGGTGTTATTTGCACTTATTTGCTTTAAGACAATGAACAGCATATTTAGACATCGCCTTTACAGTCACAGCTCTGATTATAAACTGTCAGCAGATATGGGGAAGCAGCGCACTTTATGAGGGAACAGGAGTGAAAGCTTCTATAGTACAGGTGATGTCAATATTGCATCTGGGTCTGGAAATAATTAAAGAAAAATCCAAGTACCAGAAACTCCAGGAATTTTACACAGAGCAGATCATGGTGTGTCTTTCTCCTGCAAACAGGAGATTTTCAATTTAACATTGAATGAATATATTGAGAATTCTGATCTGCACTATACATATACACTCAGTCAGGTGACTCATACTAACATCATTTCCCTTTTGTTTCTGTTGTTCGGGTGTTTATTTCTGTACATTGCTTTTTATACTACAGGTTTTTTGATGAGAGCATCTTTTGCACCTATTGCTTGATTTTCCTGGGAGGAAATGTTTTATCAAAGGTGAGTTGGTAATTGATGTCAGACTAGAAATGAGATTCTGGTCAGATCTGATGATTCATATCCAGATATTTACCCCAGATGCAACTTGGTAAAGTGAGCTTTTTTGAACAAATAAGACTTAACATCAATGTTAGTAACAGTCCCATATTGGCAATAGTGTAAGCTCTGCCACAGGTGGTATTAAATGAGTCTCCAGCTCAGTGTACTCCCAATTCCAAGATGTATCACTTGCTTATGTTTTCAATGTGCACTGTTTCTTGTGTGCCAGTCTAAGCACTCTTCCGTGTTTCTTCAAGGGAATAATTTATTCTTCAACATGAATTACTTCAGAATATGTAAAAAATAAAATAGGTGGTCAACTGAGGGTCATTTTCTGAATTTTTTTTATCCCCTTGTCTCTCATAATAGAGAATTAGAGACATTCTCTCTTTTACTTCCTTCTGCTCCAAAGGAAAGGTTTCACCAGATAGAGAGACAGAAAGGCCTCTGGGACTCTGGTTTGATTGCAAAGACACATTACTGATTCTAGGATCAAAACTGGTATCTTTGCTCTGTGTGACATGCTCAGAACTATCTCTGACATCTCTTGAGTTCCATCACCAGAAAGATCCTCCAAGAATGAAAAGAAATCTGTTGTATTCTAAGGTAGTAAGAGAAATTGTTAGCCAGGAAAGCTATTTTGGAGGCAAATTTGCAGCTACACTGCAAACCAAATATTTTAGGGATCATTACAGACAAATGAATTAGTGGGCCTTAAACCATGGTGATTCCACTGAAATCAGTGAAGAAAAAGTCAAACCAGTGAATTTCTATCAGTCTGTGGGAGGTTTAAGGGCATGAGCCTCGTGTTTACACAATGCTTGTTTGAGGCTATCAAAAAGCCCTTTAATGGCATTATCAAAAACCTTGTGTCAGAATAACTACGGAAGGCAGAACTTTATCCCAGAAGATGAGGTAGTTATTTGGCATTTCTTTACTTTTATATAATCAAGCAGACACAATGACCTATGACTACCTGTTCTTATTATATTTTCTAGTTGTTTATAAAAGAGAAAAAAAGACAGCAACCCTAAGCCCACAGTTTTCTGTATGCATTAGTATCACATACCCCACAAAGACGAAGCCCTCCTATGGGTTTTGTGTCCCCATTATGAACAAGTCCTGTCTTTCATGGAACAAAAATAAATTGGGAATAAAGTACAAGCTGTGGAAGAATAAACAAAATATACTTCAGGCTGTCAAATTAAATTTAAAGCATTTCAAATATTTTAACAATATAGAAGAAAAGTACACTAAATTTATCCCAGTGATTTTTCACTATGAAATATATTGTCATTTTGCCTACTTCTAGTTTGAAATATGGTCAAAGTTCTTCCTAGCTGAAACTGTTAATATGTGTATGAATCACAAGTTATTTTCTCCAGCATCTCCGAGCAGACTCCTTCATGGAACCCCTTTGCACTAAAGTGGTCTGTAAGGACAGAGACTGCTTTTTAGAGAAGGTAAATTGTTTGTCTGTGTATAGCCAGGGATGTTAGGAAAGAAGAGTGGCCATGGGAAATATGTATGCATGCTGTATGTGTCCCAAAGTGTTTGTCCGTCTCTTTACCAGACCTACATTATGGACAAAGTGGACTCTTGAGCCTGAGACCTGCCTAATGCACCAACAGTGCCCTGCAGGAGATAGCAGCCCTTAGCTAAGGTGTAAAAACCCTGTGTTACAGTCTCTGGTTAAGAAAGTCAGGACTCTTTGAAGTATCAAGCAAAACCTGGCCATGGCATCCATAGCACAACCAAGTGCAGCACAATGGAGTTATCATGCGGGTTTGGAAAGGTTGTGCATTGCATATGCAGTAGATTTGGTCTTCTGAGACCGACCATGGTGTCATTGCATTTACAGTCCCACTTCAGTTCTGGGACTTGTCCCTCATTCATAGGATAAGCCACTTGAGGCAGAGGGTTATCTTCCATCAGCATAGGTGGAACAAAGGAGCCACCCAGAAAGACTGGAAAGCCCAAGAGGCTGGAGCTTACTGTTAAGTAAGAGCTTTCTACACAGCCACCCACTCATGCCCCATGCTAGGTTTGCTCCTGCCTGGCCCACTGTTGGATACAGACTGATGCTTGGGTGTCTCTGGCAGCTAACCTAGTGCTTATGGTGTGGGATTAGAAGCAGAAAGATTTCTAATGGGACTGAAGTGCTGTTCTATTGTTGTTGTTATTTTGGTTTGTTGTTTTTTTTTTTTTTAATTTATATATTAACTCTTCTAAAGGTGCTGTAATGTGATTATCACATTTAGTGAAAAACTAAGTCATAAGTCTTGAGTGATCAAGACTATCAGGAAGGTAGAGGCCAGCAGATTTTGGTAGACCACTAGAATAAACTTAAATCAGAAAGGCTATACAGAAATTATTATGTGAGAAATACAGTTAGAGACAAAGTATTCTTATGGAATTATCGAGATTTGCTCAGAGGAAGACTTACTTGGTGCAGAAAAAATTTCTCAGAAATATTTCCAAAATTATTATAATAAATTTGCATCTTAAAACAGAGACATTCTGAATCAGTGACTGTCAGACCTAAATAATTCTTCTCCTTGGCTGTGTTACACTGTAAAACATTTATATAAAAACTCAGCATCTTCTTCTCTAAAATCACCAGTTAAGAAATCATCAGAAGAGTTTCCTGTTCCTCTGTAAGGCATATTGCTGCATAAATGAACGAGTACTCTTCCTGTTATCTGCAAAAATAGTAAATGACTTAATCTCAATTGTACATATTATTATCTCATCAATCAAACACTGATGTATATATTAGCTCATATATCTAAAATTAGTATTATATAAAATCTCAGACTTGGGTTTCCTGTGCATCTACTAAGTTCTGCGGCTCCCATGGCTCAGGTGTCATTTTTACAGGAAAGGTATTAATGAAGATTCAGATGAGGCCAGAAGGCATCCTCCCATAATATCCTGCTTTTAGGTGACTTCAGTCATGACTGTGAAGCTTCCCTACAGGGAGTCCATATGCAGCCCTGTGGGAGAGTTGTAGCTAGTCCCTCTGCAGCTGCTCCTGGCCCTACACTACCTCCCTCTGGATGTGTATCCCTGATAACAAGTGTGGGTTGCTAGTGTGACTCACTACACAGGGATGTTGGAGCCTGATGTCCCACTGTGAGGTGGCCCTACAGGAAGTGCTGATTCATAACAGTAGGAGAGTGCAGTTCTGCCCAAACATGCTGGTCCTCTTCCCTGCATCCCGTGGGCTGTTCCTGCCAGCACAGCAGCCTCCCTGCCACAGCTGTAATGACTTGAGTTGGTTGTATCTGCTGCAGCTGCATCTAAGATCTGAAGACACTATTGGGAACTGTAGTGGAAGTACCATGGTTTCCATTTTTTTCTGTAGATCCCAGTAGACACTGTCTGAGAGAAAATACAAAAAGCCATAAAGGAACAAAACCAGCTGGTCACCAAGCTCTCACTGTAGAAGATAAGTTGCAGCAACTTGGAGAGAGATGACTGCAAGTAAGAGAGTAACTCCTTAACAGGATTTTATCCTTCTTCAGGTTGAAATCGCACAGAGCAGGGACTCTTGTGTCAACACAAATAGTCCTAGCTCTCCATTCAGGACCTACCCAGAGTTTGCCTTTCTGGATCAACTGGGCTGTATCATTTGCAGATTTTCTTTTTAATGGAAGAAGTTGGACAAGACAACTTGGTCTGGTTTTTGTATTCAATCCTTTTATTAGTACTCCCATGACTTTTTTCTTTTCCCTTCTTAATTCAACTTTCAAAGAAACACTAAAAGCTGTTGTCTTACAAAGGCTTCCCATATGTACTCTCTGACTGTATTAGAAGTGTTTCAACCATTTCAGCTGGTTTAGGATATAAAATAATTTAGGCAGTACATTGGATTGATACGTTTTTATTTTGATTTGAATGTTTGACCATCCATCAGTACCTGCTGCTAAGGCAGTTTTGTTCTGCAATTTTACATTTGTTGAAGCCTTCAGTCCTCTTGAAGCCTTTTAGGAGAAACAGGTGTATACTTGTTAAATGCACCTTCTGCAGTTGCTTTCCAGGAAATGCCAGTGAGTACCAATGTTGGCCTTTATTGCAAGTTCAAACTGACTTCAATTTGGCAAAGTTCATCCTTGTTAAGTAGCAGCATCAATATAGCAATAATAACAACTCATCCAATTGCACATGTTCTACACCTGTTAATGTTTGGATGACCTTAAAAACTAGCTGTTGGATTCTTTATAGCCCTGAAGGATTTTTCTAACAGGGCTGGATTCAGGGCATTTCTGAGACCTGGATGGCAAAAGTATTTCTTACCCTTCATAATGCTTCTTTTCAACTAGCTCAGTGCATTCCTAAAGTTAATGAAAACAACAAACAACTTTAAATCCAATGTATTAAAATGAGGATTAAAAAAAGACTAGTGGGCTGAAATTAATGATGATTCAGAAATGAGTCAGCTATTGAGCTCTCTTTCGAAATCTGTTTTCAAGAAAGAAAAAACGAATAGTGGAATAATTGGAAACTAAGGAGCTTTTGCAAGTAAATACTTGCAGGTACTTAGTGTTTCTGGAAGTAAGAAATTCCAGAAAGCATGCAGAAGAAGGTGAACTACGAAAACTAAGTAGTGCTATTATTGACCACTAGCAAGTATCTTTTAAAAGTACAATTTGGAAGACCTGAGAGATCTGACTGCACATGAGACATTTACCCTTGAAGTGAGTAGAGCATCAGTGGTCCATCCCTAGTCAGGCCTGTGACTATAATCCAGCAGGGCACTCAGGATGGGCTTCCACAGTTCTGTAGAGTGTTCCTTGTGTTTCCACATTATGTCAGAATGTTTCCCACTGGTACATTAAATTCAAGTTATTTTTTAAATTCCAAGAATTTGATTAGAAAAGAAAATGCATATGTTTAAAGTCACCATCTGATGAGGCTGCATTAGATAAAATGCATGACAGATGGCAATTTTGCCAAGAAATCAATTTTATAAATTTTGAAATAAATGAAAAAAAGGACCTAATCTTTAACACTGTTTCAGATGAGCACAATTGAGCCCACTTGTCAGTTTGGACAGGTAAATGGAGTTATTCACAGTGGATGGATTTGCACCAGGAGAAAGTCTTCCACCAGAATAAAACAAATCAAGTGTTTGGTTTGTATCATATGTCTATATTTTATTGTCTGTAAATCCTGCTGCAGAATAAAACTATGATAGCATCCATGGGGTACTACTATACCACATAAAAGCTGAATGAGCCTTTCTCGTGCTTTGCCATGATGCAGACATAAAGCTCATGGAATTACACGCAGCCTTGGAAAACCACTTATTTTCTGTTTCAGCATTGTCTTGAACTGGGGACACTCCCCTGAAAGCACCTTAAGCAAAGCATGTTTAGCTTCAAAAGTATGTCTCTAATAATTCTGGAGATCAGTGGGAAAGATTAAATGCAGTTATTTTCCTGTGCGCTAACAAGAAAAACCCAAAAATAATTCCCTGGCCTGCTTTAGGCATAGAAATCAGTAACACAAGAAAAGGTGTTTTTTTTTCTTTTTGTATTTTTTTTTCTCTCACCTGTGGTTCACAGCACCGGAACCTAAATGTGTTTTGCTGTTCATAGCATGTCACCTTTGCGGTGCTTCTCTCATGGGGGAAGATAATTTCTTAAAATCTTCATCAGATTTTTGATTTTCTCCTGCTCTCCCAGAGCTCATTATGCAAATGCTTTCATCTTTTCCTCTTCTTTGTTTTCATCCATTCTACTCTGAAAGAGCAGTATTTATAATTTGCCCCCCTTTTCATGCTCTTTTATGAAGCTCAGGGTTTAATGTTTGCAAGAAACTTATGTTGCTGGCAAGCTCTTGATTTGGAAACACAGGGACCTGTCTATTCAACAGTTACCTGCCACCTCTGCAGGGGTGTCACCTGGCCTGGCTTGGGCCAAATCAGAAACATGAAGAGGGGCCAGGCCGAGACATTTAAGTGTGAAACATAAAACATTTTTTTTACACTGCTTTTTTATACTGCCAAGAAACTCCACCTATCCAGTGAAAAAGAGAAAAATACAAAAAGAAAAGGGGGAAAAAAAAAAAAGAAAAAAGAAAAAATGTGCAAAGAAAACCAAGGGCCCACCCCCAGGTTTTGCAACAGCTTCCAGTTTCTTGGGTTGTAAACTCTGTCACTCTGGGTTTAGAGGCATTGCTCTTAGTGTCCAAAACTTCAATACATAAAGGTAGGCACCTGAATAAAATCAGCCTGACTTTTATCCACAGCAGTGGATAAAGGAGTAGATGTGGGTATTTAATTTTACTTAGTGTGTAAAAATTGTGGCTGTAGTGGCAGATTACTGCTGAAACACATTCATGCACATCTTACTAACAAGTGCTTTTACTTAAGCTTTCCCCTCAGAACTGTAAAAACATTCAAAATTATCTTCCTAATTTTCTTCAAATGTCTCCTGAACATGCTTAGAAGCAGTCATCATTATTTCTTGATGACTTCCTGCCTGGCAATATATATCTTGCCTTATCTCAGATGCATGCATCTTGAAGCAGAAATTGCCATTTTGTGCGTGTGTGTGCATGTGTGCATGCACAATATTTCTCACGCAGCAAGGGCTCTCAAGGCCCAAGAGTAGCACAAACACTAACTGCAGAATTGCACCGTTAGGTGAAATAATTTGTCCTGTTTGCTCTCCTTCTACCATAGATCCATGATCTACAGTTGCAGCTTTTTAATGTTGGAGAGAAGATCACAATTTAAGTCTGGCAACAAATCAAAAGTGTTGCTCTCCTTCCCTTACTGGTGATGACCTGCTGTGGCACCCAAAGACAGCTGGGCTGTTTCTGGCTGGTAGCATTTTTAAGACAAAAAAGGGGAAATAAACTTGATAAGGAGGTTATAACCTTCTTCTGCCAGCCTTCTCCTCTGTGTTCAGAAAGGCCAGTATATTGACAGCTCCTTGACCTCATGAGTTTGGAGTAATAGCTTCCTAGATTTGTTGCAGGGTATAACACCTTTTTCTGGCATTGTTGATTCTTTGTGCATAGTTCTCATAGTCTGTCATCTGGGATTAGCTCTAGTTTTCAGTTAAAACTGGTGTTTTGAAAGGTTACAGATTTTGGGTTAAAAATGCCTCACCTAAAGCCCTGGGTTTAAAGACACCATAGGAAATTATATGTGAACCAACACATGTTAATAAAATACCATGAGGACAAAGCAGCTGAAAACCAAACAGAACTAGACAGTTGCAATTACTTTCCCTGCCAAAACTCACTCCCAAGCCCAGTAGTTAGATAAGGAGGTTCATTCCTTTAGGTCCCACAGGTCATTCCTATGGCTGTTTCTGGATATGTCAAAGCATTTGCAAATGCAATTGTAAGAAAAGACCATATCAGTTTTGATAGATGGAGAATCTCTACTTCCAGTAAATATCACTTCATTTGGAAAAAAGTCCCATTCTTTTCCCTTCAGCTGCTTCAATCACTGCTAAGTGACTGACATGTCAGACAACACGTTTGAGAACGACTCAGCATTTTGCTCAGTGTACTTTCTATCTAACATGTCTGTTAGCCATATCCCACTGAGCCTTGAGCTTCTGTTTTAAAGTATCAAGTGGAGAATGCAATCACTGTTGTGAAACGGTACGCAAGTAAACATCTTTTTATTTAGAGTAATAATCGTCGTCAAGCTTCAAGTGACGCAAATATGATGAGCACAAACCAACAAATACACAAAAGCAACTTTGAATATATGAGCTAAAGGCTTGCACTGAGGAAGTTTTAAGATGCACGAAAACTCAGGTGAGTGTTTTGCCTGCCTGATGATGAACTTCTCCCAGAACAATAAAGTCTGAACACGGCAAATATATCGAGTATTTGCAGCATAGGGCCAATGTTGCTGTTTGAGTGTCCTCTGCTGGACAGTACATGACATAGCAATAAAGGCACGACCATAGGTCGGGTGGATTTTGCTAAGAAAACATAGCTAAAAAATTCTGAATATTTCTTGTGTTTCATAGTCACTTAACTAAAAGAATTAGTTTTTAATAAAATGCTAAGACGCTGAGATTTTAAAAAACAATTATTTCCTTTAAGGCAACCTATTTGCAGTTTTAAGTAGGCATAAAATTATCAGCTGAGCTAAGATAAAATGCTTCTTGGAAAAATACTGCTTTTGTCTATTTTGTGATGGAAAATTGTTGCAATGATTCATTTAGATAAGGTGGAAATATTTTGCTTAAAGGATTTGGTTTTACTGTGGATTCTGGTTGAATTTGATGAAATCAAAACGCTACTGTTAGCTGTGAGCTTGTCATTCCTGTGGCAGTCTACTGCATGGATCTGCATACAGGATCAACATCACATTTTGTGGGCTGTTCTGCCAGAAGTCATCATTGACCCCACTAAAAATTGCATACTGGATTTATTGGGGGTTTTTCTTTATCTGTTGAGAATTTGGTTCAGTTCATGTAACCTGGGCTGTCTGTCCTGATAACAGGTAAGTATGTCACCAGACATAAGGCACTTTCATATTTATATGTTAGTTTTTGTTGTTGTTGATCACAAGTTTGCTATTAGTTTTGCTTTATGAATGGTGCTAATATTTATTATTTATTTATTCATAATATGGTGAAAGTAGCTTCTAAAAGAACCTGTCCTGATTCATGTGCCACTGATCTAAGAGGCTTTCTAAATACATGATTCATTCTCTGCATCAGTAGAACCTGGCAAACGTTCTTTGATCTTGCAATTATCTTCCTTATTCACAGGAGCATCTTCCCTTCCTCCATTCTCTATAGGCCTGCAGTCCTTATTTTTGAAGTCTTTCTTTATCAATATATAAAAAAGGACTGCAATCAAGTAGGAAGGACCTCTTAATACTGCTGATAAACCAAGGTAGACATACCTGTGGGATAGAGATTAGAAGATAGTGTCAAACATTGAAGTTTTCAAAGACACTGAAGAAAATCACCATAAATGGCTTTTAAGGATCACATACATACCAAAAAAGCTTAGGGGAAAATATTAAAACTCATTATTTATAAATGGAACCACAAACTGAACATTTCTGCTTGCAAAAATTTATGTTAAAGGATTGATAATATTCTTTTTGCTTATGAAGACAGCTGCAAAGTAAAAAAAAATCATCATCTTCCATTTGTTTCTGAAGATTTTTTTTTTATCACTTTAAGGCCTTGCAATTTTTAGGGCTGGAAATATGCTGAGAACACCAGAGTGGGCTATTGTATTTAAAAATAAAAAGCACATCAGAAGTGGCCCAGGTCTGTGTGAAACTGAGAAAAATCTCTGGAGTATTCCTTCTGGAGACCAATAGTGTTTGTGTTTAACCAACACCTTCAGCTGCTCAGCATGACTTTCTTTCATTTATTTTTCTCTTGAATGTGGCCAGCACACAAAGTTAACATTCTTGCAGTATGACCAAACTACCTGCAAGTAGGGTAGATCTGAGTTATTTTCTTCTTGATGGTAAATCTTACAATCTTTTTATCATACCAAATCTTTTAAATTGACTCAAAGGATATTAAAAATATGTAATTAATTCCAGAAATCGGTCATTGATATTAAATGATTTTTGCACAACATAAAAACTGACTAAAAAACTAAGGTTTAGATTTGATCTTAAGATGTCTCAATTTCAGGAATTCTGGATTGACCTAAATCTGAGTCCAGAGTCACTATCTGACCAGAATTTTTGGTGAGTGGCTTCATACACTGCAGTATAACACAACAAAGCATGTCTATCTGTAGAAAGAAAATGCATGAGGTTTATTGTGCCCTAATTTGCCTTACCTGTATGCATTGGAGTCATAGAGTCGGCAAGCCCCTTGGTGACCACAGCTTGTGCTTCCCCATTTCAAGCATGTCTTGTCAATCAGTGCACCAAAATAAACTGGTGCTGGAATCCCAGCTGGAAGGAAACAAGCAAAAACGTCAAAAGATATCACAGGAAAAGACATCTTCTTAGGAATCAACTTTATATTACTTTCTTAGTGGTAAGTTACATGCTTCAATAATGGCAATATGTGGACTGGACTGTGGAGGGGGTTTTCTTTATCAGAATCACTGTAAGCTGGGACACCCTCTCTGTGCTGTGGGGATCATCAGTCCCCAGGAAATGTGCTCTGATGGGTTGGCTAGGTTTGTAGTCATGCACATTGGATTCTCAAGCATGGCTCTGATGAATCATTCCTTCTTCTATGCATAGCCTGAATTAACCACACTGGCTGATGGTCCTTTCTGTCTGAATGAGGGTAAAGCAACAGAAATCCTTAGTGCGGCTTGGCCAGATACGAGCTTATGCTTTTCTGCAAAACATGGCAGACAAGGGACAAAATCCTGGCCTTGCTGAAGTAAAGGCAAGTATTAACTTCAGGAAAAGGCTTTAGCATGTACAGGACTATGCTTCACACTAGCTTCATTCCTGCAGGAGCATCCTGTATTTTGATGTACAAAATAATTTATTATTTTATACTTTCAGCCTGTTTTGCCCTAGGGCTCCTGTGAGAACCTGAACTCAGTAATATATCTATAAAGACCTGTGTATTATAATCATCAGTGCTTTAGTCAGGGAACGATGGGACAAATGATCATTAACATCATTTATGGAAGTTCCTTCAAGAAGTAAGATGGGAGTGCATCAGATTTAATCTCCAAGTCACTGAAGAGAAATGCCAGCTTTTTTGAAACGCTGGCAGTGACTCCTCTTCCTTGCAACAGAAGGAGCATGGTGGTTCAATGTGCTGAAGCAAAAGCCTATGGAAAGGAGTCAGTGCTTAGAAAGACAAGATAATACTATAATTTTGCTTAGAAACTCTTCCCATTTTGGGACATCAAGCTCCCAAACTGCAACAGCATTTAATCAGCAGGTCAAAGGTTTTCAGAACTGTGTTAGATAGTTTCCCAGAAAACTCTTCACTGAATATTGGACCTTCAGGAAAAAATCCAGGATCTTCAGGAACACCCCAGGATCTAACAACTGTTTCAGGGATATATCTGTTTGATAAACAGTGGCTGCATTGGTGTCACTTAAAGCCATATGAAGAAGCACCTCAACCAAAATGATCTCTTACCTAGCATTCTCATAATGAGTGTGTACAGACCAACTGCAAGAGATTTCAGCTCTGGCTGAACACATCTGAAAGAAAGAGGGATAATTATGAAGTATTTGCCTATCTAGTATTAAGACATGCTTATTAAACTGCTGTTAATTAACCTGAAATTGATACTCTTAATGACAGAGAGCCAAACTTTTGGAAGGAGAGTGCTTGCTACAGCTGTTGAAAATACATTAAGTGGTATGAAAAAGGTGAATTAATCTGTTGTTTTCCATCACATAGCTCCTGGGAAGTCCATTCACTTAAGCATAACTGAAGAAGTGAAATTTTAAAGTCACAATCACAGTCTATCCTAGTCTAATTGAAATGGGCTCTCCAATTGCCTTAACTCTCTGCATACATTTTCCTCACTTGATGGGATATACAATATTTCCCTAAGACACAGATGTTGCAAGTAGGTGCATTAGTGTGCCACGTTTCTACTCTTGAATGACATTTCTCTGTATACTGCCACATCTTGAACTACGCAAAGCTATCTGGCAATATGCCTTTCTGTTGGAACCATACTCCAAGCATCAGAAATGGTCATTCACTGATCTTGAATTCATTACATATCCAGCTTCTGCCACCTCCTTACAAATATTAAAATGGTCAACACTCCAAAAGGCATCGCACAGAGATGAGGAAGGGAGGGAGCTCACACTGTTTTCCACGCTCATTTAGGATAACACAATGCTCTTAGGCCTACCATTAAATTTGCCATTAATGCATTTTTTCTACTAAGAAAGCTTTCTCTTCAGATTACTGAAAAGTATGTACTGATTTGTACACATGGTTCCAAATCACATCCTGGTATGCCTGAACCTGTGTACCTTGACAGACAGAAGCACAGGAGCCTCAGAATGAGCCCATACGTGTCATGAATTTCCAGACATCTGATAAATACAATCTGTTAGGGCAACCTCACATCCAGAAATGCATTTTCAAACATTTTCAAAATCCATTCAGCCAGAATAACCAAGCAGACAAAGAGGATGTGTTCTGGAAAACCTGGGCATATGACAGGCATGAGAGAAACCATTTTGCAGTAGTTGGAAGCAATACACTAGAATCAACTTACAGATAGCAGCAAAGGCACATTTGATGCTAACAAACGGCCACAAACAAATGGGAAATGACAAAGTGCATTAAAGAAAGCCTGTTATACTGCAAGAGAAGCTTTTTTCCTAAGGGAGAGTAACCTAAACATAGTTTTGATGCCCTTGTTGGAAAGCCTCTATCTTTGGTACGCCGTTAGTTTTACTTACCTAAACATAATCATGTATGCTGGGGTGCCTCCCAATGCATAACAAAAGCCACTTATGACTTGTATTACTGTATAGTAAATAAACTTCATTGAACAATCTTCACTTTTTGGACATTGCCCCAAGGTGGCAGAGTTATTTCCTGTCCATGAACTGCTGGCTTCAATACAGCTGCAGTTATGGAAGACCTGGAAGACACAAAGCACATTTGATAGGACAATACTCATGCAATGGGGAGTCTTGCCTTCAGACACAGGCAGAGTCTGAAGCATTCCTAAGCATCCCATTCCTGTCTTATTTGGCTTTCTTGGTGCAATGGGCAGCAGCTTCTCCTTTTATTTCCTGCAAACATTTGGAAGAGATGTTCTGTGCCTGCATGTTTTTGCCAGTGGACATAGTAACCCTTTTTGGAGGATGTTTGGCGTACCTGAAGCACTTCTGCGGCTGGCCTCAGATTTTGTTTCCCCAGAGGGCTGTCAAAGTGGAAAAGCGAGGCTCAAGGAGCTGTGCCTTTTGCTGCTAGGTGACACCATGCTAGGTGACACCACCTTTCTGTTGACTTGTGTCTGTGAAAAGGAACTGGATCACAGGTCCTTTTCTGCTAATGCTGACCCCCCAGACGTACCTCACAGCTGTAAGCAGTAGCTGTGGAGCCCTGAGATTAGCAGTAAGTGTACTGAGAGTTTAGGAGCAACAGCTTTTAGCTAAGGCTTCTGGGGCTTTAGGGTGTGCTGAGGTGAAGGGAACTGTAAGCCACAAACCTTAACCTCTACAGAGACAGACTTGTGTAGGAGTTACTGGTCTCACTGTCATGGATGCTGTTGAGTCCTTCTCCCTTGCCTTAAGATTTTAAGCAAATAGTGTCTTTTGGAGAAGATGACTGTAGACAGCAGAGAGAAACCAGCGTCAAAGAAAAATCTGTTGGAGAGAAAACTGTTTGGCTGCAAGAAACAGCTCCACAGCATGTGTATTCTGTAGGGATCATTTGGCATCAGAAAACATGGGAATGATACAGTCCAATGAAGGCTTATATCCATGGCCTGGAGCTTGCTCTTTGGGACTCTGCACATTATCACTAGCAATCTGTGCGGAGCAGAAAGCATTCAGCCAGAACAATAAGCAGAATCCTGCCATCCCAGAGTCTCACATGGGGGAGACAAACTGCCTCCCCTCAAGTCATTCTTTGTACTTACAAAATAATGACCAGTATTGGGAAAGATACTGCACTATCTTAGTGTGCTTCAACTATTGACTTTAAACATGGCGCCCAAAGTCAGGTTTATAAAAGGCAAGACATGGACAACTTTCAGACAACATGTAACCACTTTCATCTGTTTGTTTCCCCCTCTTGTATTCAATCTACAAAAGATGAAAATCATTCTCTACAACAAGGAGGTAGCACTTTTTCTTTCATGTGCACTAACTCAGAGAAATCTCTCTTCGGCGCTGCTTGTAGCAAGAAATCATAAATACTTCACTGACTGGTCCCTAATAACTTAGCTTTTTCTTAAATACATTATAATACTAAATCCCTGACATTACACAGAAAATAAGCTAGTAGAAAACCTCAGAAATTGAAGAAGGGTCTTACTGTGTTCTTTCCTTGTCCCACCGAAGCCGTGCATCCAGCTAGACACGCTGAAACATATGTGATTCCATTGTCTCCACACACAGGATCCCACACATTGGAGGAGCATTTGCAGTCAGAGTTGCACTCAGAAAAGATATCATTTTCATGGTATGGAATGGGTTTTCTTGGAAGTTAAGTTTAGACAGGTGTAAGAGTGTAAGAAACTTTTAATTCAGTGCTGTCAGTGGATCTATCCAGTGTTGCTGTCCTGAAACCCACTTCATACGCCCAGGACACACATTTTCATAGTTAAGTCTCTACAGTATTGATTTGCTTGTTTGAGATTCCATCCTACTTGCACTGACATTAAAGTGATTACTAGATTATAAAGAATTTTAAAAGAAAGAAATAGAAACATTACTACTGATTTTACTTGATAGATGTAGACAGAAAAAAAAAAAGTAAAAGCTTTACAAGGCTTTGAGAGGTCAGCTAGACTATCACCTAATTGAACACAGAGCTAGCAACAATTTACACAGTCTTATCAAGTACATCTTTACTTCCTGGTAAAACTGCAACAGTGATAGAAACTAGATTGCCTGGTCTCCATAGTAAAAACCTGTCTTAAAGCCCATGTCTTAAAGACCCATGTCTTAAAGCCCAGCCTCAGAGAATATGGAGAATGCAGCATTCCTTTTTACTTTCAGACATTTTTAGGGTATTGAGATCTGCAACAAAGAGGGATGTCTTCCCTCATCTTTTCCTTTCTGGGTTAATTAAGCTTATGTGCTTGTCATCTCTCTCACCTCAGCACTTAGTAAGCACATTCCGTGGTCCACCATTTGCATTCTTAGTGAAATGCTGCAGAGTACAGGACAAGCAGCAGCTAGTTCTCAGGTTCCAACAAATATAAACACCCTTGGCATCTTGCCTGTTCAGTTGCACATATTCAGCTGTGAACAAGTATGGCTTGATAAATTAACTATAGTGACAGATTATTGAAATGTGGGTAAGTCTTCAGGGAGACACAGACAGGTTCACACTAGCCATAAGATGATACTCTGAAAAGGCTGGATGTGAGGCAGTGACAACCCATATGCAAGAGTGTTGCTGGGCCCCTTGGACAGCTAGATCCCAGCATGCATCCCTTCTGCTGATATCTTCACTCTTTCCAAGACAAAATAACAGCCTGTAACTTTCAAACCCTGGTTCTCTCCTGAGAGGAGAGAACCTTTTCAGTGGGCATAAAAGCTTCATTTTGGTTTGCAGGAGGCTGAGAGTCTAGCAGGTTGCAGTCTTTCTGTCTGTGTAGTATATGCTACCAGTGCTCTCTGTCACATATGCTTCATCCTCTTACTGAATACGCTTTGCTAGCAAATTGCTTCTGGTGTAGAAATAATGCTGTGTCAAACATCACACACACTCAGCCAAAGACTCTACATTAGTAATGATGCACTTTTGCTGATGTATTTCTCACGAATCTTTAGCTAGTGCTGGCTGACAGTGCTGACCGATGAAACTATCACAACGACACGGGGTAGTGTTCACTTTCTCTTAAGGACTGCAAAAGTATGTTTCTCTTTTAGCCTTGATCTCATAGTACATTTTTTTAACTATCGCTGCCATGGAGAAAATCATACTCTTCTTCATTTTATACTCACCCTTGATAGGACACTGTCATTCCTGCTACCACATGGTTCTCACAGCCAACAAAAAAATGCAAGAGAGTGAGGAGATAGGCCACAAATGACATGGAAAATGCAAACTTGGTTGCTCCAATGATGCCCATTTTGTACTTTTTCATTAAAAGCCCCCCCAGGAAAATTCCAAGACCTATAGGAGGTAAGGACGTCAATCCTGTAAGAGATTATAGAAAGGGAATATTAAAATAAAAAAGTCACAGTGGACTTAAGAGCTAAAGTCTGTCCTCACACTGATGGCCCTGGCAGCTTTATGTTCTATTATGATGACTTTAGGTGGCTTTGTGCTCAGCCTAATCCCATATGCTATTTTTGAAGCGCCTAACCCTTAAACCCCACTACCATTGGAAGGCACTTGTCAGACATTGCAGAAATTAGAACTCCCATAGCACATTCATTGCACATTTGGGGTCCTGTTGCTACAATGTAAATAGTAATGTAATGTAACAGAATATGACATGATGTGATATATAATATGACATGACATGACATGGCATAATTTAATATAATATCATAGAGTATCATATATAATATAATAATTTATTCTGGTCCTATAAGCACCAAAACATTAGTTTGAATGCTGCTTTTATATAATTCAAGTTCAGGAGAGTGCCATTTACATCAGCCTGTTCTGCAAGGAATTCAGTCCCAGAAAAAGCATGCCAGAACTTATTCCCATGCACTGCTTATAGCATAAGCAGTCATTGCACAATGTAACTCACCTATTAGAAAGTTAGATTTAGCTGTAGATTGTCCATACTGCTGTTCCATGTACTTTGGTTTGTAAGTCAAGAAACCAATAAAGCTATTAATTTGTAACAGTGAGCAACACATAAATGTAAAGTACATTCGATTACTCAAGACTTTTTTCAGGGAGGTATAGAAATCTGAAAGAAAGGGATATATGAGTTGGCTTTGGAAGATGCATGGCATAATTAGTGGTGAGTAGTCTACAAAACTTAAGACAAAATCCTTCTTTCAGCTGTCCAAGTGTAAATCACATTGATCTTCATTTGCATATGAGTATCTGAAAGCAAAATTGGGTTCTTGAAGACCACCAGAGGTCAAGATAAAGGAAAAGAGTCCTAAAAGAAGACAGAATTATGGGTTAAAACATGGGTGCTCTAGTAAGCTCTGTGTATGAAGATTACAGGGCTCCACTTCTTTCAGCTTCCATAGATATTATCACAGGTTCAAGGCTAAATAAGAGCTGCCTTTGTGGAGATACCCGGTGTCTTCCACTGGGATCTGAACAAAGATGGGAGAATTTGACCAATGATGCAAAGCTATCTCTCCCCACCTCCTTTTCACCCCTTTCTTAACCTGAGAACAGGTACATTTTCCTTATGCAGTAATGTGCTTCAATGTCTCCATGAGCTGTATGATGATCAGATGAATAATTTGGTTTTCAGTACTCCAAAAGGAGCCTTCTAATATTTTTTTTAGGTCCTGATACAGAAACAATTTTTCCACTCTTCAAATTTCTTCTACCACAAAATTTTAGAGAGAGGTGCTTCTCAGGCTATGATACATTGCAAATGATGCATGCAGAGCCTCACAGACTTGAACAAGCTTTTGGACTTCTAAAAACCTTTAGCAGACCCCTTCTTTCCTGGGGACAGCTAACTGGTTCAGACTGAAGTGCAAGGGAGGAAAATGTTTTTCAGAACTGTTACATTGCACTGTACATTGTGCTTTTGCCTTTTCACATTTATACAACATGTGAAACACTTGCCTTTCAGTATTACTGACCACTTCCTTGGCTTAGTTTTTGCAGCAGTAAGTTTCTTCTCTGTAGACCCAATGTTTTCCAAGAGACCATATGAAGTTTGGTCATTGTTGACTTTTGTTTTTTTCAGGCTCTTTGGCAGGAAGCAGAATGGAATAGCAGCTAGGAAACTGATTACTCCACCTATTAAAAAACCAAGCCACCATGCACCCACCCAGCGGGAGTCCTGTGGGGTGATAGTGATGCTCCCTAGAATTCAAGGAAACAGATGCAAGTTACCTAAATGAATAAGTTGAACCTTACCACCCTTTATCTGCTAAAATCGCTACATTTTACAATATCTGACTTTAAGCGGTAACCAAAATAATCTAATGAGAGACTGTTCAAGAAGTGAAGACATCAGGAATCGGACTTTAAAGGTGTTGTTTCATCTGCCTTTCTACGTCCTATGCTGACTGCCATTTTGTGGCATACGTGGTGACACAGAGGTCTTTATCCAACACATAAGAAACCAAAAAGGTGTGGCAGACAAGCTGCACCCCTAAAAGGTCCTTTTAGGGCTGATTGATATATTTCTATGGAGACTACCCTCTGCTAACCTGAATTATGTAGGTTGCTATTAAGCATAGGGGCATCAGGGAGATTAGCCAGGACTTTAAACTTTGTATTGCAAGGAAGATGAGAATTTAATTTTTATGACTGTTACATGCTGGCCAACAGGGATTGCTCTCCTTCCTCTGGCCTTTTGCAGATGTGAATATATGCATGTACTTTCTTTTCATTTGAATAAGGAAGGCCTGGCTGGCATATCGCAAACATTACATGAATTATAAATAATGTAAAATGCTCAGCTGAAAGGCCAGGTAATTCACCAAAACTGCAAGACTGCCATGCTAGGAGAGCTCTTTCACTAAGACCCAAGTTCAGTGAAACATTTCGGTACTGTGATAGTTCTTGGTTCTAACTTTTAAAGTTAAGTATGCATTTTAATCCTTTAATCCTAAAACACAATTCTAAAACGTGTTCCCTGTCGAATTCTGCCTTTACCCTAAAAGATTCCAGTAAATTAATAAAATGATAATAAAGTATTGAACAAAATTAATGAAACAAAATTAATAAAACAAATATAAATTAAATATAAATTATATTACTATAATTAATTATCATAATAAAAACCTATGCAACTGTGTAGAAGAACCTGTTATGAACAAGTATTAGCTTGTTTTAACTTTTGCTTTTTTTTTGCTTTGCTTACCTAAATCCACAAATCCAATATCCACATACAGTCTTGCACATAAAGATCCCAACAGGAAACCAAACATTGGACCCAGCATGCCTATTGTGTGCAAACTTGCTGAAAATATAATGAAGGAGATGCTAGTACATTTTAACAGCTGAAAATTTTCTTCTGCAGAGGATGATAGACCTCTTTCTTACACCACAAGTCTCACATTACTTTATGTTGAGATTACCTACATACACAGGAACATTCTCTTCTTTAGCAAAGTCATCAAGATAAGAGATGCCCAGTGGTGTTATTGGTGTCTCACCAATTCCACGTAACATGTTTCCCAGTAAGATATATATCCACATATATGATGATGGTTCCTTCTCACAGCCTGCAGATGAGAGTTTACATCTTTGTAATAGAATAGTCGAATGGGAAACAGTGACAAACCACAGGAAATTCAGCACATGAAATGATTATAGTTTTATATTTAATGTATTAACAACATTTTCCTCATAGAAGATTAATGAAAGGCCATCAACCTCATCATACTCTTTAATAATCTTTTAATAACACTTTCCTCCACCACCATTTTATTTTGTTTCTACAAGTACAAAAAAAGTATTACTCATCTGAAAAAATGCTTGTGTAAAAAATGGCAGATTGATATTGCTATGAATACATTACCTGGCATATAACATTTATCTTTAACGTGAGAAGTTTGTGTTTCTGGGACACAGCTTGGCTCTTATTTTACCTATGTCCCATGGAAATCAGTACATACAAGAGCTGTATTTCATATTGTAATCAAGATTATAGAAACTTTCATTTATTTACAGTTAACTCCATGCAGTTTCATGTCCTGTCATGCTATCTCTTCCATGTCCCAAACTCCGTGTAATTCAAACATAGTCTCAGCATCCGCTTCAGTGTTAGTTTGATTTTATTGTAATTTGGAAGAGTGAACGTAAGAAATTGAGGATGGGATCCTTGTAATTTATGTTTGATGGATGTTTCTTCTTCAAATGTGGTACACAAAGTGCATAAAATATTGGTAATATTCCCAAACAGGTGCTGACTGATGTTAGAAGTCTGACTGAGCATCTTGCATGGACTTACTCCATTTGCAGCCACAGAACTATCTCTTGTATTTGTACTTACACTTACAGTTCCTTACCTGACCTGGAGACTTGCAAGAAGGTTTCGTTCACATCTTGGTGTAGGGAACAGGGATTTATGCTTGAAGTTAAGTTTGCTGAAGAACCTGTATGTGATGTCTCGTACTTATAACTGAAAACACACAATAGTAGGTTTAGAAGCAGTGTCCATTAGGGAAATACTAGTGTAATAGGACAGGAACCACTTGACTGATATTTCCATTAAGAGAAATGTATCTTTGTTTAAATAACAACACAAAGTGCTTTGGAAGGAGCAAAAAAGGTTATTTAAGCTTATTTTGGAAAACCAAAACACTAAAACGAAGAACATCTGTCTAGAAGATGCATCTGTCTAGAAGATGCAGCATTTTAAGCTGGAAAATTCAAAAGGGCTGTTGTAACTAATTCAGATAGGATTGAAATTTGGTACAAAAATTTAGGGTCAGGTCCAGGTGAGCTCCTTATGCTGACCCCAAGTCGATGAGGAAGAGAAGAATCAGTCTCCCTATTTAGTTTAGATGTGTATTTTGAGGTAGTGGGGAGGAAGAGTGAGGAAAAGTCATCTTCAGGCAGTATCTGTTTGCCTGATAATTTGCACTGTCTTTAGGGAGAGCTATTGTATAGTAGCGAGTGGATAAAGTTGGTAGCTAAAGGACACTTTTTGGCTGTATTTACAAGGAACAATACTGTGAGAAGGCAGCTGAGCAGCTCAGGTGATGGAAGCTGTTCAGCAGCATGATCCTTTTTCCAGATAGGAGCCCTGCTGAGGTGCAAAGTACAATTAGCTTAAGCAGAACAACATGGTAAAGCACACATTCTGCTTCTATGAACTGCGTTGACTCCATTAGATCTGGCAGGCTTATTTTTCATCCTGAAACAAAGAGCATTCACCAGAAGAGACAGTGCAGAACAGTTTCCTCCTAAACATTCTGGCCCAGGTTCATGAGAAATTGTATGGAAAGTAGAAGTCTGATGCTAGTACAAGATCTACTGTCATAACAAAAAGCATTCCTTAGTTTTCTTTTTACACTAGTATATCTCAAATTGTTCTAATATATTTAAGAGAGCAACAGAAATGTGTCTTACTCTACATGCTATCACTGTATTAGAGCTGCGGCTGGAAACATTATTGCGTATAAGCAACAAGCTGTAAGTCTCTGAGCCTGGAGAAAATGAATAAAAATTAGTTTAACCAGCCATGGAAAATGAGTTTAACCAGCCATGTGCATTGGGAACAGGAAAAACCCTGGTACCAGCTCTACCAACTCAGATTCATCTGCAGGTTCTGTGCAAAGCTGGGAGGCTGCTTTGTGTGAGGAGCAGCTATTTGCCGCAGGAGAGCAAAATGTGTCACCTTACACAACAAGGCCCTGGTTTCTTCTTTCAAGGACTGGAATTTCTTCTAGTGAACATCTTTGTGGGCTGGTTTCATCACTAAGTAAGCTCTGACTCCCTGATTTTACATGAGTTACCTGTTGCTATAAATAAAGTCATATTTCACATAGAAATGTCACTCAATAGGAAGTTACTGGCTCAGAGCTTTGAGATCCTGTTCAGAACAGTACAGACTTATTCTGGAAATCATATACATGGATTCTATATTCCTCATAATTTTATGTGGTTCATAACGGTTTGTCTTTCCTGCCTACATGATCCTGACATCCTTATTAGCAGCACATAATGCCACATTCTTAGGTTGACAACGATTTTCCCAACAGGTGTTCTTACAGTTTGCCATTCGGGAAGAGTATATAATTCATTAAAGAAATAGCACCAGTGCAGTAGTACGTTTGACGATTTTTGAAGAAAATGTTTTCTTTGAAACTTGAATTTTCATAAGATTATCATATCTGTTTCTTCTTGAAAAAATAAATTCTAATGATTTTGGAAAATAATTTCCTTCTTTGCATCTTTTTCTCAACAAGTCTGGCTGAAAACTAAAGCATTATGACTTTCTTATTTTTTCGAGGAGTTGAACTTTTTCTGCAAAGAAGCCATATTTTGCCAACCAGATAAAATGAGCAGTGATACTTGTGAGAAGAGTGATTCGTTGCACATTGAGGTGAGTTGCTATAGGCCTTTGGAAATCCATACACCAAGTTTCATTCAAAAACCAGAAAGCAGTATCCAATTCCAATGTTAGGTTACCCAAATTAATCTTGATTAATACTTACTATTCCATGAAGAAATGAGGCATTGCTGTCAAAAAACTTCCCACAGCCATAGTAAAGCATCCAACAGCTATTACTTTGGGCCTATGAAGTTTAGCTCCAAAGTAGCTTACAAATGCAATCACCAGCAAGTTACCTGGAAGGTAATGAAACAAAATCAGTGCTAGGTGCTGTGCTCTGTATTTGTCTAAGTAGATCTCTGCATGTTATGAAATATCAATTACCCATCTCAAAGCTCCCGTCAATGAAACCAACAGTAGATGACGTCAGGCCAAACCTTCGTTCAATCTGAGTGATGGAACTCTTCATAATTGTACCAGACAACGTTTTACTCAAGTAGCTGAATGATAAAGCAGCGAGAAATACCTGAGGAAAGATTAAGACAGAAAATGGGAGGTAGAGGCAGGAAAATTGGTCACAGGGGGATCAAATATGTTTAAAACTGTGTGGAGTAATCATTATAATGGTATATGTTTGTTACTCAAATTGCAGTGACAATATTGTGTGGATTAATTTTCACATACCCTAATGCTATGAAGCACTAGAGTGGTCTCTCAGCACTGTTTGCTCCTGGCTTTCCCTGCTGAAAAGGGCTGGTGCAAGGTGCTGCGCTGAGAGCAGCTGCTTCTTTTAGGGTTCAGGTTTGCAATCTTAATAGACAGAAAGCCTGATCTTCTCTGCATTGCTGGCCAGAGGTACTCAAAAGCAGAAATCCTACAGCCTGTGAAACTTAAATTTGGCAAAGAACTCACTGGGGACTAGTCACGTTAGTGATATCCTGTAGTTACTTTAATCAAAAAGCTGAAGGCAGCCAAAATGGTGAGATTTCTACATGCTGCAGAAGTATAAAATTTGCCAGAAATTAAATACCTAATCAAGATAGATTTACTAATACTAGTACAACCTAAAACTAATCTTAGCCCAATTTTCCTCTGCTTGGGCGCCATTTCACTTATTTTAGGCCAGTTTGAAACTTGTTCTATCTCAAACATATAGATAGCCATGGCATCAAAATAAAGGCTTTATGCAAGTTTCTATGATATCACAGTGTGTGGAAGCTCGAACAGACTTGTTGAGTTTATCTCTCTTTCAGATGATGTATTTTGAAATGTTTGGATCATGGCTATGTTGCCTGTATATCATATACCTCATAAGGGAAAACTTAATATTCTTTATGATTTTTTAGGTGCTCCCACTAAAACACATTTTGGCTTTTACAAATAAAGATGAATTTGATAACAAGTTAAACTAAATTTGTTTAAATATTATCCAACTATTTCAACAGAGTCTTAAAAAACAAATAGACTTATTGTTCAGTGGGTAAAAGTTCCAATACAACAAAATGTTGGGTATGTAAACAAAAGTAAATATAGATTTTGACTTTGTGATGCTATCTACTTTAAGAAATGAAGCCAATACTGGAAGAAAAAGCTTGAAAATAGGTATATTTACTCTCTTTTTATCAGGAATAAAGAGAAAAATCTCACAAGTGCAGGTTTTGTCCTGACATGTTTAATATTTCCTGAGCTCAACTGGCAAGAAGTTTGTAAGAACCACCTTTCTTGTCTTATTTCAGCAGTGCTCTCAGTGGTTTTGTCTGAAATCACAAACTGATTGTGTTTCACAAACTTGAAAACACAAACAAAAGTGACTTGGGTATTTTGAGTTCAAAAATGCAATCCCTAGGTAAAACACAGAACATTTGATAGACTATAAGGGAAAATAACAGTTCGTCTTTTATTACCTCCAATGTATTGTGCATGTTAAGCTGTCATTGCTATAAAGTTAGACATAGATCCACAGCCTTGCCACGTTACCCACATATATGTTGGCAAGTTAGCAGCGAGTCTCCCAGGGAAATAAGACCCTACTTTTTGCAAGTGTGTATGGGTGGCAGATATGAATCAGATAAAATTAAAATTTAATAATCCTTGCCTGATACTTAAGCCAAAATATTTTGGCATATTTTGGAAGCTTGCAATTGCCTATTTTTTTCCACTAATCTTCTGTTTTATAGGCTTTTTTATAGAGAGAAATGTGTCCCTTATTGCAACTCCGCTGAGTTTATGGAACTTAACCTGAGAGGAAGCTGGCTGAAGAAGTAGTCAAAACATAAACCCAAACTCATGGCTGTCAAAAGAAATCTTACTGTTGTAGTATTTTCAGCTCAGCCAGAAGCAATACATACTATAGCTTTAACGTGAAAGCAAAATTCTTATTAATTTACTTTCTTTGTTCAGTGAATTCTTCCTGTGTGCTCCTGAAAGCTTGTGTGTTTGTGGGAATCAGTGGACTGTCTGGCCTACAGCTCTGGATTAGGTAAAAGCCCTGGAATACAATTCACTTCACCCTATTTTGTCCCTGCAAGAATGGGTGGTGTTAGCGACCTCCAGACAACAGTGTATCATAGTCACTTATTTTAGGCTGCTTCAACTGGAGTTTGCTACTTTTCTCTAATGATCAAAAAGGGCATCCACCTGTGAGTAACTTGCAAGTAATACGGTAGATCAGGAATTTTTATTTTCTTTAGGACAAAGATGAGATTCAACCACCCCTGTACTTCAGTGTGTATCCAGTTTCAGAAAATGTAGGGTGAACACGAATGAAGTTATCTGGCATGTCGTATCTTGAACAACATTTCCTAACATATAACAGCATGATCATATTGATAAGGCACCAAACCTTCAAGCCAGTGCAACAGGAAGTCTTCTTTCTGACTGGTAGATTTCTGTTTGTTTCATTAGCCAAAAGCTGGGCAGGTTCGGCTTCCTGATTTGAGTCACTGACATTGCTGGATTCGGTTTCCGCTGTCATGGTTGATTTCTTTACTGAGTGATCTGAACCCAAAAGAAAACAGTAATAAATACAAAAGCGCATATGCCAAAATAGAGTTGCTTAAGGAGCTTTCTGATGAAACAGTAGTTATAGGAAAATGCTGAGATGTTGAAACTGAATATTTTCATTGGAAATTATTTGGAACTTGGGTGTTTCAAAGTGTATATTCATTTAAATTCCAAAGTATCTTGTTTTGACATATTTCAAGTGAAATGATTCTTTACTCTGACCACTGCTCCATTCTGCTCCCACCCCCTTTCTTTTCCTGTCCAAAATGACTTCTAATGCTAAAAATACAGGTTCCACAAAAGAGCAAGAGACAAAGTCTCTCTCCAAAAACAAACTACAAGGGTCAACAAAGCATCAGTGCTGAAGCACAGAGAGTGCTAGGGAGGCTCTGAATTTGCAGGCCAAGCAGCTTAGGACTCAGTCATCATATTGGTAAGATCTCTGTAGTAGCACCATGCCATCTGACTTATTCTTTCACACTGGTCTGTTAGAAACAATTCTTAATGACAAAAGAATTCATTATTTTAGCTAAATGACCTCCTATAAGGATATTATCTGATTTTTAGTCCTTGTGATAGTATACAGGGTATCCTTCATCCCCTGTTTTCAGAGTGCTGTTTATATCCTCTGATGCATGAAATCATCTGCAACTCAGCAGTTCAGCAAAACTGCTCCAGCTCCCCAGGGAAGAGCACGCCCTGTAGCCATAGATGAAAAATCTTACCCCCTGCTTTAATATAACATTTTTTTTTTTTTTATTGTTGAAAGCCCTGCCTCATAATTAAGTTGAATTTGGGTTTATTACAACAAATAGTGCAATACTTTTTTATTTTCTTCTTTTTATCTTTTTTTTTAACTGTATTCCTGAGGGATGGGTAAGCAATTACAAAGAATTCTTCAGTGAAAATCTGAAAGGGAATTCTATGTATCTATTTGCAAAGTTTATTTAAAGAATGAAAAGACTTGCCCGTTTGTGCAACTCCAACTAGAAACAGATTTCTGAAGGAAGATCCAGAGCCCCTCGGAAAAAATGGGTCACATGAAACAAACCTTCTTCAGATCTGCAGATCTTGATACACAGGGGAGATAGGAGTATTGAAACTAATGTCCCCAAGTCAGAACTCAGAAATCATAGTTCACAGGAACTGGTTTATTTCACTTTTCACAGTAGTCTCCTCATTGGAGAAAAGGGTGAAAAACAGAAAGGGGAGGGGGGTGGGGTGCGGGGAAACACCACACAAAGGTAGGTTTTCCATGCTTGAATGGAGCTGAAAAAAGTTGGATGAACTTTTCCAATGCTGGAAAAAGTCCATCTGCAATTGCAAATTGCTCTGCTACAGTACATACAGCAGAGTAACACTTGTCAGACCATCTAAAGGGTAAGGATTTTTCTTCATTCAGATAGAAAAGGGTTAATACATAGCGATGTTTAAGACAAAACCACAAACATATTTAAACAACGTAGGATTTTGGGGGGCTTACGCTGATGAGCATGTCCTTAGGTACTACTGCTGGCGTGAACAACTAATTTCCTTTCCCACTGTTCGTATCTGCTCCCCAGACACTTGACTCATGTGAGTATCACTGCTTCTGTGGCTGTCCTGTAAGTCTATGCCAGATCACACATTTGGACAAAAAACAGGCTTTTCCTTCCCTTTGGCTCCTTAGGTGATAGGAACAAGAAGCAGGGGAAAAGATTTCCTCAAAATTGCACAATTACCAACAGAAATGCATGCTAATTGAGGTGCTCAGGAAAAGTTAGTATTCAAATACTTTTGGGCATCTGGTCCTCTGAAATTCATCTTTCTCTGTGTAATTTGAAAAGATTAGCTTCTCCCTCTTGTCATGAGACATTAATGGCTACAATAAGAAGTTGGGGTAGCACACTGTTGCAGGTCACGGGACTAAAGAAGTAGCTCTTTTGAGAGTTTGAGAGTACAACATGACTTAAAATCTCAGTACATGGTGATTAAGAGTGAAGGCAGAGAAATATAAAGATAGAAATAAGGGGCAAAACAGAGAAAAGAGAAAAGAAGTCAGTTATCCATACTCTGAAATAGTAAATGTTTCAGAGAAAGACTGTGAAGGCACGAAAAAGGGCAGTAAGACTGAAAATAGCGAGCAGTAAGTACAAAGAGCAGGTTAAGCAGTTAGAAGCAAAGAGTGAAAAATGCATTAATAGGCAGAGATTAGGTTAACATGGAATATAGAAAAAAAAGAAAAAGAATAAAAATAAAATTAAATTCAACTTTGTAGGGCAAAAGCTGCTTGATGCAAACAGAAAAGTGTTAATCCAGCCAGAAGGTGGAAGCTAGTTTATTTAGCAATGTCAGCTCTCAGTTCCTCCAGTGATCTAAGGGAAGGACTCTCAGGCAAGAAGAGGGGTGACTAGTTCCTGTCTTATTGTTGCTTTGCAAAGATGCTGCTAGAGATGGTGCTGCTTTTGCAGGGGAAGGCTACAACAGGAGGTAGGAAGCAAAAAAATGATGCAACTGTGCTGGAGAAATTTTAGAGCAAGCTGTGTGCAAAGATCAATAGTTGGAGCTGCTGGCAGCATCTCGTCCCATCCTCAGTTGACCCCGACCTACATGGAAATCTGCTGGAGATAGAAGAGGTCAGGGCTGGGGAAATGCCATGCCATAAGAAGATTAGAAAAAAAGGTAAACAGGATCGATTCGCAATTATGTCAACATATATTAGCTCTTGAGCCTGACAGTTGCAAGTATTAATAAAGTTGCTATTTTAGATTTATTTCACTAGCTTTATTCCAATGTTATTTTAAACCAAGGATCTGATTGCAAGCAAAGGAAAATAGTGAAGCTTTCTGCACCAGTGTGTCCTTTCACTAACATGATTTCTATAAACTATTACACTTTGCCTTCACAAGCCATTCGGTTGCAGCAATGACCTGAGGTAGTTGCATTTGCAAAAAGATGATATCAGTCAAGTAACATATTGGCACTGTTTAGTTATTCAGTCAACCTAAACCAAAATCACCCTGATCTCCTTCCTGAGGGAAGAAAACAATCCTCTCCCCAAAACCAATCATACAGATACAAAAAATACACCAAAAATCCCTAAGCTATCCTATGAGAATGAAAGTTAACATTCTTCCAGTTTGTTTTTTGCATCATACCCAGGGAACATTTGAAAAACTCATTTGATCTTGTGCTCAGTAGAGTCTCTTCTGAGAAACACTTTGGGTGGGCAAAGATCAAGGTTCTTTACTATAATCAGTGTAGATCATTTTCGTTGGTGGGAGCCAAGATCTTTCACAACATCATGGGAAGCATATGGCACCCTGCAAGATTGCTCCAGAACACAGCAGTCAGCCTTGCAAAGGACAGCCTCAGGCTTCTTTAGTGCTTCAGAATATATGATTGTTTAGGGGCCATGGCCTCACTCTTGCCTGTTAGATCTATTTCTTAGTGAACATTAAAAAAATTCAAGCTTGGTTTTCTACCCCCTAATTATATGCAAATTAAAATGAATAAGAGCACCACTTTAAACACATTAGTATGAATCACAGGTAATTAGTTTACAAAGATGAAGATGACAGTTAGCTAAAGGTTTTTTAGATTCTTATAAAAAAAAACCAATACAATGATGCTTGAGTAATTTTCAGAATCCAGCAAAGACACTGCAAGTCTTTGGGCTGTTTCTCATCACAGTTGTACTCTCAAGCAGTTCACCTCAAGATGGTACTACCATCCCGTAGACTAAAAACTCACAAATCAAAAGCCACATTTCATCCAGCACTTTATGGAACTGTGCTGATTTACAGTACTTTACTGCAGCGCTAATCTAATTGTCTTATTGATTTTTAAATACACTAAGGAATAATAAGACTTTTTAAGTTAACCTAATATAAAAAATGAATACCACATTGATATGCAGGCCTCAGTGGTGTTTGCTTGCTCAAGAAATATGATGCTTACATTCATAGAAATGCAAGATGCCATCATTAAATCATTAACATCTACAACAGGAATGTTACTGGTCACAGGAAATGCAACTAGTACTACACAAATAATGTTCATTAGCTGCAAACACTAAACGGCAACATTTTAAGTGTAAGACAAACAAAAAGTATACTAAAGAGGTTCCTACCTAGGTTCTGTATCCACAGCAATGGCAGTTATACTACCACACAAATGCTCAAAAGTCAGAGCATTCTCTTCTTAAGCAAAGCTGTGCTGGTATTTGGTAGAAGAATCATTAACTTCTAACACAAACTATGGCTTAGGCAGTTTTAATCTTGTCTCCTCCCAGTTCTGCCCTCTGATAAAGGTCCCAAAATACATGTTTATCCACAGTAGTAAAAAATTAATTAGGTAGAAAATGTGCAAGTGTGTTCCTTTTTTACACTGTTGTGAAACACATTTTTTCCTGTGTTAGTCAAGCTTATAATAATTCATACCTTCCTGGCATTTAAAAATGGGATGTTCCAACTTTAGAAGTGCACATGGTTATGGATAGCTAAAATGAATTTTGGTATGAAGTTTTATTTTCATAGTCTATGGCTAAAGTCCATTCAGCTAAGATCTGCTAGATCCAGCTAAAGACTTGCAGGAAGAGAAAATAAATATAATGCTTTAGGTATATTGAACAAACAATCATGCTTAGAAGACTGTTCAGATTTGTAGTTCAGTGCTATTATAGCATGGGCAAACCCAATGTAAAAGTATATTGGGGCTATGTGTACTTCGGAGCATCCCTTTACCTACTCACAGGTCTAGTTCAGGGAAACCTGAGTGGGTTTCCTGAGAAGTATTTTATTTGGTTGTGCTTTTGTTGTGCACTATGCCTGATTCCAGAAAGTAATTACATTAAAAAGAGAAACAATTTTTAAAGCATGTGAAGTATGATAGCTCTCTGCTTGGATGTCATACCAAAAAGTTCCATTCCTTGCAGTCTGGGGGCCATTCCCTGCCATGGTTGCCACCAATTACAGCCTATTTAATAATGCTGACTTTTGAATAATCTTAATTGAATTTTGCCTTCAATACTGTTATCAGCAATACCTTGCACTTCTCATGGCTTTTCCAGCTTTCAGCAAGACAGTTCCCTTTAGCTGCCTAGAACAAGAGACATCATCAAGAAAATGGTAGTCTCTCCAAAGCTATATGTCAGGGCAATTCAGCTGCAAGTATTAGTAAAATTATAAAATAAGAATGCAGAAGGAATCCAGATCATGAATCCAGATCATAAATCCAGTCTGCAAACTCAAAAGCACCTTTTGTGAAAAGGCCAAGCCCTGCCTTGAGAGCAGTAAGAATTTAATTCCCTCCCACTCCATCCACTTCTAAGGCTGCTGCAAAGGACTGGTCTTCTGATATATAGGAGCATTCTTTCAATTTCCAGTCATGACCAAATTATATTCTAGTTTTAAACTGATAGGGTTCTTTGGCTTTAGAAGCTATTCCTTTCAATCTGGTACTGAGGACTCAACCTTGATCACAGATGAAGAGAGCACAGTTTCTCAACTTGTTTTACTAAGTAAATAAAGTAATCATGCTTAATAATTTCTTGAAATATAGTCTCTTTTGATTCTGCAGCACATCTTGGAACCCTTAGTGATAGTGCTTTCTGTCTGGATCCATATTTCATAAATGCACATGGATAAAAATGTATACAATATTGCAGGTGTAATCTTACTTGTATCGCATTTTGATATGTTAACTATTCCTTATCTCTAACCTTGCCACATATGTTCTAAGATTACGTATGACATTTTCGTCTTTTTTAAGAGTTTTTCGTAGTTACCTAAAATCAACAGGTACATTCAGGGTCTTCTCAAGATTTTCAGCTAAGGCAATCCTCCCCTGGAACAGAAACTCCTGTTATTGGCCATCAGCCGTGCAACTTTCTATTTAACATTGTATTCCACTCCTATTTTGCCATTCTCAGGTTCATTCTTTTTTCCCCTTCTACGATATCCAGACTCTTCTCTGTATAACCGTTCCAGCTAACTTTGTGCCTTTACTATTATTTCAAAAGCTGTAATGCTGCACATAATATATTTAGAAATCTAGTAATAGTTATGAAAACTAAAGAGACAGACTGGTGCCTGGCTGAAAAACCTAAAATAGATGGGTCTTAACTGCTGGCTTCATCAGAGTTTGAGATGCCTTCCAGGAGAAAGTAATCTTAGAGAAAATCTTAGAGAAAGTCTTAGATTTACAGCATAATTTCAGGCTGGAAGGAACCTCTGGAGGTCATCTGGTCCAGTCCTCTGTGCTAAAAGCAGAACTAACTAGAAGTTTGTTGGTCTCACTCAGTTCTCATCAAGTTGAATTCTGGATGGACGTCACAGAGGTCAGAGTTATGATTTTACAACAGATGTGGTCCTCTTCTTGTCAATGGTGGGATTCTTTATGTTTTTTTTTTTTTTTGTGGCATAAAGCACCAACCATCCACTTCCAGCATGTTTCTTATACCATGACTGAAATTTTCTAGTCACAAGATAGGCATAAAGACTTGTCTATTGATCTTTATTACAGGATGGCACACTGTACTTCTGCTAATTTGTGTGGTTACTGATGTTCCACCAAGCACATATACACACAAAGGCCTGTGTCTTCATCCTTCTTCAAAGGTGTGTCACAAGTTCCAATATTATGCTCTGACTATGCCAAAATAAATATTCCCTCTTGTTTACAATGTTTTTTTGACAAAACCTTGAGTTCCCAAGGTTTCGTTTCCAGGTTGTCTTCAGATGTATTAGCAGACTTACCAAGGGCTTTTTTGCTTTGCTTTTGGTCCTAAAAATATGATAAGGCATGGAACTAAATGTACTCTGTAACCTGGAAGTAGCAGAACCTGCAGAAAAAAATTGCCACTTTCTTTTTCATATAGTAAAAGGGGAAACAGTATTCTTTCAGTTTCCACATGCTAACCTACAAATACGCAGCAATTTCTTCTATTTTTTTATAGTCCTGTATATACCATTAATTTCTAACTTTACAGAAATTAAAATATCTTTAATACTTCGCTTTCTGTACGGATGATAAGAATTATTTTTATAGTCACACTGCTGTCGTCCAAGCTTTCTGTAGAAGCATCCACGTTCAAAGTTGACTTCTTGAGCCAAGAACTGTTGACCAAAAGTACCAGAATGGCAAATGTGAAACTGCTGAAGTGAAATCAAAGAAAGACTATGGTTTCCCATCTGAAAAAAGACCTATCTTACCCCTTTTTCCATCCAAGCCCTCCCGTATGACTGTAACTTAGGCTCATGAAAAAAAAAAAAAAAAAAAAAGGATAGTAAAAATCCCTTAATAAGAACACTGAAATATCAGTAATTGCTGATTAAATAAATAAAATAATAAAAACAATAAAAATAATCCCTTAAAAAGCCACACTAAGAATCACCTTTACCGCAGGAGCTGGTTGCAGATTCCTCCAGGCAGAGGGTGGCAGCAGACTCCCACGAGAAGAAGTGGCTGCCAAGGCACAATTTGCAAGGGATGAGGCAAGTAGCAGGCAGCAGTCGACCAGGCTGAGACCAACTGCAGTAGGCAGCTTTGATTTCAGTTCTTTTTATTCTCAGGAAACTAATCCCTAAATAGAAAAAATCAATGTATTTCAAAGCTTTGTTAATGAACTAAGTAAAAGGGATGGTGTACTGCTAAGGAAACCCTGAGAACATGAAAAACCTTTACAATGATGGAAAAGGTTTCTTGATGCTCCTGTTTCAGCGACTCTAGTTCCAGTTTGTTGCTGTAAAGCATGCTGACAAGCTGATTTGGACCATCTTCACTAGTGTCTGGGACTTGTTCCTTCCACTGCTCGGTGGAGCTTTTGTCTTTCATAAGAACTCACTGACAATTTTGTCATTGATTTGCAGTATGTATCTATCTGGGGGAAAGTAGACCAGGAAGTACTTTTTAAATGATATTTCTTATTTTTCTCTTTAAAATAACAAAGTGTAGTCTCTAATGCTGCTTTTACACCTTCTCTTTCCATTCAGTCTTAATCAGTAGGTTGGTTTGGAGCTTCTATTACAGACACAGAACTGGAAGTGTGCAAGTCATTGGCGGGTGAGAGCACTTAGATCTTTGTAGGTGCTACTCCAATGTGACCTGTATCACAGCATGACGGCAAGGAAATACATGCATACATCAGGTGAAATGCCCAGGGCAAAACCCCCATCACCTTTGCATGGTCTGAAAAATTACCTGAGACATAAGACTGAAAATATATTGTTTCAAGGGGCTGCATCAAAAGAAGCATGGTCCCCTCTACTCCACTCTCATGAGACCCCACCTGCAGTACTGCATTCAGTTCTGGGGCTCCCAGCATAAGAGGGATGTAGACCTGTTAGAGCGAGTCCAGAAGAGGCCCATGAAGATGATCAGAGGACTGGAGCACCTTTCCTATGAAGATAGCCTGAGAGAGTTGGGCTTGTTCAACCTGGAGAAGAGAAGGTTTCAGGGAGACCTTACAGCAACCTTCCAAGGGGGCCTACAAGAAAGCTGGAGAGGAGCTTTTTGCAAGGGCATGTAGGGATAGGACAAGGGATGAGGGCTTTAAGATGAAAGAAGGTAGATTTAGGTTAGATATTAGGAAGAAATTCTTCACTGTGAGGGTGGTGAGACACAGGAACAGGTTGCTCAGAGAAGCTGTGGCTGCCCCATCCCTGAAAGTGTTCAAAGACAGGTTTGGTGGGTCTAGCGGAATGTGTCCTTGCACATGGCAGGGGATTGGAACTAGATGAGCTTCAAGGTCTCTTCCAACCCAAACTGTTCCGTGATTCTATAATTGAATACCTGGCATTATATACAGCACAACTTCACTAACCTGTTCATCTGTCTTATTACAGTAGAGCAGATCTTCTACAAGAATGGTCAAGTCTTGATTTGACAGAAAAATCTATAACATTCCCAAGACATTTGTTCTAGTGAGAAAAATGGTCTTATTTCTAATGAAGTTTTGTTCTGTTTGATTTCCAGGCACTGAAACAGTCTACTTTTGTCTGCAGAATTAAATAAAGAAATTTTTGCTGACTGCATAACACTTTCACAGGGTTTTTTTTCCTAAGCAAGTCCTCAGCATTTTCTTTTACAATTGCCAACATCATGGGATCAAGGAGAGGGTTCAGGCTATCACTATGTACAACAACCTTTCAAAAAGTTACCTTGCTCAACAGCCATGAGAGAAAGTTTCCTGACCTGGTCACCATCAAGCTGTGAAAATGTGTTCTGCTTGCTCTCCACTAAATCCTTTCCTTATTTACTCTCTTCAAATTCAATAAGCTGTATTAATCTATAAAGACCTGGTGGTTAACCAACTTCTTGATGATCTTAACCCAATATTGCCTAAGTAAGGTCATTTTAATGGGCCCCACCTTTAAATTGGTCTCATAACTTTTACAGAAACTACAGACTTTCTTTCTTCCAGAGATTGATTAGCACTGAATGAAGAACTGCGTCATGCAGTACTTGCTTAGCAATGCTCCAGGGTATACGACAGGACAACCAGCCTGTCAGGCCCATGACGCCTGTATCCCAAAAGCTTTTGCTGACTGAGGCTGCTTTACAAGGAGGCACAAGATGGTAGCTGAGGGCCAACCCCAGTTCAAGCTGTGCACCAACACCCCTGATCAGAGTCAGCAGATCTGAGACTGCAATATCTACTGGTCCCAGTCTCAGGCCAATGGCCATCAGCCAAAGGCAAATTAAGAAGTCAAGTCCTAGGACAATCCTGGAAACCCAGACAATAATTCAGGAAGAGCAAGAGAGAGGGCAGCACATGAAAACCTCCAGAATGGCTCTCATCAGGACTGAATGTGCAGGCTGGAGCTGAAATGGGGCTCTGGAGCCCATGGGCAGAAGTGGACGTGGGTCCCACCCTGGGGAGACAGGTCAAGACCATCGGTGCTCTCAAAGCCGTGACAGACAGTAACCAATAGAGGATGCTTAGGGAAAGCGTGAATTAGCACCACATACGAAATCTCTACTGCTTTCCCAGTAGCCAATTAGTTTCAAAATACAAGAGAAATCTTGAGCAGAACCAGGAGGCAAAGGCAGGACCCACATGACTTTCTTACTTTTCTGTAACTATCCTGTCTCTCTTTAAACCTATGTATACAAAATTTCTTTGTAAGTATTTCTCAGGTCTCATACCTGTTGTATGAAAAGACATCTCCTCTGTTTTGAACCCTCTCTACTATCTCGGTTTGGTGCTTTCTGGTTCTTGTGTTGGAAGAGGTGGTGAGCAACTGATGCTTAGCAACACTTCTCATGCCACTTACAGTTCTCTTTATCTTTCTTTCTACACCAGCCAGTCCTAATGTCTCTTGCTATTGGTCATCCTTGTAGTCTTATACATAACCATGCTTTCTCATATGCTCTTTCACTTTCCAGGGATTATTTTTGGGATTATTCTTTTTCTTCTTTTTCTCTATTTTTTTTTTTCCTGAGCCTTTCTGAGGTGGTATTTATATTTTAAAGAGCCTTCAAAAGATTTTTCTCTTCACTATTTAAATCTGTGCAAATTTCTATCCCCATAATTCTGCTATTGGTGAGATGAAACTTTTCCTTTTTGTTTATGCTGCATTCAATGTTCATTTATGTATTCATTTAGGCTAGTTTTCAATATCCTCCCATACTCACCTTCTGTTAAACAAGTGTGCTCACTTTCTTCATATTTCTCAAGATTATCAATAATGGTTCTCTACAAATACTTTTAAAATACCCCTGTGACTTAGCTACTTGCAAGTCTATGGACTGTGCACTTCCTAGCTTCTCGATAGGACTAATTTTTTTTCTTTCAGTGTCATGCAGAACCAAGTTGCATATTTTTAACAGTTGAACTGTGTTGTGTCATCAACAGTCACAACAGCCAAAGTAGTGATGTCAGTGTTTTCTCACAGATGATACTAATCATGCTTCTATTTAAAAATATCACAGTAGTTGTTTCATGCATCAATCTTATTATTTTGAGCACTTCAAGGAGGCAGCCTATCATTATTCAGCCTATGCATTCTTTTTGATACATTAATATCATTTTGCTTGTCTTTTGCAATTCCCCCAGATCACAGGTTCATATATAGCAATTTCACAGTGGCACAAGCATGGGGTAGCTACTCTGCTGCCTGTGACCTGAAGACGCTTCCCCCTGTACTGATGCTCCTTTCAAATGCTGGGAGGACCTGAGCTATAGATCAAATGCATTGTTTCCACAGTCTACTGACTTCGTGTTCTTGCTTTCTTCATTTGTTAGAATTCCTCAGTGCTACTTTCCTGACATGATTATAAATGATTTGCCCATAAATAAGACATATAATTTGAGCACTGCGTTCTTTGCTGGGAAGGAGAAGAGAAAATGTGCACTGGCTCATGTGGCTCAGGCCTGGTTGCACATCCCATTATCTGACACGGTCTGCTACCCTTGCTTTCTCCCATATGTGCCAATTAGGGCCCTTGCTATAAGGTGAAAATATATTGATACCATTTTTACATGGCATACAGCCTGTGAGTATTTCTTAACAAGGTTGTGAGTCCCACTGTGGCCTCAAAGGCTGCCATCAGTGGTTAGGAAATCTCAGCCAGTTCTTTTAACAATCTCACCTTTGAAAATGAAAGGCATTTACTTCTTTGCCATCTCTCTATTGTGGTTTAATAATTATAATTCTAAAAAGAAAAAAAAAATCCAGATTCATTGACCTTTGTGTGACATTACCAGTTGCAGATTTATTTCGAGATGAAGAATTCTGATAGGAATAACCTGACAGGTCCAAATCACTTAGTACTAAGACCATTTGTTCATCTATTATAACAAATTCAGAATATGTGCCTCAAGTCATACACTCATCCATGCATCCACATTACCACTTGAAATATTAAAATAAAGTAGAAGACTTTAAAATACTTCAAAGTGGGAATGGAGTATACCTGCTTGGTAAATTTCAGTATTATTGTTCCTGAAGGGTGAGAGGAAAAGAGTGATTTTTTTTAACCATAATGAAAATAAGACTTACCAAAACAAATTTTTATAGTATTCTTGTTTTATAGTATTCCTCTTCCTTTCATTTTTAAAGAAAATAGAGTATGGAAAGGTAGCTCATGCTTTAAAAGAATTATTCACTAGGTACAGACTTACAGACAGAAGCTTAGGTGATAAATTGTTTTTTTTTCCCCATGTTTCTTTCTGAATTTGATTAGCATAAGTTTATGTCTCTTAATTTGTTTTTTTGTCCTGTATGCCACTGAGATTTCCTGGCCATCTTACTGCCAGACATGTGCAGAACTGCCTTCGTGACAGCTTCAGCATTGCTATGGTGCTGTGTTCCTGACATAAAACCTGCCAAGACTGATTCACAAATTAGGAATCATCCCTATTTATTTGACAAACATACAACATCAAGTATTGAGTGAAATGCAGATTTCCCTCCTCTTTATACTAGTGTGTACTTGCCCCTTACTTTCACTGGATCTGACAGCTCATTGGTATGAAAAGTGCCCTCCCAGGCATCTCACTCCTGGATGCTGATGTGGTTTGGCATTTTTTGCTGGTTTATGATGATGTAGTATGAATGAGACCAGAGAGTGCAATGCCAATCTGTGTGATTAACCTTAGCCATAATTCTTCAGTTAGTCCCATATTCACAAACATTCTAATTATTTTAATTTTACTTGTTTAGTTCAATATCCAGTTGCACAAGGCAAAATGACCAGACACCACTCTTCAATACCCTGTACGTCTGTAGCCTCTAACGGTCATCTGGAAGGACAAAGAGCTGAGATAGGGGTCTGGGTCTCCAATATTCCAGGCCACTGTCTAAACACTCACCCACATGAGAAATGGTGGGTGGCACTGGTCCTTCCTCTGACAACTGCATTTTCCCAAGTGGTGGCTTTAAATCCTTACCTTTTGCACACATTTGGTGCTTAAACAGCATCCTTCTTCTTGGTATTCCTATTGAATGGATTACGTAGTTCCCTAGTGGAATACTGTAAACATTTATCATTTATAAATTTCAGTAAATCCTTTTCTTATACATCTGCCCTTCCTAGGCATCCCATAGAAGAGGCTCCACAGCTGCCTTTGATCTGCAAGCTCAGCTACATAGCAGGGTACCTACAATCACTGCTGAGATGCAAATGATGTCATATAAGGTTGTTTTGCCAATATTATGATGAAGGATGAAGACTACATTTCATCTTGTCCTTTAAAATTCTAGCTGCTTTAGAGGATTTCATTTGTAGTGGTGCTGTCACTATCTTTTTCAGCGCAAGCATTTTTGAGATTTTGTTCCATGTTAAACAGCTCTCCATTGTGCTCTCCATGCCAAATTTATTTAATACCAAATATTGTCAAACTGCAAAAATGATACATAACTTCATACTATGATACATGTCTTAGATTCAGCTAGCAAATACAAATTAAAAGGAAAACCCCCAAACCACCTGGTCTTTGAATTCTTTTTATTGTTCCCAAGATGTCTTGTCACAGCTTTTTAAAAAATAAATCATATGTATCTTGTATCATGGCGTTATTACATTATATAAAATGCATGGAATTATCCAGTTCACTGAGTACTAGCAAGTAGCAAGAAACTGCTGGAAACCTAAAAAAGCTCTGGTTTTATTCCAGTTTCCTTTGAATGATACTCTGACTGCAATGACAACTTTCATTGCTGCAATTGTTGTGCTATTATAGAGCTACTTGAAAAAGAATCCTTAACTACAACATTTAACATCCTACATGTTATGGATTGAATTCATGAGATGCCCAGAGCCTGTACCTGTTTTCTCCTTCCAGCAAACCACCTTTCCCCTGCCCCATGCTGCACTGCTTGTAAGGGTGACCTACGTGCAGGATATCCCTGCACCTTCCAGGTTACCAAGTCAGGTTTTGGACACCAGCTCTTCATGTGCTGATACCATGGTGGAGAGAGCTGTGTTTCAGCCTCCCCACTGCCCCTCACACACAGGAAGAGGCTGAGGGGAAGCAGCGGCTGTTGCAGCTTGATGAGAAGGGATTGAGATGAAGGGCAGCCATAGAACCAGCTTCTTGTCAGGGGCGAAAGCTGAACCTTCGCAGCCATTACAAATCCCTTCACTTAACTGGTACTGACTCAGCAGGACAGACAGTGAGCAGTGTTTTCAGAGTGGTACGTATGCTAAAATGGTTGTCTTTGCGTTTGGTGTTTACATGAGTATTACATGAAGGTGACTGTTTTCAGGGTGGATACTAAGATACTGCTTCACTGATGATGAATTTTTGCCTGGAACATCAGTGATTGGGTAAAATCATGACGGATCTCAGTCTTTCTAAAGTCTAGTCTCCTTTTCTGGCCAGTAAGATGTCTGAATTAAATGGTCACTATTGACAAAATTAGCTTTCCTGCTCTTTGTCCCACAGGTGCCTCTCTCCCCGTTGGCTGAGAGGGTCTCATCTTGAGCAGAAGACCTTTTCCGGAGAACCCAAAGGACAGCAACACTGAAGAAAATGGACACCATGCCCAACACCAAAGTCAGTCCCAGGTACACATACCTGAGAGAGAAATGATTGATCAGAGCCTATTTCAAAGGCAACATACGACTAGAAGGCATTGAGGACACATTCGTATTTTCATGAGGAAAGGCTGAGTATGAAGCTCTCCAAGCAAGGTGATGACCATGGAGATGAGAATTTGCCAGCTCACCCAGGTTAGGTATGGTGCAGTCTGTGGCCAAGAAAGGGTCTCAGGCATTGGCTAATCTCCTCCACCCCAATGTGCTTCAGTGAGAAGAACATATTCTTAAGGCAATTAATCTATTTTTCAGTTGCGTCATAAACAGTACTAGCGATAAAAAGACCATTTGATGGCATTTTTGCTTTACAGGCATAATGACGATAACAACAACAGCAGCAACAATAACATCATTATGTTTTATTAGCTAGGAGTCATAGCTGAGCTTTTGTTCCTTTCTTCAAATTTTCAAAAAAAGATGTACCCTCCCCTCACGTTTTTCTCCTGGATATGGACGGAAGGGCAACCAGTTCTCTCATTTTCCTTTTACTATTATTATTCCATTCTTCATTTCTGGTAATGTCTTTCATGAATGCAGTTCAGATAATTACTCTCTTCTAGCAATAAATTGATAAAGACAACACTGTGCTTAAGGCTCTAGATAAACTGAGCATGCTTTGTGGCAATCTTGCCTTCCTCTTGGAACATGAAACAACAATGAAGCTCAATAGCTCTTTTATTTACTTACATGTATGCACTCTTACAGCAGAGTTGTTCAAAAATGAGGGAAAAGTTAGCATAACTTAAATTTTTAACATTTTTGGGGATGAAAAATCAGGTGACTTAAATCTCCCTGGCTGATATTGAAATAAGATAATGTCCCCCTCCCTCAAAGAAACTAAACAAAAAGAAAATGCTGAAATCTAATCGTTACTGTTAATATTGCTAGTCAGCTAGTTAGACTCTTTCATTTGGCAACAAATCTTTTACTCAGATTTTCTGAACAAAAATTATTCTACCAGTGATAGATATAGATGTACGTAAAGAACACAAGTTAAAGAACTAGTGGAGAAGAGCTGTTACCTGAGTGCACTGGAGTCATAGAGTCTGCATGCTCCTCTTCCCCCACATCTTTTGCTTCCCCATTTCAGGCAAGTGGTATCTATGGCCATTCCAAAATATACTGGGGCTGGAATTCCCGCTGGGTGTATTTAGCAAATAAATAGAGGTGAGAAGGTTACTTTCCAGGGTGATCAGTTCAGATCTAGAAACATGTTCATGTAGAACATCAAATAACATATTCAAACAGCCATGAAATTTCCACAGTGTTTGCTGGTTCCAGAAGTCGTGCCTCGTGTTGCCCAGGAGCACACCACCCTTTCCTCGCTGTGGGGAATCAGGGTGGGGAGGAAACAGAGCTGAACATCAAAAAGCATGTGGAAGTCAGCGGAAGGAGGTGGCTGTGGCTTGGCTTCCTTGCTCTAAAGGACTTCTGGGGGGATGGGTGTTTGGGAAAGGAGATACTTCTTTCTTGAGAGCAATAGAGCTTGTTCAGCTTGGGGGTGGAGGATGACCTGTGTGTTGGTTGTGAGGGACGAGAAGGGAGAGAGGCCGCATTTCTGAGAGCCTGCAGTGGGGCTACAAGTATCCTGCAAGTATCATGAGATGCTATTGAGGCAGGGGCATTCCGTCACTGCTCAAGGGTGATGGAAAGGAAAAACCTTGTCAGGTGCTAATGGGGACACTGTGGACTTTGTGCAACTTGGGGAGCCACCCATGGTTGCAGGACAAAAGAAGTAAGCCTGGAGAGAAAATCCTGGCCTGCAAAGGTGTGAGAAAGAAGCCAACAACTTGATTTGATGTTTTTTCATTTGCCTCATCCAGCTCATCCACCTCTGCTCTATTTAAATAAGTGACTTGGTTCTAGCTAATTACTGCCTCTTCTATGATTACCTTGATGATCTTAGAGTTTCAGTTCACTGGCATATCACGGTACCCTTGATTTTAGAAAAAACCTTATAGGTGGCTCCTCCACAAGGCTGTAGTGAACCCTGCCTTCAGACGTGCCTGTACTTATATTAATTCCCTTAGAAACTAAAGAAAAAAAGGCCTGAAAAATTATCACCGATTCTGAGTCATAGCTGTTCTGTTATGCTTGTTGTTGAATAAGGGGAGACAACAAGTAATTTTGATGTTAGCTTCATAATCCAAAGGATTACTTGTCACCTTTACAAACATTGTCCATGTGTATTTTTATTCTACGTAAGACACAGCTATATGACTGATGAAATATAAAGCTGCTTCTTTTTCCTATTTTTTTTTCTTAATTATGTAATATTAACTTGTCAGACATCATTCCTTCTAACAATGAAAGTTTAATTCTAGGGTAAAAAATTAGTGAGGTGTATATTAAGGTATACCCAAGAGTACAACTGGACTTACCAAGCACTCTTATTGCCAGGGTATAGATACCAAGTGCAAATGATTTCAAGTGTGGTTTAATACATCTAAAAAAAAAAAAAAGTATTAAAGAAAAATAAAGAATTGACTGTTTATAATTTGGACACAAATAAAAAGCAAGAGGAAGGAAAGAAATGTCCCTTTTTCCTCCTTACTGACACTGACTTAACAGAATTACAGAAATGTGTAAATAACGTGATAAAATCAGAACAGTATCTCCGAATTCTGAACATCACTATTCAGTATCATCTTTTCAGAATGTGGTGCATTTTCAGGTAATTCTTGCACTTAAATGTTACTAATGCAGGAGAAGAAAATTGTTTGTGAAATTGTGCATCATTGAATAGTCTTATTCAGTTAAACACTCTGAAATTTGGGCTTATGACCCAGCCTATGACAAGGTATTTAGGCACTCTTGTTTTCATTGCACTATATCTAGGATCATGATCTCATCTCCTGTAAAGGTAAATCCTCCAAGGTATTGTCTGACAGAACAGAACATTTGCATTTGGACTTTTCTGAGCTTGGAGCAGGCATACAGCACAGACATCGGTCCTGGCTCCAGAACAGCCCTGTTCCAGCCTTAGTATTGTCCTGGCTCTTCTAGGAGGGTAGAGGTAGAAGGCAGGAGCACAGCTGCTTCTCACACATGTGCTAGCAGCAATGTGTTTAAGGAGCCACTCAAATCAGTATGATTTATCTGCTGCTAACCTCACCAGCTGCTCAAGCGTGTTGTTTCATTCAGCATGTATCAGACTGCCTATTACAATAACTAACCCAGCAAGAACCTGAGTACATGCTTTACTTTAGCATGTGAGTAGTTCTAGTCGCAGTTAAACTGGGACACGCTTGATATGTGGGGTGAGTAACACAGATATATCATTATGGTAACAGATGAAACTGCCTGTTGTCACATTCATTCTCTCAATATAAAATGAAATTAAAAAAAGGCTGAAATTCAGTGTTTGCTATGCAGAAATATTACAATTGGAGGTCCAGTACACATTCTTTGAACTAGGATGGACTCAGCTTCTGCAGAAATTCGTGTAATTAAGAATACCTTTTAAAAAATAATCAAGACATTGCAGAACTAGCTCTATTTTTTTCCCCAACAGTGATGGTATATTATTTCCCAATATAGTTGCCAGAACAGCTTTAAGAGCCCATATTGTAAATGCTATTTGGGTCATCTTTCCTTAATTTAGTGAAAATAGGAAAAGGACATGAAGGAAAATATGGAAAAGAACACCAAAGTAGCATGATCCAAAAGTTGTTGTGTGCCTTGCATTTTGTAATTGGAGTACTTTATTCTCTATTGCCATGATGATGGATTACCATCCTATAGTCTGTTCCATCATGGTTTATATAGGCACCGTCACCTCTGCAGGCATGAATGTAATATGCCACACAAGCAAGCCTCAGCCTAGAAGTCCCTTTAAACAGATGTGAGTGCATAGAAAGCAAAAACTGGAAAACAAAACCAATATTTACTAGAGTTTGGATATTTTGAGATTTGTTGTGTGTTCCATAGGATTCATATCCTAGAAATAATAAAATCTTCTCTTTCATATGGAAAGAAGAATTTGACCATTTTTATTGTCTTTGCATTGAAACACGTGTTCTTTGAGATCCTGAGAGAAAGCCAAACATCTCAGGGAGATCTGAGACTTCCTTTTCACTGCCTAACCACCTGCTATTAATAGCGTGTACTTGAACAACAGCAACCTGAATTGCAGGGTTTTTCTCCAAAACAGAACGGCTTTCCTAAGTTTCTTGGCAATTTTAATTAGTCTAATGTCACTAAAAAGACGTTTCAGTAAATGACTTGGTCACTAGCTACAAACATATTTCAGTTAATTCAGTCATGTAAACCCTTGAAGTAAATGTCACTAAATCTTATAGGCTTTTAGGGATTTAGCTGTATTTGTGCTTCATGGCAGGTGCAATGATATCTGCCCAACTGAAAATATAAGCTTGTTTAAGTGCTGGAATCTTATCGGAGCTGAGTAAATACTGACTAATTTAAAAAATAGATCATTGAAAAAAATACTTAATGAAGTCTGCAACTTGACCTTGGGCCTGTTTGTTTTCAAAGAGCATTTTTTTTTCTTTCTGGGAACAGAAGCATATTTTCAGTTCAAGTGGGTTTTCAGGGAAAGTCAGTTAGTAATGGATTTCAGAAAAGCAAGTGTGAGCTTAAGGTGGACTTGTGCCCATAGGTTTTTCATCTGAACTTACTGAAACATGCTTTATTCAGCTGCACATCAGATTTGGGTGCCTTCAATCCAGCAGAAAAACACATAACTTCTCAGTTTCAGTTAAATTGCTCTCAAAGCAGCATGATTTTAAACAGAAATAAAAGCTCTGGAGTAGAACCCATGAAGCTGTTTTGCTGATTTCATATAACAAAATGTTCTTGTATTGTTCCTGAAAACCTCTCTAAGCTTTTCTAAATAAATCCATTAAGAATTAAGTCCCTTGAGAGCAAGTTCTTAGGGTTGATAAGTGTGGGTAACTAAGTGATTTAAGCTCATAGGTGTTCAACTATGAATGTCTCCTCTCAGACACTTCTGATGTGGAGACAAAATGGAAAGCAGAAGCATGGCGTTGATGGCTTTGAGGCCCTGTGTAGTGTTACGTCAGTACATATGCATAGAAAGGGGACATCATGTGGAGGGTGAAAGGGAACGAAACTTCATACCTGCATAGCCCTATGGCCATGTTTATACAACAAAAAATCCCCCTTGTGTCAGAAGCCATCACAGAGAGCAACTTGTGGAAATCCTGAAGGCTTTGCTACAAGTTTTCAGGTTTTGAATCACCCTCTTATTGGTGTATGGATGGTTTCAGAGATGTATAAGATTTAGTAAAAATTGTCTAAAATGGATTATAACATGATTGTTTGTATTGTATTCAGAAGAGAGATGCCATGTGTTTTTTCAGTACTCGATGATAACCCTACAAGGTGGGTGCAGAAAGTTATGCAGCTTATATATTTTGAGGCATATACCTCACTGGCAGTGTTTGTGGAGGGCAGTGAAAAATGATCCTCACCTCAACCATTTCTGAAAGTCTCTATGTGACAACTATTCTGACTCAAGTACTGTGCTGGAACCATAGCTGAAGTTACATATCTTCATTTAGGTTTTTCCATGTAGCCTATAATCAGCTAGTTCTAGCACTGGCTTTTTCCATGCGACATAAAGACACTGGCAATGACATGGGGCCTGTTTCATAAAACTTCATTTGAAAACGAAGAGAATTTTTGGGTAAGAAAACTCAATAATAATAAAGATTAGATAAGCTGTATTTACTGTTGTTTTGTTTGAGCAGTAGAATGTACCCATCTGGAAATAATTTGGAAAGAGAAACTGAGAAAGGAAGCTTTCCAAAACAAAGCGGAGCAGCACTTAGAGTCCAAAAATTGCAAGAAGCTGACAGAAATCCAGACTAATCACTGGAAGTATTAAATTCCTTTTGCACTTTCTAAAATTAGTTTCAAAGCTTCCACTTGGTGATGGACAAATACTTCCAGCAGTTAAATACATATTGGAAAAATTCCTTGGGACAAGCATTTAATAAACCTGTGATTATTACAAAGAAAAGAAAAAAATCTCATGCTACATCTATCTTTGTTTTGAAGAGAGACATCTGGGACAGAACAATTATATGGAATAATAAAATGGGGCAGAAGAGACGAGTTGAGTGTATATAGAAGGCTTTGGTTAGATCACCTCTGTATAACTGTGCACTGCTATTCACAGCAAATAAGGAAAACTGGCTGCTTATAAGCATATATGTGCACAGGCTGGCAGAGCTAATTTCTATTTCCATGGAGGCTGCTTAACGGCATTCTGGTAATGTAAAAGGCATCAAGAGAAGTAGAATTTGATATAAATGATAACCAGGCCTCCTATAGCATGTTTAAACCCAGAAAGGCATTGCTGGTAGAGGTAATCATAAGCACATTGTTGCTTCAATGGTAGAAAATTCATTGTCAAAGTATGAGGATATTTTTCAATAGTAAAGAATAGTTTAAAAGCCACCTTGTGTAGCTCAAAATATTTCACAGCACTAGGGGAGGAAGGAAACCAAGTCACACATTTAAAAGCACCTTGAAAACTTTTGGCAATGCTGGCAGAAGTGAGGTCTTACCTTAGAAGCAGTATGTATCCAGGTGTGCCACCTACTGACAAAGTATATGAAGTGATAACTGATATTACTAGAAAATACAGAAACATTTTTGGACACTCATTTCCTTTTTGACATGGTCCCACCACAGCTGAGGAACTTTGTGAAGGTGATTCCAAGGTTCCCACACAGCTGCAGTTAAAAAATACCTGGAAGACAGCAGGCAAGTATGTATGGTAACCCAAACAGCAGAGGAGTGGATGTTCAGGAATTACACATCATGCTTTTCTGAGCAGCCAAAAGTTTAAATCCAAACTGGAAAACGTTTTGCAACAGGTAAAGACTTGTTCATTGAAGGAGACATTTATGAAGAAAGTATCTACTGTTGACAAATGTATTTAGTGGTATATATATAGTTTAGGTAGCTAACAGCTAAAAACCAAACCAAACCAAACCTCCTAAATTATCTTCTTGGGATTTTTGCTGGGAACACCAGTTAAGAAAGTTTTAAATGTGGGTGGCAGATTGCCAAAAAAACCTGAGGAATTTAAGGCTGAAAACGACGTGTCCTACTCAATTTAATCCACTATGATTAAACTGGTTGTATTAGGAAAACTACCACATCACATATGGAAGGAGAGTTTGTCTTACCGTATGTTTCCCACTGCCATTGGATGCCTGGCAGCCAGCAAGACAAGCAGAAACGTAGGTAACTCCATTTTCCCCACAAATGGGGTCCCAGTCGTTCTTGGAACATGCGCAGCCCAAGTTGCACTCTGAGTACAGGGCTTGCTCATAATCAGTCATTTGTTTAGCCCTGGGGAAAAAGAGAAATTGCAAAGATGTTTCTAGCAGATACGGAAGAAATCACGATCAAATCATGGGTCATGCTCTCTGCCAGGCACACCTGGCCAGATCTTCTGTCTATGGTCCATTAAGGTGTTGCCTTTTCACACCCATACAGTAACGTAAATTCTTTTTTCTTTGTTATAAAAAGGCTTTCACAATATCACACCTACTGTGATATAGTAGCTACCTTATTAACGGTAACAGCTAACAATTTTTATTCATGCATTTTCACAGATTTTCTAAGATTTTAGTTATCAGAGGCTTGATGCAGTTTTAACAAAACTGGACAAAAAGGTTTGCTTATTCCAGTGGCAAAGCGTGGAGTGAGTTACTCAGGGAAACAGTCGCTGTAGAAGTTATTTAGGAAATTACCAGAATTGGATTAATCCAAACTGAAGATCTGATACGTTGCCTAACAGCTATCTATCAACTTCAGCCAGCTGCTGCTGAAGTCACCAGTGGAGCAGATCCTGGGGCCACTGTGGAGTCAGTGTTGGAAACTCCTCTCCAAAAGTGAGCTTTACTGAGAAATAGCACAGGTAAAAGTGACCAAAAAGTATTAACCTCAGGTATGCCTTACAGTTAACATCATGGTTAATTCATGGTAATCAATGAATCCTTAAGTTTTGGGTTCAAAGGCTATTAAATGCCACAGGTTGTTCAGCAGCACAGAGGCAAGAAACAATTAATTGTATCTCACTCTGAGATTCAGTCTCATCCTACTGAGTTCTTCACATTTCCAGAAATCTCTAAGCTAAAAGGATGGTCCCATGGCAATAACAATTAAAAAGTAATCAGAAAAATAATCTGCGCTTGTGGCATAAACCCCTCTGGGCTAGAGGCAACAATCACGAAAGAGTTCTGACACAATGGCCACTGGAATACACAGAGCATTCTCTTTTCAACAATATACACTTGTGGAATAAAATGAGGAAGGGGTTGGGTTTGCAATAACACTTTATGGGGAAGCCTGTCTTTCTCAGCATACCCATGGTACGACACAGTCAGTCCAGCCACATCCGAGTTCTCGCATCCCATTGCAAATAATGACAGGAGCAAAAGGTAACCAAAGAAAGATGATCCCAGGGAGAGTTTTGCAGCCCCTAAAACACTGATTCTGAATTTTTTCATGATCAGTCCTCCAGAGAATATGCCAAAGGCCACAGCAGGAATGTTGATGAGACCTGAAATTAAACAGTAAAATCTGCATTAATGAAAACCACGGCTCAGTGGACTATCCTCCTCAGCCACAAAAACAGCAGCAGCAGCAATAAGATTAAATAACAAAATATGAAAGGTGGGACATTTTATGTGTCCAGACTTTGATTGTTCATAAGAAGGTATTGGAACTGCTTGTCAAAACTTGCTCCCAGAGAAATGTTTGTTTTCTAGTTCTTTGAAAGAGAGATTGTGTATAAGGTTTAGATACTGATCTTCCAGTTTCTTAAACTAGGTAGTTTTCTCCACTGTTAGCTTGTCAATGGAGGGATCAATGCAGTGTTAATTCAGATACTTTTGGTGTTATTTCTCACAAGATGTGCCCTGGGCACAGAGAAGTTACTGGGGTATTGTGCTGCTTAGGGCAGCCAAGACAGCCACAGTCCCACTACACAGTTTTGAGACTTTACTATAGACCTTACATGTGTCCTTTACTCATACAACAATACGATCAATAGGGGCCATGTTCTGGGGCTGCCCCACTCCATTTTTCCATGGCAGCTCTTTTCCTTTTCTGCTGACGTGAGGAGCCTGAACTCTTCATTGCTGGAGGGCAAATTCAGTTTTACCTACAGTGTTATCAAATCTGGAGCAAGACCTGCTTTTTCTGTTTTGATTCAGCCATGAAACCAATAATCCCCTAGAGAAGTCTTTAAGAGGGAGAAGAGGGCAGTGATATGTCATTGCCTCCATGCCCAGGAGAGTTAGAGAATTTCTCTGGTTTTGGTTGTTGAAATGCTCCCTTAGGTGAATGTTGCAACAGCAGAAAGATAGATATACAACCATGGATACTGTTGTACCAGGGTTCAGGCAATCAAGTGAAAAAATATTGAAGGAAACATGTAAGACTGGGTGGTCATTAAGCCTTCTTTACCTGGACAGTTTTGCTTAAAGCAGTGTCCATACTGATAGACATGGACAATAGAACAAGAAAAATCTCATTCACTACTTGCAAAAAAGATGTAAACAGAGACCACTGTAAATGATACCGGTCAGACAAGCAAGGTGTTGTCTTCTGGATTTCCTTGAACTGAAAATGTTCTTCCCAGCTTTACCAGCTGCTTCCAGCACGTCATATTTCCCCTTGTGTAGGGCTGTGTATGTGGTCTGCAGTTTTTAAATCGTGCTGACACCTAGTCATGCTGAGTACCAAAGCATAGATGCAACAGCAGAGGAAATTTCAGAAGTTTGTTCAGGGGACTGGAAGTATTACAACATGATTTCAAATGCCTTAGTACAAAACACTAGCCTATGACATTAGAGTCTAATCTGCCTACTAGAAGTGCACTGTGATATGTTTTGAGCCAGTGTTTGATTCACTTGTACGCATGTTGAAAAATAGCTGTTAGAAGAGATGTTAGCAGGTATGTTTGATGTTAGAAAAAAACTAATTGCATTTGGCAAACTCAAGAGTCGTATCTTGGCTAACTGCATGAGACCAGTTCTGTTAATGATGAGGTTCAGGGAGCTTCACCAGGGCGGCACTTTTGACTGTACACATACGTGAAAACCGTATGTCAGGGGATTTAGAAGCAGCGTCTGAAATGTAGCATATGTAAATTAAGAGTCACCATATAACAAGTTTCCTTTTTGTTTGTAAAACAGGAGAGGGATTGGAACTGGGAACTGTGTGATGCACTAGAAAGTACCCACACTCTGCCTGCCCATTACTGTCCTGCTCATTGCAGGGGTTTGGACTACATGATCTTTGAAGGTCCCTTCCAACCCAAACTGTTCTACGATTTTTTGTATCGCTTTTGTTCATGCCTTTGTCTCACAGCCTTACAGATAACTCCATTGCTTGACACTGGCATAAGGGTTGGAAGGTGAGGGGAAGTGTGTATATTTAGGGAAAATCATACAGACACAGGAGCCATTTTACTTTCTTGAACATTCCTTGTGTTGTGACTGTTGAAAAATACCCTCTTATGACCTCCACTGATTTTTTTAATAGTGCTTCAAATTTCTCTGACAATTCTGCTCTTTATCAACAAGATTGTGCTAGAAATTGTTAAAAAAAAAAAAAAAGAAAAATAGGAAAAGAGGTAGGGAATGGGAAATACACATTGTTAGTTCTAGTCAGCCCCAGCTTTCTTAGCAAGGGTGGATCTGGGGAGAAAGAAAACGATTCAGCCAGGGTCCTTCCCTAGCCAAGCCATCTCACATCCTCTATTGGATATAGTCCTTGTTCTTTCTGAAATCGGATGGATCTTAACCCTCACTCAATTTGCACATACCTGAAAGTTTAGCTCCAGAAAATCTTTAAGCACAATGAGAAGCACTATACTGAATATAGGAATTGTTTTCTGGATTTCCTTTGGCCATTGACTATGCTTGAAGATTTCTCCTTGCTTTGAGGAGTTTTGTGCCAGGAAATTCCAGCTTTTGTCTTTAAGGAATTAACATAGCACAAAGAATCCATACAGCTTTTCTGCATATGTATATTAGTTGCTGTGCAACTAATGCTGCTCTAAATCAAGGCAATTCCCTCTGCATTGGACAGATGTAAACCTCTTTGCTGTCTAATGCTATTGAATCCCTGGACCTCAGAAACTGAGCCCAAGTCTGCGTGCAGGTTAAGCAACTAAGCAGTCAAGTTCACCATCCTGAACACATCTACAAAAGTGGCCACATTGGTACCAAAAGTCAGAAGCAGTCTCTATGGGAGAGCTTGGGAGGCAAACTTCACAACAGAGAAAGGTTCTTAGGTAAAGTTAGTGCAGAAATACCTATTTTTCCTTCACCAGAATCTCACTGAGATAATGTTTGAGTTTTAATGCATGTATTGTGTGATCACTGGTAAGAATTTGACTTCATTTTATTTTATACCAACCTCTTCAGAAAGTAAGAAATCACTGGCAATACCACAGCTACTTTATGATCCATCCTTTACCATTGAGCTGATATTTAAAACTAATTATCTTTTCAATTATTCTTTTGTGCTGTACATACATTATTTTTCAAATTTCCAGTAAGATAGGAAATAAGGCATCAAATCATATAGTCTTGCATAGATAAACTCAGAGCTAACTTGTGCTAAAGCAGAAATGAAATAACTTGCTTTCTATGAGCTATTACTCAAAGCCAGGCAAGGAAGGAGAAGAAATAAACAAATCCTAAAAAACCCTCAAATTTTCTTACATATATATATATGCCATTCCTAAAATGTCCATTTTTAAGACACCAAGAAGCAGATATAGCATTACCTATAACAAAATTAGTTTTTGACGACGTTTGTGCATACTGCTGTTCAATGTACTTTGGCTTATATGTCACCATGCCAATTAAAGAATTGAACTGAATGATACTTGCACACAAATACAGAATGTAAACTGGATTCCCAAAGAGGTTTTTCAGTGATGGCAAGAAGTCTGCAAAACAAAACAGCAGAAATTACAGCTAGGCCGGAGAAAGAGCAACTGCTGTGAATATTGCTTTGCAACATGTTTGCACCTTTCAAAGAAGGACTGTAGAACATTTCAGAGGAAATCTGTGAAGTTCCATGATGCTCCTAAGAGCTCCTCCATTTCTGGATGGGGGAACAGCAGAGCAAAATACTAAGCATCAATATCCTGGCAGACATACCTTGTTCTATGTATCTTCTTTTGATCTGGTTTAATCCAATGATCCTTGAGGTCCTTCCCAACCTGGTAATCTATAATTCTATGACAAACCAGGACTGATTTGTTTTCTACGTGTCCTCAACATTTTTTAGCATGGGGCAGAGAGTTCTCAGCACAGCTGACACTAAGCACATACATACTGAGCTACAGATTCAAGCACTGAGGGAAAATACTTTTGTTAAAGTAGGGCCAAAGAAACACAATTATGCAAAACAGCTTGTATCTAAATCCAGATAGCTTCCTAAATACTCTATCTAGTCTGTGACCATCTTTATTCTGATCAGATATTGCATATGTGTTTTTCTAATGAATGATCTTAAAGAAAAAGGTTTAGCAAAACCTGAGATTTTTTTGAGCCCCCCTTCTGCAACAGTCAATATCTTTAAATGAAAAGTTTTTTTTGCAGAGTTTCATGGTATTTGCTGCACCACTAATGTAATTTTACAAATCTCATCTGGAGAAATTCTGTATGCAAGAGCAGGTCCCACAATGAGCAATGAAAAGACCGTTTTTGTGCATTCTAGTTAGATGGAGAGTGACACCTGAAGAAAAATAGTATTTCTGAGGTCATTAAAATATGGCCTCAGAAAGTATAAGGTTTTAAAGTACAAATCTAGTGAGGGAAAGACTCCACAGTCACGAAATAAACTCTGGTTACTTGCCTTCTGCCATCTCAGCAAACTTCACTTGCTGCTGATAAGATTTTTGATGGTCCTTGTTGTCCTCAGTGATGAACTCTGACTGCTCGGAAGAGCTACTGGAGTCCTTCCTGCCCTCTGGTTTCGGGAGGTGCTTGGGTAGGAACCAGAAAGGGATGCCAGCTAGAACACTAATCATACCTGCTATTAAGTAGCCCAGCCACCAGGCTCCCACCCACTGCACATCCTTGTGTGTTATTGTTACACTGTCTAGGGAAAGACAAAAAAGGAAAAACATATAAAAGTTTTTGGAGATTGTTTGCTGATACCAAGGAAAGTGATTTTGAAAGGACTTACTCCAGAGGAGTCCACCCCCACCTTGCCAGGTTTAGCTGTGCTGTGTGTCTATCAGTGTTAAAGGAGCAACTGTGGGAAGGCAATAAGGACTTGCTGATTCCTGTGACACAGTAGTAGCTTTCCCCTGACACAATAAGGTCCCCAGCTGTAACGCTCACATGTCCCCAGAGAGGCTGCAAGGGTCTACATGAAGTAGTTCAGGTGGCCACACACTTGCTCCCAGCCAAGCTGTTCTGCACGAAAGTGCCAGAGAAAAATAGGGTGGAAGTTTTCTCACGACGAGGGCAATCAGGAGTCCTGGTGCTCATTGCAAGACTGCTTTTCTAGGCAATGACACTCCTACAAAATGCGCATACAGCTCTCAGCAGGATCCTGAGCCTCAGTCTGGCCTGGTGACGTGGTTTATTGGTGGACTTGGCAGTCCTGGGGTAATGATTGGACTTGATGATCTTAAAGGTGTTTTCCAGCCCAGCTGACCCTACGATTCTATGGTTCCTGCTGTCCCCCAGAGACTCCTCACCAGGGCATCTCCTGGGGGGCACCAGCCGCAGATCTGCTGGGACCGAGGAAGCATCAGGCCTCCTACTTCCTCCACACCCATTTTTCTTGCTAGCCTTTTTTGTGTGGGGCATTGCATTGCTGTTATTTCATTAAGTGCCTGCTCCATCTCTGCTAGTCCCTTAAGCCTGGAAGATAATTCGATAGTTCTTGGCCTAAAACAGGTATTTTGGAGTCTGACTGAATTTTTAAAACCAGTTTTATGACTTACCCAGATCTACAAAGCCAATGTCAACATAAAGTTTGGCACACAGGGATCCTAGAAGAAAGCCAAATATTGGCCCTATAATTGCAACTGTCTGTACGCAGCCTGCAATAGAAAATGGGGGACTGTTACACACCTGGGTTAAAAAAAGCACTAGGTCTTGCTGCACCTAACAGTAAAGTATGATGTGTCATGTCTAACAAGTGATAGTCTTAAAATACTGAGCCAACCCTTTGCTCTCTGACACATTAGTTATATCAGTTTTTCAACAAGAAAAGGCCAACAATAAAATTTCCCCCACTACACTGACACTTCCTTTTTTGTTGTCATCCAATTAAAGAATGAAATTCAGGCCAAATTAAAAAATAAGTCAGGGAACTTAATGGCCTAACTCATTAGCATCACCAATCTAGAATTGCTAGAAACACTTTTGCTGACTAGATTAAAGTAACCAGAAAGCAAATGACAGTTATTTAAGTTACTGATCATTCTAAGTGACGGTGGGCCCTGAACAGGCTGAAAAAAACACTTTGCTTTGGTACCCAATATTAACACGTTTCAGTACACATTCAGCCAAACCTTCTGACTATTTTGAACTTTCAAAATTGATCTGGAGATCCAGGAAGATTGAAACTTCTACAAAGAGGACCAGAGATTTTGCCTTTTGCTGCAAACTTGTCAAGAAAAGATGCTGATGGGGAAGGAGTTCTTGATAATATTTCACACAAATGTGCAGAGGTCTTCAGACAATGAACACAACAAAAAACCAGTGATACCAACTTTTTAAAGCCCCGGTATTTAAAGCGTTATTGTTTATAATCCTACCTGAAGCTGGAGGGAATGTTTTGAGTGCCTGCCAAAAGGCTATTTTAAGTGCTTAAAAGTACAGGTTTTTTATCATTTTCCAGAGAACTGAATGTGCAGAGGCTCAGCAGTCCAGCTCTAGAAGAATTAGGAAGATTAGGGTAACAGCAGGAGCCTAGGGTCAAGTTCTTTCCTCAAATTAAGATAATTGAACTGTGCTGGTACAAAGGGGAACTTGGTCCCTTGAGTGTACGAGACTGTTAAATAAATGTGAATATTGGAAATTATGTAAACCAAACAATCAGGGCAAGTTAATTCAGTCACACTCATTCCATTATTCAGAATGACTCAGGTTCCTCTGGTGAAAAATCCATTCAGAAAAAAAAAATATTTTACCAATGTATAAGGCAGCATTTTCTTCAATGGTGTAGTCATCAATGTATGTAATTCCCAAAGGCTGGATAGGCGTTTCACCTATTCCACGCAAAAGATTTCCCAGTAAAACGTAGATCCACATGGAAGAGCCTCCTTCTTTTTCACATCCTGGGTATATCACAAGAGAGACAAAATGATTTGTTTTTCTTAACAGTGTGACACTGAATGCACAGGACTTCTAAGATATGTCTAATGTGGGAAAACCAGTACGAAAACTGTGAAAAATGTTTTGTGAGGTGTATGGATGGCAACTTTAACCCAATCAGCTTGAGGAAGACACACTTTTAGCATGAACTGCTCCACTCAAAGATACTAGAAGTTGGCTAATTTTACAAATTAATCATCACACCCCACTTTAGAAACCTTTCTCATTTCTTTCTAACCAGAACTGGAATCTCCTAATGGAAATATTTGGGAAACATTGAAGATGATAGGCTCCTTGCCCATGAGGAGCTCAAAGCACGCAGAGGGTAGACAGCTTTGTGGTGTGCAAAAAGGGGTCATGGGCAGGGAGAGAAACAAAAAGTGGGATTTGCAGGTTGTGAGACCCAAGCAGCTCTTTCCAGTGGGCTGAGGATCTAAAGGCATATTTCCTGGCAGAAGAAAAACCATGACTTTCCAAGGTCGCCATGGGAGATTGGTGTTTCTGCAAGCCACAAAGCTGCAGAAAATTGCTGGAGGAGACAGCAAGGCTGGAGGAATGGCTGCAGCCTGAGAAAAAAAAAACAACTCTTGGCAGTGGTCAGTGGCAGTTATATATTTATTTTTTAATAATTTGCCTCAACCACTAGATCTGGATTTTCTGTGGAAAAGATTCATCTTGTTCCTTTTTCTTTTTTTTTTGTGTTCAAATAAACTATTGCATGAGAGTTTGTGAGCCTTTTGATACATTCTAGTATGCTTATCACGATATTTGACACAGATCATTCTCACCTGCATTTATTTTTGCTTGAGGTTTTTCCAAGGCAGGGAGCAGAGTTCGGGTTTTATCCTGCAGACATGGAGAGATGCCAACAGTCGAATTGATGGTGGAAGGGAATCTTTCATACTCATATCTGTTTATAAACCAGAGTTGTTTTTTACTGTCCCAATTTATGAGAAAAAGCAAACAGATGTGTTATGACCATGGAAGATAGGCACTTAAATGAAAATTTCATCTGCATCCAGTGTTGACAATGATGGTTTACAGACAATAAACGGAACTCAGTTTATATTGTGTTAGTACACAAAAATTGTTCCTTTGGTTCTCTTTGTGTCACAGTGATGCATTTCCGTTTAACAGGCACTTTGGTCCACTATGATGCATGAATCTGTACTGAGAGATTACCAGACAGTGGCTGTATCCTCTGGCTTGTGTTTGAAACTCAGATTGTCTTCCTGAGTTTAGTCATCACTTCATCACTGAAGTCTCAACAGTTCTTAAACTGTGTCAAAGTGTGGCCAATCAAGATCAGGGACTAATAAAATGATTATGCAATTACAGCTGAGCACATATGTTAAATTATTTGCTGTACAGTAATTAGTCTTTTCACAAAAAAAAAAATGTTGCATAACCACATACACATATGCCTATTTCTATGGACATCTTTACAGTCAATGACTAAATATTTTAGTGACCTAACATTCAATGTGCATAGCCCAGCCAGAAAATACCAATCACTGCACTTACCGTCCCATGAAGAACTGGGGCATCGCAATTAGGAATGTTCCAGCTGACATAATTAAGCAGCCTGCTCCAATTATTCTTGGCCTGTGAAGCTTCGCTCCAAAGTAGCTTACAAGAATTATGATTAGGAGGTTCCCTTTGAGAGTACAAAAGGAAAACAGAGTTTTACGGTTTGTTGGTAGGAGATTCCTTAAAATAACAATTCCTAGTGAATGGTATAGGCAGTGATCTCACGGGAGAGGACTGATTGCATGAGATTGGTGTTTCTCCCTCTTTCCAGGATTTCTTACAAGAGTCCAATCCCTTCCATGATAAGAAAACCATAAACTTTTGGATAATCAGGTAGAAATGAGGAGGACTATGCCAGCTGAAAAGAATAGATAGCCAGGAAAACAGGAAAAGAGGGGCTCAAACAGAACTTTATACACTTAGGCTAACATTAATTCCTGTGAATACCACAGTCCACTGTGTACCCATGAGAAAAATTAAGTAAACTGAAATTGTAAGAAACAATGTCATTCTGGAAACATTAGTGCAAGAAGAAAAGGGATGGACTAGACAATAACAGATTACAGTTAGTTGTTTGTACCCGTCCTCCTTAATAAATCAAGAAGGGCAAACACTTGTGGGTGAGGAGGATTTCTGGCAAAATGTGAGAGAAACTGGGAATCTGTGCAGGTAAATTCTTATTCAACAGCCCAGATTTCTACTAGTGTTATTTGCCAGACATAGGCTTATCACAGTATAAAATATTTATGAGTATGTTGAACTATTGCTTGTATAAGCAACCCTATCCTATCCAAAATAATCATATTGACAGTCATGCTGATCTTTACTAGGTGAATCTTGCTCAGTTTTAATGGTTCAAGGAGATTTGTACAATTATTTTTCATAACAAATTTCATCACTTTCTTTTCTGAAAATAAAAATATGTTGTACAGCTCATACCAATTTCAAAACCGCCATCAATAACGCCAACCAAAGAAGAAGGAATATCAAATCTTCTTTCTATTTGTGTTATAGTGCTTTTTAGATAACTTCCTGACAGTGCTTTAGCAAAGTAAACAAAAGACAATGCTCCAAGGAATACCTGTGAAAGAAATTGACAGTGATTAAAATCAGGCAGTACAGAAAGCTTTACTTTATGAATTATTTTTAAACAAGTTTTACAATCCCAACTCTTCTTTTCCCAACTAACCATATCAATATTTCTCCTGCTTTTTAAGAATATTAGATTACTATTTTGTCCAGTTCTTATAAGCAATGGTGATATAAACTGAACTTGCTGTCAGCCACTATGTATTTCAGGTAGATGTCAAAAGTACTGTTGCTTTGAAGGACAGACATATAACACCCACCTTATATCTTTCAGGAGGGGGTATCTTACACAGTAACAATAGGGTACATGTTAAGTGCAGCTCAGTGGAGAGGCGGCATTTTCTGGCATTTTTTAATATAGGCTTTTGCAATCAGCTGGATTTTAGAGTCCTGCTCTGGTAAGCTGTTCCCACTGAAGCCCAGGGTGACCAGGAGGGAGAAGTCACTGCCTCCTGTTACATGAGTCCATGAGCTGACCAATGACCTGCCAAGAAATTCTCTTTTAGGCTCATCCTTTCCCCACCAGATCTCTTGCAAGCTCTAATATATACATTTTCTTTTGAGTGCCCACTACATTTTTCTGGGAGAGAACCTTCACTCATCCTTTTATTTTGCAGAGGCGTTTATGTGTTAGTCTGAATCAGGAGTGGGCTTTGGAAATGAAACTCCCCAGTCCCTTCACTGTGCTTTGGTCATACTGCAAATACGCAGACTGAATCCCTTTTACACAAAGAAAACTGGAAGATGTGTTCCAGAAGGGCATTATGTTCACTTTAACAATTAACGGCTCTTCAGTTTCTGGGTCAAGACTAGAGCTTAAATGCATACAGTGGGAGTGCAAGGTCCTGCAGAGCTATTGCCTGAATTTGCCATCACCAAATGCAGCCTTTCTGAGTTTATAAGCTCCAGAGATACTCAGCTGTGCAATTGGTCATGAAAATCACAACATTGCTTTTTGACCTTCAGATATAGATTGTATTGACTGAATATCTAGGGATGCTTTTTGTAAAAAGTTAAAAAAAACAACCCTATACCCTAAACCAGAAATTAAAAGACATAGTAATATTTCATATTAAGAAAGGCCTAGATCCTTGTCCTGCTCCTTAGGCCTTCCCTCTAAGCAATCATACTTTCCAGTAAGCAGGTGCTCTAAAGAGGTGCCTCCCATGTAATACTCCTTACAACACCTCATTTGACAAGGCACATAGGCAATAACACTGGCAGACACTGTTGAAAGCAAATTTTTGTGTCAAGGTTCAAATGTATCTCTGTGTCACATTCAACAGACTACTTTATCCAGTGTTGGTTATTCCTCCTTCAGAAAAACTTGTGGGTAAATAAAGAGTATCTGATTCTTATTTCTTCCAGTGAGGTCTCCCAAAGAGCTCTCTAATAGAAACATCACCATGATATTTTACATTTTCTGTGTGTTTATGCCCTTGGATTTTAAATAACAATGTGAAAGCAAATATAATTTTTCACAGGAGAATCATGTAGGTCAAACTAGAACTTCAACCATCTCAGTCTCTCTTTGACACAAGTTTTCCTTCTGGCTTTGCAGCTTTCCCAGGAGGGAGATGGAGACTGTACAGCTGTGGAAAAGTGTTCCTCATTTAGAGTTGGGACTGAAAGGAGCACATGATTTCACATTATTTTTTGGTTTGACAGTGACTGTAATTGAATATTTCACCACATCTTTCTGGTTAATAAAGGAAATTTTAACATATAATAAGGCTGATATCTAGGGACCTCATTTCTGGGCCTTTACAGGATTAGACAAAAACAAGGAGAATATTCAGGAATCAAAAAAATTTTACAGCAGTCATCAGACTCAATTAATCCCACTGTATCCTCACTGCTTTGCATTATTTATAGACTTCAGGTCAACTACTGCTGAAGTAATTCACCGTATTGGGAGCTGGATGAATATCAAAAGTAAGTATGTGTATGTGAGTGCGTGAGAGAGAAAAAAACAAATGAAATGAAGACTGCAAGATGAAAAGAACTGGACAAGGTCAAAGACTCATTTTATATCAACTCAAGTCATCTCACCTTACCATTCCCTGATAATCTACTGAGACCTCACCCAAGAGAGTGTCAGCACTTTACAGCCCGGCTTTGGAAAGCAGGTAGAGACAATAGGTAAAGCATCATGCTGCCTCCTGTACCTGCAGCCTCCCATACAGGGAGGAATGCTCTTTCAAGGTGCAGTGGTCCTACTCAGGTAGGTACAGCTCCATTACGAGGCTCAAGGAAGTACCTCTCATGGGTGAGACAAGTACAGACACAGTGGTGATACTTCTGCAGATTTGTTTCAAAGACACCTCAAGGAGAATTCTTTCAAATCAGGAATATTATAATAATACTTTAATAACAGAGTGCTCAAAACATGCAGACCATAACAAAAGGATTAATTTTTAGAGCCCAGAAGGCTACCATGTCTACAAGCTTAAAAAAGCAATCTGTGTTAACAGCTACGTGTGGTACGTGTCTGCCAATGCTCTGTTCTTAAGGTCAGGAAAATAGGGTGGTGCAGTAAGGAGGATATAATGACCTTTCAGGAATATCCTTGAAGATCTCATAACATACAAGCCTCAACCACCATGTTATATTTGAACATTGCCAAATGCTTGGCAAATGAAGATCTGAAGCAGACTTTTGAGACTTAGAAAACTATTTAATAATTTCATAGTGACTCAGCAAGACATAATCAGAAGGGAAAAAGGGATAGTTCACAGAAAAAAAAAAAGAAAAAAAAAAAAAGAGGCTTTCTAAGTCCCTACTGGAATAGTCAAAACCTCTTACTCTACCTTTATACCTCCACAATACGACTGTTTTTCCTTGGATGCAGAAGATTCAGATTTGAATGAAGATCGGTCAACAAGCAGGATTGTGTTTGAGAAAATCTGAGTATTTTCTTTTGATGAAATCTCCATGATGATATCCCTTGCCTCTAAAGCAGAAAACATGGAGAACATTGTAAAAGGGCATCCTAATAGCTCAGCCTCAAAAGCTCATCATGTGACAACAACACCCTGCTGTACTGTTTTCCCTACAACAGCAATTATCAAACTTTACAACAGAATCTGACAAGTGCACTGGATGTTTAATTATGGAAATTTGCAATTCACTTGCCTATAATAATGAAGATTAAATTATACTCAGAAAGCAGTCATCATCTTCACTCTCTAGCTATCATCAATGTGATTTCATTGAACATTTAACCAAGCATTACCAGCAGACTAAACGGGTCTTGTTAACATTTTAAACAACATTTCTGGAGCCTCTATGTAAGTTCACATTTCTAGATGTGATGATGTCTGCACAGATTTCTCAGAGCTAATCTCTGAACTTCCTATATATCTGGGACATTAAGTAATTAGATCAAAGGAAATCTAGCCCTGTTAATGAGGGACTTGAACTGGTTTAGGTTGAAACCTTAGCACTAATCGTCTGATGTTAGATAATGAGTTACACAAGAATAAAGGGGTTTAGTTCCCTTTACCATTTTACATAAAGCCTTAGGGCTGAGTAGGCAATTGTTACAGGAAAAATGTGAATTTTCTTCTTTGCAGGTAAATACAAAGAAGTAAAGAAAACCTAAATACTGTACTTTGAGAAGAGAAAATATCAGTAATTCTTAAATCTCTACTTACATACTGCAGTACTTTGTTCTTAATTTCAATCTCTAAATCAGATCTGAAAATATTTATGAAATCAGCTTCTGTGTTCACTGTTAAGCAGCACTATGTTTTATAGAACTGCTGGCTGAAACCAGAAGTTCCTATTCTTTAATGTTTGTCTACAGACACAAATCTTATGTAAGTAGAAAATACATATGTTTTCATGCATATGTGTATATATACATATATGTACATGTGTTTTCGTGGCTTCCCAAGGGTCTGTACAGTAGATATTTGTGCTGCCAGAAAAGTAAGTGAAAATAACAGAAGTATATCTAGATGCTAAGGTTTGTTCATGCAAATACTTGCCCAGGTTCTGTTCATACACAGACAAGGCAAAAAGATTGGCTGAGGTACAAACATTTCGACTGAGGTCTCTCCATCACGTCAGATAAGTAAGAGTTACTGACTACATATAAGAAATATTTGCATTTGGCACTGCCCTGACAGGGACTCTAATGCATTTCCTTGTCAACAGTAATGAGTATATAGATTTGGGGGAAGGAGGGAGGGAGGGAAAGCAAACCCAATAAAAAATAAGAATTATTTGTGCTTGTCACAGAAAACTTACCTCGTATTCTTACTCTGCTTCTGACTCACTTCCAGTCTTGGGAAAATCACATCATCTCCCTGTGCCCCATTTCTGAACTTGCTTAATGGTGAATAACAGCATGTACCTCACAGCACTCATGTAAGGAAATTAATTCAAACTTTTGAGGATGGGCATGACACTCATCTAAGGTGTGCTGCCGTGTAAGCACATCAAATAAATAGCCTTTACTTTAAGGTTTGAAATGTTCTGCATATTGCTACTACACTATGCAATCTTGGTATGAAAAAAAGAAAGAATTGAAGAAGGTAAATATCTGAAACACAGGACTGATAACCACACAAGTTTTACCAGTTTTAATATATCCCAAATTGTTCCTATCTCATAACTTTAAGGAGGTCAGTAGTTTTCAAGGCCAGAGCAACCTACAACCATATACGTCAGAGCAACAGTTCTGTTGCCATGACAATGTCTCTGAGGGAAAGTTAACACAAGCTAGAGAGCAGAGCAGTGTGCCCTGTGGTACAGGTACAGCAGTGGGTACAGCCCACTGCAATATTAGTTTAATCTTTCATTTTTCATGCAACCAGTGCAAATAAGAGCATTTCACTCTAATCACAAACCTGCCTTATGCCACTCTGTACCACTGTTGTTCTACTGGGATTATTTGTAATATGCTGCCAACTGCTTTAGGAGGTCAGAAGTAGCTTTTGTTTTATTCAAGCAGATATCTGACTGGTAAGGATGGTCTCTTCCTGACTTGGGTATAGTGACAGCCTTAGGCTTTTGCTGTATCTTGGATAACATTTTTCACCCGCGCCATGAAACTTGAAGAAGGATAACCTGTGTCAGCTTTTCCTTCCCAGATGCGGCGGGACTGCCAGCAAAACATAATCATAGAATTGTCTAAGTTGGAAAAGGTCTTTAAGATTGAGTCTAACCGTTAACCTAGCACTGCCAAGTCCACCATTAAACCATGTCACTAAGTGCCACATCTACACGTGGCACTCAAACACTTCCCTGGGCAGCCTGTTCCAATGTTCAATCACCCTTTCGGTGAAGAATTTTTTCCTAATATCAAACCTAAACCTCACCTGGTGCAACTTGAGGCCATTTCCTCTTGTTTTAGTCCCCCCTGAGCCTTCTCTTCTCCAGACTAAACAACCCCAGTTCCCAGTTCCTCATCAGACTTGTGCTCCAGACTCTTCACCAGCTTCATTGCCCTTCTCTGGAGAAGCTCCAGCACCTCAACGTCTTTCTTGTAGTGAGGGGCCCAGAATGGAACACAGTGTTTGAGGTGTAGCCTCTCCAGTGCCAAGTACAGGGGGATGACTACTGCCCTGGACCTGCTGGCTATGCTATTGCTGATACAGACCAGGATGCCATTGGCCTTTTTGGCTGTCTCAGTACCAGCTGGCTTAATACTAAGTTGGCCTTTGACCAGCATCCCCAGGTCTTTTTCTGCAGACTTACTGAGGGTGTTGTAGGATCCCCTAGTTCAGATCACTGATAAAGATATTAATAAGCAGAACTAGCCCCAGCATTGAGTCTTGTGGAACTTGTGACCAACCACCAACTGCATTTAATTCCATTCACCACAGCTCTTTGGGCCTGGCCATCAAGCCAGTGAACAGTACACCTGACTAAGCCATAAGCAGCTCGTTTCTCTAGGAGAATGCTGTAGGATATGATAGTGTGTCAAAGACTTTACAACAGGCTAGGTAGGCAACATCCACAGACTTTCCCTCATCCATTAAGCAGGTCACCTTGTCATAGAAGGAGATCAAGTTGGTCAAGCAGGATCTGCCTTTCATAAACCTGTGCTGACAGGGCGTGGTCACCTCTTTGTCCTGTATGTGCTGTGTGATGGCACTCAAGGTGATCTGCTCCATAACCTTCCCTGGCACTGAGGTCAGACTGAAGGGCCCTGGAGGTTCCTGAATCCTCCTCCTGGCCCTTCTCATAGATGGGTGTCACATTTGCTAACTTCCAGTTAATGGGGTCCTCCCTGGTTAGCCAGGGCTGCTGATAAATGATGGAAAGTGGCTCAGTGAGCACTTCTGCCAGCTCCTTCAGTACCCTTGGGTGGATCCCATCTGGCCCCATGCACCTGTGTGTGCCTAAGTGGTATAAAAGCTTACTAACCATTTCCCCTTGGATTATGGGGTCTTACATTGTGCTTCCCATCCCCATCTTCCAGCTCAGGGTCACAGAGCCCAGAGAACAACTCAGCCTAAGAATGAGGAGGCAAAGAAGGTATTAAGTACTTCTACCGTTTCCTCATCACATCCAATAAAGATGGAGATTTTCCTTACCTCCCCTTTTGTTGCTAATGTATTTACAGGAACAGTTTTTATTGTCTTTTACAGCAGTAGCCAGATTAATTTCTAGCTGGGCTTTGGCCCTTCTGATTTTCTCCCTTCATAACCTCAGAACATCCTCGTAGTCCTCCTGAGTTGACCACCCCTTTTTCTGAAGGTCATAAAGTATTTTTTTTCCCCTGAGTTCCAGCCAAAAGTCTCTTTTCAGCCAGACCAGTCTTCTTCCCCACTGGCTTGTCCTTCAGTATATGGGGACTGCCTGCTCCTGTGTCTTTAAGATTTCGTTCTTGAAGAATGTCCAGCCTTCCTGGACTCCCTTGCTTTTCAGGTCTGCCTCCTAAGGGACTCTGTCAACCAGTTTCCTAAGCAGGCCAAAGTTTGCCCTCTGGTAGTCTAAAGTTGCAGTTCTGTTATACTCCCTTCTTACTTCTTTGGGAATTGAAAACTATCATTTTATGGTAGCCATACCCAAGAAGGCCTCCAATCACATCACTCACAAGTTCTTCTCTGATCATAAAAAGGAGATCCAGCAGGGTACCCTCCCTAGTTGGCTCACTGACTGACTGTGTCAGGAAGTTACCTCCACACACCCCAGGAACCTCCTAGACTGTTTCCTCTCTGATACGTTCTATTTCCAGCAGACACCTGGTAAGCTGAAGTCCCCCACAAGACCAAGGGAGGGACTATTGTGGGACTACTCCCAGCTGCCTATGGGATATTTCATCTGCCTCTTCATCCTGGTTAGGTGGTCTGTAACAGACTCCCACCGTGATATCTGCCTTGCTGGTCCTCCCTCTGATTCTCACCCATAAACACTCAATCCTATCATTACCATCGTTAAGCTGTAGACAAATCAAAACACGCCCTAACATACAGAGTTCCTCCATTGCCTCTCCTTCCTTGCCTATCCCTTCTGAAGAGTTGACAGGCATCCACTGCAGCACTCCAGCTGTGCTTTTTCACACCTATGATGGATAAGTGCAGGCGGGTCACACTGCCTGAAGGACAGCTGCTGGCCATATTCACACTTTCTCCCTGCCTGTCACCAGGGCTCACAGCTGGGGCTCCAACCTGTACTTGGATTCCTGGCTTTAGCTGGCCAGGGTGTGGGAGCCCTCTGTGCTGGGTCTGCTTTCTATCTAATCAAAAGCACACATGATAACCCACCTGTGACACAGCTTGGGTGACAGAAGCACTCATCCTCCCAGGGGCTGGTACGTGGGGCTGTGCCTGATGGTCAGGTCCAAGGATGAATCTGCCCCTGAGCATGCATACAGCAGGCTGAGACACTGACAGGCAGTTACCACTCATTCAAACTCCAGGCAATGAAAAGAAAGTCCTTCCCCACTGGAAAATCCTTTGCTTTGCAGTAAGCCTCCTTAGACATTCCTTTATTGTGTGTCAGCCCAGAGGTGTAGGAGCTGCAGTTGCTAGAAAACGTGAACAAGGAGGCTGGTACAGAGACTGCTTACTCATAAACCCATGTAAAGCACATCCACTCTGAAAGGTGACTCAACAAAGAGAAGAAGAAAAGCCAAATCTTACCTGGCAGAAGAAAATCCCAGAGATGGTTCCTACCAATGTTTGTAGGTAAGCTCCCTCTATTGTCTGTGCATACTCATACGTGCTTGCATGGACTCTGGTCTAAGCTTAAAAGCAGGAAAAATTGGAGGGGAAAACCACCTCTTAGAAAGTACTCTGAGGATGGTACATCTTATACTGGCTATGGAGAAAGGAAAATGCATAAGGGTGGGAGAACTTATTTTGTCTCTTTTCTTGCCTGAGCATTTGGTATTTGTCTCCCGCCCTCATCCTTCCCCCCACCTCCTCAATGTTTTCTTCCTTTCTCTCCTCCTATCAACTCCAGGACAGCTCAGAGACAGGCAAAGCAAATGTGCTGGGTATCCTAGCTGGAAATCCTGAAGAGCACCTAAACCCTTCCAGAGATATTTATCTTTGTAAATTGCTGTTTGATGGGACACGTGACACAGCTTTGTGGAGAGGAAAGAAAAAAAAAAACCAGTCCTGATCTTCTTAATTGCTCATTCCCAGGAAACAAAAGACTTCAAGGGGAAATGAACCAGAAAAAGAGGAAAAAAAAGAAAAAGAGGGGTGGGGGAGGAGGAGACGGTGGTGTGCATGGGAGAAGGTAGGGAAGGTAGGATGTAGGGTGATTCACAAAGATTTCGCATTCAGACCCTGTTCCTTCCTGGTAGGTCCAGTACTCTCTGCTCCCCAAAAGCCTCAAGGCAAACTTCTTATAAAGACAATGTAAAACCAGAACGAAAAGACCCATTAAAGGAGAGGACAGAACTGCATGGGAGAGTAGGACAAGTCTTTTGCCACAATGAAGGGATTATTTTGCAAAGTTCATTCCCACCCTGTGTTTTTCCTGTCACAATGTCACAAATGAAACCACATTTACCTGCAAGTTTGTGTAAAGGTGAAGAATGTTTCTAGTTCCCAGTGCAGTTGCTTGAACTGAGAGAGGCTATAAATCATGTGTCTTCTGCTAACCTTTAAACTTTACTTATACAAACAGAGAAGGTATTAAAACTCTAAATTCTTTTTCCTTTCTTTCTCTCTCCCACCCGTTGCAGAAGGGTATGGTTCCATTGCAGCTAAAACCTCACTGACATTCGAAACGGTGCTATGCCAAACATGGCACCTTGGACCAGGATTCTACTTTCCGACATTTAATACGAATTAGTCATTATATATCCTTTTTGGGTTCTTAATGCAGCTGGAATTTTATTACACTGCATGTAATTCACATTTTGTACTTTAATGTATCTTACATCCTTAGGTTTGGAAATTTGGAAATCTCTTTTCCCTTTTTCTGAGATAACAAGGAGCCTAATATTCCACAGGAATTAGTGATTAAGAGAATTAGTGATTATGAGTTCTCTCATAGAACAGCTTCCAAACTGTTTCCTTCAGTTATTAGGAAAACTGAGTTTACACAATACAGGATCTGTACCTTTAATCTTTGTTGCTGACCTTGTCTCCTTCGATGATTAGTTATTATGCCACTGCTAGCCTTCACCACAATGTCCCTTAATATCCCTCATGTTCAGAGTCATAAACTCTTTATATAAATGCCTTTTACATAAACTTCTAAGACCCCATTATGCTACAAACCATATTGATGAACACCAGGGCATGGTCTTCTGCCCTTGAAGAATGATTTTATGCAGTTTAAGATGAATGCTTTGAAGAATGAGGCCTCCAAGAGTAAGTGCAATCTTCTCATCTTTCCTGTATTTCTGCTTCATTGTAAAACCTCAGCATCAGCTTTCTATCACAGTTGGGCTTTTACTGGAATTTCTTTATAGAGTTTTCTCTGACTTCTTTAGAGGTATAGATAATATCTTAACTGCAGCTTTATAAAAACCACCCTGGAGGAGGTATTTTCCATTATGCAGAGTTTTCTTAAACCTTCCAGAAAAGCACCTTTATGAGCTAATTACAGCAGTTCCTCAGAAATGGTCTTATTTATGTCCTCTATAGTACTTTTCCAGATGCTCAGAGTAAATGAATACAAGATCCTCACTAAATCTCAGTGAGTTCATCTGACAGAGAAGAAAGTCTCATCCAGGTAGGAATTCATTAGTTTTCCAGGCCTCCCAGGCCATGGCTATCACATGGAAAGGAAATGCAGTACATCGCTTTCTACAATTTACTTACAAGAACTGAGACAGGGGAAACAAACCACTACCAATTCCAATAGAGGACATGATGCTTCCTGTGTGTCACTTTTCAGTGCCTCCCACAGCAGAGCACTTCCCAAGCACAGCAGCACAAAACTCAGTGGAAGCTTGCTAGACAGTCAATCAAACAAGAAAAGTTTTACCTTCCCATAGTCCTACAAGAAATTGCTTACTTATATATACTTATTCTGTAATTGAAACAAAGCCTTTAAAACAGCTACAGGACAAAGAATCAGACTAAAGCTTGAAGTCTTTTTACTTTTCATTCCTACTTGGTACGAGTTACAGGAAATTAGAAGCGAGACCACCTTGATTTCTAAAGCACAGGATTAAATTACTTACATTTATAAAGCCTAGTCTAGCCATAGTGAATGGCTGTGACAAGAGTAATCTTGATTCATAGACATATCAATACACTAACAACACAGCAGGTTTGTAGGTCAGCCTTTAAACCATCCAACAACAACAAATCTCTGAGGCGTAGCTCCAGGGAACCAGCTGCTTCTTTTTCAAGCACATTTCAGGAACAAATGCTAACCTTGTAAAGACTTAAATCTCCCCACCTCCCCCACGTTCAGAAGCATGAACTTTTCCTTTGTAAAAGACATTTTTTTAAAATATATTCCAACAGACTTATTTAAATCATAAGGGCTTTCTTGTAAAGATAAACTTTATAGGGAAATCTGAAAACACACATAACAGCTGCAAAGAAACATTTTTATCTGATTGATAGAAGAAAAATGTTGACTTTTTAAAAAAGAAAACCAAAATGTATAAATAGGTTTTTGAATACCACAGCACCTTAAAATCTGAACTTCTACATGATTTCTATGTCTGACAAGAGAAGAGATTCCCAAACCTTAATACTGTGTTGCAAAGCAAAGCTACGTACAAACTCTTGTAGAATTAGTCTTCAACTACTCAGACTGACACTGGCCAAATGCTCCTTTATTATTTCATTTATGACAGCACATGAATATTCCGAGCCTGAACCACTCCACTGTGCCTGCAACAACTCACAGAGAAAGATGGTCAGTCATGGCAGCAACTGCTTGTGGCCAAGACTTCTCCTATGGCAATGATCTCCTGACCCCTGGAGAGGAGCTAAGATGAATCAGACAAGACTGAGAGAATCAACTAAAGTGTAAGTAATACTCAGATTTGAAGGAAAGGGATTGAACTGTTCAGGTTTGCTCAAGGTCATGCAGGAAGTTTGTGCAGAGCTCAGGAAAAACTCGAACAGATCCAGATCTCTTGCATCCTTGTCCAGAGAGCAGGAATCTCAAGGAATTACACCACTGTTGAGTCTGGAAATGAAGCTGCCAGAATAAAGGGAACTTAGAAAGCATGATGGCTTGGGAGCACCTTCTCTGTCAAAGAAACTTCTCCAAGTACTTAAATTTTAGTATGATTTAACTTTAACAATTGATAAAAATCTTATTTCTTCTAGCTGTGATTCTTAGGCAAATCTGTAGTTCACAGTCAATGACAAGCAGATACAGCAAAGACATTCAGAGTTAACTAATGAAGCAATCCAGTTTCACTGCCTATATAATTTTAATTGCTTTAGCTCTGCTACTTTATTGAAGTGGATTCATTATTTTAATTTTCCTCTTCTTTTTGTTGCCAGTCCTAAGAACATATTTGGTAAGAACATAAATGAATAGGAAACCTTCTGCGAGAGCAAACCTTTCATACCCATTCCACATCAAAGAACCAGAGACAAAGTATTCACTTCAGCTGTTAGTAGCTCTCAGGGATTGCCGTGAAAATTTCAGGCCTAAGAAGGGGAATGAATGAGAAATCCAGTAACATGACATACCTCTTCAGGGCAGGAAGCATTTGTACCCACTGGAGCTTTGGGGAGAATTTTAATTTACAAGAACGTAAGAAGAGAAACAAACTGGAATTTGTCCAGCCACTAGAGATTAATACCGTTAATCTTAATAAAATCCCACGGCACTTTCTGTAATGCAGGTAAGTTCTTCGAAGCAGGTTTAAACCCAAAGATTTTGGCTAGAAATGTGGAAAGAGAAGGTGTAAAGAATTTGACAGAAGAGTTTATTACACAGAAGGTGTTGAATTTGTAGAATATGATGCCTTTGGCAAGCACAGTAATAAGCAATTGCCATGTGCAAAGGATTGTGAAGGGAAGTAATTTACCAGCAACAACAAAAGTCACTGTAAATGAAGCCATCATGCAGATCAAAGAAGAACCTTCTGCTTTGTATTTCCTGGCTGCAGAGAAGTAGATGTTGCAGCATGTTATCTGTATCAGATTCACAAATGATTACAACCACATCTATCCCAGGTTATTTAGTGATTATAACTAGCAGTCTGGATTGGGTGTGACACAAGCTATCAAAACCTTGAGTAAAACTAATTTAAAGTTGCATGTTTCCTTCAATGGCTCATGAATTAATGCAATGATGGTATCACCCCTTGTCTGTGAAACTGTTCAACGAATTAGCTGGCTTTGACAGTTTCTATCTCAGCATGCCAAGTCTTTGGGATCCTTTAACTTAAAAATCTCCCTTGGACTGCATGAGATGACTACTCAAGAGCTACAGACCCTACCAGTCAGGGTAGCACCTGTAAATTACACGTGACTGTCAAAGTCATTTGCTGTTCTACCCCTGTATGAATCACTGAGAAATATGCAGGAAGTCCATGGTGGCATGAGGGATAATGTCAATTTCCACAGGATTTTGGTGAGAAAATTGAAGAAATATTAAAAGAAAGCATTGCTAAACAGAGCACTGAGAGTTCTCTGAGATTTCTATTTTTATTGAGACATTTTAAGTGCTTTTAGGAAAGTGAATTTCCTGGGGCAATTGAGAGTAATTTGAACACCTGGAAAACACAACATTTAATTGAGCTGCTACTGACTGTGCCTCATGGCCTCCTTTATGTTTCACCAGAACCCCAGGAGAGGCAGTTCATGTGTGGTCTCATTAGCAGATTGACTGCTTCTGCTCTGTGTTTTGTTGCTCATCAATTCCCATGGGAACATGTTGCTGTTTGGAGAGCTCTAGAGAGAGTTTGCAGTTTTTCAAAGACAGCGCTTTCTTTACCTTGGTAGGCCCTATTCTTTGTGACAAGCAGCACTGAAAGAAAAGTTTTTCTTTGCTAATCCAGTTGTATGATTCTCTGTGGGCAGCAGTGAATCTTTGGATCAAATAATTCCATGCTATGAAGTTATTAAGTGCTTGGGACAGACTAGCTGCAGCCTTATAAGCAGTTCCTTTAGAATAGGTATAACCAGATTCTACTTTCATAGTGGCAATGATGCAAAACAGTATCTTCCTAATCACTCCCTGGTGCAAATTTCCTTACATTTTTGCCAGTCAGAGTTTAAGGCAGAAGCAAAATAAACCTGTGGGACTTCAAAACTGACAGCCAGATATTTGGCTGATGTTTTTCCATATTTTGAAATCTGTTAAATTTTAAATTATTGGGAATGAGGCTTTGAATACACACTTGATCCAGCTAATCTGTATGCAGCCATTTCAAATATGGTGGCTGAAGAGCTCTCCAGATCTTTGATGAAAGAAGGTAATAAAGCATAAAAAATGGGGAAAATTTTTGACAGCTGAAAGATGCTTTTCTGAAATTGAAAGCAGTGAGCCAAGAAAGTAGCTAGATGTCAATCCTAGCCCACATAATGGACTAGCAAAATCTTTCACTGAAGAATATAATTACAAGAAAATTGATTTCACTTACTGATATCCATCCCACTTTAACAGATTACTTCTGTGATTAGTAAGGAAAACACTGTTAAGATAACACATTTCATTTTCTCTGGAAGCATTAGTCACTCTGCATCACTGTGGCTGAATAGCACCACATAATACAGACCACACTCAATCAGTGTGGTCCATATTAATTGGACAGAAGAACACACAGATGACATGTTGAAATATCTGTCATCATTAAAGAAGGATATTTACAATGAGACCTTTCACAGATTGGTTTAGCCACACAGCATTTAACATGGGATTTATTAGTGATCTGACATAAAGTGCAGAGTACTTAAAAAGTAAAAGTTGCAGGTAACTGGATACCAATAAATGCAAGCATGGGTCACTAAAACATACCAAGCCGGGCTGGCAGCTAAAATGGTAATTCAATATATGCTGGCTTTACTGGATTTGAATCAGTGTTTGAAGAGGCTACAGGTGCTTAAACTGAGAGCTGGGCACTGAAAGCACCTTGGTTCAATAAAGGAAAAAGAAACACAGCAAACAGGATACCACAGAATTATATTTATGTTGTACATTTGTCTTCACATTGCAACATCCACATTGTTCATTTTGTGACAAGTATTTCTAATAATATTGAATACATATTTACTGTATAATACATTTTACCAAGAGGCACTTCCAGTAATTCTGGCAAAAAGGAGCTTCATTATAGTGTCTAACTTACAAAACAGTAAAAATAAATAATGTTTATCTAAAAGATTTTTTTTCCTGTACAGAATCTATTTTGTACAAAACATTTATCAGCCATTAACTAAATCACTTAACAAATACTTGTGAAGAGAATATATTAAGTATTGCTACATGTATTGAGTGCAAGATACTAGTGAAAGGAAAAGAATTACTCTGTTTATGAAAATCACCTAAAAATACAAGGCCTTGTTCCTGAAGTGTTTAGAAAGGAGAAGCTCGGTTACAACAATATTGACAATATATAAATATAAATTAACGTATGTAGTACTTAGTGAAAAGAACACTGTGTTAAAAACTGGTGTGTACAAATCCTAAACAAGATGGCACTTCTCTGCATTGCCACTTTGGCTGGCAGTTAGTTTTTAAAATATTGCTTCAAAAGAATTATAAAGGTACACAAAACCCTTTTTCAAATAGAGCCTTATAAAATTACATTCCCACCCCCTCCCCCCCCCCTTTTTCTCACCTTTTGAAGTGAAAAAACTCAAGGAGGGATTAATTTTGAGATACACAGGTGATTTGCAGAAACTTGTTACTACAGCTGAGTCTGAATGAGCATCATAAAATAGTTCTGTCTGAGGCACAGTGCCCCAGGGTCTCAGGCCAGGAGTCAAAACTCAAGGCATAGGATATATAGCGACCAAATTTCTCCATGTTTTCTCCAGTAGAAAAACTTCAGTTGGCCTTTTGGGAATTTGAAAATACAAAATTTTTATGATTTAGCCCCAAAATCTGGTGGGGGATCAAGTGCTTCAATTATATCAAGACATGTAAAATTTTCATTCAGAAAGGGTTTTGACCTTGCTGGATTAATTTTGTGGTTACTTTAATCAAAATGAGATTATCTGCTTTTTCAATCACATCTTGTACATGATATGAATGCTTGTATACTGTTACCCAGAGGGCCAAACTGTACTGGAAAAAAAAATATATCTGAAAAGTATCACTTCCAGAACTGGAGGCAAAGGTTACAAAAATGTGTTTCTGTTGGAAAAAATCCTAGATGTTCTTCTATCAAAAGCACTAGAAAAAAAACTGCCACCCCTCAGTGAAAATGTGAATCTGTCAAACAAACATACAGTATGAATCACATCTTTTTAAAAAGTGAACTTAAATTACTTTCCATCATGCAAATATCTTATATTGATTACTCAAGAAAAGAAGACTTAACTTGAGAAAAGTAATGACCAAATGTATGCTGACATGGTTGAAATATTAAAAATATTGACACCACATAGCAGATACTCATGTTGTCTTTGATCTTTCAAGTTACCATATGCAGTACTGTATTAACGTTTGCAAACACCTGAAAAAGAAAATTTTGCATTCAAATGCAGATTTTCATCATCTGTCAGAGTTAGGTAGGAATTCTGAAAAGAAAAGATAGTTTTAACAGACAACAGGCTTTCTGCCTCGAGTAGTATGTACACACATGGCAAAGGCTGGAGTGTTTTCTCTCTGATCAGATTACAGACCTTTTATGTGTTTTTCCTTTTTGTGAAAGCATAAGGGCAAAATGGCATGGCTGGGGAGGAAAAAACCCAACCACAACAAAACCCAAACACTTCAATCTACTTTAAATAAATATTTAAAAGCAAAGAGTGATTGCTAATTCACATTAATTGTTTGTGTTTGTTGTGGTAAAGGAAGATGGTGTCGAAAACCAGAGCATCTAAGACCACTGCCTTGGGGCTATCACACTGAGCAAACCACAGTGAGGTACGTACAGAGTTGGAATACTTACTCTAAAGTATTTCTACTTTGACAACGCCACCTGAAAGTCAGCATTTGTTCTTTACCTTCCCCCAGTTCCTCCCCCCCTGCCATGCCGTGCTGCCTGGGACCCCACACCATTTGCAGGCCAAAGTTCCAAGAGCAGCTCCATCTGTACTCCTGAGGGAGACCAAGCTAACTCACACCTGCTTTGCTTATTTGATCTGCGTCAGTGCCACAGCACACACCGTGCTTTGCTTATTTGATCTAATTTCTACATGTTGTTTGCTTTTTTTGTTTGTTTTTTGTTTTGTTTTGGTTTTTGTTTTTTGTTTTTAAATTAGGACAAGAGAATTCAATCATAAGAGGTACATGGTCCACAGCTGTGGCAAAGTCCTTTATACCTGCTCTTGTACTTCCACACAGACAGAAGAACTGGGTGTCCCTATATAATTCACTGATGGCCTACACCACTTTTCACACTTGCAGATTTCAGAGCTGCTCCTTGCTGCACACAGCTCCCATATGTTCTGCCATCTACAGCAGAACAAGTCTCATCTGTTGTTCCACTTCTATGCCTTGGCATTGCAAGTAAGAAAAACAATGGCATGGACTAGCCACCTGAAAAGCTCAACTGAAATAAGTATCATCATAATTTTTCCTCCTCTAGCACCAAGAAAATTTTTTTTTAATGAGGGAGAATTAAAGTACTTACATCAAAAATTTGTTTTAGTTTACTACTAGTTTACTACTACTGTTTTTCAGCATGACAGACCATGTGCAAGACTAAATGGTTTTACCTGAACTCATCACCTTCCAGAAGAAATAGTTTTACATGTGCAAGCACTTGGGGAATTTTGGCACACACCTTGAGTGACATTGGCAAGATTTCAAACTGCATAATTCTTACTGTTGTTTCAGTTTTATCAAAGAACTGTGTGAACTGGCTCAAGCTTTTGCCCCCTTTTGTCATTGCAAGAATAGAATCCCCCCAAACCTACCCGTACTCCTCTGCCTGCAGGCTCCTGAGGAGCTTACGTTGTCCTAAGAATTCAGGTGGGTGCTCAGGCAGGCAAGTTCTGCATCCTACCGAGGAGGCATGATGTATTTTTCTTCAAGAGAACACCTGCCTGCCAGGAAAATCCCACTAATGGCCTCTGAATAAATCATAATTAGGATGTAAATGGAGGATAACTCTCGCACTGCTCCCTCCACCACTGGGATTCAATAACTACCACAGCAGGGGCTAAATCCCTGCTTTGATTTACCTCCAGAGGAATGTTGTTTTGCTAAATGAAAGCGATGAAAGTCAAAGAAAGATTTATCATACTAAGTTGCTCTCAAAAGTACTGGTGCTATTTTGCTCTAATTCAAAGTTTGCCTCCAATAAACAGTATTTTTTGCTAGCTCTCCCAGTGACTGCTAAGACAGCTGCCACGTAATTTCAATTATTCCCCCATCTGTTCAGAAACACTTAATACAAATTTTCTTCAGCAGGCACGGACCCTCTTATTTGATGGGTCACCTGAAAATATACATACAAAAAAAAGACACTTCCCCCCCCCCCCAGTGGGAACAATTATCTTCTGTGTAGTGCTGCCACTCTTTTGACTAATGTTGCAACATCACACAGTAATTAAAACCCCAGAAACTCCATCGCTACTTCTTTCTAGGGGGATTACATTTGATTTTGAAAGAAAGGGAATACTGTGTTGTACAAAGTTTGTTTCATACTGGACTACAATTTCCTTTTCTCTTTCTCAAGAATTGCCAGTTTAACCTTCTCCCTGTATATCTACAGCTCCAGCAACTTGAGGACTAATTACACCAGCGCTGTGCTAACAGCTGAGGAATACCCTAAGTTCTCAGGCCAATGTCCAGGCCCGACACTCGAAAGAGCAAGCAAGTATCCATGCCTGCCTCCCTGCTACAGTGCCTGCAGCAGACCTGGGAGAGGCAGATTCTCTTCTCCGGACATGTGCCTCAATCTAATCTTCCACCTATGAGGCAATGGAATAGATGTTGAAGTAATTCTCACATTTGTCCTTGAATTAGAAACCTTTCTTCCTTAATCTAATAACACTGGAACATCTCAAACATAATAGTACTTGCAAAAGTATTAGCAAATACACATTTTTATGAATTGCAGGTTTTCTGACAGTCAAAAGTCTCACAGAAAAGACACAGGATGTCATTGCTGCCATCCCAACCTACTGAATGCTATGTCAGAAGGCACAGCTTTAGAATGAACCACAGCACATCTGTGTTGCCTCTTCCATGCTTGAATCAGCTGGTGCATCTCATGGGGTATTTACTGGTCAAGTGCCTTGTGCCTTCTGTGGATCACAGCCCTGGGCAGAGCTGGGTTTGCTGGGCTGCCCAAGCTCACACTGCCTGGCACATCTGGCTGTGCATATGGAAAATCAGTGAGAGAGTGGACTCAAACCTGCAACCATCTTTATCAATAGCAAAGCCCTCACCATTACCAGCGCAGGATCACACCACATCGACCAAGCATCACGTGCCACATAATTAATGAGACTTTGCACGAGTACTTCATTAACACCTGGGGCCAATCACAAACTTTTTGCTGGATTATACTTACAGTAAAAGTTTCAAAAGTGACTAAACTCCATTTTGGAAATTGACAAAATTCTCTAAGATCTCAAGTCCTACTAAAAGCTGGTAGGGCTTAGGCTGCCCTACCAGCTACTGACAGCTACCCTAGACCTGCTCAGCTCACAGCTCAGCAGCATGGGCACAGTGCTGGATATCAACATGCCTCATGGGCTGTACCACTGACTGATGCTCAGTGAGATAAGACCCTTGAATTCTCCATAAGGCATTCTACTTTCTGGGATGTTTCTGAAGCAAGTAAGAAAGATGTGTCCAGAATTTCAGAAAAAAAAATTGTATCTAAAAAAGCAAACAGAAACTTAGGACAACTTTCTGAAGAAAACATATGAACTTAATGTCCAGCATGGAAAGCATAAAAAGAGAGGTGGGTACAGAATTTGCTTGGATGCTAAATGGTACTTTTAGAAGCATCTATCTGAGACTTTACAGACTTTACTTCCTTCCAAATTCAGACCATCAAGATCTCATGAACTTCTAATAGTTCACTAAGGGTTTTACCTTGAGGTTTTATCCAAATGCATCCACTCAGAAGGTCCTAAGCAAGCACAATCTTGGATTTTAGTTGCTGATGATACAGAAAGACATTAACAGATGATATCAGGGTAAAAATTAATGAAAAACTATCCTTGCATTGCTAAAAAATGCATTCTCAAATTACACCTGGCCTGGGAACCATTTGCTGCCAGAATGTGACTGTTACTTGCCACACGGGCGTTCACTGGTGACACACAGCTATTTCCCCAGCTTTCTGTAAGGATTTCACTCTGAGAGGAAGGGAGTTCCAAATGCTGCCAAGAGCACAATAAAATCCCTTTTTCCTAGTAGATTCTGCAACTCACTTCTGATACATGGCTTGCAACATCGCACCAAACACCATCTTCCTACTGGAGGAGGCAGATGATTTTCAGAGATGAGAATCAACACGCTCTGTGCACAGACTCAAAACAAACCAAGAAATGCCAGGTTCCCTTAAGAACTAGAACATAAACAGTAAACTATGGCCCTTTGGATATGATGGAAATTGTTGCTTCTAGACACAGGCATTTCAGGGTTCTTGGATACTGAAGTCGCAGACTTGTCCTCAAAAGTAATAATAGAAACAATTTGGGGCTTTCTCACTCTCTACTTCTATGTGTTCCTTCTGCAACACAAACATAATGAGAGAAGTTATATTCCACTATTTATAAACAGCACGTGACTACTGAGCAAACTGGGAATATGGGTACAAAAGGGCTTACATGTAATTGCTATGTGAGGGGCAAAGTGTTCACCACACTGGAGCTGCCAGCACTGCAAAAAGCTTTTCCTGCTTTTAAAGAACTCAAAAACTAAAATACATAAATTTTTGTTACTGCAAAACACTGTTTAAATGGGGTTTGCTTTCTCTGGTATCTAACAAACCTCTCTGCATCCTGTATATATACCAGAAACCCATATCAACATTGTAAATCCACCTGAGATCTGATCACTTTGCTGATAGAATGCAATTATTTTTCATTATTGTTTTTTCTTTTTCCATAAAAGTATTGCACAGGCTGTGGTTTATTTGGGGTTTGCAACACCAAAAGATTACACAAAGTGGAAAACCATCATGATCTAGACTCTGAAAGTTTGCTGCAACTGCAGGTCAAAAGCTTTGCTTCTTTTAGACTATGAACTATTATAAACCCCCCCTGAAAACTACCTGCTTCATTATCTACTAAAAAGCCCCCAAACAAGAAATGGTATTCACATATTTGTTGTAAAAATTCTCTGGATTTTCTTTTGTGTTATATTTAATCCAAGCTGGGAAATTTTGTGATCATTGCCTGCCAGAAATGCACTGCAAAGACTAAAACTCAGATTCTCAAGGATTGAACACCTGCAGAAATTGGATTCTATTACTATTTGGAGTGCAAAAAAGGTCACCTCTTCCCAAGTTAACCACTCCCAGCTACTTCAGCTTCTTCACTGGTATGCCTTCCAGTTTGGACAGAATCAACAGTCATTCTGATTTTAAGCCTGTCAGCAACTCATTTGCTGTAAAAGACCTCAGTTCACCAAACTATATCCACAAACAAGCTTCTGTAGCAATTCAGTAGCAATTTATGACAGCTGCATTGGCAATACAGAAAGAAATCTTAACAAATTAGAAGCTGACACTGATTTTACATAATGGCAACCAAAAATGATGACTAGAAAATGAGTAATTCCAAATACAGTAATTCCATTTCTGCCTACTTTTAGGATGATTTGTCTTAGTTCAACCCTGTATATGCCTGCTTAGGGGAGTATGTGGAACTCCACTTGCAGGATTTTGCCTCATTCTTGAATGCCTCTCGGTAATTTTACCAACTGGTCACTCATTTACACTTTCTGCTATAACTTCTTTTTCCTTCTTCTAGCAAAGACAATATAAAAATTGATATAAAAAATCCAGTCCCAGTGACCATGCACTGAAAACGGAAAAGAAAGTGCTTGGAGATGTGACATTTTAAAATATCTCTTTAAGTTTAATTTTTATAAGGACAGAATGAGGCATATTAAATTCTTTTCATACTGTAAGGTATGAGAACTTGTACAAGAAAACCCCAAGTAAAATGATTAATCCAAGTGACTGAAAAGGCGTGAAAACAGTGCAAATCAGAATTGGCAGAGACTTGCTGAGATCTTGGAGACATCTGTTTTTGCTTTTGAATGAAGTCTGCTATGTACTTTAAAATAAGAGTGCAATTTGGATCTTTGCTTTTCCAATTTCGTTGAGAAACACTTAGTAAATATTTCTGCTAAGAGCATTCAGAGCCATGCTCTAGAGTCACTCTGTTGAAAGGCAAACACCTCTAGTGGTAGGAGTAAGATTGGGGCAGTATCAGGCAAATGCAACTTGTAAGAAATCACAATCCTGTTTTGAGTAAAAGCTCATGCTAATGGAAATGCAAAGCAAAAAGAAACTGAAGTGATAACACACATGATGATTGGCTTTGATAGAAAATGTTTTCCAACATTTTTGGGGGAGGTACCAATAGGGTCATGAAATACAGTGAATGTATAACAATAGCAAAAAGTGATGGATACAGTGTTGGAAATTCAATACAGAAAGGACTTCTACAAACTCTGCCTTTCATAAACATTCTTACACAAGCAATCCTCTTGGGGGCCGCAGGATCAAAATATAAAAAGCATACACAGTCAAATGATTTCTGAGTGATACTGAACTTTATATATATAACTCTTTTTGTGGGAACAAAACTCTAAATTGTGTGGTACTGATTGGTGCTGCCAATCCCAAAGAGTATTAATATATTAAAGCCTTGATTCTGTAGACCACTGGCTTCCCAGAAAGGTCTCTACAAATTACTCAAGACTTTATTTGGTGGGTTTGGAAATGGCTACACTGTATACAAAAGTTTTTGTAGTTATTTTTTAAAAAATTAGCTTTACAAAAAACTTTTCCCTTTTTTTCTCTTTTTTCTTTTTTTTTTTTAAAGATACCATTATCTACAGGAACCCATAAAAATTTTTCCATATTTACATCTAAATAGCTAATCATTGACAAACATTATATTGTGAAATAAAATATTGAAAGTGAATATCCAACCTTTTAAATAGACATTTGGCTCACAGAATAAACAACAGAAAAAACAAATAAACAGAACAACAACCACAAAAAGATCTGTTCTTCCTACAGGCCTGATCTTTTCCTTTCTCTTAATAAAAAAAGCAAAAAAAGAAAAAAAGTATATGGTGGGGTCAAACATGCTGCTTCTAAGCAGAAAGCCAGCAACAAACTGCTCCTATCCAGCACCTCACACTGAAAAAAAAAGCTCTCTAAAGCTCATGTGAGTGAGCTGAGATATACACGTGCCCTGTTGATGCAGAACTGGCACCTGTCTCCTGCACTGCTCCTAATGCATCGTTTGCCTTTTATTCTGAGGAAGGGCATGGCCCCATGCTCCCCTTCTTCTGTTCTCAAGAGATATAGTGTAGCTTCATTCTTAAATTATGTATTTGGCCACTGATGCATGGAGGCACAAGGTTAAGTTAGGAAGAGGACAGCATGCCTCTACCTTCCAAGCACGTAAATTTGCTCTCTCCTTTTCTGCCCAAAGATGCACACTGCCCCACACAGCTATTCATGCACTCAGAAGTATACAGAGGGCCAGGCCCTCTCAAGGGGAACAGACCAGGATGCCACACTGTCCCTTGTAACCCCCTTTGGAAAATAAATTTCCTGGCATATCCCTTTTGCCAGCAGTCTGGGAAGTGCCAAGGGGGAGGATGAAGAGGAGGTGGAGGAACTCACACAGCTGGATGGGGCCAGGCCCAGCAGCCTGGGCTGCCATGACCCCTGCTGAAAGGCTGCTGCTGGCAGCTGAAGTGCAAACTGGGACTTGGAGGGAATGCAAAGCTCCTCAAATTGGTCTCCAGCTCCCTTGTGGGGACAAATTCTCTGAAATTCAGGCCTTTTGTTTGTTGTCGTGTACTGGGACATGTGCTACAGCTACTGTAATAAGAACTCAAACTATGCTATATTACTTTACTTCCACTCACACCCACAAACACCTCTTCATGCACACATAGATGTTGGCAGGTTATATCAGCATTCATATAAAGCTTTGGAACTTTTATCCCTCAGCATTAAGAGCAAAAGCTGCTTAACTGGTACCTTATTGTTAACTGCAAATGTGCTTTAGAAGCAGCATTTCCTTAGATAACTTTCTTCTGTAAATATCACAGTGACCATAATATATCATTAAATGTATTTTGCTGAAGTGCACAGCCAATAACCATGGCTATATATATATTTATATAATTCCACCCACCCCCAAATCTCTTTAAAGAAAGTCTGTAAAAGCCGGTGTCGCAGTGTGAAAGCTTCCTTGAGCATAGGAGTTTAAACAATGTACCTCACCATTAAAAGGAAAGAGAAACAAATTAAACAGCTGTAGGCGCATTATCCCACACTTCTACAGTGTTGTGTCTAAATGCTGTGCTGGCTTGAGAAAGCATCTGCGCACAAGTCAATCTGTCTTAAAATACTGCTGTAAATATTGTCATTGGTTTGGTTCTACAGTTGTGTTCTCCTCTTCATCCCTTTTGGGTTTCCCTTTCTCTTCCTCCTCTTCCCTGATGGCCTGGATTTGTTCTGAAGACTGATGCAGTGTGGACTGCTCCGTGCCTTGCTTCTCTGTCCCAGCTAACCTCTCCTCGTCCTCAATCACTTTCTTCCACATTTTATGGTTCTGAAGCAGGTGCTGAGTGATCTGACAGTAGATTTTCCTCCTCTTGAACTTCTTCTTTCCTGCAAAATACCATGTGGCATTAAGGTACTATTTTCTGTGAGAGAAGAAGAAAAAGGGACTGAAGGTGTAGAAAGCAGACAGGGTGTACTACGGCATATAGGCACTGAATCAACAGATTTTGAAACTTACAAACTTTAACAGTCTTAAATTCAAAAACCTATACCTCTCCAGACCTCCAGGAGAACAAACTGGTTTCCTGCATAGTTTGAGCCTCAGCTTCATCCTATCATAAGCTGCATGCTGTCCCTGACTATGCAGCTCACAAACACATCTAGTGCTTGAATGATTAGCATAAAACATGTTGCTAAGCTGTTCCTGCTCATTTTTTTGTATCAAGTACTTAAAAGACTGATCAACCTACTCAGTAACACACACATCACATTCTGTGCCCTCTCCCCCCTGGCCCCCAATGGATCCCTGCTGAATGCCCTGTAAAAAAACAAAAACAGTCACAATTTTGTTGTCTCCACATTTTAGCTCTGATCTGAGCTGTAGAAAAATAATGAATGAGCAAGCATTAGTAATTAAAGGAGGGAACACATTCCTATGTTCCTTTTTCAAAGACAGAGATTGACCATTCCACCTTTGGGGTGGAGATGACCTTAAAGCCTTTGCACAACATTGCTTCAGCAAAGAAGACTGACCACTAAACACTATCAGGAAGCTTGCTCGTCTTTGGTTTTGAAGCATCAGTTCCCTGCTGCTAACCTATAAAATGTTTTTCAAGTAGTAGTTCTCATGGCTCCTGACACAGCTGCACTGCAAGTGTTTTGCTGTCTGAAGTGTGTTTTTTTCTGTATCAGTATAGCCTGTTCAACATAGACTCTTAACTCCTGAATGGTACAGAGCTTGAAAATGTTCCCTGGTCATCAATAGTGGCAATGGCAGTCACACAGCTGAAATAATAACCCCTCCAAAGACAACTGCTTATTTCTCTTTTAAAGAAAATGACGCAGAGGAATCTTTTGTACCAAATAAATTTGCATAGATTAGTATTTGCAGGTTGCCTAAAGTATCTCTGTGTCAGGATCCAAAATGTTTAGCCCTTGAAGCTTTTGAACTGGAAACAAAGAGCTTTTCACTGAGCACAAACCAAATCCAATTCAATCCTTCATTAGAAAGCCCTCAGTTCCCTGTAGGAAACCTTCAGGTTTAGCACTAGTAAGAAGTCCCTACTCTGCCAATACTGCAGCAGGACATTCTCTCCTGGGTTTCCTGGGTGACCCCGCATCTTGCTGCTCTCTGCAGACACCAGCAAGCACTTGCTGTGCTCTGAATTACTAAAGACTGAGTCTGTTTAATTGTTTAATTCTTATGCTTCCATCACAACTCTGGGGGAATTACCTACATAATAACAGAAAACAATTTTAAGCTACCTTAAGGTTCAATAACTCTTTATCTCAAATGCTTTAGTGAATTATCAGGACCTAGGTGAAGTGTTTTCTTCTACAATTATATTTCCACCTGCCTAAAAGGCATTTCCATCAAGAAAAAGAGCTTCCCCAACATTTACACAACTCTGTATGTACGTATCTGACATCTCAACCTCTTGTTTCACTGAGAAAGTTTAGAACATCCAAAATTGTGTTGATGATAGGTATAAATTTCTAATGACCTGTAAGACCCCTATATTGGCACAAAAGTTGCTGTATGTACCTGATTCAGGTCCACACAATCACATAGAATTTAGGGAACTGGAAGAAAACAGTCCGCAACATGCTCATATGATCAAGAAATAAGCACCCACATTTGGTAAGAATGAAATAGAAATAACTTGTTTGGGTATTTCAAAATTTCTGATACATTCATTTTTAAGGTTTTGAAAAAATGATAAAGAGTCTAAAAGCACCAGGTTGAATATTAAAGTACTGTTATGGAGTAGAATGTGAAAAAGAAAACAGAAGACAAATAAAAAATGGTCTGTTTGCAATGTGACAAGGGTTAATAATGGTCTGTGCTTTTAACCTGAAAGCAGCACTGCTGGACTTGACTAGCAGTGATACAGAAGGTATGTGAATAGAGAAATGAGGTGAAAGGGAACTAAGGCTTTTAAAGTAAGGTTAGACACTCCAATGGATAAATGAGAAGATCCTTTACCTTTCTTTTTAATACTGCAGTATCATTTTCAGGCTTTGGGGTCTATGTTGGTTACTTACTGCATACGCTTTCCGTCTCTAGGTGATTCCATAAGTGCCAGTCTGCCACTTCAATATGTGGCTCTGCCTGCTATTACAGAGCTGGTAGACCATAAGGTGCCAAAACAAACCTGTGTGGGCTGTATTACCTACTATTTGCTGTTGTCAACAGCATCTTTTGTGCATGAGAACCTGCTAAACTTAAGTTACAAGCAAATGTGTGTGACTTAACAACAGCAATGATTTCTTAAGTATAAAATGTATAACACTGGATCTTACTAGAGACATAAGGTCAATTATGCACATCGAGAGATGAAAATTTTAGTTCTACATCCTTATGTGACTTATTGTAATCATCAAATCCTTCCACTTCTCAGCTTCCAAGACAGAAAACAGGGATAGGCATGAAAATGTGTGGGAAAGAACAGAAAAAGTGAGGCTGTTAAGAGAAAAAAAAAATCACTATTTCACTAGTGCATGTAAAGCTAATGCTTTGCAGAGGGATTAAATATAGGGGAAGGGGAGAAAGATGACCAGGAGGAAGGAAATAAAAGAACAGTAGTAGGAAATTCAGGGGAATGAGGAACACAAAAGAGAGGAAAAGTTAAAGCATGCAGGATTAAACTGGTAAAACAAATAGGTCTACAGATAGAGCCTTTTATCTTAAAAATCACTTCCAGTGAGTGCCTGAGATCTTTCAAGGTACAGGTTTCCTCTCAGTATGACAAATGTTGGCACTGTTGCCCTTCTGGAGTAGATGCAGAAGACTATTTGCTTTAGTTACTGATTTAGTAACCTTTAGCCAGAAAGGCCAAGTGACACAGCTTCAAACACACAACACAGCAATGCTCAGTGCCAAGTCTCTCCCTGTTCTTACCCACACATTATCTTGAAGAGATTTGCATTAAAACACTTCCATTGCTAAAACCTCTTTTACGGCATTAGCATCTCAGAGCCTCATTCTATTATTCCTGTACATAATGCTAACTTGTGGAAATGAGTGCTTTCCAGGAAAAAACCTCTCAACCATCCTTTCTGCAACTGCAATTGTTGCAGTCTACTTACAGTCTAAAAAGAGTCTAAAAAAGTCTCATGCACAGACAGCTGATCCACCACCAGAAACCTCAACTGAAGGCAGAAATGAGTAGGAGATAAGAACAGCAATACACATCAGTCCTGAAAACATGGAGCATCCCCATTACCAATGTAACTGGCTATATTCCAGCTTTACCAAAGGCAGCACTGAATCACTGTAACTCTGGAGACGCCCATGTTGAACTTCACCAGTTCACAGTCTCTATGCTTTTACAATATGTCTGTTTAGCTATTTGGCCACAATATCAAACTTTCTCTGTTGAAAAATTTAAGTGTGACCATCTTACTGGATTCAGTATTTTCACAAGTTTCCATTTCTGCTGTTTCTTCCTCTTCATGCTCATCAGTGTCTCCTGATTCATCACTATCTTCTATCCATTTTCCTGGCATCAGCCCTGCTGAGTCATAGGAGTTACACAGTGGTCCCACAATGTGAGTGATGAAAGATTCCTGGAGGTGTGCCAGCTGAGGAGCAGAGCGATCCATGAAGGGACTGATCGGCAAGCCCAAGCTAGCCTCTTCATCACCCTGCAGATGAAAAATAGCGGTAATTTCTCTGAAGTAAATGAAACAAAACCATGTCATGAAAAGGAGCAATGCACATCAGCCAATTAAAAATGATGAAAGAAAAATAATTCATCTCTAATGCCACTTCCACAGCACACCAGCATGAAATCACAGTGACATCACATCAATTGGTTAATCAAAGTTACAGCTCTTTTCTTGTAAGAGAACTCACCACCGACAGTATGAATTTAACAAGGATGTTAGTTGATGACTGTGCAAAATGATACCCACTGCCCTTGTCCTGTACTTGACACTGTGAGTATGAAAATGTGAAAATAATTAATTTCTTCCTTTCTTCATGTTACTAAAAAAAAAAACAACAAACCCCATCTGATTTTGTGATTGTTAGTTCACTAACCCTGTAGTCAGCCACCTGTTTGCAGGGAACAAGACTGAACTTCTACATGCACAGGCTATCTCACTGAACTAGTTTTCTTATTAATTTTTTCCTTACTATACTTAGCATGGAAGGGTCCTCTTGGCTTGAGGTCATAAGTATTTGTTTCCTGGGACTATTAGAATGATCCCTATGAAAGCAGTATTGACTCAGAAGCAGTCAATCTTTGCCATAAGGTTTTTCCTAGGTTTTCTTGGGGAAAGAGGGTAGAGGGCAGGTACAGGAAGATTTTTTTTTTCTCCCTCCTTTCATGATGTAAAAGAAAGTAAAACTTGCAGAACCAAGTCTGGCATACTCGCTCATCCCTATCACAGCAAAGCTTCTGGTGATATCAGTGAGTTTTCAGCTGAGTGGACATGTCAAGATTGTATGCCATCTGCCCAAGCAAAAAAATCTAATCCCACTAATCAAGCCTAATATGAAAATTAGTTTTTAATACAATACAGAGATCTATGTTTGAGAATAAAGATTAGAATTTGGAAAGATATTTTCAGTTTCCATTATTTAGGTTACAAGGAGAATTTATCTCCTTGTAATCTAATTTTTCCAAAAGTTATGGACAATGTATTTAGTCAGGCCAAAGAATAAGAGTTAAATTTTGAAGTATGCACAATGAATATCTAAGTTCCTTGTGTTTTGTTATTTTATGATAACCTATCCCCAAATGTTATGTTCAAAGATTAAATGCAAAATATTAGTATTAACAAAACACTGAAACATGCCATCCATTCCTGAAATTGCAAGCAAATTAAGAAGAGGTGGCAGCTCACTCTTCTTTATAGTAACACATCTGAGATTTCCTGGATGTGAGGTGTCAGTAATGGGAAGAAAGCTGACTCTTGAATATTTATAAGTTCTTTTTTCATCATCTGTTAAAACATAATTCATTATGTGAAACATCTTGCAATGTGTTTTTGGTTCTTTTTAATATGTCTAACCTGTCTTCAAATAAGTGCTGAGTATGGGGAGGGAAGAAAAGGAAACATGCTATAGCTATATGACACAGGATTTTGAATGTTTCTGTTCAATATGTTTTTAATTAGGAGGTTTTATTATATAGGAGTTCTTTTAAAAAAAAAATTGGTGTTTATTAAAGGAAATTTAAAAAAGATGTTTCATTATTTTCACAACAAAGGTTGAATGCACATATGTTTTCTGATAACAGTCTTAGGGAAATGTAAACTTCCCACAGAAATCTTCTTTTTAGAAATGAGAAAATAAAGATGTTTTCCCTCTCTGAAAAAAATCTAAAAATCAAAAGCACTTGAGAAGTTTGATACACCTCTCATACCATATTACATTAAAGAAAATCAGATTTTAACCTAGGTTAAATAAATTGAGAATCTAGATAACATGCTATTCTGAATCAAATTTTGCAGAGAGGAGAAATTTTGAATGTAGATTTATATATTTATTTACAGGATTATGAGAAACATAATCTCCAACAGCCCTTTGAAGCAGCTTCCAAGAGCATGAAAACATGGGGGGCGGATGGTGAAAGAGTCTGGGGCTCAAGTGATCTTCTCCTCTCTCCTTCCATCTTCCACTGATGTGGGAAGGAATGGGAAGATTCAGTTCATGAACAATTGGCTTCGAGACTGGTGCTACAGGCAGGGCTTTGGATTCTTTGATAACGGCTGGTTTTATAGGGCACCAGTCTGGACAATGACAAGTGAGAAAGGTTTGTCTCACAGAGGGAAAAGGATGCTGGGGCACGAATTAGCAGGGCTCATTTGGAGAGCTTTAAACTAGATTCGAAGGGGGATGGGGCTGTAGCTGGGCTTGCCCCAGTGGGGCAGCGCTCCAGAATTAATGAAGACTGGGAGGCCTCCTATAATCCTAGGGTGAAATCGGTGTGCTCAGCTCGCTCCCTGAAATGCCTGTACACCAATGCGTGCAGCATGGGAAATAAGCAGGAGGAGTTGGAAACCTGTGTTAAGTCAGGAGATTATGATCTGGTGGCAATTACAGAGAAGTGGTGGGACAGCTCACATGACTGGAATATAGTCATGGAGGGCTATGTCCTTTTCAGGAAAGACAGGCCAGCCAGGAGGGGTGGTGGGGTTGCTCTTTATGTGCGAGAGCAGCTACAATGCACCGAGTTCTGTCCAGGGACAGATGACAAGCGAGTTGAGAGTCTGTGGGTGAGAATTAAGGGGCAGGCTGGCAGGGGGGATACTGTTGTGGGTGTCTGTTACAGACCACCGGATCAGGGTGAGGAAGTTGACGAGGCCTTCTACAGGCAGCTGAGAGCGGCCTCACAGTCACAGGCCGTGGTCGTCGTGGGGGATTTTAACTTCCCTGATGTTTGCTGGAAGGACCACTCGGCAACCCAGCCACAGTCCAGGAGGTTCCTCCAGTGTATGGATGATAACTTCCTCCTGCAAATGGTGGATGAGCCAAGCAGGAGAGGAGCGCCGCTGGATCTCATCCTCACTAACAAGGAGGATCTGGTCGAAGCAGTAAGGGTTGAGGGCTGCCTTGGTTGCAGCGACCACGAGATGGTGGAGTTCAGGATCTTGTGTGGCAGGACTAGTAGAATACCAAGTAGAATTGCAACCCTGGACTTTAGCAGGGCAAACTTTGGCCTTTTCAAGCAATTGCTAGGGGAAATCCCATGGGCAGGGCTGCTTGAAGGTAAAGGGGCCCAAGATAGTTGGTTGACATTCAAGGACTGCTTTTTCCGTGCTCAAGATCGGAGCATCCCAACACGTAGGAAGTCAAGGAAGAGGGCCAAGAGACCTGCGTGGCTAAATAGGGAATTGCTGGGTATGCTCAAGTGGAAGAGGAGAGTTTACAGGTCATGGAAGGAGGGGCTGGCCACTTGGGAGGAATATAAGGCTGCTGCTAGAGGATGTAGGAAGGCAGCTAGGAGGACTAAGGCATCCTTAGAATTAAACCTGGCAAGAAGGGTCAAGGACAGCAAAAAGAGCTTTTTTAAATACACGGCAGACAAAACTAACACCAGAGGCAATGTAGGCCCACTGATGAACGGGATGGGTGCCCTGGTGACAGAAGATAAAGAGATGGCAGAGTTACTGAATGCCTTCTTTGTCTCTGTCTACTCTGCTGCGGGCAGTCCTGAAGAGCCCTGTACCCCTGAGACCTTAGATGAAGTCAGGTCGACGGAGCGGTTTGCCTTAGTCGATGAGGAATGGGTTAGAGACCAGTTGAGCAATCTGGACATCCATAAATCCATGGGTCCAGATGGGATGCACCCGCGGGTGCTGAGGGAACTGGCGGAAGTCATTGCTAGACCACTCTCCATCATCTTTACCAAGTCTTGGGAAATGGGAGAGGTGCCTGAGGACTGGAGGAAAGCAAATGTCACTCCAGTCTTCAAAAAGGGCAAGAAGGAAGACCCGGGTAACTACAGACCGGTCAGCCTCACCTCCATCCCTGGGAAAGTGATGGAACACCTTATCCTTGGTACCATCTTAAGGCATATCAAGGATAAGAAGGTTATGAGGGGCAGTCAACATGGCTTCACCAGGGGGAAATCATGTTTGACCAATCTCTTAGCCTTTTATGAGGAAATAACACGGTGGATGGATGATGGCAGAGCGGTGGATGTGGTCTACCTTAACCTCAGCAAAGCATTTGACACAGTCTCCCACAGCATCTTCACGGCTAAAATGAGGAAGTGTGGACTGGATGATCAGGTAGTGAGGTGGACTGCGAACTGGCTGAAGGAGAGAAGCCAGAGAGTTGTAGTCTATGGGGCTGAGTCTAGTTGGAGGCCTGTAACTAGTGGAGTGCCTCAAGGGTCAGTACTGGGACCGGTATTATTTAATATATTCATCAATGATTTAGATGAGGGAATTGAGTGTACTATCAGCAAGTTTGCTGATGACACTAAGCTGGGAGGAGTGGCTGATACGCCAGAAGGCTGTGCTGACATCCAGTGAGACCTGGATAGGCTGGAGAGTTGGGCAGGGAGTAACTTGATGAAATATAACAAGGGAAAGTGTAGAGTCCTGCATCTGGGCAGGAACAACCCCAGGTTCCAGTATAGGTTGGGGAACGACCTGTTAGAGAGCAGTGTAGGGGAGAGGGACCTGGGGGTCCTAGTGGACAACAGGATGACCATGAGCCAACACTGTGCCCTTGTGGCTAAGAAGGCCAATGGCATCCTGGGGTGTATTAGAAGGGCGGTGGTTAGTAGGTCGAGAGAGGTCCTCCTTCCCCTCTACTCTGCCCTGGTGAGACCGCATCTGGAGTATTGTGTCCAGTTCTGGGCCCCTCAGTTCAAGAAGGACAGGGAGCTGCTGGAGAGAGTCCAGCGCAGGGCAACGAAGATGATTAAGGGAGTGGAACATCTCCCTTATGAGGAAAGACTGAGGGAGCTGGGTCTCTATAGTTTGGAGAAGAGGAGACTGAGGGGTGACCTTATCAGTGTCTATAAATATATAAAGGGGGAGTGTCACGAGGATGGAGCCAGGCTCTACTCAGTGGCAAACAATGATAGGACAAGGGGTAATGGGTACAAACTGGAACACAAGAGGTTCCACTTAAACTTGAGAAGAAACTTCTTCTCAGTGAGGGTGATGGAACACTGGAACAGGCTGCCCAGGGAGGTTGTGGAGTCTCCTTCCCTGGAGACATTCAAAACCCGCCTGGACGCATTCCTGTGTAACATTATCTAGGTGTTCCTGCTCTGGCAGGGGGATTGGACTAGATGATCTTTCGAGGTCCCTTCCAATCTCTAACATACTGTGATACTGTGATACTGTGATTACTAGCACACCTTTCTGACTGGTGGAAAGTAACCCAGACTCCTACTCTGGAACAGATAACACAGTATCCTGACACACATGCTCCTCTCAAGCTTGATTTAGATCTCACTATCCAACACTTTGACAATATTAATGTATTGGAGCACCTACTATCCTCTGACATTAATTAAGTGGGATCAAAGAAGAGTCATACCATTTATCTGAGCAACAGGTTTTGTCTGCATGCAGTAGTCACCCACATAAGCTATGAACACCGCCAGAATTAAGTGAAGTACAACTTTTTGGGAGAGTTTTAATGAAAACAAATATGAAGTATCTCCTGAAAGAGTACTTGGGACATGAAGGTTGACCTCTTTTTATGGGACTCTCTTTCTTCAAGAAAAAAATTAAAAGAAAAATGCAACCAACTATATATGTAATTCATGTAAGGGTCATTGTTCTCTCTTTTTCTCAGGACATCTAACATAAATAAAGGATCTTCAGGTCAATGTTTGAATTTTATCCCTTTTCCCATTTCTTTACATACTCCAGATGGCGGCAGCAGCAGAAAATCCTGTTTTTTTTCAAACTGTAAGTACAATAAATTTAAGAGAAGATGAAAAGACTTTAAAAGGGATTAGTCTGTGACTTCAAGTTACTGCACAGCCTCCTTGAGAAATCTGTGGGGTGTCTGGTTCAGTGATTTAACCTGCTCGATTCTTCTCAAAAAGACAGGATGTAGAGTTTAGTCTAATCAGCACATTCAAAATATGTTCCCACTTTGGAAACAGAGGAATAGTGTGGGAACAGCCCTGTCCCTTGCACTCAGCAGGGCTAAATAGGTTATAATGAGAAAAGGTTTAATTAAGGGCTCCTTTACACCTAGCAGGAGAGGACCAGTGCCTGGCTCTATTCCCAGGTCTTTGTAAATCAGTGGCTGTCCTCCTTCCTTGCGCTACCATCAGCTGAGCCTTGCATAATTAGTGCAGTTCTACTGACAAATCCTCTGAAAGCTGAAAGTGCTATCTTCAAAAATAAAGCACAAGTCAGGATCAATGTGTACCAAGCAGATATGGCTAGTCTGTAATAAACTGAAAGTCAATGCTACAGTCGTGTTCAGCACATAAGGGTCCTGTGTGTGTGAACAGAGATGTGGCCCATAGGGAAGCTAAAAATAATTCCTCTGCTCTGTTTAGATCATTTCAACAAGGGTGTTGTGTCCAGTTTTGGAGTCTGCATGTCAATAAACATGAGAGCCACCTGGAGTGACTGCAGAGGAGAGCAATGAGAACAAGCTGATGTCTTGAAAAGAAGAAAGGATGAAAACGTAGTTTGCATTAAAGAAGACTGAAAGGAGACAAGATCACTGCAAACAAAAAAAAAAAAAAGAGGAAAGGAACGCTTGTTCACCATGTCCACTGTAAAGGTAGTGCAATAGGGGAACAGTTAAGCCTGGAGAAACCCCATTGTAAAAGGTCTTTGAGGACACGTCAGAAGCATCAATGACAAACTGCCTTCACTGATCCAGCAAAAAGATGGACTGGTGTAGCCATCCCCTTCACCCCTATTCTCTGTGATTTTCACTTATCACCTGCATGATGCAACACAAGACATGCAACCAGCAGATACCACTTTGTACATGCATTTATTTACCTGTTCGTAAAACTCATTGACAATGCCTTCCGTCCATTGCAGATGCAAATCTTTGCATTTGGCAGGCCCATTTATATCCGCCAGTTTGATACACATCTGACAAACCAGCAAGCGGTCGTTCTCATTAGTCCAGTCAATTCCAACATCATCATTCACCTAGTAGACAGAAAAAGGAAAACCTTGACACTAATCCTAGGTAAAATGATGCATCCACAGAAAATTTCTGCCCTGGGGTATCTTACAGCATACTTAGCTGTGTAACAAAATCACAAGTGTAAGCAGGTGAGGTAATCCAAGGTTGGAATTTACAATCAGCTGCAGAGCAATATGTAAAAAGAAAAATGTGAAAAACAAGAACACTGAGATAAATGATAAGAAATTAATATTTAGCAAATGATGTGCTTGTTTGAAAGCCTTTGCTAAGAAAACAAACAAATGCAATCTTCCCATAACATTTTACAAGAAGTTATTACCTAATTGGTGTAAAAAAGATAAATTACCATCAAACACTATAGTGATTTAATTGCAATGTGAAGACACATGTAACAAGCTTATTTCTCTATTTGATCTAAGTATGTCTGAAAGTATTCCCTATGGTTTTCCTTTTCTCTGTTTTTCCCATACATCACACCATAAAAGGTATATATACTTATAACTGCTCTAAAATAAAAGCATCACATTATAGAACTGCAGAAAGGTTGAGGTTGGAAGGCACCTTTGGAGATCATCCAGTTCAACTCCCCTACTAAAGACAGGGTCAGCTAACACAGGCTGTTCAGGATCATGTCCAGTTTAACTGTGAGTATCTCCAAGAAGGGAAGCTCCACAATCTCTTTGGGCAACCTCTTCCAATGGACAACCCTCATCCTTTCTTGGTTTTAAATGGGGATTCCTATGTATCAGCTTGTGCCTGTTGTCTCTTGTCCTGTCACCAGATACCACTGAGAAGAGTCTGGCTCCATCTGCTTTACTCTCTCCATAGGTACTTATACGCATGGCTGCTTCCCATCAGGTCCCACAGACTTGTGTATATTCAGTTTTCTTAAGTGCTCCCTAACCTGATGCCGATCGCTGAGGATAAAGACTTCGCCATTTCAGACTTCTCTCACACCTCAGGGACCTGTGATTCCTGAATCCAGGTCTTAGCTCCAAAGACTGAGGCTGGAAAAGCATTGAGGACTTCAGTCTTTTACATCTCCAAATGGTCAGCGATAGTGCCCTTTACTGCCATTAGCCACATTTTCTTATCTCAACCTTTTCTTCTAGAATATCTCCTGGTGTGGGATGGGCTGTCTTCTGCTGGACACTTAATTTTTGAAATTCAAATCCCTTCATGAAACACAGCTTAAATTGTCAAGCTTGCAATAGTTGAAAATGGACAGAAAGTTGTTGTGCCATGACTAGATGAAACTTCCATGTCCTCTGTCAACATGTCCCCTGCTTCATATGCCAGTGGGCCCATATGGTGAGGGCTTTGATTTTGGTGCACTTGTTCCAACACAAATAATGTCAGAGAACAGCAAGTGCTCCGATGCACTGATATCATCAAAGTCTTGGTCAGTAAGCTTCCTTCTTTATTTCTTCTTAGTACTTTCCAGACTGCAAGTTTTCTGGTGGGAGGATGCTCACATTACAAATGTTTACACTGCTTCTGAACAGAAGGGACTCTGAGTGTAGCCTTGATATACTCAACTACAGTTCAGCAACTCAATCAATAATATGATCAGTTAGAGCTAATTTTATCAGTTATAACACCTCCACCCATAAACTAACATTTTGTGTCTGCTCTCTGAGAACGCTCTGGTACAAAAAACTTTTTTGCCAACCAAACATAAGTAACTTATTTTAAAGCAGTGATTACTCTGGGAAAGCCAGGCTTAGCCACAAGCACTGGTTAATATGCTCGCCTTCTTCACTTTTTATTCCATGCAAGACCATGTGACTATTTGAGCAATAAGGAGAGAGAGAAAGGTTAACAGATGCCCTTACAAATCTGCAGAGAGCTGGCAGGACTTGATACCTCAGACTGTTCTCCAATTTATCTGCTGTGTCTTGCGTATCACCTTCCTTGGTTACAACAGTGATTATACCTACTGTTGTCCAGCCCGATAGGTTTAGTTTTCAATATCCGCAATTTACACCTAATACTTTGGTCAAGCTTGTCCTCTTCCACAGCTAAGACAGTCTCTGTGACAAAGCCACAGTAATCACTTGGTTTAACCTGTCTTTCTTCATTCCTCAGTTACGTTCACATAAGTGAAGGCTTTGGTTCAAACTGTTGAATTCAAAGGATATATTCAGACAGCTTAAATTCTTCGTGCTTTATTGTCATTGTAGCCCTGAGAGATAGAATCTGCCAAATCTGTTCAATACTTCATGAGGAAATCAGGTTGGTGAAAATGGTCCCAGAGCTTAAACTTTAAGACCTAAAGAAACCTCCCCAGTACTACAGGAGGTTTTGGGACATGACTAGGAGGCGTGCAGAAGGATTTCAGTCTTTTACAGATCTACAGATCAGTTCTGTCTGCCTTGGACCATAATTTAAGGCATTTCTTTACAGCTTCTTAAAGCCTAATAAAGACACAGATGTTACAGGGAAATGGAAAACAAAACCAGTCATACAACTGCAGGCTGCAAAATTTCAGGATACAGGTCCATCCTAAGCAATATGACAAGAAAACATTTCATGTCACCAAACTATCTAGGAGGTCCTAGTCCTGGAAGAGAAAAATGCTGTGCTTAGTGTGTTTCTCACAAGGAACAAGAAGGCAGTACCAGCTCCAAAGACAGGTATAATCTAGGTAACATGCCAACAGCTTTGATGGATGATGGAGTTTATTAAAGTAACTTGATATGTGGTGATTTCCAATAACTTAGGTTGAAACTGTACAAGAATTTTTAAGAATGGTTTCCCAGGGTTGTAATGCTATATTTACTGAATGGAGCATGCAGGAAAGACCTTTAGTCACCTTCTTTCTGGGCTCTACCAATTTAAAAAAAAGTAGGACAGAAAGATTATGCTTTCATAGCATTTGAAATTAGAATTAAATAATTGTTATTATTTCTGTACTTTGATAATGCAATAGTATGATTAAACCAATAAAAATTCACATTAAGTATTTAGCCATTATGGAAACTTGGCAACATCTTTGGTTTTCTTCCCAAGTGCTTTACTAATAGGTCTAAAATGCCATTAAAGAAGAAAACAATGTTGAAAAGTAGGATGTAAGTGGGATTTATATTCAAATAGTCTGCAATATCCTTATCCTTAAACTGCTTTCTGAAGAAAACATATATAAGAAAAGAATCTGTACTACTAAATTAAGTAAAAAATAACAGCATATTACCATTCAACAAAATGTTTTACAGCAGCCAAAAGGACATTTAGAAGAAAGAGCAACCCAACAGCCTTTCTAGCCTTTTTCACTATGGTGCTACATAGTGAGCCACAATCTGTTCTGACCGTCCACACAAACCTGAACCAATCTTCTTACCTTGGCATTGAATTTGGCAACAAAATCAAAGTGTTTCTTCAGGTCAGTAGCTAAAATGGCCTCAATGACAAGGAAGCGGAAATGCTTGAACTCCACATGGTCAAGATTGACCAGGAAGTTGTACTCTGGCCTTGACATGAAAAGGTTCCAGGCAGCAGCAGCGTGGTGGTTCTCCAGGACAGAGCGGTCATTGTACAGCACTGCCTGTGAAAGCAATAGAGGCAGCCGAAAGTTGAGAAACCTCTTAGCAAAAGAAACTGCATCATATGTCAAGAGATTATTCTGTTTCAGGACACAAATTAATGACTAATATAATATAGGTGTGTGCTTCCCCGATTTTAACCTCATTTAACAGGGATTATTGTCTTTGGTATTTGTACTTTGCAACTGTGTCCATACTGGACTGATTCCAAACACAGAAACAAGTGCAATTCCAATTTGCAACCTGTCAACACACATTCAGCCTGACACAATGATAAAATCCAAAATTGGTTAAATCTTTAAGAAAATAAGATGCGTAACTCTCACAGTGATGGCAATATGGTATTCTTGTTTTTTCAGAACAGTATGCTGAAGCCAGGCAGGTCAGCTGTGTAAAGCAAGCAAAGATGATCTCTCATCTAAGCCAATAAACAGTGACTCAGAATTGCTGAATTCAACTCCCAACACTGGCAGCAACTTCTGTGTAACCTTAGGTAAGTCTCAATTCTTCAATTATAAAACTGAGATCCATTTCCACACATACTCCTGCCCTGATAGATGCATAGTGTAAAAATACCTTCATAAAAGACTGCAGCTGCTTGTATTCTATAGGAACAACAGAAAATATGTTACAGTCATGCATAAAGTAACTTGCATGGCGTATCGTGTTTTTTATTGTATTTTAATCTTTCTGTGTCTTACTGGGTGGAACAATTCTTCCTTTATTTCACAGTTACAGATTCTCTATCAGTCAGCAGAGCGTTAGCTTCTCCTTCACTAAGACATTTTATCAGTACCTTTCTTAACAGCTCTACTGAGGGTGGTGAGGGTGGGTAAGAAGACTCTTACTGGCAATCCCTACATGGAATGATTTTTTTGGTCACTTTGATAAACTGTTTCAAAATATTTGGTAGACTTGTGCATAACGGAAGCCACAAGACAAGAAGAAGCTGCTACTGAGGACTTTCCAAACTTAACAGGAGCACTGCTCGAGATTTATTTACCTGAGGAGCACTTGTTGCTACCAAGAAGGCATTGGTCCTTCCTGGATGATCATAATCATGCATGGCTGCAGCTACATAAAGAGCCATCAATTCAAGGGCAGGGATGTTGCCAGCTAGGCATCCGTAGCTGTCATCTGTAGGTGTGTATGTCTTCGAGAACACATAACCCATATGGCCATGAGTGATCCCACTATCAGAGTCTGAGCAGAAATAAAAGAAATTGGGAGAAAAAATAATCCTTACCACTTTTTCAGTGATTTATTGAAACTGATAGAAGCAGGAAGAGACAAATTTACAACACATAATAGAAAAATAAACACATCCTGACCCCAGCACTTGCTGATACTGTGCACATGATCCAGTGCAATAAGGCATACAACTGGAAAGAAACAAACTCTGATTCCACCTGGGGATCTTCCGGCAATGCAGCAGAGTCAGTAGCCATAAGCCATGGAATCATGGCCATTCCGAAGCTTTGTGGGTAACTCAATCTTCTCACTCCACCATCTAATTGCTTCACCATATAGATTAGCCTATAAGACACTAACAGTCCTTATTTAAAACAATGGACTAGCATTTATTAACTCAATTATGCTTCACATTTTCTAATCCAAAGGTCTACACTTTGGATCTTTGCTGATAATCCTCCGTTTGAAGCAGCTTGAACATTCCTGTCAGATGCAGATAGTAACTGAGATGTTTTGCTAATTTAATCTGCTTGAATAGGTCTTATATGCATCTGAACAAAGTCTTTCAAATAACAAACGCCAAAAAGCCACAAAACTCAACCCCTTTCATTGCACCTATTTTATCTCACTTAAAAAGCCTCCAACAACCCCTGCTAATAAAGTTTTCCAGGAACAAATATGTTTCCCAACCCACCAAAATATCCTGAAGAGTTTAACAAATGATATGCCACAAAAACACCACCAGAAAACGTAGAAATGGAAGAGGTTTCCTTCAAAACTCCCACAAACTATAGCAAGGTCCTCTAGTTGTTACAGCTGAACCTGGCTAAGTTAATATAAAAACAGAATAAGAGCAGCTTCTTGTAAGGAACAAACATAAAAAACAGACAAGTGGTCTTGCAAGCTGGTTGTAAAATGGTAACAAGTCTCCTTCTTTGGAGACAGTGGGGAAGCAAAGGAACAGTTCACGACAGCCAAGTAGTGGCAATGCTGCATGCCTCAGAGATTTTGTAATAGTAAAACAATGCAGGGTTTGAGGATTTAAGTCTACACTGCTTCTGGAGCAGCACTGAAAAACACTACCAATAGAGTTTTCCTATGAAAAAAGTTATTGTAAAAATCAAACTGTAACAAACTGTAGCACCCATTGCAAACAAACTGCAATGTGTGCCACAAAGGCTTGCATTCACACATTGTTAAGTATTAGGCTTTGAAGGACCAATTCTATTGTCTTCAGAGTTACATAAACATACTTTAACACCCTCAACATCCAAGTTACCACTCAACTTAAAAGTTTACATGATAACAAATATTGTATGCAATCTTCAACTGCTGGCTTTCTTACAGCAAATCTCAGGAAAAAAAAACCTTTAAAAATACAACATATACACTTGCACATTTAAATATACCTGAATCACTTGCTGACCCGTGATCATTAATCACAGTTGGGAGTCCTGGGATGGGCTGAGTAGTAAGGTACCAAACAGCATGTAGAACATCAGTTGCATGGATTCGGTTGTGATCTGTGATACAAAGCAAATTACCCTGCTATTAAACTCTCATTTCCCACAGAGGGAAATCAGCACCATCTAGTGGGTACTGCATGGCAGTCAATCGAGAGACAAATCAAACATTATCAGAAACATGCAAACCAGCAGTATTCAGTAAATGCTCAGATTTTCTTTCACTAAAGTTGAAGCACATTCAATGGTATGTATCACACCAGTCAAGAAAGAGAAAACAGAGTGATACTGCCTATGCTACCAGATCCAATCCTTTACTCAAGTGGTTGCCTTTAGCTTCTTAAATGCCATCATGTAAAATATGCACTGTTAATCTCTGATTCAAATGAAATCAGTGGGGAAAATCTCACCCACTTCAGTAGTCAAGATTTCACTTAGCTTCTAAACACAAGACAGGTAACACTGACCTGACTCTACCTGAGCAAATATAAGTGCTTTGCTAGCAGCTGTACTGCAAAAAAATCAAATTCAGGATAGGTGTACACTGCACAGTTAAATCAGGTTCTTTCTGAGGTTTTCTCAGGCCAGAGATAAGAGTTATGGCCCTGGATCTTGTAATTTGACTTACTACAACCTCTCTTTGCAGAAGTGAGAGATAAAAGTCACCCCAGGGCTCATAGCACCAAATCCTACAAGGCCAGATAAACTATTCCACAACCAACACAACCGGCTGAAAAAGGATCACATGCTAGTTCAGCACAAAGCATGATCTAAATGCACGTTAGCAAAAAGCAACCATGATGCTGAAAGAGGGCTAATGCTTTGCTGCACCAGGACCGAAGCTTACACTTGAGGTTAAATCAACAAAGGACAAGCAGTTCAGCTTGTGATTTAGGCTAATTTTGGGCAGAGCACAGGTATCTTCTGCAATGACTAGGTAAACACAAAGAAATCTGCTATTCAAAATGATAGCCTATGGCCACATTGCTGCTACGGCAGCTCTGGAAAGATGTATTTCAGAGAACAAAGCACAAAAATTTGGGATTCTACTGCTGTGTCACTCCCATCTATAAAACTCACAATGGTGGAAAAAAACCTCTGTACTCTGGGGGAGTAGAAGAGACTGGCAGCAAGAAGTGTTAGCAACCTGATTTTACACCTGTTGCATCCTAAAGATAGGCAGTGTATAGCAGATAGGGGTTTCTCGGCACCGATGCTGAACTTCACCCTAAGGCCGCTCCATCTATTAGGTTATTTTTGAAAAGAAGAAAGCAAAATAAGGAAGGACCCTTCTCTCCCCCGCCTTCCTTGAAGTACTAAGAACATCTCTCCTGAGACACTAATCTCCCTCATGCAAAACCTAGATGATGGCCCTGCACAGGGGTCTAATACTTTTCTCAGGAGTAAAAGCTGGATTGGCCTCTTGTGAAACTTGTACTGATTTAATCTAACTGGGATGGTCACCATAAATTTTGTGTGAATAACCCATTTTTCAGTTCAGCAACCAGAAGAAAGAAATTGTTAAGTTCAAACAAGTTGCTTTGTTTTTTTCCCCTTCACAGAAATGAAAAACTGGAAGGCAAACTAATTTTTTATGAGACAAAATATGCTTTACTAAACCAAAACATGCTTAAGAAAAACCAGTGTAATGAAGGGCTACATTCATAAAAAATCCTGAGACTCTATGAATATTTAAATGTTTTAAATAAAGAGGAATGGCTCCAGTAGGACAGACCAACTGTGGAACATCCACCTATAACTTCTTTAGGCTACAATCTGCTGTTTCAAATCCCCAGTCCGGTTCAAACACAAGGAAAGATTTGAAATTTGGTCTCTCACTTTCCCGAAGAGAGTCTAAAAGTCCTGACTGGAAGGCAATTTGAGGTAGCTTTCCTTCAATCCCTTCCACCGTAGATGTTGCAATGGTATTTAATATTTTAAGAGAGAGACTATATGACTTATTAAACCAGTATTTCAGACATTTTTCTGGAAGGTGGGAGGAAACAGACTGTCCTCTATTCCTCAGCACTAGGGTTATCTACCAGCTAAAGGGGGTAATAACTCCCTCTCTCCTCATGGAAAAAAAGACTTTTGCAGTTTGCTTGGTAAATTTGGTTTGAATTAGTAAATACTTTGGGGATGACTGAAAGCAGGTTTTTCAGTGAATGAATGACTCACATGGAAAAATATCAGCCAAGCTGTATTTTCAGTGTAGTTGCACTCAACTACTTGGCATATTTTTTCTGCTTTACAAAGCTCATCTCCTTTGGCTGCATAGAACTGCAACTGTGTAAAAATCCAAATGGCTCATGGGGCGGAAATGTTTCAGTAAACTCCAACTGGGGCACTGGGGTACACTTGCAGAATCAGCAAACAGTTCTTTGCACTTGTAGTAGCTTTACTCTGCTTTAGGCTTGCAGAGAATTTTGCCATGAATTGCTATGAAACAACATGAAACATTAAACGCAATGAGAAAAAGACGAGAGACTGTGGTTCAGCACCAGCCTCAAACTAGAGAGCCATCCATCTGGTGTGATGTACCAGAAGAAAAAAAGTAGCTGTTATAATGAGAGAAGAAAGGCTTCAACAGCAAAGAGTGTTGAAAATACCTCAAACTTTAAGGACACATTATTATCTGCTGGATATTTTTACTTACAAGGTATCTCTCGGTATCCACATTCCAAGGCATGAAAGTAGTTCATAAATTCCCTTACTGGTATTTTAAAGGTTTCAAACAGTCCCATATCTTCAAAAAGTCTGTATGATACCTGAAAAACCAAAACAAACATGCTGCTAAGTAGGCCAGAACAACTCTAATGAAAATCATTCTATTGAATTACCCCATGAAAAACTGCTTTCTGATCTGTGTATAGCTACAGATATTTGCACTTCCATAGGGATGTGGCTACATAGCCAAACAGACAAGCTATTAGTACCAAAAAGACCTCATTCTTTTGTTATACTGTTGCAGATGTTCTTATCATCCTTTCAGGTGTATGGATCCCCCAAATTTTACACCACCTCAGAAACACATACACATAAAGGATGATGTCCAGAGGTCTTTAGTGTTTTTGTAAAAATTCCAAGGAGACTCCATGCGTCAAATCAATTCCCAGAAAAAGCAGGAACAAGTGAAGGAATGACAAAAGGAGAGAATAATTTGAATCCTATGCATTATCTCCTTTCTCTCTCCCCTATTTTAGAAGTGAAATAACAGAAGTGACTTCTCCAAAAGGATTTCAAAGGCAGCAAGCAGCTTAGGAAGCAGAGCTGCTCCAAGTGCTCCTGCATGGAAAGATGACTGTAGACATCCAGGAGAAGCCATACTGGAAGGGAGACTGTGATGGATGAGTGAGGAGTTGCTCAGGAGGGACAAGTGCTCGGAAATATAGACAGAAACTGCTGCAAGATGGACATTTTTGAAGACAAATTTGAACGTGACATACAGAACAATGGGACAGAGTAAATTTACTGCCTGACCTTTTCACTTCATTCACAAATCGGACCCTAAAGCCTTTTGCTTCTTTATTTATTTACTGCTGTTAGCTTAATTCTGTTCTTTTGATGCCATCTGTCTGGTAATGATCTGCCTAGAGCTAAGTGAATTGAAGCACATTTGGAATGGTGAGTGCTACAGCAATGAGAAATTTGTAAAAATTGTATTTTGTGTTTTATACCCGAATGTAAATCAAACAACTATCCGCACCCATTTCATTCACAGAATCACAGAATGGCTTGGGTTGAAATCATAGAATCATAGAATAGTTAGGGTTGGAAAGGACCTTAAGATCATCTAGTTCCAACCCCCCTGCCATGAGCAGGGACACCTCCCACTAAACCATCTCACCCAAGGCTTCGTCCAACCTGGCCTTGAACACCATCAGGGGTGGAGCATTCACAACCTCCCTGGACAATCCATTCCAGTGCCTCACCACCCTCACAGGAAAGAATTTCCTCCTTATATCCAATCTAAACTTCCCCTGTTTAAGTTTTAACCCGTTACCCCTTGTCCTATCACTACAGTCCCTAATGAAGAGTCCCTCCCCAGCATCCCTATAGGCCCCCTTCAGATACTGGAAGGCTGCTAGGAGGTCTCCATGCAGCCTTCTCTTCTTCAGGCTGAACAGCCCCAAATTCCTCAGCCTATCTTCATATGGGAGGTGGAAGGTACTTTAAAGCTCATCTGTTTCCACCACCCCTGCCATGGGCAGGGACACCTTCCACAAGATCAGGTTGCTGAAAGCCCCATCCAACCTGACCTTGGTTTCTTTCTGTATGTTGTGTATAAATTTCTTTCTGAATATTGTATATGTAAGTTGGGACCTGTGAGCTGCACCTAAAGTTTACTGACATAAACTTCAAATGTCCTGCCACTGTGGATTTTTACAGTAAGAATAATAAAAGAGGATATGAATTTGCAGCAGTAATAATCTTCCTCTGCCTGGTTATTGCTTACCAGGGAAAATCCGCATGTGACAAACTCTGCTAAAGCACTGCAACAGGCAGTGATGATGCAGAGACACGTTGAGTGTCATGTCCGACACTGTCCACGATGCCTGATGACACATGTTTGAAAGCTGGGGTTCTGCTGATGGCCCCAGCTCTTCTGTTTCTACCATAAGTGTGCAAGTGCCATCGGCAATGCCGATGGTAATTTTTCTTTGTGGCCATGGCTGTTGCTTATAAAGTGAAAAACTCTTTATAGCAAAGGAGCTAAGGAACTACTGAATTACAGCACTCTGGAAATGTGAAGTAGGCAAAAAAAAAAAAAAAAGGTAGGGCCTGTAGAAGGCAAAACTTTACTCACTAAATATCCCACAGGATCCTCCTGTACTGAGGCAGAGTGAAGGGCCTGACCTTATGGATAATTTGGATTAGAAACTGTACACAGAATTCTGCTTATTTATCTGGAATCACATTATTTTACATTCTACTCTTAGACTTCTGAATGGTAAGCTTCCTATTTCCAGCAAAAGTATCTCTGTAAAAAGAACAAGCATAAAGAAATACTGTTCTGCAGAACCAAACCTTACTGGTCTATGCTACCAATACCAGACAGGTATCTTACACAAAAAATGTTATAAAAGCATGTTTTTCCTCCCCTTGTATTTTGGGGTGTGGGAAATTCAACAGCAGTTGAAAACAAAGCTGACTGTGATGGATATAAATGATAGCTCTTGCCCATGACTTGGAGTAAAATGACATTATACTCTATGATCATTAGAAACAATAAACAGCCAAATAGGTCATTTTGACATTTTTGTGATTTTTTTCTTTCTTTCTTTCTTAGCAAATGGGGAAGAGTAAGGGATAACGCAGGCCAGAAAGAGGGAAAAAGCGCACTGATGTCTTCCAGAAAATCAACTAACTAAATTCTTTCATTAAAAAGAAAAAAATGAAAAGACAAATTGTGCAGTTTTGTTTATTCATTGCTCTGGATTAAGCAGTTTTAAATGCTCCTGTCTTTTAAAATCCTTCTTTCCCAAGCCACATGCTGTTTCATTTAGCTCCCTGGGAGTTATAATTCCATGGGCTAAGCATGGCACCCTTGCAGCCACAGTGTGGTCCTTGCTGCCAGGGGCAAGCCCAGGGAATCTCCAAGGGCTTGGCAGTAGGTGCTCCACACTGCCTCTTCCTTCCAGCCTCCACATTCAGCTTGTCTCTGCAATGATTGCTAACGCTTGAGTGAGTCATGTATAACTCAGATACTTTTGGTGGCAATGCCTGAAGAAGGACAAGCATTTCTCCTGAATGGACAGGTGCAAAGTTTAGATTAACGGTTCCCTACTTGTTTGTAGGCAACCCTTTTGCACTTCTTCTCTGTTCTCTTGCACTTACTTTCTTCAAACATACATTTCTTCTAAGTTGCTGTCACCCTGTCTCCAGCTCTGACAAGCACAACTCCTCAGGAGGGCCTCTGTAATGATCCCCGGAACATCCCATTCCCCAAGGACTGATTTCCTTCACTCCTTCATTTAATGGCCGCAGTTTCTCTCTACAGAAGCCATGCATGATTATGAGGTGAACAAACAATCCTCTTGTCACTATCCAGGGACAACTCACAACACACACAGGAATGATGCCACCCTGCCTCAATGCTGCTCATGTACTGAGAGCACAGGAGCACCACCACCATTCATCGTCTCTATGGGCCCAGTAATAAAAGCTAGAGAGACACTTTGACTTCAGCATATTCTTTTTTATTTTATTTGCTTTCCAAGGCAAATGAGTTTCTCTTCCACAGGTTTTAGTTTCATAGGAGCTTTAAGAAGAGTGTTAAGTGCGATTGAAGACATTCTCTAACTTTATGACTTGCTGTGAAGCATCAACTCTGTTGAAAGCTCTGCTGCTCCTTTCTGAAATGAGACTGGTATGTAAATTGCTCTCTAACCCCCATCATGTGTAGTTGTTAGTGCCACACTTAGAGTGCTTGCCACTGTACTTTGCACAGATGCTTTTATGGCCACTGACTGGTTTGAGGTCTTTTTATATGTCTAAACCAATTTAACATTCTGGAAAGAAGAAAGAGACATCTAAGGCAGCTTTAAAGATGCCAAGCCAGCACTTGCTTTCTAAACTGAATGCTTCCCCAGAGGCACGTGTCAGCTCTGCTTTGTTCCATCTCATAAATTTAAGCTAGCAAGGCAAACATAGTTAATTCAGCTTGTTAATTTATTTATTTTTAATGGATGAGTCCATTTAATAGCAAAATATGGAGAATAAATCATTACAGCTTTTGTTTTCCTCTGTTTATAATATCACAGGATTTAAAAATTATACAAGAAAAAGACAATATTTCTGATTGGGGAAAAAAAAAGATTTATTTATTTTAGTTCTCTTATTTCTGAAAATAATTCTGTTGGGAGCATCTGAGTAGGTAGGGAAAGAACTAAAGGATCTATCTTTATTTCATGAACAAAGTCGAACTTGCCACATTCTGCTCTTAGGGAGTGGGAGTTATTACAAGCAGCTGCTACAGAAAAATGTTGAATTTTGATCACAAATACTATTTATTAAAGCTTCCCTATTTTATTTCACAGGTCTTATTTTGCAGCACTGCAAAATGGGTAACATGCTCAGAAGCTGTGCAAAGAGCGGATGTTGGGAATCAGAGTGTGGACCTTTAGTGCAAATTTAGTGCACAAGGGAATTGTACTGAGAGGTACAGAACTATGCAGCTTGGCAAAACGTTTGAAACATATAGAGGTACCCATGTAAAACCAGAACAAGATTTTGCTCATCCAAACTGTTAGATATGCCATTAAATAAAGAGTTCTCTTTTTCCTTAGGTTTCATTTTTCATTCTATGCTGCTAGAAAAAAAAATATGAAAAAAATACGCTCTAGAAAAGCATTTTAATCACTATCTAATGCTTGTTATCTAATGCAAGTGTCTCAGTAATTATCACTGAATTTATATCAATATCCCCATCCAGCCATAGTTTGCCTATTTCTCTAAAATCAACCTAGAGAGCTTGCAGACTGGTTAAACACAGATGTTACTTGTCAAGCTAAAGAACAATAAAAGGAAGACCACAGGATATATTCGAATTCATGCTTTGGTTTTCCTGGTTGACCACTGGATAATTGAATCTAGCTGAATAATAGTTAAACACCAAGGGACCAAGATTTGATACAGCATTCTCTGGAGCTCATTGCACTGAGATGTGCGTGACACACCAACCTCTGTGTTTGTGGGGAGTGTTAATTATCCCACATTATACCTATTATATAATCTCTTCTTTCCAGGACTCATCACTACATAATGCCTTGTAAAGTGATCCTAGATTAGTCAGATTCTCTTGTTGCTTTGTTTTGTGGTTTGTTTTTTTCCCCTTCCATCCCTACATAACAATAATTACTTTGCTGTTTTTCTGTAAGAAAAGGAGGCTGTTTTGTCAGTGTGCAAGGAAAAGGGGCATAACACAGTAGAAAATTCATCCAAGAAAGTGGTTCTAGAAGTGACACTGTGCTGGGTAGATATGGGCTGTGTCAGTACCTGCATTCAACTTACAGGAGGGAATGAAAAAACAACAGTTGAAAGAAAGTCTAGAAAGATCTCACATCCTGATTCACAGTAAATTAGTCTTCCCTATGTATAATGACATGAATTTATTATTAAAGTGCTGACCTTTTAAAGGTGAGGGAATATAGAAAGGACTATTTTCATTCCCACTTCCTGAAACCCTGCTTTCTTGCACAGCCTGAAATCTCCAGTATAAAAAAGGTACAAAATTTTTGTATTTCCTCCAGCAATTGAATGTATTTACAGTTTAGCCCTCCCATGCTGAAACCCATGAGAAATCCTTTCACAAAAAGTTCAATAGAGGGTGGCAGCACCTCCTGCGGATAGAAAAGAATATTCGGAAAGGTTTACGTAAACTCATTGGCAGAGAAAACCAGGAAAAATATGTGTGTGTATTTTAATTTCACATTTTAAAATTTTAAAGTATATAAATTTAAAACTAAAGGGTGTAATGAGACGGAGTTCATAATGGCAGCTTTGAATTAGGTGGCATAAATCACAATTCATGGGTTGATGACCTTGTAAGGACAATGGTTCTTAACACTACTTTGTCTAAATCTGTCAATTATCTAGCCAGTTTCTGCAGATAGGACACCCTTCTCACCTGACTGAGAATCCGACCACACTTCTTTCCGATTTTTTCCACCAAATCAAAAATTGGGAAGTTCCAACTATTTAGCTGCTCCATCAGGGGATCCAAGTTGTCCATAACCAGAGGCTCTGGAGCAAGTACAGGCTTGTCCTGTTCCAGAAATCAGAATAAAGAGGAAATTCAGTTCTGTGAAACATCTCATGCAAAAACTTCCGCTCTTAAAAACTAAGGTCACATTAGCATCTTCTGTAAGTTGTTGGTACTTTGCTCAGCTCAGTGAAGATGTCCCCATTTCTACTAGCCCTGCAGTTAGTCACTCTTCTTTATAGTTTGTTTCACTTGAATGAATAAGAATGTCTGTGTATGAAACATCAGCCTCTGAACTTATCCATGAGACACATTCATTTGTTCATTCATGGGAATCATTCATTCATTTCCAAAGGAAATGTTTTCTTCATTGTAAAATATGCTGCAGTACAGAGGAAAAAGTGCTCAGTTTCTACGTCTGTATTCATTACAATCTAACACAGATAATGGAGCTCAGTCCAAGTGAAAACTTGTACTTCTTAAACTGAAACCTACCTGTTTTTCAAGGTCTGGAAATAAAAGATCGGTTGTGCCCTTCCTTTCACATTTCTCCCTCTATACTTTGTTGAATTTCATTATTACTAAGAAACTGTAGATGAGTAAATACCAAAATATCTCAAGAAAAATGCCTTCTTTCAGCACGTCCAACTCCAACAGATTACAATAAATTTTTTCAAGAGCTCAAGCCAACTCAAAGTTATTAATGCAGTTGCAAAATAGGCTGTTGAAAATTTAACTAAACAAAGCTTTCCCTCTCCATCTTGATCAAGATTACAGCTGAATACAGCAGTCATGAGAAGATCAGCCCTTGTTCACCATACCGCAATGTTCCTATGTTCAAGACATCCACCACCAACAACATTATGCCAGCGCCCTCAGAAAAGTGTTAATTTATGTTAAAATAAGGATCATTGTATATATTAAGATTACAAGGCCACTGAGAAGGCTGAACAGGAAGACCATATATCATGCTGGTAGTCTGAGCAGATAATTTCTCTTCCTTGTAATCCATTCCCTTTAAAGCCAGGCTAACACAGAAGCCAAATATTTCAGAAATGACTTATAATGAATCCATAAACTTGTACTTATTCATTGAAATAGATGGTTAGTGTTTCACAAGTGGCCAGTGCTTAGCAGCTGTCACACATTTCAATGGTTCCTTTCCATTCTTGAAAGACAATCCTACTGCAAGGTAGAAACCTGCTGCAATTGTTGCTTAAAACTGTGGTTACAGTCTTTAGACAATTCTAAGGGTTTTTTGGGGGGCGGTTTGGGTGTTTTGTTTATTTCTCCCCTCTCCTTCATCTATTGTGTGAGTGCAACTTAAACAAGCTACCTCAGGTGGTATCAAGGGATGCAGAATGATGGTCTCAGGCGTGTACGTCCTACAGACGGATGCCTTACGTGTCTGCTCTTTGGAGCAATCTGTCTCATCGTCATTTTGTACGATATCACTGCTATCACTGTTGTTGGTCTCATAATCAGAAGTGGCTTGCGCAGGATCATCTACAAAACAAATCACAAGGCTTGTTGTGTTAACAGCAAGGACTGCATCAAAGTCATTCTGTGACCTTCTGAATAATGGCAACAGGATCTCTGACTCATAATACATATGTGCTGCTTGGCTGGGTCCAAAGACAGACAATCTGTCCAAAGGCATTAAAGCGTATACCCTGCAGAGTGCAAAAAAATGGGATCAGGGATTGAAGAGTGAGAAAAATTTTAAGGACCATTATTTGAACTGACAAGGTTAGATGAGGAAAACCATATCCCCCTCATATTTTAACTCTATTCTTCATTAGCATTTTGCATGTTGCATATACAAAATAGAAAGAAGCCTCAAAGACAATTTGCATGGACTCACCTATGTACGATCTTCTTTTATGACAGACAGGCATATCTGCCCTTTCAGTGAATAACTACTGAATTTTAAGGGATGAGAAGTTTTTGATGGACAAAAAATTACCTGTTCTGTTCAGGGTGTGTGTGGTACCACCATTTCTATCTAGTGTCCCATCACTGGCCTCTATTTGAGTATAGGGTCTGCCACAGCTGAAATAAATCAAGAAACATGCACAATATAAAGAACCATGCACATGAGAGAGTCTTATGTAAAATTATGTCCTGCTGACAAGTGTGAGATTATGTCGTACAGTATAAGCTATATTACAGAGTGCATTCTCCAGACAAAATTACAAGAGTGAGCTGCAGTTTATTGGAAGCTAGGAATGTAAAAACCAACAATATAAAGATGTTGGGTTAACTGGCCACCACCATTAAATCTATGTTGCCTATGGTAAACCTATGCCATATGTTTGGGTTTCTTTTAAATGCATTTTTTATTCTCTAAGTGTATCAGTTAAAAAAAAGATAAATTCCCTGGTTATGTACTACAGCTGTCCTATAAACATGAATTAAAACAACGAAAATTTGCCAGAGTGCCATGAAATTTTATATAATTCAACTTGAACACAGTCATCATGTGGCTTTACTCTCCTTTTCTTCCTCAAAACTTGAATATGTTCCTCTTAAGAAAGAAGGCATTTTGCCACTGCTTCAGTGACAACCAAGTACATCACTACTAAAGGGGTTTTTGGACAGAGCATAAGGTGCATGATCTGACATTTAGACATTTAGCAATGAAATTAGAAAACAGAGTTTGCTTCATTATTCCCAGAACAGAAAGATATCGTGGGATCACAATATCATGGCCTTTCCAAATGACTGGCTCTTCCTTTCTATTAAAACTCTTTATTCCTTGTGTGTGATTCCCTTTAAACCCTGAATGTGAACTCAATACCAGCTGGAACATTTAAAATTACAAGGTCCCAATAGATTGAGTCTAGGTCCTGAAGGATATGTATCATGACATCTCATGAAAACATGAGAGAACTTCATAAATCTGAAGCACCACTTAGCAGTATTATATCAAATCTGTCCATGAAGAAATGACACCTTAACATTGCTTTCTCTGGCTTTCCAGGTGGCTTTTGACTGGGCCATCCAAAACGTATTCTGGAGCTTGGTATGCCCTGAAAATGTAATGAATTCCTGAAAAAAAATTAAATAAAAATACAAATCTGTATACAGTGATAACTGCAGTACACAGCCAAGCAAATAAATCTTGCATCACTCAGTTTTATGAACAAGATGAAAAAAAAACCCTATTAATTTCTTTCTCCCACATTTCTTGTGGTTTCTAGAAGGTCAAGGCAAACAAGTCAAAAAGTAAGAGAAAAAGAACCTTTGATTGGTTGCAATGTTACAAGGATTTTGTGCCATTATGAGTGTACCTCTTTATTTCCAGAACATATGCAAACTCACTGATTTATTATGCATGGTCCACATAAAATACTATATTAAGAAAAAAAATTACTGAGTTACCTAGTAGAGCACTTGAAATCTGCTCTATGTCAGAGGTAAATGTGCCCATGCAACTTTAACTTAATCCCCTTCATGCACAAGCATTATAATATACTTTTTAAACACAGGATTGTTTAACTTTTTTCCCCACAGGATTCCTGCGTCATCCACTAAGCAGAATTAAAAATTATTATTTAGAAATTATTTTAACAGCATTGCCTGGTATATGTTCTTGTTTAATGCAGAACTCTGCTGTCCTACCACATTTCACTTCTCAAGTGAAAAAAAAGTACAGTAAAACTGCTGCCTGGATGCCACTGCCTGGGTGGATCTGATTTAAGGCACTGAACCCATCAAAAGTTCACTTCCTCCTTTGTTATTGTTGGGGGAGAGATTGGGTTGTTGGTGGTAGAGGTTTGCTCACTTGGTATTATTTCCTAGCAAGGCATCTTTTTTGGCAGTAAATGTAGGGGATTGCATACCATGAAGACTAGCAATCTATGATGTGAAAGTTCAAACATCGGAAGACCTATTTCCAGTTTCTGTTAATTTAACTCTCTTAGCTTGTCTTAGCCATTTAATTTCTGTGGGGGGTGTTTGTTTGTTTTTTTTTTGGGGGGGGAGTATTGTTGTTTTGGGTTTTTTTCCTTTTTTTTCTCAAATTGTGCTTACATTACTAAGGAGAGCATTATTTATGTGCTGGTGGCTCAGCTTTAATCTGTGGATATGACATCTCTATTTGATCTTTCAATGGACAACAAAGGAACATGATAATTAGTGGATGCCAATCCTAATAGCAGTCATTACACCACAATATTTTAAATAATATGTATGTTTCAAATAATCAAGAACAAAGTCTAAGCAGTGTAACTACATGTAATGCCTACACAGCTTAAGCACTTGAAACAAGGAAATTAAGAACCTAAATATGCCACACAACCCACACAGATCATGCAAAAGAGCAGCCACATAAAAGCTTAAGAGCATTTTACCAATGATTACACTGAAATCAAAGGCTACACATATAAATAAATATATTTCATTACTATCTACAACTTTACATTGCTGCTTTTTTTTGACATTTTTTATACAACTATTAACTTTTCTTTTCAATAGAAGGCTTCCACAGATAACTGTTACTAGTTAAAGCAATAATATTTTGTTGAAGGAGTAATAAAGGAACAGTTTAATATGACAGTAGCATGTTTATAGTATTTTTCTTATATGTAATAGCTTTCATTTCAAATGAATCAGTGCATGTCCCCAGTTTTGCAATGCCTTTGGAAAACTTTTAAAAGCACTTGGTTTCTATTTATTCGAAAGTGCTTAGTTTCTATTTAGTCACCTAAATATGTCTTAAAAGCCTGTCAGGATTGAATTCTAGTGGGAATGACTCCCTCGAACAAACTTGCAGTCTCAATTCTGACTTTCTGACACCCACTATCTAGCCCAGCATACTGAGACACATCCAAAGTCATGTGGCAAAAGCCAGAAACGAAAAACTGTTTCTGAAGATAGACAAACTTGGTAACATTTAACCCAGCCTCAGATAATGTCCACTGGCTAGCCAGTAATCACAAACCACTCGCAAAGTAACATCTAATGAGTAAGGTAACCTCAAAACTGCACTGGAACAGGATTCTGAATACCAGTGTATCCCACTATTCTGAACAGGGGACATACTGCAAAGTCCAGTAATTTAATCCAGCAATTGAGTCCTTTTGAGAAGATAAGCAGACCAACTTTCTTTCCAAAATGCTGATTTTGCAGAGCAGGTCTGTGTCATCTGATAATGGGCTGCTCTAAAGTGTGAAATTATAACTGTAGAAAGAACTTGGATGTAGTTGATTTAAAAAAAATAAATAAATAAATCCCAGCGCTACATAATCTAACTAGGGAGAACAGGAACCAGTCTTTCTGAGAGAGCACTCAAAATTCAGTAGTCTTCAGGCACTGTTGGCACATCTTTACCAGAAGGCTGCAGGCCAGCAGCTTTTAGACCCTACCAGTCAGATTTTTCTATCAAACATCAGGTGCCTGCTCTGAAAGATTCTGCTTGTGACCTGAAAGTGACTGTTCATGTTAAGGGCATGCTGCGAGAAATCCAGCTTTGGGATCTGTAAACTACTGATAAATTTATTAATCAGACTGTGCATCAGACACGAGTAAAAGCAAAGGTAGCTAACCATCTTGCACTTTAAAAGCACCTTGTAGCATCAATCTACATGATTACTCACGTACTAAGAAACGCTTAAATATACTGAAATAGCAATACACGATTCTGTAGCAAATCACAAAAACTTGCATGTGAGCCAAAGGAACTTGTTCATGAGAGCAACATGAAATTACTCTAATGCATGTGAAATTACTATCTTACCTGCTGCAGATGACAGAGTGACTGGTAATAGGGTCTGACAGGCTAGGGGCGCTCTGAGTAGAAGTTAAGACTTTGTGTGGCTTTAAGCCTTGCTTGGTGTCAATATCACTGTAGTCTGGAAATGACACAGAAGATCTTTTTCCAGTAGGACTTGTGGCAGGCGTCCCCTGAATTGGTGAATGGCATGGGGAGGATAGAGGTGAAATATTTGGCGGGATACCTGGCAAGACAAAAGAAAAGTCTTATCAATCAACAGAAGTGGCAGATGGTTGTATGAGTTCACTGTGCAGAAATACACCTTTTGAGATGCAGGGGTATCAGCATAGCTTCCAAACAGAAAAATAAGAGAAAACCCTCCTTCACTCTGAGCCAAGCCCACTGCTGTCATAGAGACATGAAGCTCCATTAATATCAGCCTCTTCTACCTGCTGAAGGTTTGGCTCAAAATATGAAGCATATTTTCCCTGTTGAGCAGGATGCACTAACTGGCAGGCATGAAATGAAAGACATACATTAGTGGCATGACTATTCGTATCAACATGCTCTAGTGACAGAAACCGCCAAATAGGCAGCTTCCAGACCCATCTGCAGTTTCTCTGTGCTTCAATGTCTCCATCTGAAAAGGAGAGACAAGAAAGGCTTACACATGTTCCCAACAAATCTGAATTTCTACATGTTTGAAGACTAGCAAAAAACAAAAAAGCAAATGTTACTAGTCATACATAATATGAATATAAAATATGCACTTCTGGTGCCATTTCTGCATTCCTCACAGATTTCAGCCTTGACCTCATGCATCTTGAGTTTATTTTTCACTATCTGTGGCCCACTATGGAATACTTGTGACCTTTACCTGTACCACATGGTATTGTACTCCCAAGCTAGTGTATCAGAAACTGCAATATCCACGTGTGAACACTAGCAAGATGTAGTTCTCTCTGTCCTATTTTACCTAAGCATCACTGCCAAGATGAAATGCATCAGGTAGTCCAGTGTTTGAGATGAAGTACTGTCTTCTTTTTGAGTCTATTTACATTTTCTAATCTCAGACAAAAAGGTCCCATTCACAATAAAGCACAGATAAGAAAACATAATCTATCTTAAAAGGAAATGCATGTAAATTGACTTACCTCCTGTACAAAAGTTTGTAGGAACTCAGCCCCAGTTCATTTAGCATATTCATCTTCAAAGCCAAATGATATAATGAACTTAGATACTTTAACTGGTTTTACGTTTGAATTGTGCCCACTATTTAAATACATTCCAGGCACAAAAATTATCTTAGAATAAGGCAATATGTTGATCTAAGTTTGTGAAATCCTAACCTTGCAGGATATATAAGTACAGCTCCAGTGTTTTTTCCTGATAACAACTTACTGTGATATGAGGTTAAGATATGATTTACTGTTGATAAATCAGGAGTTAAAAATGATCCCTGGCAGTTAATACACTGTAATTTTGAGATCTTCTGAGTAGGGTAATTCTTCAGCAAACATGTGGTATGTATTACTGTCTTAATTCAGTGACTGCAACTAGGATACTACACTAGTCTTGAGAACAGAAACCTACAGCCTACAGAGCAATTAAAAAGTTATCAGATGGCCATGACATATGGAAATTGCTTTAGAATACACAAAGCCTGTTTCGCATTTACTAATCCTTTGAGATATCTGCTTTCTTTCCAACAAAAATATGCGTTTAAAAACATCTCACAGTCTGTTAGTTGCACAGGGGATTGAGTTGGAGTATTTTCTATTTTTGAGCTATATATTACCAGGTAATCTTCATGAACGCTAGAGAATACAATAAATATGGTCATCTTACAACAATTTAAAGCAAGTCCTGGGAATTTAAAAAGCAATTTTCACAAGAATGTTTCTAATCACAGCTGGCTTTCTGCTGCTAGTCTGGGCTCACATCTCTGGAAATACTTTTGGTTGTGTTGTTTGTTCGTTTGTATGGGTTTTTTTGTTTGTGATGTGTTGTTGTTTTTTTTTTTTTTTTTTAAGAGTAATTTGCCAGAGTAGGTAACCTAAAAAAAATGAATTTACTGGAGAAATGCAAACCTAGTTTCAATAAGCCAACATTTAACCATTTATTGGCAGCAGTGAGAGAAAATGTGTCTTGCTACAGCAAAGAATATCGAACAACCAAGAGAAGAATAAAAATATAGGCAGAATTTTTTTAAGTACATCCATCTGCTTAGGTCCTTCAGAACTTTTACACATGTGCAGTGTTGAAGAAATAAAAGAGTAACTTCAGTGTGATTTGAAATTACATATAAAAAGCTCGAGCTTACCCCAGAATTTTACCAAAGTACAGCTAGCAGTATTCCAAAATGCTTTCATGCATGCAGACACATTTTATAAATTAACAGATTATAGATTTAGCTATATCAGCTTCTACCAAGAATTATTATATATTGCCAATTGTGCTAATATATATGTCTAATTTGTATTAAGTTTTGAAGCAATCGTTTTTGCAAATTGAAGCAATTCTTTAGTTGGAACACAAAACCGTAAGTAAAAATGCATGATTGTAAACAGTCTAAAACATGAAAGTATCAATCCTCTGCATAAAATGCTGAGCCAGAATTTTTATTCCTATCAATTGGTGCCCTTAGGAGTTACTTGTGAAGGAATGGAGCTCTCCATCACATGGGAGTTTATGTATTCAGGAAAGACACGTGACTACTAACACTTTTTGGAAGCAGGACAAAGGTAAAATTTACTGACAGAGTTAGTAAGTCTTGTTTTCCAAGCATAAAATATTATAAGCACCTCCCCCCCCCTTCAAATTAATGGGTTAATCTCCAAAAAATCACGTCTTAAAATGGATTTGTTTTGTTCTAATTCCTGGATACCTGGTACTTTGTTTTCATTATTTTCCTGGTTCAATTTTATTCGTTTGCCTATATGCCTATTACCTTTTAAGATTATGCTTTGCTACCTAATCTTCACTGCGGTATAACAAGGCAGCGTCTGTACAAGGAGACTAAATAAACTCTTCAGTTTGAAAAGAAGATGTGATGTGACAGTGCTGGATACGCAGAATAATTGTGCAGCCATATCTTCAAACCCATCTCTAAATTAGGATTCTCTGACTTTTCCAATGTCAGGCCTCAGGCATCTATCAGTTTCCATCTGATGTCTGGGTGGTCAGTATCTCTGGGTAACATTATCTCAACATTATTCCATGGGCTGATTTAAAAAAGGAAGGCCTTGTGATCGTTTTGAACTGCAAGTTAAAGCATGGGTAAACATTACTTTATCCTGCATTTGTACAAGGAAGAGAACCACATTACTCTGGATTAAGGCTGCTTCACGGCTGTCATACTGCACATTTCATAATCAATTAAGAAGCCACCTTCTCAATTTCTTTCCCTCAGTTAAAACTGGAGTAATTTTTTAAAGGCCCAAAAACCCGGGTAACAAACCCCATATTTCTCATCTCTAAAAATCAGTAAGAACTATCTGGACTTTCTCAATAATGAAAATACATCAGAGAGATCACTGATTTATCGGCTTTGTCTTGGATATGTTTGCGTAAGATGGGTCAGTTGCTGCCTATAGCTCCAAATGGCATTATGTAGGTTGTGCTTCAGGGAATCTCAGGCAAAATACACAGAAAGTTAATCTAACAAATGTTATAGAAAACACTGTTCTCAGCCCTGTTGTCATAAAGGGAATTACATGGACATAAATCACAACACTTGCTGCATCATATCATGACTAACCTCTATAAATCATAAAAGTCAAAACATTTTTTGTTTTTAAAAAAAAAGGAAATAACTATATTTTAGAAAAGTCACAGATTGGACAGAGATCAAAAGCAGCTGCATGTACTAGTCATGGAAAAGCAGCTGAAGTGAGCCTGACAGAGCCATGGATGCCCACTCACCTTGTCGGCTCTGCCTTTTGGTATTCAGGTGGTTGGTAGAAGACATGGTGTAGGAGGTGGAGAAGGACCTGCTCTTCGTGATTGTCATCAGAATTGAACTGTTCCAGGAATCACTACTGCAAAACCAGAGCACAAACAAGCATTGTTTGACACACTGAAAAAACTCAATGACAGATCTTAAGAAGCTAGAAGCCACTGCAAGAAGTACACAAAACCGAGATAGTATAAAATCTGATGAGGAAAGCAGCATCTATCTGCTGGCTGAACTGCTTTTTGTGAGGCCCTCAGTACTGTATTCAGCAAAAATATTTACAAGACACTCCAAAGCTGGACTTCCTTCAGTGCTGAGGCCTATTCACTTTATTTATACAAAGATGTCTTTGTCATATTGTTCTGACAGTACAAAGAGGCTTGCAAGTTGACTTGAAATAAGTTAAATTCATACCCTCTTTTAACGCCTCCTTACAAGAGCCAGAAGTGTCAGAAGTTCTCAGAGTAACTGAAAAATCAGCTTCCTTGACTCCTCTGCTGCAACCACCAAGGCAGATACTCAGTAACCCTTCAGGCACTGGATTTGCTCCTCAGGAGGCTGGAAGAGGCTCAGAAGAGCCCTGCATTGCTGCTGCTAGTGGTGTGCCTGTTCTCTGGGTGAAGCACTTTACACTCTAGCCAACTGAAACACCAGCTCCATCTCAAGAAAAAATTCTGTTGACAGTCCCTGAAGACACTGGTCACCAATCCAAGAGAAACTCACTGAAGGAAAATAGGGTGCCTGTGTCTGTGTTTGTGGGGTACAAATGCTGGTCCCCCTACAACAGGATGGATATGTGCTTTCAGCCTTCAGGCTGCAACTGTGTATGAGAAGAGGCCAAATACTTCTGCAAAGCAAGAGAATTGTATTTATCATTGTTTTCTTGAATGACATCTATCCTATGTCAGCTGTTTGCATGGATGTAGGATGGCTCTCATGATCATAGAATCATAGAATAGTTAGGGTTGGAAAGGATCTTAAGATATCTATTTCCAACCCACTGTCATGGGCAGTGATACCTGATGAGGCTTATAACTTCTCTGGACAGATTTGCTCTCTGTGAGTGGCCTCTCAGGCTCCACATTTCTCCTCATAGCCTCACATCCAGATGATGTGATGACATGCATGGAAGAAGACAGCCTTTCAAACCAGCCTAGTCCTGGCTAAATTTGAAAAAGAAGTGTTCTGAAACAAAAAGCATGTAACATTGTCTTAACTCTATGTACACCTTTTTGTTTTGGAAGAGCAAGTACTACCTACAAAAATATTTGCTGGTTGTCTTCATTGGCCCAATCTGTGGTGAAGGAAGACAAAGAAAGAATCCAGCTGTGTTTTATTTTTTTTGTTTTGTGGTTTTGTTTTTTAATGGACAGAAAAAGTATAACACACTGTCCCACTGTAAAGAAAAACCAAACCAACCCTCCCAAACCACATTCTCCAACTTCTTAAGGGAGAATCACTGAATATAGAAGTGACCGAGGAAAGGAATGAGGAAGCTTTATTGTCCTTCCCAAACCATTTGAAACCATAGGAGGACCATGTCTTACCAGTTTAGTGATGTAGGCCTGGAAGTGTACAGGATTGCTAATCTTAAGAACAGGGGATTTTTGCATGTATTCAACTACAGAGATCTCAGAGGCGATGCCCCAGACTGTTGAAAAACATGCAAATTTTGTAACTGTAGAATCTGCTGCATGTAATTCCAGTGTAATTTTCCCTGTCCTACCCTTCAAGCCATGAAATCTTTCTTTCTCTGTTACCTGTGGCAAGCTTGAATTTAGTACAGGTGAACTGGCAGATAATCAAGATATTTTTTTTCCTTCAGTTCAAAATTCTTTTCCTTGAAAGCAAATCTGTTTTGGTCTGCCAAAATGCTTAAAGCTAGACTTATAGGACTGATTTTTCCCCTTTCTGGAATACCCATTGTTTCTCCTACTGTAAAAGAAGAACTGCAAACATTAGGCTGGGAGGCTTGAGACAGAGCTATAATTATACATAATATAATTGACTACATTAAACGCAGGAAGAATTGATAGCCTGCTTAGTTGGCTCATCACACAGAGTTATATAACATCCATAGAAAAGGACCAACAACAATATTTAATTGCTCTCCTGCTCCCTCCAATTCCCATCTTAGGATACTTACATACTACGTAAACAGTCTGGGATCAACAGTATAAATCAAAAGCACCCTGAGAACCACAGGCCAGTGACTGAAGAACATTTCCATTTGGTTATAGCATCTTTGTATTTACTCTCACTGAGATACAAGGGACTCCTCACAAAGGGAGCTTAGCATAATCATGTATTTTTATTGCACCAGATATTCAGTGTACTCTGCTGCCTTGAGCACCTAGGTGCCCTAGGTGCCCTACACGAGAGCCTCCTCTATAGGAAAGGTTTACATATTCAGAAGAAAGTTCTTTGGGGCTGCAGTCACACAAGATACCCAACAGCAAACACTGGTGATGTTGGGCCTTCTCAAGTCCTATCTTTTTCTCTACTACTGGCACCAAATTTTGAATTGCAGAAAAACACGAGTCTTCTGTTATCACAGCTCTGAATTCTCTTCTTGAATTTGGTGCTTTCGCACTTTGCTAACACGAATAGATTTATTTATTATTTTGGTTCCTAATAATAATAATAGTTTTGGCATAATCTGACTAAAACTGGGAATGCTACTTCACTGGTAACACAATTTAGAGAAGCATGAACAAGTAGTTCAAATGCACTTTGGAGTCAGCATTTTTAAATGAGGGACATCATCACACAGAACCAAAGAAATTCACCCAAGGAGAGACACAAACCTGGATGAAGATGGTTCATGAGGTTTGATGCTGGCACTGCGATCCCTTCTCACTGGAGCTGGCTCCAGTGTAGGTAATCCTGTGGCTGATGTTGTTGTGGTCCAAGTTGAGGACACTCGTCTCAGCAGTCCTGGAGGCAAACTTCTCCGTAAGCGCTAGAGAGAAATCAGTTGCTTAGAGTTTATATAGGCGTACAAGAGCTTTAAACACCAGAAGAAAACCATTTCCATTTGATTAATTCTGCCTGACAACTTAAGTACTTTAAGTACCTTAAATCTGTATTCTCCCAGGTCTTATAGGGCCTGCCGTCTATTCAAATCAACACAGCTGGTGCTTTAAATGCTTAGAGGATCTGGACCATCCTCCCTATTTTAAGGTTAAAAAAAGTTATGCATCTACAGCCCCATAGCCACTGACGTTCAACACTTGGAGCTCTCGCTGGAGTCAGCCAATGATAGTTGTGCTCTTTAAAAATGTTGGTCTTACATGATGTGGCCAAAGGCACTTAAGTCATCAGGGCCACAAAGCTGACTGAGGGATTGAAGCATCCATCATAAAGGGAAAGGCTGAGAGAGCTGGGATGGCTTAGCCTGAAAAAGAGAAGGCACAGGGAACGTCTTACCAATGTACATAAATACCTGAAGGTAGGGTGTAAAAAAGATGGAGCCAGGCTCTTTTCAGTGTTGTCCAGTGACAGGACAAGAGGCAATGGGGCACAAATTGCAATATAAGAAATTACATTTAAATGTAAGAAAGCGTTTTTTACTTCAAGGATGACTGAACACGGAAAGAAATTGCCCAGAGAGGCTGTGGAGTCTACATCCACTGAAATACTCAAAACTGGATAACCTCCTAAGAAACCAGCTCTAGGTTGGGCTTAGAGAAACCTGCTCCAGGTTCAACATGCTTGAGCTGAGGGACTGGACGAGATGATATCCACATGTACTTTCAACCTCAACTATTCTGTGATTTAAACTGTCATGAATGGAACAAGAAACACAAGGTAAGACAGGCTGTAAGAAAAATAAGGAAAGGGAGTTCCAAAGTTTTTTCCTGCTATACCTACCCAATGCAAAGATCACTGACTGAAAGTAAACTTTCTTGTTCTGGGGTATGTCATCTCCTGAAAAGCTTAGAGAAAGCATCACCATTTACAGCAGATTCTTCTTGACCACCTTGCATTTTTCTTTCACCTGACTCTTCCTTTTCTCCACTAAGAGGACTCACATTGTTTCTCCAAATTTCTGAAGTCAGAGGTAATAAAAGATGATGAACCTTTATGGATCCAGATTTGGTGTTACAGATGCTAAAATTCTGTAAGATACTTCCCCTGTACTTTTCCTGAAGTATTTATATAGGTAACAGCTAAAATAAGTATGTCTATGTGATGCAGCATTTTGACTTTGCCACAGGGCTAAGAGATATGAAATGGAAGAGACTTGTAGTTCTAAAGCTCAAACTTACAGAAAAATATGTTAACATATTATCTCCTTACCCAAAGTGTTCAGCATCAGATGGTTAAGGTAAAGACCCCAAATCTGTATTTAGACACTTCAATAAAGGACTGCAATGTTAGTCTTATGAACCCCACATTTAGGTCAGTGAATTCTTCAGTCAAATTAGTTCTCTGTAGCATTAACTCATTTCTTCATCCTTCACTTCTTTGCTCCTCACTAGGTATTATGCAACAGCAAACTGGTATCTGTTCGCTGCGTTTGCTCATGTGATGGCACTGTTCTTCCACTTAACTTTTCCCCTCAGAGCCTAGAGTACAGCAATGATAGACACGTACGCTAAAATAAACTGGGAAATGCTCTTAAAAACATGTGAACATCCTTTTCATACATACAGCTGCTATATAAGCAAGTAGTGTAATTATTATCATCACACTGAAATATATTAAAGGAAGAATCACAAGTGTTGCAATTCAGATGCTGGGAAATGCTAGAATTAATGCTGGCTGTGCCATTTGGACTGCTAAAAGCTTGTGCCTGTGCAATGTACTCTGACTGTATTTAATTTTACAAGGGAAACTGCAGTACAAAATTCCAAAAGTATTTTGGTTTAGTTTCGAAAGTGAAATGTAAGCCTTGCAGGGCAGCTAATTAGCAACAAACCTACAATTCAAACTACTTCAAAGCTGATGTGTTCCTTCTAGTTGTTCATTTACTAAATGTGGGTGGTTATTTCCTGTTGGATTCGGGAGCATTTGTAAAGCCATCTGTCAAGGCAGTAATGTACACATCTTTTTGGTTCAGTCCTCTTTTTCTTCTCAAAACTACTTACAATGATCTTACAATATTTGTCATACTAAGTATTACGGTGATCTCTTCTGTTTGTTTGGCATACAACATTCTAAACTTTATCCAAAGCACCTGGAGGTCCTCAGTACAGACCTTTTCATTGACCTCTACAGGTTTCACACCTCTAGCTAATGGAAGGAAGAAGAGTCTGAAATTCACAGAGAATTTCAAATTCCAATCTTCAAAGTAGGCAAAAAGGTTTCCCATATTACTACTTAATTCCCCACTGCTCATTGACTAGAACAGTCACCCTACATGGAGCGCCTCAAATCCTTTGAGTGGGAGGGAAATTTCTGCGTGAGAAGTAATAGAGCAGACTTGTGAGACTGGATGCTGAAAGGCTTTGCCTTGCTCTGCTTCCTATCACTTCTCTCTTAAGCTCCAAATAGGAGAGGAGAGGAAATACACATACCACCTATGATGTTGGCTATCCTTTGCCAAATATCATCTTCTGAAGATGCCTGAACCAAAGTCAACCTGGCCATGAGTTGAAGGATACACAGGAATTGTCTTAATATGAAACCTAAATTCTACTTAGCTGTCACTTTTATATTAACAGTATGATCAGTGCATAAAATGTTAATCTGAAGCAAAGAAGCAAAAAGGACAGTGACATAGTCCATTGCTGTCCCTTTAGGGAGAGACGAGTTACAACATACAGGGTCCAGTACCCACCTTGGGAATAGCTAGTTTCTCTCCCTTCTCCGGACATTCCTCTGAGTCGGAGCAGGTGTAGTTCTCACTGAAGGATACCAAAGGGTTTACCCTTGGCTTGTGGATGGCCTGGAAGGTTAACTGCGTATTAAGCAGGTTGCTCACTGTTCTCAGTGAAGTACACACATTGGGGGGCAGCGAAGGATCTGCCAGAAGATCTGTAATGAGCCCATGTGCTTCTCCCATGACAGCAATATCCACTGTAATACTGGTGCCAGAAGACTAAAGAAGACAAAAATAATACATGTAATACAACAGAAGTGAACAACCTGCTGAGCAGTATCAAAAGCTGTGGTGAACTGTATCCACAACTTTTGCTAAAGCAGTTACCCATAAAGTGGAAAAATAACAACATGAAATAATTCTTTAAATAAGGAGAATCATGCTGAATAGATCGATCATCAGGCATAACGATCACCATCCGCAAAGAGTTTGGAATTTCATCATATCTGATTTCACAGCTTTCACCATCTGCAGCTGACTGAACCCATCTGAATGAATTGTTCAGGCTCCCTACAGAGACACAGTCAATGGCCAGGGGCTATTTGTCCAAATAATAGGAGGGGAGGAGTCCCTTTTGAGACTCTTTCTACTAACTAGAGGCATCTAAAACAACTAATGTCCAATGAAATGAATCTCAAGCATATACTGAGATTTTTTAAATATGTGCAAGCTATTAATACATAGCATTCTGGTATGGTGGCAACAACATTCTTCTACCAGCAGTTGCAAATTGGGCAGCTATACCAAAATTAAAATTGAGTAAAAAGTGGATTTTCCAATCCTAATTTTATTCAGATAGAAGTGATGAGAATAGTTATTCAATAGGCTTGTATAGCCAATTCAGACTGCCCTTACTTTCTCTTGTTTTTTTTTCTGGGTTTGAAATATATACCTGCTTTACATATATCATTTAGGAAGAATTATTACGTAAAGTGATGCATGAACAGAAATAATACCAAGGAGCAGCTCATATCAGTGGCAAATCTTACACACTCTTCCTAGTGCACGTATATAACTGATCTGTAATTGATGCATTGCAAACCAACTGTCGCCCAGGAAAACTGTTTTCATACATTCTTCTTCACACCATTTTTCCTATGTTGTGTTTCTGACACATAAGCTCAATTTTGCTGCTACTGTTTGGGACTTTTCAGCAGGTGTAGGTGTAGTTTGCCAGAGAGACCATTCCAGAAGATTTGACTAATTTTTTTTTTTTTTTAATGTATTGCTGAAAAATCCCTAAGATACACAGTTCTCCAAAAAGGGAAGTTATACCTGTGAAAAGAGCATGCGGGTCTCTTAGAATGGCAAGTATAGAACATGAAGAATAGGGCAGGCTGCTTAGCAGGAGGGTGATCAGAGCCCCAGCCAGGAGTGATTCACCAGTGACAGCATTTATCACAACACATCAGAGAACAGCATAACACGGCTTGACACTGCTTCATTCTCAGAAAAGGCTCTACAGGCAACAGCAAAGTATTTCTGAGGTAAGCGATATATTAGCTAAGTATTGCTACCCCCCCCCCCCCATCTTCCCAGTTGCGTAGCGTGGACATTAGGCTCTTAGCAATAGCTGTTTCACTCCACTAATCCAATCTTCATGTCCTATTTCTAACACAGGATCCACTCCTCATGTCCTGATTCTTGCTAACACAGAAGTAAGCTGCAGGACCAGAAGATAGGACTCCTTACTCACCATCCTCCCACAGAACCAGAAAACCAGCCTCTTGTTCCCACATTTATTTTCTTTGTCATGATATGAAATAAAATAAACCAGAAACCTCTTGATATACTGAATCTCTATTTCATCCTACTGAAAAAAATTAATGGTTGAAGTTAATTTAATGGCTCTTTCATTGCTTACCCTCTCAGGAGTGCATGCAGAGGGTTCTGGCAGATACTAAAGAAAATTCTTAAATTAAAAGACAAGGCTTGGGATGAGAGTAATTAATTATCTATCTTAACCTCAGCCCTGAAAAAAAGACCAAAGGGGAGGGCAGGAGAATACATCATTCAGAGTGCGATAGAAGCCTCAGATTTTCAGCAAAACTGCATTATCTACAGTTTGAAAATTCTATTAAGCCTGGAGCCTGGAGCTGTTGACTGCCAATCAGAGAAAGAGATTAATACTTCAATGAAGTAAACAAGTCTGACTCAGCGGGCCATAAGCAGAGGCCCAGATTTTGTACAGCACTACTAATATTTTGCAAAGCAGCCAGCATTGTTCTCCATGATTAGTACCAAGTGGGAAGAGGGGAGCCGTTCTCTTCTCAGCAGTGAATTTCTGCCACATGGCATCTGACATTGTCATGGGAGGCTTTGTCACATCTTGGTGACTCCAACCTTGACTCTGGGACCCAGCAGACCTGTCCAACTCAAATGCCAAGCTGTGCTGAGTTACGCGAGAAGCTGGTGCTGAGGCCACATGGCACAGGAGGAGGGATGCCACATACTGGGTCTGCATCCTCCCTCCTGAGCTCTGCCTACACCTCACTGGCAAGGACAGTCTGCACTCAAATTGAGTTAGGTATTTACACAAGTAAGACAGTAACACTGCTGCAGCCCATGCCCCACTAGAACTAATCCATGTAAACAAAGCAGCTCTCTGGAAGACTGAGAAAGGCTTTAGAGCATGGGAAGAGCACATCTGAAACCAACTCACCCCCTGCACAATGTGCATGGTGGCAGGACCTTCTGCACTTTTTGACCAAAAGGGCACTATCTGCAGATCTAACATTTTCAACTGACACCTCACATGAAATCCCTGCAGCCATCCACCCTGCCTGCATGAAGCGTGCCCAGAGAGGTCAGCTCTATACCTATAAGAAGGTGCACGTTGAGCATCCCTCACCAGACCTGAAACAAGACATAGATCCTGCCAGCACAGACCAGCCTCGATCACCATAGAACATCAACAGTTACCAGTCTGTGCAACATGACACACTGCATTGCAAAGACTTCAAGTGAAAATACAGTTTTTCAAAGACATCATTGTAGTGAGCTGCTTTAAATGACACATATATATCATACCTAGAGGATTGACTGAACTACATATAATGCTTAGAATCCTTAGAATGAGAGCATATGCAAAAGGAGAACATACCAAACTTAAATTCTTCTCAAAGAAAGAAGAGGGCAAACACTGCTATAATGCATCATTTACAGTACACTAACATCACATCCTAATTTGGCATGGTTTATATGTGGCAATTTAATTGCACTGAACTTTTATTCAGGAAAACAGTTTCTTTTTCAAGCAGTTTGAATATTTCATCTATCCCAGGATGAATTTAGAGCACTATCAGACTAGTCTGACTAGATAAAATTGCAGTTATTCAAATCATCATTTTCTAAAAACAGTTACAAACCGAATACATGAAAACATTTTAAAATATTTTTTGATTCTCTACTATAAACCAGTAGAGAACAGTGCATGCTTTGCAAACCACTACTCAGAAAGTAAACTAAAATGAGTTTCCCTAAAGGAAAAGGAAACCTGAAATTTATTATAAAACGCGTATGATGATGTGAAACAAAAGAAAAGATTCACATAAGACAGTAAATTGCTGAAAAGTTTAGACTGACGTAATTGCTTATATGCATATCCAGACACTTGCACACATATAGACACACATGGTCTTTTTTTAGGGTAAAAGTGCATACAAAGTCCATGCTCAGACTTTGTAAGTAGTTTTCTACTAACATGAATAGCCTCTGCCTGAACTGATCTGGATTATTCCCAAATCACTTTACTCATCAGAACTCAAAAGCCGGATACTTGGGAATAGTGGCATGAATAACATGTTTGCATCACTAACAACTAACTTGGTAAAACAAAACAAAAAAGCCAAAGAGTTAAGCTAAGGCAAATTTAATTTCACACTGGTCAGTATTCATTTATCAATCTATGCTAATGATTGGGAAGTTTCCTCACATGAATTTTGGCTTACTGTTTACTTTGTGACTTCATCCGAAATTTGATTTAGGCGATGTTATGCAGTGACTAAAACTGTAATGCCCTAGGGCATGAGAATGAGAAAGCAAAAAGACTGGAAACAAAAGCCTATCAACTAAAGATGATCCCTGATAACTAAGGTGAGGGGCAAACCAAATTCTTTTCAATGCTGAAAACCAGCTGGTGTTGCTCTTTCCTTCCTACCCCCCCGCCCCCTTCTTTTTTTAAACTGGCATTCAGGTGGGTGTTTTACGTCGTGGTACCACCTGAACTCCTGAGTTCAAATGTGCTTACTATACGTTTTGTGCCATCTTTTTATTTTCAAAAATAAAAGGGGTTTTCCCTAAAGAACTCATATGAAAAGTAAGATGGCCAGATCCCAGTAGGATGCATTAGAGACCAGCGACAGACATATATAGTACACAGCACCAATTGTCCAATCATCTACATTTGCATAGGTGGGGGTATACTTGGAATCTGCAAGAAAACGTTCATGTACCAAGCAGCACACATACTGCTGCATCTGTAGAACCAAATCACAAGTAGAGTGTCCCACTGTCACACAGACAATTTTTGTCAGGGCAGGAAACTTATCTTCAGGAAAACACTCTTAAGTGAAATATGAAAACAATATTCTGGTAAATTTTAATGATCACTTAGAATGTTTAGGTTTGAATAGTTTGGTTTGGATTCTGTAACATGGCTAGAATACTTTCAAAATCTGCATAACCTTCTGTAGGTTTTTATGTTACATTTCACAAAATTCCACTTGTTTTCCTCTACTAAATTATATTATGCATAAACCCCTAAGAATAGCTTTTTACTTAGTAGAGCAAAAAGTGGATAAAATTGCATAGGAAAAATTAATTTAGGAAAATAGGAATAATAAATTACTTTATCCATAAGACCCGATAGATAAATTTAGTTTACAAATTGGTACTAGTTAAGAAACAGCTGACCCAACAGTGAAGCCGATTTGACATCCTTATACTTAACAGATGCCTTACTGCAAATAAAAGTCATTCCCCCCCCCCTTGGTGTTTTGCATATGACTCATAAAACTGAACTCATCCACCTTAACTAAAAAAAAATGCTGCTTCTCTCCACCCTCTAAGGAAAGCCAATTAACATGACAACAGAAAACCAGTCAAAACTGAAGCATAATAAGAACACAGAAGAAAGGAAAAAAAGTAAACCAGTTATCAAACACAAACCACAATTCATTTCACACAGCCTCATGTTAGGGAAAAAATAAAATCCTCATCTGCTGTGGCTTGTACAAGGAAAAGCACTGAAGGCTTTTCATCACATTGCACCCAAGAACACTCTCTAAGTGAAAGAATGGGGGAGGCGAGGAGGAAAAAAAGGAAAAAAGCAGCATCTGCATCTAGCGTATCTTCAATCTTCACACAATTATGAGCAACAGTAAATCACAACCTGATACAGTTTCCAAGTCACATCATGAATGTTCAGGCCAAGCTGTCTGGAAACAAAATTAAAAGCAAATATAATTCTCCATTATTTTAATGTCCACAGAGCGATCTGAAGGATAAACATGAATTGGCTTCTATGGAAATAATGAATCATTTTAAAGGCGCCACAGACTTAACTACTCCACCTTTCACTAGATGACTAAGGAGAAAAGAAAAGTGTGTGTACAATTTTTGACATTTTACTGTTCAGTATTTAAATCTGCAGAACTGGAGTTTTACGCAGATTCCTTATTTTTATTTTACTCTTATTTTGTACTAACACAAGATTTCATGTTTTCTCTTCTCTAGTGAGCAAACAGGACATTTATGAAACGTTTTTCCCCACCTTAACGAAGCACAGCTTTTCCACTGCTCTCTGGAGTTAGACCAGCTGCAACCTCTGTAAGATATATTCTTTAGTGGTACTGAATATAGCGCCTTTCTTTTGTCCCATCACATTGATCAAATAAAACCTTTCTTAACTCATCAATGCAATCACTGATTTTGCTGCTGATTCTTTAAAGTACACAGAACCATGTAACTGTAAACCAAACACTGAAGCACAACAGATGAGCCCATAGGGAAAACTCTAGACCTTGAGCAAGCCAAAACAATTATGGTTTTGACCCTTGGGATGGCACCACCACAGCTACACAGCCCTTCCTGGTAACAATTACACTGAACTCTGATCTGCAAAGCAGAAAATGTCACGACCGCCACACGCAGTGCATCTAGAGTCGGAGCACTTGCCAGCATGGTGCCTGAGTCCAAGGATCATAGCGTAGCCAGAGGAAATACTCGACAGGAGTTCTGCAGAGGATCTAATGAAATGGGGCTCACTGAAGAGTTGTGTGTTTTGTCCCCTCAGCACTCACCGTATTTGCAATAATCCCTTTCCTCAGCAACAGCCCGGTGCCCACTCAGTCAGCAGGAGGCAGATGTGCTGGGGACTACGTGCATGCTGATGAGCAAACAGGTTTATATGGGGCTCCTGTCTTAATCTCACACTGTTTTAACCTGTCAGTCATCTACTATCAAGTAACACCAGTAATTTGGACCTACCTCTGGTATCCCATCATAGGTTATCATAAAATTTCTAGGAGGATAATCCTCTCTGATGTTTCCTTCCATCTGCCATATTTGCCTGAAACTGTTGGACAGCATTATCATGTAAACCTACTTTCTTTAGAAAACCAGGATGAAAACATCATTCTTAAATGCGTCTAATGTTTAATCTACTGAAAGTAATTGCAACCTTTGCAAACACTGAACTGTAAGCCTTTAAGAAAGAGGCACTGGTTTGAGAAGGAAATACATTTTTTTTCTTTATTACAAGACCTGTGGAATGTATAACTGTTTATAGCACACTTTGTCTGGGGCTGCAGTTGCCGTCACCGCATCCTGCACATCTACCTTAGGTGACACCATTCATGGCTAGATTTCTTCCATTACACGACCTTTCAGTTCGTGATAATTTTGTCAGCCAAAGAGCTCAGACTGAAATGTACACTGCCAGGTATTTGTCTGGGATGAATTATTTCAGCATTTGAGAAAAAATTGTTCAGACATTTACAAGAACACTGTTGAAGTGTTTTATCCACACTAAAAATTCCTAGTAAACTGATACCATTTAATCTGCAGCAGGCACAGAAGGTGCAGTAAGGCCTTTTGCTTTCCCTGTCCTGATATGCCCAGATTTAGCTATATAGCTTCTGGGAAAAATAAAACCAAGGCTAGCCTTGCACGACCTTCGTGGGTTGTCAGAAACCATCCACCAAACTGCCTGAGGATGCTGTCTGCCCTAAGTGCGTACACCTCCATAAGATGCCCACATGGCCTTGTGCACTGTGCTCGACATCCCAAGGGTCAAAGGATCACATTTAATTCAAACTGCACTGTCAGTCTGCAGCTCAGACTTACACCTCAATTATACTTCCCTCTTGTTGACTGACAATGTTATAGTAATTGTTAGCAGTGATATCACCGTGATAATTGCTCCTCTCTTCAATGTTCAATGCCCAGGCTTGGGTTAGCAGCTCCCTGGATGGAAAAGTCTCTTTCACAGCTTTAGCAAAAATTACTACATGTTTTAAAAAAATAAGATTCTTTTGAATATCATAATCAATAGACAAACCAACATGCCCTCAGGAAAGCATGGCTTTAAGGTCCTCACAGATAAGCATGAGGGAGAGAAGGAGTTTTCGTGCCATCTGTAACTTTCAAGGGAGTTCCAAGTTCTTTCTTTCAGGTCACCTAGCAGGCTTTTCCAGATTTGTAACTTACATCAAAACAAAACCTCCTAGTGGTTTTTGGCAGGCAGGCAAGCAAGCAACAAGAAAAACATAGATGCAAAAATCATCTCAAGGAGTGGGACAATTAGAGTTGGTAAGATTCAAGACCTACAGACTAGGAAAGTCTGCACCTTTGTGGACACAAGTACTGCACATAACCCAATGCAACAGAAATCCCCACTATTTATATCTGACAGAGAGGACCTCAAATTAACAAACTCTACTGGTACTGACATAAAGTACTACCTAATTTACCACATTTCCTTCTCACAATAGAGCACAAGTATTTCAGCTGCTGCTGGAAAGCCCCAGAAAGCGTAGGGGAAATGGGCAGCGGTCTGTCACCCAGAGCATGTGCCATGGGTAGCACCACTGCCACTCTGTTGCAAGTAAGAATGGCAAAGGGCAAGCTGGAACCAGCCATACATGTGCTCTGCCTTGGGCTCCTGGGGAAATCCCAGTTCAAATGAAGATACTCAGAGAGTTTGGCGACCTGCTTAAGGCATCCCACAAGGACGATCCAGGGAATGCAGCTCCTGGAAGGAGGCAAGATCACAGGGTGAACTTCCTGGCTAACTGCCGCTGGCCGCAGCTTGGAAACCTTGTGGAAACCCTGATGCTGATGTTTGATGTTCTCAGCAGAGCCTTGGGGATTCAGTCACACAATTCCAAGGGACTTTCCATGCAATTTGGCTGCCTAAAAGCCTTAAACTATCACGACTATCCCAGCCTGAAGAACTACATGATGACATAAATCAGATAACAGTCAATCACAGTCAGGCTTTATTATTTAAAATGTAGAAACCACTCCAACTAAACTCAGAACTTTAAAAATTATTACTTTTCTTTAAAACACAGCAGATGGGAAAAATTAAATTCTAAATGGGGCTCAAATCTGCTTTGAATAACACAAACTGAGGAAAACAATTCTGTACTTCAGAGATTGTCCTCAATTGTCTTACATTATTGTTCTTCAATTTTGTACATCAAATGGTCACAAATTGGTAGCTTGAAGCTGATAGTCTGCGTTCATGTGAAGAAAACAGTGACAACTGTCTTCAGTCTCAACTGGAGATGCAGTAACACCAGCTGGGACCCAGCAGGAGCAGGATGCTGGGTGCACATACAGCGGAGGATGTGCCATCTATTAATACCTGGGATCTTACCCATTTGAGTTTACAGCTCCAGTATCCTAACTGCCTGCTTAACATAGGAAGCTATTTTAATTCTATGGTGAACTAAAACAGAGCAGCCAAATACACAGCATGAGTTAAAAAAAGATCCATTGAAAGCAATAATCACCATTCTGCCTCCTGCATACTAACTAATCCTCCCCCATTTTCAACTTGACAGTCTCAGTTACACTAGAACAAAGCCAAAGGAGCCATGCACTGCTATATTATCGCCCTTTTAAAATATCTCAGAATCTTTAGGGAGGCAACTTGTGAAGCAACATCACAATTAGCAGCAAGTTGCAGAAATGCATATGAAAATTATCCCGTCAAAAGATTCACAGCAGTTCTTCACTAAGGACTGTTTAACAGTATTAAGAACTGCATTACTAAATATCATTAAAAACATATTGCAAATAAATGCAGCCTCTAAATTAGGACAAAAGATAAGGTGCAGGGGGACAGAATAAAGAATTGATACAGAGGGTGTCTAATGCGCCTTTAAATATTAAAAAGTAGTTGCCATCAGAGGAATAAACTTAAAACAAAAGCAAACTTGGTGAAGTTTTAAGAACTGAGTGTTGAAAACCAGAATAAACTAAAACAAGAAAATAAGAAACTAGGAAATAACCATCACTGAAGTTGCAGATACAGGGTCTTTAAAGTTCAGTCTGCTCTTACTGAATTTACAACAGGGATTTAGAAGTGACAGCAGGAGCCTGATATGCATCTTGGGCCACGTTTTGCATATGCCGTAGCAACAGGAACAGGAAGATCTCATGAAACTCTCCAGGTGACCAAGAACACTAATAATATTTAGTGGCCCATTTTTTAGAACATGCTTTCACAGAAGCAAAGACAGGGAGAGATATTCTGCACCTTTTGAAAAGGATAAATCCTGTGCTTATGGAAGTCAAGTGACTGCCTCACTGCAATCAAATTGATCAAATTTTAACACATTTTTCTTCTCCATCAGACCTTGTGGTTTGCATTATTTTAGTTTTCCTGATACAAAGCACTCACGCTAATACCAGTTAATAACCATCTAGTGTTACAGATGCTGCCTCCTCTTTCTCATGACTTTATGGCACTAATGAACTTCTCTGTGAAAAGAATTAATCATTTTCCTTTAAGACTTGGCTTTGGATTCTTATGACTCATTCAAGAAAAGCAACTGTAGCCTTAGGGACTTGCAGCCCCCAAATCCTTCATCATAAGTGTGCAGAGCTGCAATTTATCTAAAGTACAAGCTGCTTCAACATCTAAAGACAAGACCTGCAAAAGGCACACTAAGCATGCACTATATGCGAAAATCCCCCTCCTTTCCTAGATTTGTAGCAGACACTTTGATGAAGATCAGAACAGAGAGAAACAGTAATTCATATAGAAGAAAAAGAAAACACTATCCTGACATGTCTTCTATGATATTAAAATGATTTTTTTCACTTAGCACAGATATAAAATGACAGACTAGCAAGCCCTGAGGACTGCTTCCAACCTACTTCATCCTTGACCTGCAAGGATCAACTTCAAGACACACTAGGTAGTTTATACTATAGGCTTATTTTGCCTTTGTTGTCACAAATGAGAAAAAATATTTGCTTGCTGACACACAAGGTATACAGACGATCACAACAATAGGTTAATGCTTACATACGATGGCCATTTTCAGCGACTATTATTCTGGCCTACAATCTATGAACCAGATGTTAAAAGTTCTAGGACTTTCCAAGCAACCTCAGCAACCACTATATTTTTTCATCAAGCTGGTTACTGGTTTGTCCTGTGCACAGTTTTTATCTAAGAGAATTCCCACTTTCTACTTGTGGCTTTTAGGTTGCGAGAAGTTTTTGGCTTGCACATCAGAAAAAAAAAAAAGAAAATGCAGACAGTCTCCCTAATGCTGGCTGCTTCTTAATTCAATTTAGAGATTGAGCCAATCTGCACTTTTGCATCACGAGTATCTCGCCATACTGAACTTCGACCATCTGGCTGCTCAGGGTCTGCACTTTTTGGTGAGGGTCAAGCACTTCTGTGCTTTTGGAAAGCTTGAATTCAAACTCACATCTACATTTAGCAGCACTGGCTTCTCATTTACAAAAGGCAACAGAACCATAGAGACAAAAAAAAAAACAAAACAACCCACCAGACACAGACTGTGAAGCGTTAGTGCTTATGCTGGCAACTAAACAAGACAATGATTTCTATTTCTACAGTGACTTATGTTTTCTGCTTGGATGTCAGTATTAAGAAAACAAAATACCACCTGTGGGTTACATGTGTTTTTTTTTTTTTAAATGTTAAATCCCCATGTGAGGCTGAACTTCATCTGAATCTACTCAGCAAGAAATCAGTGATTATGTACCAGTGAGTGCAACAGAATCCCTTGCTACTACTGTGTGGATGAGACAGGCATAACTTTGAGGGACAAGGCAACCCACTGAAACTCTGTATCTAGAAGTGTTACTGAACTCTTACAAGCGAAACACTGAAATCACATTTAAAAGAGAACACTGAATGCAGCCCACTTAAAGCATAATCACAGAATAGTTGAGGTTGGAAGGTACCACTGGAGGTCACCTAGTCCAACCTCCTGCTCAAGCAGGGTCACATGGAGCACATTATTCAGGATTGTGTCCAGATGGCTCTTGAATACCTCCAGGGAAGGAGACTCCACAACCTCCCTGGGCAACCTATTCCAATGCTCAGCCACCCTCACAGTAAAGAAGTTCTTCCTTGTGTTCAGATGGAACTTCCTGTGTTTCAGTTTATGCCCATTGCCTCTTGTCCTATTGTCTGGCACCACCAGAAGAGTTTGGCCCCATCCTTTTGACACCCTCCCTTCAGATACATACATACGCAGATCATAGAATCATAGAATAGTTAGGGTTGGAAAGGACCTTAAGACCATCTAGTTCCAACCTCCCTGGATCCCCTCCTGAGCTTTTTCTTCTTTAGACTCAACAGGTCCAGCTATTTCAGTCCTTCCTCATATGAGAGACACTTCAGACTCAACCATTCTAGCAGCCCTTTGCTGGACTTGCTCTAACAGTTTAACCACCCAAAGTTAACCACCCAAAGTTAAACTGACTTTATTAGGTCACTAGTGTTAGCACACCTGAATATTGATGTCATCTCATGTTGGTCTCTTACCGTGGAGCCAAGAACTGGACACAGTACTCCAGGTGAGGCCTCATCAGGGCTGAGAAGAGAGGAAGGATTACTTCCCTCAACCTGCTGGCAATGCTCTTCCCAGTGCAGCCCATATACCAATGATATCACTTCTGGTATCATGGTATCATCACTTCTTTCTTAAAACACAAACCATCTGACACAGCAGACACAGCATCAGTGCTGACATTCTGGCCTTTTAAAGCTACAAGTCCAAAGCGCTACTACCTGTGCTGACAATTAAAGAAACATGTGCCGTAACAGCGCTGCTATAAAATAACTATGAAGTCCTACGTGACCAATGCAAAATAAGCAGCATATGACAGGCAAGTCACCTGCAGCACTAACAGTTATTTCTCTTCAGACAAGTAATAAGGTACCTCTGCCTGGATGCACGCACATGCAGGTATGTGAATAACTAAACTTTTTATTTCTTCAACACCCAGTTATCCATTACAGACTCGGCAAGCTCTGCCAAGAGGGTCAACAATGCACAGAGCTCCCTACTCTGCCCCACCAGCTGGCACACCATGTACAACCCTGGCACCAGATCCTGAGGGATGAAGCCTACCAGCACTGGAAGGGAGGTCCAGTGCTCAACCCAGCCACCACCAGGCATTATCAGTATCTACCCTTGAAGGCAAGAAAAGCAGAGAGAAGTATGCAATGTATGAAAATGTATGGAAGCATGGAGGAGTATGGAAACATATGGAGAATGTGGAAAGGCAGGACCAGAGACATGAAGAGGAAGAAAAGCTGACAAGCTGAAATCAAAGAGGAGGACACGAGGGCCAGTTTCAAAACAGCTGGAAATGGTGCATTAACCCCATATAGAAATTCACATTTCCTGACAGGTTAAAAGGTTGCTCTGAATATATACCTCTTTTTTAAATATATAGAAAACTAGTATCGACATACAAATCTCTCTTTTAACACTGAAAATCAACCACTTCAAAAGATATATCAGCACAAGGCCTTGGTATTTATCTCAGGAGGAATTCTATTAGTCAGTGGGCACGATATTGAGCTATTTGCTGATAACACTTCACTACTAATCACACAGATTTGCCACAGAGCTCCCTTAACACTGAGAACAATGATGTCCTCACAAACAAGAAACAGCAGTTCAAACTAGGCAGCGGAAGGATTCTTGCTGTATGGACAGCTTTAGACAAACATCAAAAATATTTTCTATCCTGACAGAAAAATTACTGGGTTTGTAATTTCTGGCAACTGAAAGGGGTTGTTTTGGCTTTGCTTCAGCAATTCTAAACCATTTTTATTAAAAGATAAGAACAAGAAGTCATATTAACTTTGCAAAACTTAAAATCTTTACTTTGAAAATACTTGATTTTTTCAAAAAAGTTATGACTTCCCCTGCATGTTTTGTTGCATCAGACTGCTGCAGAGGCTTTGTGTTTCTCTTCCAGTCAGAGGCTTGTTGCTGCCTTAAACGAGACTAATCCATAACATATTAGACTCTAGAGATGACATCAATATTCAGGTGTGCTAACACTGGTGACCTAATAAAGGGCATTAAAGTTAAAGGTCTCCCCCAAAAGTCAGTTTAACTTTGGGTGGTTAAACTCAGAACAACAAAGATAAAACACAACTTTAATCACAAGAAAACACTTGACTTCATACCACTGACCTTCTTGAAGAGTCACACACATCTCTCATTGAAATGTTTTATGTAAACATATTTGCTAACACATTGAAAGAGACCACAAGTAAAATTGTTTGCAAAAAATACAGTGTTCTGACAAAGCAGTTGATGAAGCATATGGATCCAGTCTTCTTACTTCTGTGTTATCTCTCTGACTGCTCCAATCTGAATGTTACAAATGGCCCCAGGTACCACATTTATTCCATTAAAGTTTAAAAAAGAAAATGAAAATTACTGATCAGTTCCCTCTGTTCACCCCTCTCCTGCTCCTAATGCTTTTGGGTGAGATTTTTGGCAATAACATTAGGAAACAACCTTCTACAGAAAGAAGAATTACTTCAGTTAAATTATTTGTTCTTTTAATTACTGTCATTCCTACCAAAATGCTAACACAGAGCAGAAAATGTGTATCAGGAGTGCTCACTCTGTGCAACACACTGGCATTTTGTCAGTAACGTGAAGATTGCCCTTGATCTGAATACAAATTTATTTGCATCCATTTCCTTTTTTAATGCAAGCTACAATTGCTGTAAAGAATAAAGCTGAAGCATTCTATATGATATTACAGCAAAATGAAATACCCAACTAAATTAAACATGCACCACATTTTATCCACTTGCCCTTTTTATCTTCGCTGACAGATCAAAGAAATGTGTTTGACTTCCTGTCAATAAAATCAAAGTGGCACAAGAAGGCAATGTGATGAGGTCCCACTTTTAGGAAAGATGTCTTCAATTAGGATGTGATTTTTCTGACATGATATGAATATGACTTTAAGCCATAACTAACTATATAATGATTCAATTCTACGCAGAGCCATTGTAATATATGTCGCAGTTAAACATGTTAATAGCTCAGTTTAAATGGGGGGAGGAGATCTAACTGAAAGAAAGGAACTAACATTTAGTTCGCCTTTTTTAAACAGAGAAGAAAATGCAAATCAAAAGCTGTCTGTAAAGACTAGCTAATCCTTTGTGGATAAAGAGAACCATATGAACCCATGCCAGCTAAAAACAAACAGACAAGTTACAAATAGTACTCCATATTTAACTCTAAAGCCTGATTTGTGTAGATTTGGGTGTACTCAGCAACCAGTCAAAAAAGATAAAATCATATTCTGACTCTACATACAATTTAGGGGTTTCTACTCTGCTTTAAGGGCTTGCTTATGTGATCAGCCTAAATGAGAACCAGTTAAAGGCAGTCTCACCAAGTGCACAGAATGAATTATTTTAAATAAAACCTGTCTATTGGCAGACTCCTAACCGCAGACAGTATCTATTTTTTGCTGTAAAATGATGTTCGTATAACATTGTATAGCTCTGTATAAACAATTTATGAATCTGCCTTTAACATAACACCACCTTTTCTCCCTGCACCAAGCTGACAGCCGTGCAAAACCCCACATGGCTCAGGAGCAGCAGACTGAACTTTGCTTCCCCTTGGGCGGTGGCAGCATCAGCGATGATCTGGGTGCCAGCCCTTCATTACTGATGAGAACATAATGAGAAAGGAGATCAGAGTGCAGGTCTTCTGCTGGAGCAGAGCCACTGCCTCACTTATAAACTGAGCGATGCAGACTGTGAGTTCCCAGCAGGATGGAGCAAGGAAGCCCAAACTGCCACTCATCTTTCTACGAGTTACAGCCTCCCGGATGGCCTTCTAGTGTCTCATGGGGTCAAAGACACAGTAAAAGGAGAGAGGGCAGGACACGGGTGTGAAGCACAGCTATGAGGACATCCAGCTGCAGAAGTGAAAATCACAACAGGAAAGGGGATGAGAGCTTCATAGAGGGGATGCCAGTGAGAAAATTACAGAACAGCTGGTTTGAATTCATATTCAAGGCTATAGCACAAATACTTCCATCAGTGAGCACACTTCCTAGGATACCTAATGCTAGACAACCTCTTAAAGTGAGTCAGTGCTTCAGGAAAGGGTATAAAATAACAGCAGTGGTACCACTGAGCAGAACTTTTAATACAGCATATTACGATCCTACAGCTTTAGATGCAGGAAAGCCTTTCTCAGAGATCACCAGGTGGCACTATTCTTCCTTCAAATTGAGACTAACTCTGCTGTGCACATGAAATGCTACCATCAATTTCGAAGGAAAAAGATCTTCATATTTTTTTATATATTAGCCCAGTAGTCTCTTACTGTTCACATTCTTTCCAACGATCCTGAAAATCCTGTATGAGCAAAAAAGAAATTACTGCATCTGGGGGAAGTGAAGGGAATCTCATAAAATTTTGAAGAGACCCCCATACTAAAATATTTCCTCACAGAAGAATTACCAACATTTCTGTAGGAGCACAAGACTCCCCAGCAATACATGCAGTGCTTTACAACTGTATTAAGAAAGCAGAATTTCTTTCAGAGAAATAAATCAAACATGTAAGGATAACATATACTTGTCTCTCTTCCTATTTTTCATTTGTCTGCTACCAGAGCTGCCGAAGATGCTAAACTCCATCTACAATTGTGCAGTCTCTAGTATGAACGTACTCCCTAAATTTTTGTGCTTATTTTTTTTTACCCTTTGTAAATTGTTGCATGTGGGTTTTTTTTGGTTTTGTTTTTTTTTTTTTAGTAAAGCTGCTGAGAGTATCAACATGCAAGTAATAATGGAAGAGAAAAATTAAAGAGTATTCCAAAAAATGCTAATAATGAAACATCAGCACACACACAGACACAAAAGACAGTGTCAACATGTGCCTGTTGGGGTAAGCATGCTTCCTTTCAGTTTGTTGATGTGATTTGCAAAATGATGCAAAGCATTCAGCAACATGCTGGCAATTAGGTACAAGCTACAGAGGCTGTGGAAGCAAATCCAGAATACAGCTAATGTGGGAAGGATGTACAGAAGGGACACATTCATACTGAAGTCAAAAACCTCTATTCCTAGTTAGGAAAAAGTGTTTTTTCTTTTTTTGTTTAATCTACCAAAGGACCCATCTGCACTCAAGACTCTAAAAACTGATAAACTGAGGCGCAAATTAATCTGCAGTGACTCTAACTTCAGCAGGAGTCACAGCAGAACTGCAGTCTGCCTGCTGTGCTCACGAGCCGAATTCCCTCGCAAAACAGACTTTGTTTTTCTCCAAGCAACTCTCCCCCCGTTTCAGCTCCCTAGAAGTTAAGAGGCTGCTTCCTGTTCCATGATCTGTGAATCACGACATGAACGCCAATTGCTACTCCCCTGTGAAATTCAATTAGGTATCAGAGCACAGCATGAGCAATAAGTTTCCCTAAGATGCCAGCCCTAAAGAAACTGTACTCTTTCTTCCCTCAGCTGAAGAATGGAGTTATGAAAGCAGGTCATAGATGGTTATTACTCTTTGTACTCTGCACAATCAACCAGTCTGCTGCAAACCAGCTTAATATAATTTCTCTACTTTCTAGTCATGAATATAATGGTACAAAATTCAAAGAGTCCAATAATACATTATATTTATTTGTGTGTTCTTCTGTAACCACTTAATGCCATGTGAACTGCAGCGATACTTAGCATATACAGAATACCATGATAAATCACCAGAAGTTAGTGCATGTCATACAGCTGGAAAATTGGTAAGACAAGGGTAAGCAATATTAACACATGGTTTATCAAGCAGGAAAGGGGAGTATGTGATGCTTCTTGTCTCAAAGTGCCTTTCAATAGCACTTTGTTAAGCCATAAAATATTCACACTTGGAAAGATCATAGAGTAATGTTGCCCCCTTTTTTTTTTTTTTTCCAGACAGATGGCCCTTGGTAACTTATGTTCATCTTTGTCACTGCAGTGTACTCTGAGCAAGGAAGCACCATAGGGGCACATGTGAAAGCTGAAATGGGTAAAAAAGAAAATAGAGATGTATTAAAATAAAAACAGTGATGTATATAAAATAAATATGATATTAAAAAAGTGATGTAAAAAATAGTGATGTACAGGTAAACTCATACAAGTTTAGGGGAGTTTTAGCTTTAAATTGTGATGTAGGAGTCAAAACCAGACTACTTAGCCTCCTTCCTGCATCACCACAGAGCCCATGTGCTCCAGCAAAGATACCTTGCATTTATCTTCAGATAAAAAGTGCTCCTGCCTTTCAATCTCAGACAGAAATGCACTTCTCCTTCCTTTGACCTCTAAAACTAGTTCAAGATCAGCTTCATAATCTGCAAGATGCAGGAGGCTTCCGCTGCCTCGTGCTCCCCAAAATTAAGCCTGTTTTTTCCTTCTCCAGTACCCATGTGTTCCCTGGTGGGCTTTGCAGGATGACTTCTCCAATGACTCAGTCCACTGAAAATCTAATCACAAGCCCTTTCTCTTCTGGATTAGCTGCCACACAAGGGCTTCTGTTGGAGTTACCACATCAGTAAGAGACTGTTCTGGCCTTCAAATGTTGCCATGTCCCCTGCCCAGCTGCTGCAGGGATGGCTCAAGCACAGCAAAGTAAATTGGTTTAATCTTGCGCATCTGGTACTGAGTTCCCAGTCGTTTGTTTAGGGGTATAAAGGGACTATGTTCCGTTTCAGCACTTCGATCATGTCACAGTCCAGCTCTAATGTTAGAGCCTGAAAGCTTCAAAATCTAAACCCAGATAACTCCTATTCTCTGCTAATATTTGTCACACTGTTGGACTTGCGTGTTTGTTTTACAAGCTCCTGAGTCACCTGGGTCTGAGAGACTACCAGTAACCTTCTTATAGCTAAGCCATAGGTCTGTTTATTACCCTAAGTTTGCAAAGTATTCCTTTGTCATTTTAAAAGGAAACCCACAAAACCTCTGCAAAGCACAACTGTCTGGAGCCTTTTGATATTTGGTATCCAAATGAAAGTACAGCAAAACTTTAACCTATGCGGGCCTCTTACAGGATTCACTTAGGGTAACAATATCCCCCAGAAGGCCCTCTGGGTCTCTGGAAGGTGCAGAGCACTCTTTGCCTGAACAGCGAGCAAAAGCTTTAGACCACTTCTGGGAATGCAAATGAATGGGATCCACGTGACCTCGGTAATAAAAGGCTCCTGTCTCTTTGCAAAGCATTGAAATGCCATCTGGCAATTCTGTTGACGTCAGCAGGCGCAGAAAAACAACCACCACCTCCCCCCAAAAAAAGCAAAAGCCTTGGGCAGGAGGGGGAGGAATGCAGCTTTCATGGTGAGTGCGCGCTTCAGGCTGGTGTCACTAAAAACCTGCAGCAGCTCTGACAGCCCGGAGACCCGTAACTCTGTGGGAAGCAGCACAGGCAGGCACACCGTCTTTCTCCTGCTCTTGCCTGTGTTGACTTCCTTAAGAAAGGGGGTGTCTCAAGCTACTGGGGGTTTTCAGAGGAACTGCCTAAGTCTCTTTCAGAAGTTGTTTTCAACTCTTAGGAAAGGGGAACTGTTGGGAGCACAGGGGGTAAATGAAGAACACTCTGCATCTAATCTCTGATCTGGCAGAAAGCAGGAGTCTGTCACCTCATGGTACTCTCTATTGACAAGCCCCAAAGCATGCAGAGAATGCAGCTATAACCTGTTGCCTCTATTTTATACCACTGAGCAGCCATGGGTTCTCTTGCACCCTAGTATCGGAGACTGCTACCAAGCAAGATGGGAGACAGAGGGAGGAGGTTAACCTGACATATAGGGTCACAGATGTTACATGCTCCAAGTTTTCTCGCTGGTGTAACATAAAGCATATTCCTAAGGCTCTACAGGATCAAGGTCTCACTGACTGACATATACAAACCTGCCTCAAGGAGCAGTCCTTCTTTTCCATGCTTACTTCCCCCCCTTTCTCCCTCCTTCACCACATCTCCTCTTACTGAATGAAACCAAGGAATTTTTGCTTACAAAACAGCTCTTTGAATTCCTAATCTCTGCCTCAGTGTAATTTTTTAACAGCAAGTCAAAGCGGCACTGTGTAAATAACTGCAATGAGACAGCTCTGCCTGGAAACTGGAAAATTTTCCTTGCTTGTATCTTAACCTTGAAAGCTTATGCTTAATTCAATTAAGAAAATTTATGGGTAATTCCACAGTTTCACCCTAAATCCTTATGTTCTCAGGCAGCCAACACAAAAATGAACAATACCCCTGACAACTGACTACCTTCTGCTAGCACATGGGCAATTATGAGGAAAGTGTGTGTTGCACTGAGTTAGTCATAAATCCTGACACAGGAATGTATCAGAGGATGGAGAAGAGATACAGCTATTTCCCTGCTGCCATTTCAGGTATAATCACTTCTACTTCACATCTTTTTATTAACTTCATAAAAAACCATAAAAGCCAAAACCAACCTTCCATAATTTTATGGGTATTAAGCCCCCACTTGAAGCTGTAGGAGAATAAACTTAAAGCTACAAAGGTGACAGACAAGACACAGATTTTCCAAATTTTCCTCCTATCTCTCAGATCTGCATTACATCATGTCTGTGTTAAATATAAAGAACTTTTAGACTTTATAAGTAAATCCTACTCGTTGATTCTGGTTAGAACAATCTTCAGTAAAGTTTACATTCAGCAATAAATAAGAAATTTTCATGCCTTCTTTCACTGGTCCCAGGCTAATACTTCAATGAACTAATGAGAAAGAGACCCCCTGTACCTAAATGATCATCCAGAGGACTGTGCTATCTTCAAAAGCAGCAAGCTTCCCCTCCATCCATTCCAAACTTTCACCCAAACGAAAGCCAACCTCTCAATGTCCATGTGACAAGTGCATGAGCTTCACCTTCTGAAGCTGTTACAGATCCTGGAACTCTTCAACTAAGACAAGAAATGGCTGTTGTGGTATTCCCAGGGAGACCCCTCAGGAGCTCCACTCTACTGAACTTTCAGCTTCTTGCCACAGAAAAATTATGGACTCAGTCAGAGATCAATGTGATCAGACAAAAGCCATTTATTATAGAGTATCAATCCTTTTCATACTGTTTCTCTACCTCGGCTTACAATAGCTTGCTGTATTATAATCGGATACATTTTCTTGTAATACACCGCAACTACGGTTACATTTACAATAGCTCGCTGTATAATATTTGGATACATCCTCAATAGCTCGCTATAGTATAATTAGATACATGTTCAATAGCTTGTTGTATGATGATTGAATACATATACAATAGCTCAGTATACTATGCTTTGATACATATTCCTGCAGGACGCAGCAACTCGTAACAATAAGCATATGAGAACTTAACCTTTAAAATTTGCTAACAGTCACTATTTTGTATCTTAGCACAGTCCAGTTTCTTCTTATCTTGCTTGCACTGCTACTTTTGCTACTGCTACTTTTGCTTCTTTACTCACGTCCTACTTCATCCTTGGTTCATGTGGAGCTCCACGTAGGCACTTGCTGACTTGGGAATGTGGCCATTCTTTGCTAAAAATCCACCCACATCTCCCCCTTTTTCTTGTTGCACAAGCTAAACATGCTTCATAGCATTCATTGTCATACGTTGAATACATTGTAACAAACAAGGTGCAATACAGATAATGGCAAAAAAGACAAGCAACAAGATCAATCCTCCTTTAACCAAGACTTATAACCATCCAGTTATACCTCAGCCAGAAAAAAGTGATAGCCAATCTTTATCATCTTTCCTTAACTTCATCACACTATGTTTGAACTTACGGATACTTTCATGTATAGATTCTGAATGATCTGGCAAGTTCATACAACACCTTCCTTCCAAAATTTCACACCCGTGTCCATGTGCTAAGAGAAGAAAATCAATTGCTGCCCTATTTTGCAAAGTCGCTTGTTTAACAGAATCAACATCAGTGAGTAATGCAGAGAGAGCGGATGCTGTAGAATTAGTTTGTTCAATGAGCCAACATCCTAACTTATTTAATGTTGCTAAAGCTTGAGTGCTAGCTACTCCAGGAGCTAAGAATGAAGCAGCTGCAGAAGTAAACTGCACATTGTTAACAGTCAAGGAGGTTGCTCTATCATTACCCCTTTTTTTAATTTCTTTTTTTAATTTTTTTTTATTCCAAGTTGCTCACCCTGCTTTGTGCGGCTACAAACGCTGGCCTGCTCAGCAGCAGCTATAAATGCCTGCCTGCTCCGCAGCAGCTACAGCTGCTTGCCTGCTTCAGCAGCAGCCATAACTACCTGCCGGCAACTGCACTTTTGCATTAACCCTTTCTTGCCTGAAATGTTAAACCGCTACCCATTAAAAACTTTTACATGAACCCGACACCAAGAATACACAGAACACCGTCTGCCCTCAACACACACACACACACGTATGGGGTCCCACAAGCACACCCCACCCAACTACAAGATTTGAAACACAAAATCCAGACAATCATTACCCTCACTACACAGCCCCACATACAGAACGTGGCACAAGGACCCTGTGAAGACTATCAGGAAACTAGCTCCGAGAAGCATCATCACAGTGCGAGGTGGCAGGCTCAACCTTAGCGAGTGTCCCCAAAGAGGCTCTGCCTCCCCCACACTGTATGAGGCTTAGGCTTTTATGCTGGCCAAAATGCACACTCATTCCGACACAGGTGGCCAGCCTATGTCAGAAGAAGCGGCCAGCAATGACTGTAACGGTTTCCAAAGGTCGACAGAAACCTGGTCATACTTATATTCACCAACTTCTAGTACATGAGTATCACAGAGAGACTGTATCAAATGAGTTCTACATGAGGTCCCAAGTCCACAGTCTGCCACAGTCCACCCAATACCCCGATAAGAGTATACGAGAGACCTTCCCACCATGAGTCTTGACCCGGCACATATATCACCAGGAAAGCACATAATACGTCTGCATCCCCCACCCATCTCGCTTCTCCCTCTACAGATGCCCATTTATCATGAGGATTTGGGGGATATAAATCAGGCTCCTTTTCTGGATGAATAGGGTCCGGGTCAAAGGAACTATCCAGGTCAGCATCAGAATTATCAGGTATCAGAACCTCAGGATCAGCAACAGCAGTCTGATGAATGTGCACAGGCTCCTTCTCGAGGTAAATAGGGCTTGGGTCAAAAGGATCATAGTCATCTCTGTCCTCAGTCTTTGCAGCCGTGGCAGCAACCAGTGGCGGGGGGGGCACTGGGCTCCACGATCTCACTTTTTAACGTCTCTAAAATAGTTCTCCAAATGACTAACAAATTTTTCACAGTGTCATTGCCTTTTGTGGCTGCATCCCACAATTTAACTCCTGCATCCCACAGAGACCTCAAATACAGTAGACTCATCAATCCCTGGATAATGCATCTTCAACCATTTCAACATTAAATTTAAGTCTGTCTCTTTAAAGGTTGCTCCCTTCACCTTAATAAGGACTGAAAACATCCATAAAATGGAGGCTTCTTCCTTAGCAATTTTTTCCCAAGTCCCAAGCTCAAAGGCTTCTCCAACCCTTTGGATTAACTTTTTTTCTTTACTCCAGAGCAACAGTCTTTTTAACATAGCTTCATCATACTCTGTCCCTCTCACAGAGAGGATATGTTGGAAGAGCTTAAGGGTGGCCGTTTCTTCTTTGTTCATTTGATTACCCATCCTAATCCTCTTCCAACCTGTCTTCTGTTACCTTATTTGCACTGCGCAGTATCTTCCGGGCTCACAAGGCTCCGTTCCGAGGCATCTACCTCCCAGTCCTGGTCCAGCCGGATCGAATCCAGCAGATGTCCCTGCGGCTCCACATTCCAGTTTCTTTGGTGTCAAGTGCTTTAATTTCTTCAATTTCAATATGAAAGAATATGGGGGTGCCCCACGTTGGGTGCCAATTGCCACAGAAAAATTATGGACTCAGTCAGAGATCAATGTGATCAGACAAAAGCCATTTATTATAGAGTATCAATCCTTTTCATACTGTTTCTCTACCTCGGCTTACAATAGCTTGCTGTATTATAATCGGATACATTTTCTTGTAATACACCACAACTACAGTTACATTTACAATAGCTCGCTGTATAATATTTGGATACATCCTCAATAGCTCGCTATAGTATAATTAGATACATGTTCAATAGCTTGTTGCATGATGATTGAATACATATACAATAGCTCAGTATACTATGCTTTGATACATATTCCTGCAGGACACAGCAACTCGTAACAATAAGCATATGAGAACTTAACCTTTAAAATTTGCTAACAGTCCACTGTTTTGTATCTTAGCACAGTCCAGTTTCTTCTTATCTTGCTTGCACTGCTACTTTTGCTACTGCTACTTTTGCTTCTTTACTCACATTCTACTTCATCCTCGGTTCATGTGGAGCTCCACGTAGGCACTTGCTGACTTGGGAATGTCGCCACTTTGCTAAAAATCCATCCACAGATTCTCATTAACACAAAGTCCAGAAGGACAGTCAAAATTCAGGACTCTGAAGTTAATCTCATTTTCAAGGTTTGTGAGGATTACCGGGACCCTGACATTCACTTTAATATGCCTATGCTAAATATAACGTATTCAAAGGGAGCCCATCGTTCTGACAACAGTAAGTAGCATGGCAGGAAACCAGTGCCAGTTGCAGATTCTCCTCTACAAATACCTGTTTATCTTTGTATGAACACCATTTTCTATTGCTATTTCTTCTTTTACAGTTGTACTCTTCTGCATTCATCTCTCTCATCAATGTTCCATCTTCCCCAGCCAGGAACACCTGAAACTTTATTTGGGTAAATTTGTCTACTGTTCCAGCTAATGCAACACACAAAAATAATGGCCTCCCCATAGGAAGTAAATACACAGGCCTCGAGAAAAACAGTTGTCCCTTCATTGCCCTCCCAGATTGATTGCTCTCTCTTGGAGATCCTTCCATATTTCTGTTTGGAGAAGATAGCTGAGCAACTAAAACTCCCCGGCCATTACTGGGATAATCGCAGCACAGAAGGTTGACAGGTGACCAGTGGCCCTGAAGGACTTCTCTAAGCTGGGAGGCCTCGCGGGTAGTAACTCAGTTGATCTGCTGATAACAGCATACAAACACAGACCCAATTTTATGTTAATTGCTTTAATTTCTTACATAGCCTCTGTGTGCGTGATGTGCTGGGGAGTCAGACCTTGTTTATCCAATATTAGGCTGATTCTTGTGAACTGAAAGCCTTTTAAAAATGTTTCAGACTCCTGAATTTAATACTGAGTTGTTCAACAAAAAACATATATAAACCCAAGAACATCCATGCAGTCATGCCATTTGAGATGATTCCTCTCCCTGTATGTGTGCCAGCCCCTTGCCCAGAGCTCTGCATTTCCCTGTTCATAGCTGATAGTGCCGTAAACACCTCTGGCAGTGGAAAGAATGTGGCCTTGACACAATCTGGGCAGCCACTGCAGACCCAGTGAGGGAGGTAAAATATGGAAATCCTGGCCTCAAACACTGGTGGCTAAAATGCTTGCAAGGTTCCCTTTTTATTGCACTTGTGAAGCAGAGAGCACCATGCTTACCAAGTGTGTGAAAGGGTCCCATGGAACCCTCGCTGGCTTCCTCCAAAGACTGGGCATCCTCATCTGAGGACAGTTTCACAGTTTTACAACACCACTATAAATCACAGTCAAAAACTCAACCAAAGGTTTACAATGCAGGTGCTATGCTCACATTTTTATCGGCCATTCTCAAACAAGCTAACCAAACCTTTCCACTAGACCAGAAGTGCAAAAATATTAATATCCTGGGAAGAATAAAAATGTCAAAGGCTCTAGATAAAATCTTTGTACTAAGATGAACAACAATAAGAAATTACAGGTCATTTAATTACATTACTGACATAACTGCCATGCAAAGTTGTGGATCATTGAGGGAGTATGACCTTACCCTCTCCACAGAGACGCCAAGGAGGAAAAAATTGCATAACAGGTTCCAATCCAGCAAGTTTTTTAAAGCAGGTGTTTACTTAATTATTGAGTTAATTCATAATGGTATTATCAAATTTGGTTCTCATGCTAAGGTCCTTTAACGCCTTTATGGCAGTCTTCAGAAGCTGGTGTGTACAACTGTAATTTTTTCCAAAAGAACAGACCTGTGACTAATGACAAGTCACAAGTAAGACGAGTAACTAAAACCATGCTTAAGCCACATTTTCACTATCACCACAATGAGAGAAAGGATTTCAAGGTAAATGGGAAACTACCAAGAAGCCACATGCAGACTTCAAATTATAACTGAGCTTACAGTCAATTCTCTCACCAAATCGGGGCCACTGCAAGTAAGAGCTCTGCCAGCACATCCAGTGTTAGCTGATGTAGAAACACTGCACTTGTAGCTAAGCTTTGCCATTACTGCTTTAGCTTTCCAATTTTATCAAGAGAAAATTATTTCTGACAAAGGGTAGCTAATTCACATTTGAGAACTTGCCTTTTTGCTAACCCCTGTGGTCTCTGGTGTGATTGCCAATCTAGCACGTATATAATTGTGAAGAGTTTTAAATTTAACTTACCACTGCACTGAATTCTTCAGCATGGAGCAACGTGACAAATTTTACCAACACTTATTAAAAATAAAAAAAAAAAAAGAAAAAGAAAAAAGAAAGGAGCAAGCCATAAATAAAATAAAGTGCTAGCAAAGCCTGGAATGCAATGAATACATCTGCACTTACAGCAGTGGCCAAACCATAGTGCTTTATCATAGAAAAGTAGCTTGAAATAACTTTTCAGTGTATTTGATATATGATACTGCTTTTTTAAAACCAAGACTAGAGCAAGTTTGGGAACTTCAAAGAGAAGCTCTTTCCGGTGGGAGGTTTATTTTGTTACGAGCTTGACATACTGTAGCTGTGACACTTAGCAGAGTTGCAATGTAAGGGTTCGGGAAGTTCACCCACGCTCTAATGACAGGAGATAACATGAGCTTGGCTGCAAAAAATGTCACGGGTGGGGGGTTCTTCCAAAGTTTAATTTCCCAAGCAGTTTATCTGCACAGTTTGCACACCCCATACTCAAATCTCAACACAGGATGAGGGCTGAAGCGAATCTTTGAATTTCTTTCTGTCTGGTGTATAATAAATCTAATTCATGGAAGGCAGTTCTGGCACTAAGTTATGTATTTACACATTTCTGTTGGCTTAAGTCACACTTTCTGTTAGGAAAGCTGTTCAGAAAAGGTTTATTTCCTCCACTCTTATAAATTGTTGGCATAAACAACTATTCAAAAATTTAACCTCAGTTATTTGGCATTCTAATGATTTACACTGAAGCCCGCAAACCTGGTTTCTTGTTAAAATCAGTGTGTGAATTTAAGTGTAATAACCTTCAAAATATTTAAATTCAAGCTCAGAGAATAAGAAGGGGGTGGAAGCCATCTGACAGCTACAGCACTCATTTCTCATTTCCACTGTTGTCTCACTGGAGAGCGGCACAGGAACCCAGCTCAGGATTCATCCGAATCCTGAACTGGGAGGAAGATGAGATGGAGACATATAATATTTTTCCTTCCCCCCTTCCATTTCTATTCAAGCTCCTCTGCAAAACAGTGTTTCCTGTCTCAGCACTGCCGCCCTCTTGCTCTTGGTTCCTTTCTACTTCAGCTATTTTTTGATTATTTTTTGGGGGGAGTTGGGGGTGTGGAGAAGCTCCACAAACAGCATAAACACGTTAAACAAGAAGCTACACAGTAACTTCAGAGAAGTGTAGTCATATGGGGCAAATGGTTTGTTATGGAACACCAGAGTACTTCCACAGTGGCATGGATTCACCTGAGTCATGCCTGCCGAGTGCTACAGTATATTCAGTCTGAAAATGGGGAGATGAATAAAACATGCATTCAGTCACTGACTCATACACATGCAAGCACACAAACTCTCTGGCATTTCTTCCCCCTCTGAAATAATGCCCCCCCCCCCAAAAATAATCCAAACAAAAAACATAAGGAAAATTATTTTCCACTTCACAAATTCTGTTATATACAGAATATATACAAGAAAAATATTTGTGCATGCAGCTGGAACTGAGCCTTTTGAGAAAAGTACTGAAGCATTGACTAAGTCTTTTGTGTCTTCCTTTACCTAAAACTCAATTAGCCGTTGACATGCAAAACACACTTTTCAAAAAGGGTTATAACACATCTACCACAGGAAGAGAAGCAGTGCCAGAACGACATCTTACTGTTCCTAGTTTGCTACTAACTCAGTATCTGGTCAGTTAAGAGGCCCTTAAATGAGTTTCCCGACATCTTTGCTATGTCATCTGAGACTGGGAAATCAAAGGCAGCTTTCTGTTCCCACAGCTTCATTGGTGATAAACACTCAGCAGCTGGGTATGGAGGCAGTGTTGGTAATAGTTTACAGGCAGGATTAAATCTGGTTCACTCATTCAAAGGACTTTTTTGTGTCCACACAAGAAAAAGCACAAGGAGAAAGCAGGCCAGTTAGGTCAGGAGAGTTTTTAAAGAAGCCCTTACTCCTCTAACGTGAGCTGCACATTTAACTAGTGCTAATGCAGTAGCTGACATGGCAGGAGAGCAGAAAAGCAATCCACCTGGTGCAGTTTCCTGCAGAGGTGTTTACAGATGTGGAGTTTCCACACTGTACAGTATCAAACTATTTCATTACAGCGCAAAGATAAAAAAACACTCTGATCTCAGACAAGATGAAAAGTCTTTATGTCAGTGAGCATGAGGAGGGAATTTCCACTATGTCCTAGCCCTGGGCTCGAGGTGCTGGGGCAGGTTTACTCAACTGAGTGGACCTGCCACTGCCTCCCTCATCCCCCTGTTACTCCAGCTGCTCAGGAGCTCACACAAGCGCTTTGTTCTCAATGTACCACCACAGAAACAACCTTGTGTCTCTGTAACTTGAGCCCCCTGCACTTACTCTGCCAAACTGCGCTGCTTTTTTGGGTTTAGCCGTGTTGGGGCGGGGTTTTTTTTTGATTACTTTTGACACAAAATTTGCTCTCTCTTGTCCTAACTATATCCACTACACCTGGTGTCTTCCTCACATGAAAACAGTTGTATTTTAGTAATCTTTTTCCAACTGTCTCAGAGATGAAGGCGAAAGAAAACCAGAACACAAAAAACAAGTAAATAGTTGAGCAATTACAGATAGTCAAGGCCACTGACACTTGCCATAAGCCGCAGATGCTGGGTGGTTTAACTGTGGTGTTACGGAGTGATGTAGCATAGTACAGGGATACCAAAACTAACCAGGAAAGATCTCTCCATAACTAGAAGCAGATAAGCCAGATGAGCTAAGAAATTGGATGTGTCATTGAGGATATCTGCCTGAGTCAGTATAGACTGATCTATTCTCAATACCAAAACTAGTTTGCTTTTATCTATACATCAGTGTACTGGCAAAATCAGTGCTCTTCCCACAACAGCTTCATTTTGGTAAGTTAGGTAAGAAACAAAGATGCCATACTAGAAGAACCTTTTAATCTTGAAGTTACTAGTGCGTCAGCTCAATTCAAAGACTTTTGTTTTGCGCCTTCTCCCTATGTTCTTACAGGTTATGGTCACCATGGCTAGAAATCTTGAACAAGAAAAGAAAAAAAAAAGAAAACCAACAAAAAACCCCAACACCCCAGACCCCACCAAATGTACCCCCCAAAACTCAAGTAGTGGCTAGGCACTGTCACTTGTAGATAGGCTAAGCAAATTAGAGATTGGAGAGGTCAAAACTGAGGCAGACAAACATATTATTCTTTACTGATTCTACTCTATGTAGAAAATGCCCTTGGCTGCCTCCCCTAAAAACACACGTCCCAGCAATGGTGACAGAAACTCTGTCGGATCACAAACTCTATTTGAAAACAGTTTAAAAATATTTCACTCCTATTTCTAATAAAATTAGATATGAAGACTTATACTATATCCAAGTTTGGGCTCCCATGCAACACAGCAGCATTTAAGCAGCACAGAAGATGGAAATCTGTTTTGCCTCTTTGCTGTGATTACATGCTCCTTTTGTTCTTTTTAATATTAATGTTATTGTATTAATTTTATCAGAAAACAAAGGGAGGGAAGGTGATCTAATTTTAGTGGGAATGTCAAAGGAAATTTGTATCTGATGTGGCAGCAACTAACAATGTGTCTGTATCAAAGAAATGTATTCTTTCATTTGCACTCCTGCTGGGAAGTGCAAAACTTCTGAAAGACCTACGATCCTGTTCTTTAATATATATATTTTACATGAATGCTAACCAAGTATATTATTCATTTTACACTCAAACATGGAAGTAATCAGGACAGTAATTACAGATCCGTGATAATTCACAATTAATAAGCAGTCCTGGAAGTATTGTGTGCTCCTACACATGTCAACAAACTCCAACACACAGCAAACAAAATAATTACCAGAACAGGCTAAGAAATGTTTTAGTCTCAACAAACCATTCTTGGCTGGAAATACCAGTTATTTATAACAGTCTAGTAGATACAAAATACTAGCTGAGTGATCAGAGGCAGGATTAGCAGCAGCAGTTGCCTTGCATCCTGCACAGCTTGGGCTTCACCAGGGTTGTGTCTGGCCACTCCCTGGTGCTTTCCAGGGCTTTTTAGGCAGGTGTGAGGATAGCTTTATTGTCATAGAATAGTTAGGGTTGGAAAGGACCTTAAGATCATCTAGTTCCAGCCCCTGCCATGGGCAGGGACACCTCACACTAAACCATCTCACTCAAGGCTTCCTCCAACCTGGCCTTGAACACTGCCAGGGGTGGAGCATTCACAACCTCCCTGGACAACCCATTCCAGTGCCTCACCACCCTTACAGGAAAGAATTTCCTCCTTATATCCAATCTAAACTTCCCCTGTTTAAGTTTGAACCCGTTACCCCTTGTCCTATCACTACAGTCTCTAATGAAGAGTCCCTCCACAGCATCCTTATAGGCCCCCTTCAGATACTGGAAGGCTGCTATGAGGTCTCCACACAGCCTTCTCTTCTCCAGGCTCAACAGCCCCAACTTTCTCAGCCTATCTTCATACAGGAGGTGCTCCAGTCCCCTGATCATCCTCGTGGCCCTTCTCTGGACTTGTTCCAACAGCTCCATGTCTTTTTTATGTTGAGGACACCAGAACTGCACACAATACTCCAGGTGAGGTCTCACAAGAGCAGAGTAGAGGGGCAGGATCACCTCCTTCAACCTGCTGGTCACACTGCTTTTGATGCAGCCCAGGATACGGTTGGCTCTGTGGGCTGCAAGCGCACACTGAAGCTGGCTCATGTTCATTTTCTCATCAACCAACACCCCCAAGTCCTTCTCCGCAGGGCTGCTCTGAACCTCTTCTCTGCCCAGCCTGTAGCTGTGCCTGGGATTGCTCCGACCCAGGTGTAGGACCTTGCACTTGGCATGGTTAAACTTCATGAGGTTGGCATCAGCCCACCTCACAAGCATGTTGAGGTCCCTCTGGATGGCATTCCTTCCCTCCAGCGTATCAACCGAACCACACAGCTTGGTGTCATCGGCAAACTTGCTGAGGGCGCACTCAATCCCACTGTCCATGTCAGCGACGAAGATGTTGAACAAGACTGGTCCCAACATTGATCCCTGAGGGACGCCACTCGTTACTGGTCTCCAGCCGGACATTGAGCCATTGACCACAGCTCTCTGCGTGGGACCATCCAGCCAGTTCTTTATTCACCGAGTGGTCCATCCATCAAATTGATGTCTCTCCAATTTTGAGACAAGGATGTCATGTGGGACAGTGTCAAATGCTTTGCACAAGTGCAGGTAGATGATGTCACTGCTTTGCCCCTATTCATCAGTTCCGTAGCCCCATCATAGAAGGCCACCAAACTGGTCAGTCAGGATTTCCCCTTAGTGAAGCCATGCTGGCTGTCACCAAGCACCTTGTTGATTTTCATGTGCCTTAGCATGCCTTTCAGGAGAATCTGCTCCAAGATTTTGCCAGGCACAGAGGTGAGACTGACTGGTCTGTAGTTCCTCAGGTCATATCATCTCTTTTTATACATTGACAGTATTTTACCAAAATAGAGCTAATTCTGTGGTACGCCTCATCCTGTCCTTCCCTTAGAATCCTTCTGAAACAGCTGAAACTTCTTGGCCGCTCTCAACCAAGTCTGACAGCAAAATAAAAGCTAAATCTATTTAAATTCTGGCAAAACTCCTTTCCATGACCACCAGTTTTCATGAGAGGCAACCTTGGTGCGGCCTCCAAAGTGGAGAGGGAAATGCTTCAACATAAGGTAAGTAGTTATCTGGCCTGGCCAGCACACCCCTACCCTCAGTTGTCCCGCTGATTCTTAGCAGATATACAGCAGTGACAGGGATTAAGGAATCAGGGTGTATATAGGATGGGAAACATAAATTACTGACTAATTAGGTTTAGTTTGATTTTCTGCCTGTAGAGCAACCCATTTAGCTTAAGCTGTAATTGCAAGCTATCTAAACCTAAATGATTACATTTAGACTAGGAGCACTGCCTAGCTGCTCTCCATCAGTACTTACTCCATGCTCCAAAACAGAACAGTTGTTCTTTTCCAGGATTAGTACTTTCTGTCTGCCTTCTAAAAGATAACAAAATGATTCAATCAACAGAAAATGAATCACTTTAAAAAAGCCAAAACCTCATTACTTCCCAGAAAACTCATCAAACTAAGAAAGGTTTCATGCAACTTAGCTGGAGAGCCAGAAGACCTGGAGCTGCAAACCTACTTGCTCTTCTCCACAGGACTGATTATCAGGGAGCAAACAACAGCCAAGAATTTCTTTTGAAATCCTGCAGTGCAGACATGTTGTATAGTCAGGAAGTAATTTCCAGAGCTGAAAATGCAGGCTCTGCACAGATGCTGCTTCTGCTTTCTCCGTAGCCAGTCTTGGAACCAAACAATCCAGCACAACACACACCTAAGGTGTAACTGGTTCTTCAAAGCAGATTTGTCTGATACATCAAATTCAAATAATCAAAAACAGAAATAAGATTTTTGTAACAAAGAGATGACACATTTCCTCATGCTTTGAAATACTTTTTTCTTTTTATATAAGACAGCTTTTAAAATGCAGAAGACATCCACATCCCTCCCCTGTGTGGTCTATCCATATACCTATGGAAAATATATTATTTAAACATTACTTACAAAAACTGCAAACCTGAATAAACTCCAGCTTGACAGCAGGGCAGAAAAAAAGCTGTACTCAACTGCTAGATTTGTTCCACAATATCTGACAACCTAAGCATCTGAGAAAGGGATGTGATCTAACACTCTTTCTTAGATACGTAAGGTATATGTTATGGGCTATTATGATATGAAGTCATTCAACATCACAAGCATAAAGTGCTGTCATTCTCTTGCTGAGCTTCTGCCAGAAATGCCTGGGAGAGCATCTGCCAAAAGAGCAATTTTGCATCTGACAACATCAGCTCCCAAATCAGCACACACAGCTTCGTGAGAAACACTTCCTAACACAGGTTCCCAACTTGGTTTGGGTAACAAGGCACTACAATTACTTCACTGCAGGCATCATCTGTGCCACTTACCAGCTGTGAATTGAAAGTGTTACCTGTCTTCCCTTTAAACACTAGATAGAGAAAAGAAGGCACACCTTAGCAAAGCATCCGGGTAAGTTCCTGATTACGATACTGACACCAAAGTTGTAATAAGAAAAAAAAAATCAATAAAATGCAATTCTTGATTGCATCTAAGCAGTATATTCCTCTTTAACTGCTTTAACCAGGTAATCTAGGGGAGAGAGACAGATGACTGGCAATTTACTCCATCTCCTGCAGCTATTTGCACTGGACAAGTCTTCTGGTTTTCTGTCCCCTTGTGCAAGATGGAATATTTGTCCTGCCTTTTTCTTCAACTGTTTTTTCACATATCTAAATGAAATACAACTTTAAAGGGGTGAACGGCCATGAAAACTCAGTTCTTGCTCTCTAGGACTTGAATCCTTCCTGCTCCTTTTTTTCTCTGGAATTAAGTTACAGCATATGAGGAGGACTACAAGGATGTCATAATGTTATGCATGGAGAAAATTAGAAGAGCCAAAGGCCAGCTAGAACTTAATCTGGCTACTGCTGTAAAAGACAACAAAGAATGATTCTTTAAATACATTAGCAAGAAAAGCAGGGGAAGGAGAATTTCCACCTTTACTGGAAGCAGTGGGAAACATAGTGACAAAGGATGAGGAAAAGGCAGAGGTACTTAATGCCAACTTTGCTTCAGTCTTTAGTAAGACCAGTGGTTTTCCAAGCACCGAGCCTCCCTGAGCTGAAAGCCAGTGATGGGGAGCACAGTGAAGCCCTCGTAATCCAAGAGGAAATGGTAAGTAAGATGTTACAATACTTATACACACAGCGGTATGGGGCTGGGTGGGATCCACCCAAGGGTACTGAAGGAGCTGGCAGAAGTGCTCACTGAGCCACTTTCCATCATTTATCAGCAGCCCTGGCTAACCAGGGAGGACCCCATTAACTGGAAGTTAGCAAATGTGACACCCATCTATGAGAAGGGCCAGGAGGAGGATTCGGGGACCTTAAGGCCTCTTCAGTCTGACCTCAGTGCCAGGGAAGGTTATGGAGCAGATCACTTTGAGTGCCATTACAAAGCACATACAGGACAAAGAGGTGACCAGGCCCTGTCAGCATGGGTTTATGAATGGCAGGACCTGCTTGACCAACCTGATCTCCTTCTGTGACAAGGTTACCTGCTTAGTGGATGAGGGAAAGGCTGTGGATGTCTACTCAGCCTTTTGTAAAGACTTTGACATGATTTCCCACAGCATCTTCCTGGAGAAACTGGCTGCTTATGGCTTGGATGGGTATACTGTTTGCTAGATTGTTTAGACTGGGTATTAGGAAGAATTTCTTCACTGAAAGGGTTGTCAAGCATTGGAACAGACTGCCCAGGGAAGTGGTTGTCCCCATCCCTGGGGGAATTTAAGAGATGCGTAGATGCGGCACTTAGGGACATGGTTTAGTGGTGGACTTGGCAGTGCTAGGTTAAGGGTTGGACTTGATGAAAATGTGTTTTCCCACCTAAAGAATTCTCTCATTCTGCTTTAAAAGATTAGAAGTAAGTTTTATACTTGATTTATGTTCTTTCCTTTAATCAGATACCTAGACACACTCTAATTTACATCCAATTTACGCAGAAAGTTGAATCCTACCTAACTGCAACAAATGCAGCTAGTGAATGCAAACAGCCTTCAGATGAAAGAATAAAATAACCTATGAGCAGATTAGAAAAAGCAAACCCTATCTAATATAACAGACTGATGGCTGAGAGGGGATATGGTACTCTTTAAAATACTCTAGAGCAGGGGCTTGTTTATGCTACAGGATAATGTTGGATGGTAACAAATGGGATGGAGATACAGGTAGGAAATTACCACTTACCACTAGAAGAGAACTGGGGGGGTAAGGGGGGAAGGGAGGGAGAGAGGTGTGAAGTAACTGTTACACAGAGCTCGGATTAGGTTTATGAAAGGATTATATAGCACTTTCTTGCTATAGGAGGCAGCATCAGAATTGTCTTTGCTTATTAAGTCAAATATTGCTAATTCATTCCTATTTCTTCCTTCTACAGCAAACATGGAGCATGGAAAAAATCTTGTATCCTACAGCTGGCTTTCTCCTAGTATAGGAGAAAGCCAGCAAGAGTTTTTGCATTAAGTTTTTGCCTCAAAACTTAAACCACAGTCATGAACAACTTGAGGCAAATGGTGACGTCAAGGTCTCACAAGGCGTTCATCCACGCTAAATAATTGATAAGTCTTCTGACAGTTACTGAGCTCAGAAGGCAAACCTGTGTGCAGCAATAACAGCTGAGGAGATGAATTCACTGACACAGTGCAGGGCAGTTTTCTGCCAAGTTTCATTTTGAAAACTGAATACACAGTGAGTGCTCTGGCGTACTGGCAGCAGCAGAAACCCGCAAAAGGGGCTGCTATCCCCCCAGTACCCTTCCCACCCCCCTGGCATACTAGTGCACAAAAGAAATCTGGATACATGTGTACCGAGCATATCCTAGATGCTGGCAAAAAATAAAAGGCAGTGAGTCATTTTCTCACACTTATGCAAAAATCTTGCTTGATGTTAATATCACACAGACAGAACAAATTAAGGCATCACCTGGATGGCAATTCTCACTGAGCAATATTTCCGGCTGCCAGGAATTTAGAAATGAGGTTACACCCCGCTAAGGCATCCGGAGCACATTAGACAGGCACAGGGCAAGCTAGTCCATCTCCCTAAACAGAGGGGCAATCCATCCTTGGATTTTCACAGTTTTTGACACCTACTCTTACTTATAATTGCATCGCCCCACTGCTTTTAAATCATTATCTTCCTTAGTGAAGCATGATGTAATTTTTCTTTAATGGAAAGAAGGCAAACAAAGTCAAATTACGTAAAATAGACAAAGAATGTATTTTTACCAACTGAAATACCAGTACCAAATTCACTTTGTCCTTTGAGTGGCATGCCCCCAAAATGCATAAAACAGCAAAAACATGGTCACATCATCTGTTATGATGTTTCTGTGAAAGTACAGTTGCAGAGATGGGCATTTTCTACCACCCAAGTAAAAAAAATATAGTACTATGAGAAACAATTTTTGGATGTAGTATAATAAAGGCCATAGGATTTGGCTTATAAAACATAATAGCAACAAAAATGAAAATATATTCTGAATCAAATCCCCACCCAACAAACACTAAAGATCAGCAGAAAAATAAAAAGAAAAAAAAGTTATAAAGATGTTTGAGAAAGTCATCTTTTGTTTTCCTGGTTTAGAGAGAGTCACTAGTCGAGTGGCACAGTGAGAGCTAAGTTCAGATACAGGATAAAAACTGAAAGGTATACACAGGCTCTGATCAGAGCAGATCAAATCATTAGAAGGAGTAAGAGATGGACAAGAATAATGAGAAGAATTTGAAATTTTATCCTTAACTGAAAAGGGCATTTTTTAAAGATCAGAACAATGGATGTTGCAAGGATTAAGGTTTAAATACTGAGAACCCAGATTGCATTCTGCAGGTGGGAAAAGTAGAAACTTTGCAAAAGGAAAAAAAGTTTGGCAAGGCTAAGGCAAATTTGCTTGGATTGAAGAGCCCAGGCAGAGTTAAAGATGATACACAGCAAGCCTGAGAGGAATCTAGAAGGGCATAAGGAGGAAGTATAGGTCTGAGTTCTATATACTAGGCTTCTCTTAAGTCAAAAAGTAAAGTTAAGAGGCATTCAAACTTTTTTGAAAAAGGGGGGGGGAGGGGGGAATGCAGGCCTTAATACAGTAAAATAAGCATATAAAAGAATATCATCAAATGTGGAGGCAAAGAAAAGTTAGTAAGTCTTGACATGCACTCTGGTCAGCTGAAAACATGTCTGGGATGGCACTAGTACACAGCAATTTTCATAAAGAATTGGGCAGGCATAACAGTTGAATAGGAGTAGGAGTTAGGCTGGGGTCTCTGAAGTAATATCTGAAAAAATAACAATCATATTACTGAGCTAAAAGATTGCATTTAAACCAATCCAAGAATCAGCATGCATAAGTTTTTATGGCGGTGTAAGAAACTTACAGACAAGACTCATTTAAACTCCAATGTCCTGGTAATGGCCAAAAAGGTCCTTTGATATCATCAGTGTTACTCCAGCATGGCAGGGGATATGAGTTCTCACCAGTTAGCTTCATACTGGGAGGGAGGATCAGGCAAGTGAGAGGAAAACAGAGAGAAGTATTCCAAGTGCTGTGATGGGAAGAACCATACCAGTTAAAATAGTACTGCTTATTTGTCTTCCTAGCAAAGGCAGCTAAGATCAAGAGACACCAATTTCTAATTAAAAGGAAATAGGAGGTGCACTTCAAGTATCACCATAAGGAAAACCTTACCAGAAATTGTGCTACGCTTTTATGTCACCTCGTGTGGTTCCCTCTACAGCACATATGACAGATGCTGACAAAGGAAGGTTCATCTACATTACTACAAGGACTCCAAAAAGCCTGACTTTGAGAAATGGGCAGAGTGCAGATCACAGATCCATAAAGACCTTCCAAGCACTGAAGAATGAGGCAGTTTTCAGTGAAAGAGAGGTGACCATTAGAAACTGGACTGGGACCACCAGATCATTTCTCTCAAATCAGCTGTAGCTAACATTGTCTTGATGTTTAAGTAGAGCACCTCCTTTCAGCAACAACAGAACTACATGTGCCATATTAAAATATCTTGGATTTGATTCTTTCTGCTCCTATGGTGAGAACTTGCTAAAAATTTCTGGACTTCAGAACTCCAGCAATAATTCCAAAACAAAATGTTGGAAGTACATTTTTCTTAAATGCCTGCTGCAACAAAAATAGCACATCCCTAGGACCTTGAGAATCTCAGGAATCCACTACCCAGTTGCGTAACTTCTCCAGTTTCTTCTTCCCAACTCTAAGACTCAGTATTGTGGGGAGGAGTGGAGAAGGAACATTGCAGTCCTGAAAGAAAGGTGCTGTCTCTGCCATCCCAAAGCCAATGGGATAACCCCCACACATCAAAAGATTAAGAGATTTACTCCATAAAATGTGTCTGGTACAGGATAAGACACAGGACGGTGTGCCTTACTGATTCACACCCCTCTTAAAGCACTTCCATTTCAGTTTCTACTTTTCCTCCTCTTCCATGCTCTACTTGCTTTTCAGTAAAAATCGTACACTGCACAGCATGCCATTTTCTGCCGTAGCCTAAGCATGCTGAGTGGGGGTTATCACGGCTGAGATGCTGATGTACCACTGCTCATCTGCGCTGTATCCTTTGACAAAGGAGAAACTGTGACTTATGTTGCTCCTCCACCAACATCAAGCTGTACCCATCATGGATGATAATATCAGTAATAGCTCAAAAAGGAAAGCTAGCCTCTGCAAAACGGCGAGGCAGCTACATACAGAAACCACATGTATAATCATACTTTTTAACAACAACTATCTGGACAGAAATGAGTCAAAATCTACAGTGTGATTTTGTCCAGGAGCTGTTTCTGTGATGAGAATGCAACCACATCAAAATCTCAGCAACAATTGCCATTCTGAGACAGAGCTGTCTCAAAGGCAACGTTGATCCTTTAAGATCCTAATCACTGACTTCAGCTATTCATAACTTCCACATCCCACAGAGTTGTAAGGAATAGAAAGTACTATTGCAGCTTCTCTTGTCAGCTACCCTCCTTCTTTCTCTGCATCTTAATGAAAAACTTAATATAAAATAATTATTCACAGATCGCTCACTAACTCCAACTGTTAATTTAAAAGAAGCAAGTACATAAAACCCTCCAGGAGTCTTGAAACACAATCTCTATATGCACTGTTATTATTTTTAGACACCTACAAAAATTGGTTTAGACACGTATAAAAGCTAAGAAAAAGCTTATCACCATTCCACATTTCTATCATATCCATCACCTAACTTTGAAGATTCAGGTCCCTCTATCCTGGATGTAAAAACTGAAAATGCCACATGTGTGGGGTTTACTCTGAAGCTGAGGGCACATATGTGAGAACAGCCTATGAACTTTCAAAACCACACATGACATTTCAAATTGTTTGCCTATCAGATAACAAGAATAATAATAGACAATATTAACAAGTGACATTTTCTCATTTTTTGAGCTCATTTTTGGAGAAGTGAGCTTTTGGGCTTCAGAAGCAAAGTTACTGGAAACAGAACAGTTATCTGGGTTTCTACCAAAATACTATCCGGGTAGTCTGAAAAGGGATTACATGTTTTAAATCACTGCCTTGGTAGCCAGTTTTTAATAAAGCTCCAGCCTTGTTTGGAAAGATTTTTCTCTGGCTGCCCCTCTACATCTACAGCTTTTTGCCTTCCTCACGATCTTTTCATGCGTGTAGGGGGAGGTGTAGAGAAAATGAGAAGGCAAACATCTGCTACTGCCACCTGTCTTCCAGCTACTGGATAGGGCTGGAATGTAGAGAGGATGAATCTTTACAGCTCTGCAAGCTCACCTTCTGCTTCCACACCCCAACAAGCAGGACAGGATCACTAACACTGTGAGCTCCATTCCCCTTCTCTCCAGATGGTTTCTCTGACTTTTACCAGCATCATCCAGACACGAGAAGGACACCAGTTGATGCATAATGATCTGTAAGTGCCACAGAATAATGTGCGGCAGCACTACACTCTCAGCAGGACCTTCTTGGCAATTCTGCTTACCTGCAAAAATGTGAATATTAGCAGAGAGAAGTATCTAGTAGCACTAATGCATCTCATCACAGCTTTGAGCTGCTAAATTTAGTGGGAAAAAACCCAAACAAACCAAAACGAACTTCCTGTAGTTTAAGGGAAAAAAACAGTGCCCCATGGAAGTCAATCTTCATGACAACAAGGGACAGAAGAGTTGAGGGTAGGAAGGGAACTCACGAGATCATCCAGTTCGAATACCTTGAACAGAGCAGTGTCACCTACAGCAGGTTGCTCAGGACTGTATCCAATTGGGTTTTGAGTATCACAGAGCATGAAGGCTCCACAACCTCTCTAGGTTACCTGTTCCAGTGCTTAGTCACCCTCACAGTAAACAAGAAACAAATTTCTTATTTTTAAATAGGAATTCCTGTATTTCAGTTTGTATCCATTGCCTCTTGTCCTATCACTGGCAACCACAGAGAAGAGTCTTGTTCCATCTCCTTTACTGTCTCCCGTCAGATATTTATACACACTGACAAGATCACCCTGAGCCTTCTTGTTTTCAGGCTGAAGAGCCTCAGCTCTCTCAGCCTCTCCTCATATCACAGATGTTCCAGTCCCTTAATCACTTTTATGGCCCTTTTTTTGTACACACTCCAGTATTTCTGTGTGTCTCTTGTGCAGGGGAGCACAGACCTGTACCCAGCACTCCAGATGTGTCTCTCCAGTGATGAGCTGAGAAAGATCACCTCCCTCAACCTGTCAGCAATGCTCTGTCCAATGCAAGTACATGATTTTGTCGGTTTTCTTTGCCATAAGGACACAATGCTGGTTTATGTTCAACTTGGTGTCCACCAGGACCCCCAAGGTTCTTCTCTGCCTGCTCACTAGCCAGTCAATCTGTAGTCTGCACTGGTGCCTGCAGTTATTTCTTCCTAGGTGTGGGAGACTTTTATTTCCCTCTGTTGAACTTCATAAGATTCGTCTTGATCCATTTCTCCAGCCTGTCAAGGTTCCTCTGAATGGAAGCACAACCACCTGGTGCAGCAGCCAGTCCTCCCAGTTCTGTATCATCTGCAAACTTACTGAGGGTTCACTCTGTCCATCATCCAAGTTTATTAATAAAGATACCTTTTTTATGCATTGTTTTCTTTCTTTTTTATGCATTGTTTTCTTTCTTTTTTATGCATTGTTTTCTTTCTTTTTTATATGTTTGCAGTTCAGTAACTGATGCCTCTACCTCTCCTCTAGGGGCTTGTCTACTCACCATAACAAGTAGCTTTTTTAGTCCTGCATGAAGCCCAATAACTCAGTAATTATGTTACTCTAGATTCAATGTCTGATGATCTCCGGACTTCCTTTATGGACTGCATGAATTCATACTGCTCTTGTAACATTTGAGGTTATTGAGGAATTGAAAATTGAGCAATGCATACCCATTACACAATGAACCTTTGATCTTTAAAATCCAGCCCAACATGAAATTTTCTTTTTTTATGACTTGCCTTCAAGATTTACTCCAGCTCTGGCTTATTCAAAAATCTCAGGAGGCTGCTCCAATAATTCATTTTGAAATTTTGAACACTGATCCATCACACACAGAACAAAATTATGGCTCACTACTAAAATCAAGTAGAAAAAGAACATCTGCTGTTGAGAACAGCTGATCAGCTGTGAGCCTTTCCACTGGGAAACGCATGAAATGAGCTACTAGAGAGTTCAGCATGTGCTCTTCTAAGGAAAGAGCAATAGGAAATACTTTCACTTATTTATTCTTTAAAACTATCCCAGGGAGCAGCAATTACAGCTTATGTGTCTTCCCCAGTATGGACACAAAGCACAAGGGAAAAAAAAAAACAACAAACCAAAACAGTATTAATAACAATGCTTTTAAAACAAAGTTTCCATTATAGAGTGAGGTCAGTCAGTTAATTTTGTCCTTGTTACTGAAAACATCTTCCGACACTAACAGCATTGTGAACACTGTAAGGAAGGTTAGAGCAGCCCACATCCTCTAGCAATACTACTGTTAACGTACGGTGGAAGAATCTTGGCTGAAGACTATGCATAATCACCACTCAGTCAAAAATTAAGTACAGTAATCATATTTCATGTTCATTCCCTAACTGGGTTAATCTCTGAAAACAGGAAGCCAAAAATTTGTAATGATTGTGTTCAACAGTTTGTTTTGGAAGGCGAAAAATACCTGAAGCACACATATTCAATAAGTGAAATTTCAGATGTTACGGGAAATGAAAAGAACACTTTGTGGCACAATTCTCAGCTTTAATAGTTGTGAGGAACCAAAACTTAGTCTTTATCATCACAAAAGCCACAGTCCTACATCATTTTAATGTGTTGGGGTTTTTTTCTTGACAAGGAAGCTATCTATATTGCCCATTATTACATTTGCCATCGCTTCCTTTCGTAAGACCTGCTTTCAGTCGCTTATACTTTTGCAAGACTTTAAACATTTGCACTGACATTTTGCCTTGCCTGCTGGTTAGCCTGTATTTGGAAAATTTTATCCAGCATAGCCATTTCCAGAAGACGAAGGAACACTGTTTTATTCATCATTAACTACTAACCTCTTTGAGGTTCACCACTTTGAATTCAGACCATTTTCAGTATAGTTTTTGTTTCAGAGACTGGCATATGGATGCCCCAATTTCAGCAATTTGAAGAATCTGCAATCTGAAAACCTGCAGATAGTTTTAGCTTGTGCTAAAGCAGAGAAATTGAATTTCAGCAGAGTGAACCCTCTGACATTCTCTGTGTTTCTCTATGGATACTTAAAGGCAACCAGCAACTTTAACTGTGAGATGTCAATAAATTTCAAATCCCCCTAAGTCCAACACACAAGTGTAACGGATGCCCTAAGCATTTTCCCTAACAGTTTGCAACTTGGAAAACTAAAAAAAAAACCAAACAGCCTGAAGACCATAAGCCTCTGAACAACTTCAAAGGAATCTGTAAAGAAGCAATTGAGAAACGGTCCCACAGTCAAAGCTAGTGCCTGTGGCTCAACTCCACACTTGCAAAGAAGCAAGGCCAAATCTGAGGCACAATATTTCTCCAAGATAGCTTTCTGCATTATGTCACTCATTTTCCACATTAGAAAGCAAAAAAGTATTTTATAGATCATTTCTTAATCACAGTCTCAGCTTTCTGCACCTTCCCTCATGTGCAAAGCAACTTTCTTCCTCTAGCTCCATCGCCATATTCCAACCAACCCACAACCTTCCCATGAGGCCTTTTTCTCATAAAATCCCAAACTCCACAAATCTCTGCTTTGCCAGTAAAGCTTTGAAAACTTGTCTGCTGTATGAAAGGATAATGTAAGGTTTTATTAACAAATAATAACCTAGAAAACCACAAAAACATACTTAAAAAAATACATTTCTTTAAAATCTATTTGCAGGTACAATAAGAGGGATTGGATTAGATACAAGGATCACTGCTGGGATGTGTCCCAGCAGGAACTCTGCTTCAGGCATGTATTCCCCATTCTAATGTGAAGGCTGGGGGAGAGATGAACTATGACTGAAAAGGCTGTAACACCTGGCTGCATGGATGTGAATAAGCTGGAGATGCAGGGGGAGATGGGGACTTCCACTTTGCTCCTGTGGCCACCTGCACTGCTGCTGCTGCAGACCGTCTGACACTGCTGGCACACGCTTCTAAGTAAATGCAATGAATGCAATGATACAAGGCAGCACACTACCTTCACCTTGGCTTGCGCTGCTTCTCAGCAATGTTTATCAGCGTATGTTTATTATTCTGCTGCCACTGAAACCTCCTCAAGATATCATGTATTGCGGTGGTAGTGCAAGCATACCTCACCAACATGCACCATAGCCCGCCTGGATTGTTACACAAAGGGAATAATCAGGCACAACCCACAGGCACAGGCACTTGAAAGGAAAAGTAACATATTGGCCCCAGCTCTGTTGCACACCCTCCTAATTCTTAGGCAGTCTGCGAGCCAGAAAGACCTACACAGTCCCACACAAACTGCCTCCTCGCCCACAACCATCATTTCATACCCTTCTGTGTGAAAAGCTTCATGCCTTTGCACAGAAAGGAGGCACATACAAAGAATCATTGCTGCACTGAAGGTTTTCTTCCAGGTCCCTGACACTATCCTTCTTGTAAATCAGCCTCTGCCATGGCTAGGGATACAAACATTCATACTGATGCATTCATGCCTGCTGTCGAGATGCAAGAAGTGCTCTCTTGCAGAGGCTTCTGCTTCCTCAGCATGAAGTTCCCAGTGATGGGAACACTCATGGGTGTATAGGGGTTATGAGTGAGGACTATTCAGAGCAGAAAGGCAATTAATTAGGCATTAATATTAAAAAAAAAGAAAAGAAAAAAAAGTGAAAACATAGTTCCCAATTCTGAAAAAGTGACCTTCTTCCATTTCTTTACAGCAGATTTATTCCATCAGAATTATATCATACATGAACACACTGAAAATATGGTAGCTGCATGATGCAATGCTATATTAAGCTCTCTTAGAAAATCCCTTGATTTATCATTTCACAGTTATGATTCAAGTGATACTGGGATCAGTTTATTTGCTGTTTAGCACACTGCAAGGGTTGTAGGCTACAGTGTTTCTCCTATCTGCCAGATCAGTGGTAAGGAACAGGATATGGCACCGCACATGTAAACTGACTTAAGCACTCCTGCGCTATAAATCACTAGCAGGTAATAGAGGTATCACTTCATGGGATTTACACAAATCCACCAAAATCTAAACTGGTGATTTAGTAGTACAGAAATATGAAGCTGTTTCAATTTCTGTGTTCAGATGAAGTTCAACAAAGGCAAGTGCAAGGTCTTGTGCCTGGGCTGGGGCAATCCCAAGCACAAATACAGGCTGAGAATTGATTGAGAGCAGCCCTGAAGAGAAGAACTTGGGGTTGTTGAGAAGCTCAACATGAGCTGGCAGGGCGCACTCACAGCCCAGAAAGCCAACCATATGCTGGGCTGCATCAAAAGAAGCATGACCAGCAGATTGAGGGAATTGATCCTGCTCCTCTGCCCTTACGAAACCCCATCTGGAGTTCTGCACTCAGTTCTGGGGCCTCCAACATGAAAGGGATGTGGACCTTCTCAAGTGAGTCCTGAGGAGGACCATGAAGATGCTCAGAGGGCTGGAACATCTCTCATATAAAGAGGCTGAGAGAGTTGGGCTTGTTCAGCCTGGAGAAGAGAAGGGTCTGGGGAGACCTTACATCAGCCTCGCAGTACCAAAAGGGGGCTTACAGGAATTCTGGAGAGGGATTTTTTACATGGATAAGCAGTGAAGGGACAAGTGGGAATGGCTTTAAACTGGCAGAGTAGAGATCTAGATTTGATGTTAGGAAAAAATTCTTCACCCTAAGACTTGTGAGGCAGTGGAATAAGTTGCCCAGAGAAGCTGCGAATGCCCCATCTCTGGAAGTGCTCCAGGCCAGGTTGGATGAGGCTTTAAGCAACCTGGTCTAGTGGGAAGTGTCCCTGCCCATGGTAGGAGGGTTGGTACTAGGTAATCTTTAAGGTCCATTCCAACTCAGACCACTCTATGATTCTATTGGGTTATTTAGCTTTTACATTCTTGTATAAATCTAAAATTTTTAAATTCACAGTCATCAAAGAAACGGAAGTTTCCATTATGGGCTAATGTGTGAAGATTTTTCTTGTTGTAGGACTGGTATCAAATGCTCAAAGACTATGGCTCATGAAATCTACAGGGAATTTCAGGCAGAGGGAAATACTCAACATCCTTACAGCAGATATTTAACACCTTGTCACCTTTAGGTTATTTGGTTACCACAGCATTTTAAATGCTTGACCATTCGGTGAAATCATTCTCAGTTGCAGTTACCAGGGATAAAAAAATCAGGATCAGTCCAAGAAACAAGATCCTCAGGCACATGCACAGAATAAAACCAAGAGAGAATTGCCACACAAACCTGTACTGAAACTCCAAAAAAGACTTTCAGACAATCCTATCTGTTTCATGGACAACAAAGAAAAGCATTCAGAAATTCTTTCCTTAGATCTATAAAGGTAGTTCCTTCTGAAATTACTGAGAGATATAAAGACATTCAAGATTCAAACACTAAGAGATACTACACTTTGTTGACTAGAGGCTAATACATGTAACTCATCATCATTTACCTTAAATTTGCCTATGCAAAATGCCCACAGGATAAAGCTCTTCTACATAATAAAAATGTATAGCTAGGTAAGGCACTTTACATCAAACACAATCAAAAAGATCAAATTTAGGGTTCATGCTCAAACCCACTTTCCTCAGTCTTTCACACACACAAAATGTGAAAAACCAATCAACCAACCAAAAAACTCCCTTGCCATAGCAGACCCTGGAAAGACTTCTATGTATTGTCTGTGAGTGTAAACGATGGTCTTAAGATCAAGAATAAAATTCCATAACAATCCAGCCCTTCCACCCTAAACCCCACCCAACAGTATTGTCTATAGCCATGGTAACCACTCTCGTTTTTTCTCTACCGATGCTTCTCAGCCCGCTCACCCTTGCTGAAACAGTTCTGCATTTAATTCAATTTGATGTAAAGAACGTAAGGTTACGAATAAAAAACACTTAATGACTTTTAAAGGATAGAATCTTCAAATAGAGTATCAGACTTCACTGTGGACTTACAGCTCCCATGTCCTTACAAGTCAGATTTGCCATATTATTTTAAACTAGAAACAAGATCAAGCAAAAATCCAACTTTTATAAATTGATTTTATTTCCTTCTTTTAGTCTTAAAAAAAAATAAAAAAAGAAAGTAATAAAGTAAACCAGTTTGGAGAGCTGTTGTCATTTTTAAGATACATATATTCTCCTCTGAAGAGAGAAATAACCTACAATGTTGCTCCATATCTATCAAAACATAATATCATTTTCTCAAGGTTAGGCTAGAACATTGTAAGCTTGTGCATCTCTTTAAGGACTAAATAACGAATTGGCATCAAACAGCAGAGATATTATTTTTAAATGATAACTATGTGAACAGGATCAATCTAAATTGCTCTTTGTGGTTGTCATCTTGCACAGTAACTCCATTTTCCTGTGAGGCACCATTGAGCAATGGGGAGAACAAGTAGAGCAGCTCCACTCCACCTGTGCCACCCAGTGTAACAAGCATTACAAATAGCCAGAGAAATATTTATCTTTGAAGCTGAATATCGTCTTCCCTCCCTTAGTTTACATTCAGGCAATCTCTAAGGATTCACACTATGCTCAAGTCAACCCTATCTACATGCATCAATTACTATGTCTCACTTCTCCCAGACTGGTAGATAGGTCAAGGATATTTCCTTTTCTCTTTTAAAACCTTACAGAGGTGTTCAGGGGCTGATGATGGAAAGGATACACCAGCTCTGTGCAGTGAAGCACACCTCGCACCTAGGTATGGAACACCTATTTTTTGTCAGATATACTGTAACACAGTATGATGCAATGTAACTTCAGGGCAAGAGTGATTAGAAGGAAAGGAAAGCACTGGCTAAAATACAGCTTTCGTTTGAAATTACATTAGTGCCTCTATAACTTTATAACATAAAAAAGATGACAAGTGACTCACTTCATAGCAGAGCATTTATTTACCCTTCTTTACCAGTAGATTTAAGAATGTCTGATTGAACTGGATCAATTCAATTAATGAAATTGCATTCATCATCAATGCCTTATTATTTTTAATGTGAATTACCAGAGAATCTGATTTTTTTGCAAATTAGTATTTCAGCTAGTTTAAATGATAGCAAACCAAAGTACAAGAATTATCTAGGTATCCATTCAGGAAAAAAAAAAATATTTCTGAATGAGGGCTTTTTAAATTTGGCATTCAAATTGTAGCAAATTGGTATGGTGGAAAATTTAAATTAGAAAAAGTCAAACAATAAGGCACTATGTTAAAAAAGACAACATTTAAAAATATAAAAATGTTATTATAAAATATGGATTATTAATCATTTGAAGTCTTTAAATTAAAACTGGATATATTTAAAAGGCATATTCTCATTTAACAAGAAAACATGAGCCTGATGTGACAGGACATGACAGCATGGCATTTTCTGACTAGTAATATGTCTGAGATCTCTAGATGTTCGTAGTGATCCAATTTGGCTTTAAAAATCTACAACTCTATAAAATATGGTATGCAACCTGCACTTCTCTTTCCCTTCTCGATGAAAGGTATACACGAGGATCCTTCTCAAAAACTGGGAAGTATTTCTGTAGTCCATCTGTCTTTCTGTTGAAGAATTTTCTCCCAAATTGCCTCTTTCCCAATGATAAAGACATCCCTTCATAGTCAACTGCTTTATAAAAAGAAAACTTATTACAGAAAACTGAGTTGTAATGAGCTACTACCTCCAATTCATTTTCAATATTATTTCTAGAATTATTTCTTCTAGTGTTTTTACATCCCAAGGTATTAAAAGCAAATTCACAGAATCTGGAGGGGCTGGAGCAAGAAATAAAAATGTACTAATTATACTCCCATTCAACACATCTTCATCCTTCTTATGGTGACGATGCTCGCTCCAAACATCATCTCATGATTTTTACATTACATCTGCTTTTCCCAGCAGATGTTTACGTATATTCTGTTTACATCTGCTTTACTCTCATCCTTGTTAATGCATTTGAAATGATGAATCAACCAAGATGATGCATCAAGAAGGTGCTGAGGTTCTGTAAATGCATTACATCTATTTGTAATCAGTGATTTCATTCATACATGTAAGATGAAATGCAACAAAGACATGGCCAAGGAACCCATCAGCAGTAGACTACACTTTTCCTTAGCAACTCAGTTTTAAATACTCCTAAGCCCTTTAGAAAAGTCTCATTTTTGAGACAGGGGGATTCTGTTGGTTAAATAAGTCTGCATTAGTGGGCTGTCATGGCACCTCCACATGTACAAGCACATGCTCTTGCAAAATCATTTTGCACATTTTGTACTATTCATCATGGAAATGACAAGTAACTATCAGCTGGTTCTCACTGTATGCAGAAGACCCCAACCACCACCGTTAAATCACAATAAATCTCTTCACAGTGGCATTGCAAGGGAAGACAGAGACACAACATATTCACCAGAGCACAATACCTGGTCAGTAGCGGGAATAGACTCCCATCTACGCTTCAGCAAATACAGAGATTTCCGGCTCATGATTTTGAATCTGCTCTAGAGGTTTTCCCACACTTGAGAAAAAGGCTTCTCCTAAACCAGTGTCAAGAGCCTTATTCTGGATTCCCGTGCTTCATTTCTGTAGATGGCAGAGCTCCCCGATATACAGAAGTTTTTTCAAGCTGCAAGGTTGAGACTGGTCACGCACAAGCTTCTCCCGTTTCTCTAAAGCGTTCGTTTCCTTACAGTACCACAACAAAGGGAGTCGGGTGAGAGAGTGAAAAGCCCAGCTTTCACCGACGAATTACCTCGCAAAAGCCTGAAGTAGGTAGACAACACCAGACGCACTCAATCTGAAAATAGCTGTTGCTTAGGAACTGGAGGGGTAAAATGCAGCACCTCAGATATATAATCGAGAGCTTTTATATTAAAAACACTGGACATCTGTGTTTCTCTCCTGATTATCATCCTTTTATAATGTTGGAGGAATGGTTGCTTGATTCCACTTGCTCCTGGAGCTACGCCTACATCTTCAGCAAGCCAAACAAGTCTTGACGACAGAGCAACAAATAACTCCCACACATTCAAGGTCCCTCCTAAAAACGTGTGCACAAAGCGTGCTGTGTGTCCCACCTAAAATTTCTTAGAAGTATCAAGCATTATGTTTTCCTACAGCTATTAAAATACAGTTTGCATATTTTTTCTGCAGAGAGATAATATGTCAAGGATGAATTCTGCTAGTCACATTTTTTTGTAGCGTGTACAGATAAGAGAAATGGCTTTGACATTTTCTCCTCATATCAGTGAGATGTTGCAGTTTTAAAGACTGTGCGTGTGTATTTGAGAGAAAGAGATTTCTTTAGGTGGATTAAACATTTCTAAAAGTTTAGAAATACCTTTAACTTGGAACCCAATTTCAAAGTTCTGTGATTAATTGTAATCTGTATATATTTTAAAAACTAAGCACGGAACATAACGAAGTTCACTTTGCACTTTCTGCATGATTTCAAATCCATAGAGTAAGTTCTCTGCATGAAGCATTTACAGCAGGGAGTGCTATCAAAAAAAGAAGAAGGGGGGGGGGGGAAGTAGCAGGTAGCCAGGAATTCATTGCTCTTTGTAAGGCAACCTATAATTCACTCTAATTACAGCAGCCTTAATAGTAGGATTATTCTAAAAGAAAAGGAATCCTACGACGTACACATATGCATACGTATGCGTGAAATCTATAAAAAAGTGAGTGTGGTGTTGGTGTGGAAGTCAGGAGCAAGTTAAATATTGTAAAGACAGCTTTTTTCTTATCCCATTTACATTCTATTGAATTACAGATGCCTATCAGGAGACAAACTCCTGCAAACAGAAATTCCCATAAGCCTCAGTGTATTTCATTTGACATCCATCATTACCTGTAACTATAGCATTTTGCATTAAACTCCCACATGCAGAAAAGGAATGTATTCCAAGTGGGCCATTAAGAAGAATGACATGCACTGTAGTAGTTTCCTCTTGTGTTTCAACACATACCAGAAAAAAACCTACTCGCTCTTTAAAAAAAAAAAAAAAAAAAAGTCTTAACAGAATTAGAGTTTCCTTTAATGAGTCTTGGTAGAACAATTTTACAAGTTTATATGTGAATTTTATTTTTTTATTATGGTAAACCAGTGGTTCCATTTCCTTTCTCACAAGTTATACTGCAAACACTCAGACATGCAAGTGGCTTCTTCAGATCTATCTTCCCACTTTCTTCATTTTACTCCATAAGAATAGAAGATCATGGAAGACTAATAGATTGTCTTCTAATAACATAAGCTTAAACTCCTTCCTCCCCTCTCTCTGCTTGCCAAAGCAGCACAGACTACCACTGGCCAGGAGAAACCTTTCCTCCCAAGACCAGTATTTCTCTGCTGCAGGAAAGCACTGCACACCTAGGAAAGTACCATAAGCAACCCTGGCAGATCCTGTAGGCAAATCTTTAAACACCTGATGCATTAGATTTGAAGCAAAAATCTTTTTAACAGATTACTCATCTTAATTTTTAAGAAATCCATTGTTTAACAAAGTGTACATTTATTAAGGATGCAAATTGACAACACTGCAACTAAATCACACAGGGATAAAACAGGTCTTTTATATTACACACAAAGCCAGAAAGTTTCTAATTTCACCTAACCTTTCAAGGAACTACTTAAATTAGGTATAAGACCATTCCTATAAAAGACAGTTTTCAGAGACATATGAAAGAGAGTCTGAGGATAGAGTGGAATAACTGAGGCTTATTTTCTTCCCCCTAACAAAAGTTTTCTTCCTTGCTTCTTGTGACTGGACACTAGGATACCATATGGTAATCAGAGAGCTTGGATCATTTTCTTTTCCCACCCTATTTAAGATCCTTTAATATTTCTGTGTTACAACACCTTGATTCTTGGTTTTATAATGATTAGCTTGCTAGAAGGTTTTCACAGCAGAAATGAAATGAAATAAACATCTTAGGAGGAAATTGATTAAAACTATGCACCTGTTTTTAGATGGATTTAGAAGGAAACACCTCACTTCCTTGTCAAGGTACCCTTACACAGGCAGATTTAATCCTGTTTTGAAGGAATGTGCTCTTGGGGGGGAAGTATTTTTGCTTATTTTGTTAAAAAAAAATAAAGAAAATCTGCCTAAGAAAAAAAAAAAAATCAGTTGTCTACATGAAAAACTGATACAGAATTTTCTAGACTAATGTTTTTAATGAATCAACAATATTCTTCCAGAAAGGTTCAAACAAGGCTGAACTGCAGAGAATACCACTGGACTTCTACCCCTCCCCTCTTTTATTTTAAAATGAAATGGTGGTGAATTATCTAAAACAACACACAGGGAAGACACAAAACCATTCTCAGAAAGAGAAATCTTTAAAGTTTACATAGTTCTCTTCTCACAATTATCTCAGCCTCTACTAAAACCCAGAGAACTTCATCTATATATTTAGCAACCACTTATCCCATTTTGCCAAAGTACAACCTTCCCTAACAGTACCCCACAAATGGCTTTACTTGCACTTCATATAGATGGGCATTTGCAGCAACTAAGTTAATGCCCTGGAGACCTCCTTCTTTGAAATTTGGCCATGCCAGGCAAGCCCTCCTTATTCTCAGGAAGGGGTGAAAGAGAGAAACCAGGCAATATATTAATTTCTCTGGAATGCTCCTTGGAAGAAACGGTGGCCTCATGAGAAAAAATTATTAAAAAATTCTTTGGCAACTATTTCATCCTGTGAGCTCACTTTTTCAGAAAACTCAAAGGGGATCTATTAAAGAGCCCAAGTCCAATTTCCTGCAGCAAAATACATTTTTGATAGTCAACTTGATCCATCTTACCTTTTAATTTAAAATCTATTTAGACCAGACTGATACTTCTTACCTTCCACCAAAATCCCTTTCTCTAACATTTCTTATTGGCTAGTTGTAAATCTTCAAGTGTCTAGCCAACAATAAAAAAAATCCTTCAAGCATGGAGGCACACAGCCAACAGGATGTATCATGCATGAGGATTCAGACAGGACTTAGGCCTCTGTCTCTGATGCAACACCAGCACAGACTTCATATGCATCCCAATTACTAGTCTCTTAATATTTCTCTGCCATGGGCAAAGCATTAGGACTCTAAGACATGGTTCAGAGCACACAAAAGACTACCCATATTTTCAGATGCATACAAAAATTGGATGAAGATTTGTAACAATGCTAGAAATGTTTATGAAGTCTGTGTCACTTCAAGAGTCCATCAAGTGACTGCCTTGCTCTCAACAGTAGAGTCCAATTTATCTTTCACTCTTTAGACCAAAAGAACACAACATGATTAACAAGCACATCAGATGAGGCAGGAGACATTATGTACTGAACAGGTCTCACCTTACTGGATAGGCTTTTCCTGATTTCTGAAATGCCTCAGTTTCCACTGAAAACTAGCTTACTTTCTGTTTTATCTTTTTGAAATGACAGACTGTCATCTGAAAAAAACAGACCTGCAATCCATCTTAAACTGTTTAATGAAATACTGCATTTCCTGCAATTTCAACATGGTTTTGAAAATAAGATGCAAGACAGAAGCTTAGAAAGCTAAAAAAGAAATGTAGAATTCTGCCACAAGTGCAAGAATTTCAAAACTTAGAAAATGAATTTTACACTAAAACTAGTAAATGTTGTCTATTAAAATAAGTAGCAGCTTCCTGATTAACATGATATTTCTCATTGAAAAGCAGGTAATACAGTGATTTTTGTAAGGGGCATTATGAAGGTTGAGAACCTACCCTACTGAGATTAAGGTTGCAAACATAGCTCCCCAGCAGCAAAGCCTACTTATTATAGATTTAGATACAGATGTTCACATTCATATAAAATCCTTCACTTGAAGGAAAAGCATTTCCAAAATACCAGAGCCTTAATAATGTATTTACAGAATTTCAACACCAGATGGGAAAGACTGCTTTACCCAAGCAGGAAAATTCCTGAATATCAACATTGGTAGGGATGTCTTCTTCACAGCAACTGTAATTCTATAGGTAATTTAAAAATGTATCAGCATGATAGCACTGACATTACCAGCATCATTTCCTTTCAGTGATGGACCAAGAGCAAACCAGTAGCTACACGTCTTTCTTGCACCGCCCCACACAGTTCTAACACCCTAATCCCTTTATTACTGAACAAAGTGACAGGACCATCCAAGTTTTACAAGTTTGTCAGGTTTAAAAAGCCCAAAACAACACAAACCATACACACATTATTTGAAATCACGTTCCTTTGATATCCTTATGGAGATACAGCTGAGTAAGAAATGCTTTCTCAATACATGTAAGCTATCTTTCTGCTACTGAAAGAAACTTTCTGTTGCAAGACTCCACTCTGCCTGAATCAACTGTTTGGATTACAGCTCAAAAATTAAATTAATGAAAGGTGTCACGGGTTTATGGTTTTTTCCATTGATTCAGTCCTGCAAATATTAACAAAATGACAACTTTGCCAACCTCAGATGGAAAACTTGCTTAAATACCTCAAACTTTTAAGAAGCAAAAACCAAACACAAAATACTGAGCAACTGACCTGCGAGCCTCTGGGTCCTCTTTTGTGATCCCATTCAGAATGCCCCATGAGCTGGAAAACAAAGAAAAGCAAAGGTAAGTGATAGATTGCACTCATCAGCTTTGATTAAAACATTAACAGTTTCATATACTTTACACAATTTCTTTGAAAAAACAGGTTTGCTTTTACAGTTTTGCACAGCTGTTAGCTTCATAATGAGAGTGAGAAGACTTGGTAGCTGATATTATAACTTTGTATCTTTACATTCAGAGCCAAAACACATCTAGCATCACAACACTGCTCCTGCCAATAAAATTCCCACTGCCATAGATATGGCTTTAGGCAAATGTTTAACATTGACCTGGCAAAAGGAGAGCTAATATATCAACAAGATTACCAAAACCAGGTGACATTTGATTAAATAGCAAAGCATGTTTTATCCTAGGAATGAGTTAGTGAGAGCTTTAACTCTGTCTACCACTGAATTATTCTTGGTGTAACAAATAAGTAGAGGTGCACCCTCCAACAGAAAACACATGGGGGGTGATTATATTTCAGGGGAAAGCAAAGAGAGAGTTTAGAGATGATGGGTTCTTGTGGAAACTAAGATCTGTGATGGTATACGGCTCCTCAAGTTAAAGCAAAAATGAGAAGGCAAGAATTAACTATAGCTGAAATTTAGCTCTCAAATCCTCTCTGCAAACCTAAAGTACATTGTGTTGTAAGACATGGTCAGACACTGGATGGTACAGATGGAGTCCAGAAAAAATAATTTGTCTTCTCCCATCTTTTTTCTACTGTACTTCATAACTCTATGTTAACACAGGCATTCAGTCTCTGTCTTTAAGCAAGATGCAATCTCTCAATGTATGTCATGGTGGGGGACAAAAAAAAAGAGCAGAGAATACCCAGCAAGCTTTATTATTACTGCTTTATGTATCCAAAGATTATGGGCAAACATGAACTGCTGACAGCCTGGAGAAGAGAAGGCTGCGTGGAGACCTCACAGCAGTCTTCCAGTATCTGAAGGGGGCTATAGGGATGCTGGGGAGGGACTCTTCATTAGGGACTGTAGTGACAGGACTAGGGGTAATGGGCTTAAACTTAAACAGGGGAAGTTTAGATTGGATATAAGGAGGAAATCCTTTCCTGTAAGGGTGGTGAGGCACTGGAATGGGTTGCCCAGGGAAGTTGTGAATGCTCCATCCCTGGCGGTGTTCAAGGCCAGGTTGGACAGAGCCTTGGGTGAGATGGTTTAGTGTGAGGTGTCCCTGCCCATGGCAGGGGCTGGAACTAGATGATCTTAAGGTCCTTTCCAACCCTAACTATTCTATGACAATAAAGCTATCCTCACACCTGCCTAAAAAACCCTGGAAAGCACCAGGGAGTGGCCAGACACAACCCTGGTGAAGCCCAAGCTGTGCAGGATGCAAGGCAACTGCTGCTGCTAATCCTGCCTCTGATCACTCAGCTAGTATGTGCTCCAGCCTGGGAGCTGTTTGTTTTTTTTTTTTAACAGCTAATCAGGGATCTCTTCTGGGTAATGCTTTTTTTTTTTTTTTTTTACTCATACGAGCATAGCTTAATGCAACTATAAAAATATGTGTATAAAAATAGAAGGATTAATGTGACATGTAATGACTTACAGTCATGAACATTTTTTTGCTCATTTTCTCCCCAACATTGGCTCCCAAAGGAAATGCCTTCTCCCAGGTCAGAGGTAGGCAGTGAGATTTACAACCTAATTATTGCAGAACATGCTTTCGAAACACTCATCCCAGGACAACAGATTATAACTACTTTGAAAAATGAGGAAAGCCACATACATCTCATACAAAACCTTTATCTCCTCCATCAACTGTTCCTATTTATCCTTTCGCTCTCCAAGGGCCCCTTAATTTCTTTATTACTTAGAATTACCTACCCTCATAACTGGAGACAAACCACACATGCAGACAGGCATCAAAGATCAGAAATGTCACCCCATTTTTTTCCCTGATGTAGCCTCACAACTGACCCCCTCATTTTACTGTAATTATTTCCTTTTTCCATTCACTGTTGGTGGAAATACTGTCTGTGCCAGGTTTCCCTGTTTGTTTCTCCATACTGTCATGTTTACTCATTACTGTATGAAACCGAGCTTTGATGTTTATGAAAGCTGGCCTCTCAGTAAATAACTGGGATGCAAAAGCTACCAAGAGATGCATCTACCAAAGGTTATGTGCTTCACAGAACCTCTGCCAAAACCCTCATACCTGTGCTTCCTCTCTGGCTCCTATCACTCTGGACCAAGAAAACCTCTTCAGTTTTAACTCCTCAGCCCCTGTGACTTGGTGGGGAAGTGCTGCCTGCTGCTTTCTTAATTTACTTGGCTAAAGAAAAATTAATTTAGCTTGAGTCTGACCACCTGCAATTCCCAGCATGATAAGGGATATCTTTATCTACAACTTCCTACCAGTGAAATAAGCACAAAGAGTATGCCTGTTATTTCACAGTTAAGGAAAAAGGATTAATGTTACAGGCCTGGCTATGGTTACTGTAGTTCTCCAGGCTCTGACATTTGGTTTTGAGGATGTGGTATGTGCTGCCAAGTGTAGCATGAGATCCCACTGCCAGGTATTTCATGCTCCCACCCTCACTGAATCCATAGTTTACTGAAAAGTGAAGGGGTTTCTTCACTATGTCACCAAAAATAAGTAAGAGAGTTAAGGGTCAAGCTTGGAGTTACAGTTCCCACTAGAGGAGGTACACTGAATATAGGGATGCTTCCAGTCCAGCTAAGTCCCAGGAAACCAAACTGACATGTGCCAGGGGTGGTTACCTGCGATCACCACCAATCCTCAAGTCCAAATCAAGTCCTCTTAATTATTCATACAATTTGCCCACCCTGTTCCCTGTTTCTCAGTTATTGCCTAGTGCTTCACATCACCGCACAGAGTTTTTCAGCCCCCAGAGTGTTCTCCTGTGCTTCCCCAGCCACACAGCCAATCCCTCCTCTCCACTGCTTCTCCTCCTCTACAGTTTGCAGGTGCCTTTTGGCCCTGGTTCCCCATCTCTAGTCCTGCTCCTCTAGAAGTGAGTCAATCCTTGGATGCTCCACAGACGCAATGTTACAGCAGCAACTAATGTTACAGCAAAAAGTAAGTCTGAAGGCTGTGACAACTCATCCTGGCTCCATTTCTCAGCATCTAACTATCAAAAGCACTTACAGAAGAGAGGCCAAACTCACCAATGAAGCAACCAGTCATAAACCCATTGGAACCAACAGTGTCATCCCTTGCTTATCCTGTCACCGTTTTATTATCAAACTGCTAACTCCTAACAGCAAATTACAGTGCATTTCATTTTATTTCTCACACACTCAAATGTGCCTTTGTGGAATCAGACATGTTTCTATTTTTGCTGATAGATCCATTGCCCCTAGTGTAAAAGTATTTCAACACCATTGTTCTCTCTTTGTGTGTCACACACTATACCTGGATGCTCTGCTGAGTTAACCCCTCTGGTTATCACCTGGTAAAATGGTGAGCACAAGGAAGCAAAGAAAGAGTTCTAGGATGGTAAGAGATCTTGTCAATTCTAGGCAGTTTTTAAGCACGGAAGGAAAATTCATGACTGCAAAGCCAGCCTTTTCCTTCCATTTTTATAACCTACCAAATCTTACTTGGTTTTAAAATGTGTTTCTTCCTCACAAGCTAAAAAACACTTTTTATCTCATGCCAGAATGTTTCTGGCATATCTGTAATGGTCCATAGTAACAAGGGAGTGAGGTAGGGGGAAGAAAAATAAATAAGTGTATCACACAAAAGGGCCCCAAGCTTTAAGATGAAGAGAGAAAACAAAACAAACAGGTAGAGCAGTTATAACAAAAACTCTGCCAGGGCAACAGAAGCATGATTGCCTCATGACACCCTTTAGCGCAATGAACCATGTTGTGCTACATTACTGCTGAACCTAGGAAAGATTTTCTTTGAATGGACAAAAAAGTAAATGCTGAGGAATATGCAGAAATATGCAGAAGAGGAGGAAAGCAGGTATGTCTGACCTATTGGGCTACTGGAAGTCACAATTTCTACAAGCTTTATAGAAATCAAAATATGAAGAAAACAGTATTAAAAAAACACCACAAGCCAACACAAAAAGCCCCAAACACCAGCCAACCATAAATACACAGACAGTGTGCATAAATCCCCCCCAGCCTGACTCAGCCTTTTGAAATCAGAAAAAAAAAAAAAAAAAAGTTATGTCTTTTAATTGGTGCAGGCATGAGAACAGAGACTTCCATCTCTAAAAATTATGATGAACTGATCTAGTCCAGAGTGATGGTAAACAGCCTCACACCATCCAATTACTTTATCGTTCTTACTGATCAAGTTGCTGAGGCTGAGCATACCAGCATCAGAGAAGGAGGGATGAAACAAAAATCAGACTCCCACGGGGCTTATATTCATGCAATCTCCCTCAAAAGGAAAGTATCTACTCTGCATTTCATCTAAAACTATCCTGGAAACCCAGCTCTGACAGTTTTCACACTTAGAGATGAAGGCAGCTTTCAGCAACAAAAGCAACTCTTGCATGTTCAAGAATGTACAAAAACATGGGCTTCACTAAAGCCAGCTGGCTCAGTCTACCCTACTAATTCACTAACAGGTCTCCAGGGAAAACAGCCTCCCCTAGTACAACTGTGAGGACAGTGAATGGAAGACAAGGAAGGAATGGAGAAGACCCCAGTACCAAAATCACGGTCACAGAGAGAAAAAGAGAAAAAAGAGAAGTGCAACAGGGCTGGCTCACTCTGAACACGTAGGGTGGTAGCCTGTGTTCTAAAACTCAGGCTTTCGCTACGAACAGTATGAAGTCTCTAGACCTTGTGGTTGTAAAACCAAATTTGATATGTAAACCAGATGTTCACAAATGCAATGATACTGGCAAACGAGTCAGGAACAGTACAAGGGACTGTCTGTATTAGATATACCATGCCAAAGTAGAACAAAACCATAAAAATTAGCATCTTCAGCTCTCACATCTCTAAATGCAGTTGGTCTCCTATTTGGTGAGTTAATTAAAGCCCCGGCATATGATTATATAACAATCTCAACTTCATTAAAATTCATGAATGGTGAGTTTAAGTCTCCTTAGTATTAGAGAACTGCAGGAAAATGTGACCCACACATACTGTAAAAGATCGAAATAAAAAGACAGAAAGTAAAGAATGACAATACAAACTTTCTTAGCTGTTTCTACGTCTTGTTTTTTCCTTAAATTGTCTTTTCTGGCCTAGGTTTTTGATTTTGGCACCCCTGAACCAGCAACACTGCTAACTATGCCAAAAAATAAACAAACAAACAAAAAAACAATTCCCCAAAGAAAAACAACTCACAGAAATAGAAAAGGCACAATCTTATGATGAGGACCTCCACAGTTGGCCACAAGTGGGAAAAAATACCAACGTTTAGAATACGAGCAGTCCCAACTATATTCATAGGAAGTGGAGGGAGTCCTCAGTAGCAGACTGCAACAGCATTGTGAAACCACAGGGGTTTTTTATTAAGCAAATCTAACACTTAGCACAGTTTCATTAGAAGGAATGAGCAGATCTTTTCACGGCAAGTATTTAAGAGGACCAATGAAGCAATTACACTTAGTATTTAATAAAAGACTTTAAATCAATTCAGAACCTATTCTAATTCTATTCAGATTACAGTCTACAACTCTGGAATTTTATTTAGCTATATATTTACACATATGCAACACTTCCAAAGTTTTAAAAAAATCAGATGTTGATGACAAAGGTGAGCTATGCCAGCCATAACGCACCAAATCTAGTAAATGGTATTCAACCAGACTGAAGCTGGATCACATGGTCCAAAGGCACATGTATTCTGACTTCTTCCCTCAGACTTTAAAGCTTTCAAACAGTGGCTGGACACCGCATTTCCATTTCAGTGAGGAGAAGAAAGCCCTACTCTAGTGAATAAATGAAAGGCGAGCACAAAGCAAAGCACAGGAATGCTTGGGAGACAAACATTTGGTATCGAGTATTGTCTGTTGAACTGGCTGTTATACATGAATAGGATATCCTGAGTTCCCCAAACACCTGAGGAACCTGTAAAAATGCCTTTTTGCCACTCCTGCAAATATTTAGAGCATTTAGTAGCAGGAAAAATTAATTACCAATGAGATTCTGAGAAGTTTTGTCTGGGTCGTAGCCAGCAGTTTTAAGAATCGTTTAATATTTGGGAATCAGTGTCTAGTAGAGCCAGATAGAAGCATCCAATCTGGCTGGCACCTGGTTTCAACTTTTGCCAAAATAGCAGAGCCTGTATTTAAACATGAGCATAACATCTTCCCTCTTTGGAAGAGACTTTGTTGAATGGACATGTTGAGGATGTGGAACAGTGTCTTACTGTTGAGTTCTTTGACACTGCCTCCTTACAGCTTGGGCTGAATGGGCACAGTATGATACATATTCTCTGACTGAATGGGTATTAGCTATGCTTCAGTCAGGATCATATTTCCACTGGTAGAAAGAAACTGTTTGTTACCAGCATGTAGGCACAAAATGTTTCAGATAAATTTCTTTTTTAGTAACAAAAAAAGAACAAATTATTTCCTTGATTACATATTGAAGAAACATTTATTTTTGCAAATATGCAGGAGTCTGGTCATACAGAAACTAACTGGGGTCATTTTGCAGATGCTATTTTGAACAGGATTCCTTCTATGTGACAGACTGTTCCCAGCACTTTCATGGTAATCATGATAAAAGAAGTGATTTACTGACTCAACTGACTTAGGGAGCGCAGTTTTGATGTGGACACCATCAGCAGGAGAAGTTAAGCAGGCTGTAGCTGCTGAGATGTGGCACTGGCAGATCCTGATAACATAGCAGAGGAGCAACTGTGTGGCTGCACTGACCACCCTCTCCATCCAGTGGCACAGCTGCAGCTTGCCCTTTGGGCATCCAAAGCATCAGAAATGTCCTCCTTGCTGTGTGGAGAGCATGATCATACACAGGCACGTGCAGACTATGACACACAGATAGCAAAGTGCTCCAATATTTGGAAAAACAAGCCCTTTTCCACAACCACTTGCCAACTCCCAGGGTCAGCTTAAAGCACAAGATGTCAGCGCCACGCTGTTCAGCCAGATATGTGAGCTGCACGCTCACCCCATCGTGGCCTCTGGCTGTGCAGTTAGCTGGGAGGAAACTCCCCACCCAAATGCTCCCAATGCATTGGAGTCCTGCAAATCATCAAGGTCAGCCCCTGTTCTGAGGCTGGCTAAGAAACAAAACAAAAAACCCTAACCACAATAAAACAACTAAATGAATAAATTGGGTGGGTGGGGGTGTGTGTGTAAGAGCCTTTCAGCTGCCTCCTAATCAAATAAGTTGTTTCAAAGATTTGTGGGCTGCTGGACAACAGCTGGAAGCAGAGGTAAGATTTCTGAACCGAGGCACACGCAGAAATGCTTTGAAACTTGGCATTTCCTTGAACTGGAGGCAGGGGCAGCAAGACAGAAGGCTGTGAGAGGAGCTGCAACAAATGGCTTCCCTGTGCGATGAGCTTCATGTAGGGATGGAGTTAAATCCTCTGAAGCTGGTATCCTGGTGAAGCTGGAAGCCTTAGAAGAAGTTGCCTCCTTGACCCCTACAGCCCTCTCACAGCCCGGCAGGTCAAGCAATGAACCACAACACTGCCAGAGGCTACACAAACAGGTTAAAAATATATATATGTCAAGCAGATACCCTGTCGAGACAGTGAACATGATACTGAGCTACTGTGGCAGAACGGAATGCAGAAAATAGGGCACTTGGTGAGGTAAGGCTGAGGGGAGGCAAATGAGCACTGCAGCACAGGAGAGCAACGCGAAGGGCACCAGCAGTGACTGTCCCACAGGCACGACGAAGAAACCATCCCCAGCACTTAACCAGGGACTCAGCTCCAAAGGAATGAGATCATATCTGGCGCTGGGCGAGACGGCAAGAGAGAGACTACATTTTTGAGGACTTTTCTCATGGCAGCATATGACCTTTTAGAATATTTCCAGGCAATAAACTGCATCTGACTTCTTCAGGGATCCTGGCTCCCTTGCATGGGGGCAGGAGCACAAAGATGTATGACACAGCAAACTGGAAGTGGTGGGTTTGTGCACAACTATTGTGCCCCTTGCTCCACACCACTTCTTGAAATGAGCAGGTTTAAGTTTAGACAGTGTGAAGGCACTGTGAAATAAAAAAACATAGGTGGAAAAAGAAAAGGCATGGGAATATCCACCTCCACACCCTGTATCTGGATTTATAGAAATTTTTGTCACAACTACTTAAACAGATGACAGCAGTAAAACAAATTCATACAGGTTTCTATTCTTTTTAGTCCCACCATTGCATTTCTTGGGTTCCTATTAATCTTTCACACATCAAACAAGATTTTAAACAACGGGGTTTGTAGGCAGAGCTGCAGTAAAACACAGAAAACGACTGTTTTTTATTTTTTATTAACGAAAAGCAACTCAGTGATCTCCGAGGATGGATGCAGATGTGGAACAGATTTCTTTCAGCAAAGGTTTCCTAGGTTAAGAGCTTTATCTTAATCTGGATATTTAAAAGACTTCCAGAATAAATGAATAGAACAAATAAATTGATAATAATAAGATTTCTTATTCCTTACACTGATCTGATGGATTAACAATAGGCATGCTGATCTGATACAACAGTATTCAATAAGCAAAGTGTTCAGTTTTCCAGGCAGTCAATTTCCCATTCTGAGCATAATCATGAAAACAAAAGCCCTACAAAAAAATACCTATGCAGATGAGATAAAAAAATGAGGGCACAGATACTCTGACATCCTCCCACCTTAGCCATGGCAGTAATTTACAGACAGCAACCTACAGAAGAAAATTCCTTGGTATGGGGATGCCAGGGCCACACAGCAATATCATGACTCTTAAGTGAAACAGCAAGCTGACAAAAGAACAATAAGAGATTGTTAAAAAGAAGAAAATTACTATTTAAACCATGCTTGCTATTCAAAGTAGACACATTAAGTTCCTGGATTTCAAAGCCACGCAGTAAATCTATTCTGCTGTAACTAAGTTCCTAGAAAAAGTCAGAAAGCTTATTTACTTTTTTTCCATTGGGAATCATTAACAATGCATTAAGAACCCCAGTCACAACACCAAGCCTGGCACAGGCTTGATAAACTAGCTAGCTACTGCAGCAGAAAAAGTCAGCATAGTCTGAAAGTACACTTAGATATTGAAAGCGTATTATGCATTTTTTAAAGGAGTCTAAAGACTTCTACAAAAAAATCTGCTCTGCAATGTGTTACCAATACCGTTCCCTCTTTAGGGCACAGTTTTTCTTTCACTTTCTACCTTTTCAGAGATTCTAGTATTATATACAGTATTCCACTTTCAGTTGTTACTCAACACAAGCCACAAAGATGACGTGCTTTTGTTTGGCTAGTTACCAGTGCATGGGAGGGTCTCTGCTTCCAAAGAAATTACTTCCTTGAAGTTACAAGAGGATGTCTTTTTGCATAGCAATTAAAACCCCACTAAAAGAGTAAGAAAACTTTTAAGGGATATTTCAGTCAAGCTCTGATTTTAGGTGAATCATTCGCAAAACTAACACAAAACATGAAAGGTCATATGGAAATCAACTTAGTCCAGCTAGTTTAGTAAGTGCATTAGTCGACAGCTGACCACTCTGGTAGTCTGCATAAAAACAGGGATTTCCCAATTCAATTCCCAGTGGATAAGTGTCTACCTCACAGAAAAAAAAAAAGCAAAAAACACCACAAAACATTAAAAAAAAAAAAACAAACAAACCCACAAAAACAACATCAAAGGAAAAAAAAAAAACAAAATCAAAGCCAAACCACCCCCCCCAAAAAAAAACCATAACCCAACAAGAAATCCAAACCAAACCAATCGCCAAAATATTGTCAAATTGACATTCTTACTGGCAGTTGCAGCAGAAAAAACCCTTAGGACTGAGTAAGCATGGTGTTTACACCAGACATGTAACCTTCAGAAATGGTTCCTCTGCAACAGAACTGAGCTTCATCAGCAGGAGCAGGGACAAGCACGACTTGCTTGTGCCTCCTTTGTACTTCCCTTGTGGGCACAGGATGGAGTTTCATCATAGCTGTCAATGCAAAACCTCTCACCAGAGCAAAGGGCCAGTTACCAAAAGGAAGGGGGTAGAGTAGAGGCAGAAAGAGAGAACCCCCAAACCCCAACTGCCTGTTCAGAGAGGTCAAATAAAGGCTGCCATACCTCCCCCCCCGAATTCTGTAAGCAACAGAATCCAATAGTTTGAATAAATCAGATTGCTAGCATACAGGAAGAAAGAAACTTTGCTTTATTTTTAATATCACAACTTAATGTTCACATGGCGCAGAACACAAAACACAGTGATTACAGCAATCAGCCCTTGGTGAGGCTAAAATACAGCGAGGCAGAAAGCCAGAAACAATTTCTTACAGTTTCAGCAGCTCATTTTCCTGAAATGCATTAACTTTAATGGTAGCACACTGAATGATAGCTGAGATTTCAAAATGAAAATTTTGAGATACTGAGAACTCAGCCTCCCTCACAGAGCAGGCTGACCCACAGTGCTTTCTCCCACGAGAGCAGCACTACATCTGCTCAGGTGAAGCCACAGCTTCCAGAGTTAGCCTGGAAAAGAAGAGACTATCACTCTGCCAAGCTCGTTCCAGCTTGACACCCACACAAATGAGCCACTTCTTTCATTAACACACCATTTTCTCGGTTTTGAGGCTTCACAATTCAGAAGCATAGCACTGACATTTCAACAGCTAGATCCTAGCTAGCAAATGTCCTGAAATTACACTGTAGAGCCCGGTATCTTACTAAAAAACCTCAATGTCAAAATTCAAAGTACATTAGTTTAAACACACCCTTGGGGGGATTTTATACGAACTACTTTCTATTTCAGACTATTCACTTTAAGCTCAACCAGCAATGCTACATCACTCGTCCAGGAAAACTCCCCTCTCTGCCACCCAATCTCAATCAACCTGCCAAATTAATTATCACCCTGCATTTGTCTATTGCTAAGGGGGGGGGGGGGGGGGGGGAAGGCAAATAGATGAACGTAGCAGTGACCCGAGCAAAAATGAATCCTCTGAGACAGAACTAATTAAATCAGTTCAGTGATCTTCCAGCACAACATGTTTCACCCTCCCCTTCCCCATTAGACCAGTTCCCACATCTCCTCCAGCTGTCCTCACATGGGGCTCAGGTGTCTATCCAGCAGCAAACTAGGGATCTTTCCCACTCCTCCTTGTAACTGCATGGTTTAAAATAAAGAAGAAAACAACTGTCAGAAAATTCACCACTATAATTTCACACTGACATTTACATGCAGATTCCTGGCCACAGAATATGTGCTTCAGCCAGACAGCAGTAAGATTTGATTATCTACCTCAAATTTATGGGACCACAGGCACCAAACTTTGGTGCATCACTGGCTCTACAAAATGAGCAGAACTCAAAGTGCTGGCAGAGCAAGGCTTCCCCTTTGGTCCTCCAGTCAGGCCTTACAGAAGAGCTGGTAGGACTAACACACAGAGAAATCACAGAATTTGTGGATTTAAATCACTGCCATGAGTCAGACACCAAACCTTGTGCTAACTACATTCCTAACCTAGCAAGTACATGTGCATGCAAGACCGCAGAATTGGTGACACTGCTGACTCAAAAGCGACTAGTTCAAGGGAACAAGTTACACATGCATTTTAGGCTTTCCCATCCTATAATTTTAGGTGACAGTCCAGCTGAATTGCATGCAAAAATACAGTTGGGCCATAATTTTTCCTGCCAATGGAAATAGTGTAATTTTTGTTGCACTCATGCTGTCTGACAAAGCATGAAATTCTTTTGAGGCTGATAACATTAAGTGAGAATATTAGAAGTTACAGGTGTAGGACTGCAATAGAAACACCAATCTCTCAGTGCACGTCTCTTTCCATCATTTTTCTCTTTATGCAGAACATGTTCAGAGCAAGAGCAGAAAACGGAAAGGGCAAGAAATGCAGGGTGACAGGCCCACTCGGGGAATAAAAAGAAACCAAAGTAGGTTTCTCTTTGTTAGGGAATTTGAATATAAAGTCAATCCCAGCTTGCTTTTCTCCCTATACAATTTTTAATATGGTCAGTGCTTCCTTAGAAAGCAGGCACATCACAAATGGAGTACGAAAAATACTGAAATCTGGATGCCTGCACAAGATCCCTGTCAAGACAGGTAAAGGTTCAGAGGCAAGAACCCTGACAGTGCCATCTTCGATAACAGTACACAGCAACAGAACACCACACAGAGGTAGGATTCTGAGTAATTTCTAGGTGGGTGCCTACACAGGCAACAGTTTGTCATTCACACCCATCTGCTGCTCCAAATCACACACACAGGCTGTCACACACTTTTCCCCATCTGGATTGCAGAGATGCTGGATATAAACAGGCAAAAGCCAGGAAGATGAATATCAGGCTTGTGCTGTACAAAGGGGAACAGGCAGTCAGCTTCATTCCCTCTAATGAGAATAATTTCAATGGAGATTTCTAGAAGTCAAAGTAAAAACAGCTATTTCACAATGGCTGCAGGTTTTTCCATGATTTGAAATCCTGTCTTTCAAACCAGTATGACTCTTTAAAAGCTTTGCTTCTGAGATTTTATTTTTAAAGTAATAAACCCACGCATGTTGTCTTAAAAGGGATATCATAAAATACATTCCCCTGCAACATTGTCTGCCAACTATTCCACATAGTCACCCAAGCCATATTTACACAGTGTCACAGTACTGCTAACAGCAAAACCAGAGCCCACAAAAGGTGCAGCCTCTATCATGGTGCAAAGGATGCAGAGAATATATGCTACTCAGGGGTGTCACGGTGCAAATGGATATACCAGGTGGTGTTTTACAGTGAGAAGGAGAAAGGCAGAGCAGAGGAGAGGACTGGTCTGGAAGGGCTGACCTCAAAAAAATGGGCTTGAGACACATGTGGCTACCACATCCCCTTTGTTTTGGGACCCCAGTTTTGGTTTGGTTAAATCAAGTCACACAAAAGCTGCTGAAATATGCTCTGGCAGAAGAATCTTCCATTGAAAATATATCATTTTGACTAATCTGCCTTTCAGAAACAGTTTTCAACAAAATTTAGGAGCATTTCTGTGACTGAAAAAAAGAAGTTGCCTGCCAAAAAGGTCCACCTATTCAAAACAGTTCTGAAATTTGCTTTCTTTCATATGAGCAAATACTTCCTCTTCCACCATTGGTCTTCCCCAGAATTTCAGTCCTTGCATAACTTAACTTTGCATGTTGTTGAAAGACACTTCTAAACCAGACTTCATCAAAAAGGTAGTAATTCCTCTTCTTACAACAAGCTGTTCAGCACTCTATTAATCTCATTATGTTTTTATCCCCTGCTTTTTTTTGCTGAAAAAGTAATTCAAGTTCCTTCTTCCTGTGTCCAAATATTTTTCTTCATCTTCTCAGGTTCAACTTGTGTAAAAATGTTATTTTGATTCAGCAGAACTGATATTTTAGTAGACAGTAATACACATCATTTTACCCTAACCAGGAGAGTCTAGATGGAAAGGTATTTATAGTTCAAGCTACAAAAACAACAATAACAAACAAACAAAACCTCCAAAACACTACCCCCCTCTCCCCTCAATACCCCCAAACCAAACCAGACTAGTCAAATAAAAACACACACAAAAAACTACCCATCAAAAATGCAGATCTTGGCAGTGTTAAGCAGCTGTGCAGATCTGGTCCTATGGCTATGAAAAGAGATTTCTAGATTCGTATTGATTAGAGGTGCAATCCTGATCCCCTAATGCTAACAACATTTTCATCAATTCAGCTTAGTCTGGATGTTATTATTCATTTTTTCTCTTGTACCTGGGAACCAGCCTGGTCTTCTGGGAGACACAGCTAAACACAGCTAGTCTGACACTCTGTAAGGCAGCTATTATATATCAGCTGCAAATTAGAGAAATCTCAGAGACAACCACTTCGAAAGCACGTTTCCAGACTACCATAAAAACCTGTTAACTCAGGCAGGACCTTTGTGAGAAAAATAATGTATTTATCTCCATTTTACAGATGGAAAACTAAGACATTTAGCCAGCACAGTACTACAAAACTGGGAATAGAAACTAAGCATCTTCAGTTCCTGGGATCAGATCATAGGCTTCATTTTGATCTACTATTTACGTCCAAAGTCTTTTCTGGGGAAGTTGAGCCATACAGCAGGGAACAGAATTATTCTAATATTCAGCTACCAGGAGATCTTATCACTCTTTCTGAAAACAAACTGTTTAGCCTTCTAAATATCAGCAAGAGGATAGGCTTCGCATATCAACAACTTTGTCTTTAAGAAAGCACTAAAGTGAAACAGAAAAGACAGGAAACCTCAAGGGATCAGAAATAGTGAAAGTTTTCCCCCTATATCCGTGGCATCCTGCATCCTCTTTCCCCAGTTAGAAGGACTTTAGCTAGAGAAGATGATTTGAACAAAGTGAAAAACCAACAGCTGTGCCACAGACCTGAACTGAACCTTTAAAGAAATTGAGTCCACTTCAGCTCTTCACAGGTACACAGAGATGAGTAGCGAGGAAGAGATGAAAAGCTGAAATGCCAGGAGAAAAAGCATTCTCATGAAGTTTTCTGATATATTTATCAAGACCAAATGCATGAGGAATCTCTAGTATGAGTGTGCATCACAAGAGCTCCATGAATTGGGAAGTATGTTCTCTCTTCCACTTCCCATTTTTAGATGTAATTCTTTTTTCAGAAAGAGAAATCATAGATAATGGCAGTTTACCTACTTTACTGGTATCAAGACCCATATGACAGATATTGCCAGGAGATAAGCAGTTGCATACTGAACATTGGGTGCCTGTGTGCCTTTGGCCCTCTCAATGAGTCCCTTTTATTAGGACAAAGCCTCCTTGAAGGAGAACTAGGGCCACCAACAACCTTGGTTAAGGCAATAGTGACAGAGGCTGAGAAACAGATGCTTTATAAGCTTGAGAGAACTGCAGAAGAAAAAAATAACTTCCCTTCTCATCCCTAAATATAGAATGTAAATAAAAATGTGTATGTCCTAAATATTTTCCTATCCTAATACTTTACTTCCCACACATCTGCCCTGCTCCCCCCCAGCACAGAGAGTGGTCCTGGAACAGGCATTTTCATTTGTTTTCGAGGAAAGACAGTTCATGTTAAAACACCTGTGCTGGTTAACGAGGAAGTCAGAAAGTTCAAGGTGGACCGAGGAGCTGCCTACGTGCAGTCTGATGAAAGAAAATTAAGTTCTTACCAAGGAGCCACACAAAAGTGAGTATGTGAAGTGGAGAGAAAACACCCTTCTCAGTGGCAGTGTGGAGAGTGATGCCAAGGAAAAGGTGGTCACAGAGGGGAATAGGGGTTCCCAGGCAACACCGCATTAGAAGTATGTAATGGCACACTATGTTGGACCTATGACTAAAAAGGACAGTTGAGCCTCCATATACATAATGCTACCAACATCTTCCACAATAATAAATACACAGGATCAAGAAAAAAGGGGATGAAATAATGGAATGAAGGTAGTGCCCACACATAGAACTAACAATAAGCTCAAAATATTTGAAACCTCTTAAGATGACAGTACTAAAGACTCTTATTATAACTTACACAAGACACACATGCTGATTTTGTGCAGTTGTACAGATGACATCTTAAGTGACAATATTTCTCACAGCATTTCAAGTTTTCTTAGAAACTTCAGTTCCTGGAATCTGAATTGTAGGAAAACAAAACAATAATAAGAAAGAAAATAAATTTCCTCTAAGAGAGAAAGAAGGTTTCTAACCACCAGGCTGCAAAGAGGAGGTGGAAATTAAATACAAGGACTGAAACCAGGATTCATGGATGATCTGTGATCTCCAGAACACAGAGGGCTGCCCCTGTGTTGGTGGGAAAGCTGCCAAAAGGCAAAACTCAGCTCTGCCTGGTATCAAAAGTCATCACACTAGATATGGTAAACCATCATAACTAAGCTGCATCCTTCAACTCCATGAGGAGGATGGGCAGGACAGAATAAAATACCAGAACTAAAGCAAGCAATTGCTAAAAATAACTTTTATCTCTCCTTCTTTATTTCAAGGGCCAAATTATCTCAGTTGCTACTTGAGAAGACTAGGCAATGCCAGCATCAGAAAGGTCAGAAAGCATGTGAAAATTTACCCAGTAGCTTTTCCACTACATAAATATCTGCTATTGCAACAGCACATGAAAATTCCTACTGTCTTGCTACACAAATATATGCTCAATCTTTATCTGAAGAGCATGAGAGTTAAACTTGCACTACAGAAATACCATAGCTCTAATGCCCTCATATACTAATATATAAGGGGTTTTGGTTTCATTTTATTCAATGAAATAGCCTTCTGATTATTTATTAAAAAGTGCTTTCAGAATGAGATGAAGCATCTTGCAGAGGTACAGACTAATTCCTTGTCCCCAGAATGCAAAGGGCACCTGACTGCAAGAATTAAAACCGTGTTTCTTCAAAACTGAAATGCTTCACAAACTGAGTTTGCTGAAGATTTTGTTTTGGATACAAATTCTGGAAGGGAGAAAAGGGTATTTATAAGACACAAGAACCTCCTGTTTTAGTATCTAGGGACAGCAGCGTTTCAGTTTTGTTTTAGTGCAGTGTTGAAATTAAAATCTGAAACGGGAAAAAAAAAAAATCAAACAAAAAGCCCCAAACAAAGCCCAGGGGAAAAAAAAAAATCCTACTACTGCATCAATGTCTAAAGGGTTTTACTGACCCAAATTAGCTCTTCTGCTGTTGTGGCAAAGAAACTTCATTCACAGTTTTGCAAAATACTGAGACTGGTTCCGCTTGGGAAAGAAAAAAAACCCCACAAAACAACAAACAAACAAAAAAAACCCACCATGCTTACCTCACCCCACCCCCCCAACCCAACCCACCCCCCTACCCCCCCCCCCCAAAAAAAAAAAAAAAGAGAAAAAGAAAAAGCAGCTGCATTTGGAAGTCTTTCCTAAAATGCTTCCCCAGTCCTCCTTGCAAATCCGGTCATTGACTGGCTCTCAATTCAGAAAGAATAGTGAAATTTTCTGACATTACAGGCCAGCCAGTCTTTCTAAGGTCAAGAGGCACAAGATGCACGCACTGGAGAACTCAGGGGAGAGGGAGCCAGGACTAGTTCACAAGCAGGAGCTGACACCAGCTCACCAGGCAGTCTGATGCCCTGCTGGGAGATGCCCCCACAAGGCTGAGAGTGCTGAGGCTCTAGGAAAACTCACTATGCTGAAGCCTGGATTTCTTCCTACCCCTGTTTTCAGGTCTGAATCACCCCAAAGTAGTGCAAACATCCCAGAGACCTGGTACACAGGAACAAGTCAAGCTCCTTGTGAGCTGCTTGAGAGCCATACTTATGCCACTGCCTGGGCCCAGCAGAACAGCTCCTTGGGTGCAGAACAGTCAAGAAACACTAATAAAGAGAAAGCTGTAAGGACAAAGGACCCAGCGGATTTCACAGGATGTAGACGTCAGAGAGCAAAGACAGAATGAGGTCAGAGTCTGATCTATAACCCAGGGAGCACAGCAAGCTATATCTAGGCCAACAGTTTGCTGTAATCTTGTTACTTAATGGGAGGCGGAGGGAGAAGAGGGAATATCTTTGGAACTCATACAACCACCAAGTAATACGTGCTTAAAAGCAGGCTAGACGAGGAGTAGAAACTTAAACCACTCTAAACCGTACCACAAGCACTTCAGCTCACTAGCAGGCACTGCCTGTTACGTAGCTATGATGTGGTGCAAAATGACTTTGGAATTATGACTGCAGGTTCTCCTGTTTGTGACTCCCACCTTGCCAGCCATCTTCTGCCAGGACAGCATCAGCTGTGTGTCTTCTCACGTGCAGACTCACCTCTGCTTGGGGACTCAGGTCTAAAACATTCCTACCCTTTTGTCTTCATAACTGGGACAGGGCAGAGTATAGCTGTGTTTATTCCTGGAGGAGCCTTTAATTTTCATTACCATCTAAGTTAATTTCCTATTAGGAAGAGGTTGGAAGCAGAATGTCAACTTTCTTGGAAGGAAGAAGGAAAAAAATCGCAACCGAACAACAAATCCAAACCAGAAATATGCTAAGAACATGGCAAGCAGATGGCTGTTTTTGTTTTGCTGTGTGTGCGGGAGTCATAGGTCTAGGATTTCATACCAGGGAGGAATTTCACTTTTACAGCTATCAGCAGAAAGCCTTTCTAATGCTGCTTATATAGTGACTTTGAGCCAAACACATCCTCTGTACATCACATGCTTTTGATACCCTGGCCACTCTGCTCAATACCAGCCCACCCTGTACTGCTGTGTAGGCTTTGCTTGGCTGTATACAACTGCTCTAATACAAACATGAAGACAAGTGCCATGTTGTAAAGATTTGTTCAACATAGAAGCATGGACTCTCTCTCTGATTAAGGTGGGGCAGAAGGATGAAGCATTTTAACAGGGAGGTAACAGGCTCACCAGGAAGGAAACATATTTCCTCTCCTGCTCTTAATAACAGCGTGGAGAATTTTCTGACTCTCAAACTATTAATCATACATAAGTTACAGACACCAATCTGCATTTAATGACAATGGAGGGCATTTCTGCAGAAAGAGATGATTACTAAACAATACTTATGGAAAGCCTTAGGCTCAACCAAATCTCCATGATCCAACAGGGATAACACTAGGCATGCCAGGCCATGGTGAACCTTTTACTTTGGCTCCAAAGATGTCAAGAAAATATGAGGGGCAGGGCATACAGCTTACCCTTCTGTCTAGTTGCTACACCTAACTGTTCGGTGAACACAAAAGCACTAACTGGGGGTTTTTGCTTGTTTTTTAAAAGGCCACACTACTACCAGGGGATGCAAAACCAATATCTAGATTAAGCAAGTGAACAAGAGTCAGTGATTAATCAGCCAATTTAGCGGCTCCAGTCTTCTTCACCTATCTCTTCTAATTGTCCACAAGTCCCTGTGGAAACAGCAGAAAGCAGTAACATCACATTAGAGAAGAGACCCATGGGACTAGCTGTACTAGGGTAGAGTTAATTCATGATTTTTGTCAGATCCTAGCCAAGCCTGGAAGAAAACCTGTCCCACTGACAGGGTAGAAACTAGCTTGAAGACAGTAATGGCTCCATACTCAATGAAATAGAAATGACTCCATTAAGAAAAATTCCAAGAAACAATTGTACAGTGACTCAGCTGTACACAGTAGCTTCTTAGTTCATGGGGTGCGTAAGGCATCGCCCACACTCCACACACCTAGTCATTCTGCCTCTTGCTCTGGGTGCTCCACTGCTTGCGCAGGGTATCCCACCCTCTTCAAGAGAATAATGATAAAAAGCACCCTTTGTGTCACTTGTGATGCACCAGGATTTGAATTAATTTCCACAATAACTCATCAATTTCATCAGCAAGTGCAGAGTACAAAGCAGTTTTAACGCAACTCGAAAACTATGAAGTACTTTATCACTATGCAGTACTATCACTATGCAGGCTGTCTCTACCACAGGGAAGATAAAGCTAAGAAAAATAAAACATGATAATAAATAAATAAAAAAAAAGTTATTTTACTGCCAAGGAACTTTCTGAACACAGGTATTTTGTGTGTGCATTTCAGACAGCCGTAGGCTTAACTATGGGAACCTGAGATATGAAGAAAGCATGAGACAAGAGGTTAACTTCTATCTTGAGGAGTCATGAAAAAAACATGAAGAGCCCAGACTCTTTTTAGCTCTTGCCTCTTTTTAATTTTATTAGTATGTCTCCAAAGCTGTAACTATTTATTTTCATTTTTTACCTCATATAGTGCATTGCCCAACAAACTCTTAACTGCTAAAATGGTGACTCTTCAGGACCAAGGTGACTATGCACTGCTGGATAATTTTTATAGCCCTAAGAGGATGCAATCAGTACAGCAACAACAGCTCAGCTTTCAGCAGCCAAAGAGTTGCTTTGTCACAGCTGCAAAAAAAAAAAACAGAAAAACAATCCACTGTAGTTTAGAATATAAATTTCCCAGTGCAAGGGATATGCTCTGATATACTCTGAATATCATATCGGGGATGAGTAATATTGAAACAGTTCAAGGTAAAACTTTGTTTAAGCCAAAACTCAGCTTGACTGTAAATTCTCTGGGATAGAAAAAGGGTCTTTCTGTCCTGGTTTTATGCAGCTTCTAGAACAATGGGGTCAGGTCCCCCTAAGGGCTACTGCCTTGTACATAGCAAAACCCCAAACCAGCATTTACACTTGACAAAAATCTCTCTGGCTACCACTGTAAATACGGATTTAACTAAGTACTCAGCCTGAAAGACTAATAAAGGTCCAGGATGATCATTTAAAATACCAGTTATCACAGTAACTGGTAGAGGAACAGCATGATTGTGCAGATCTTAGAGACTAGATGCCTAGATCTAAGAAAAGCTTATTACTGAAATTGTTAGGCTGCAAGGGAAAGAGGTTTTAAAAACACACGCAAATAGCAACACTCCTTGAAAACAACTGCGCTTATAGGATCCTGTAATAATAAACTAACATGGGGAAAAGCAAGCAAGCAAACAAGCTTGAATATCTACATGAGATAAAATAATAACAACCAAAAAACCCAGGCAGTACTGAGTCTATTCTGAGAATGTTCTCAAAAATAAAACTTCCTTCTCAAAACAGAAACAATCAGTCCTGACAAACTCACTTCACTTTATATACAAAACAGATTTGAGTTAGTTACAACAGGATAACTCCAGTCGGAGAAATCTAAGGAAAAAATAATATTGATATCAAGTTTCTGCTTCTCAGACTCCTCAACCTAGGGGCTGATTAGGTTTAAAAAGAAGTTAAACAACAATATGATGAAAAAAGAGGCCATGCCCCTGGCATATGGTATTATAAACACAGGAAAGTGCCAGTATAAACCTTTATTGGGAGACTGGTTTCTTTGTCAAGCCGTGCCTTTCTTCCAAAACATCCTTGCTGCCATATGTCTGCATCTCGCCAGCTGCAGACCTAATAAGAGACTTCTTATTCATGCTGTATAATGTTTTACAGGTTTGCCACGGGGGTCACTCGCTGTGAGTCATTTACGTCACAACCCCAACAGCCTTGGAGCTGCCAGGAGCCAAGAAATGTAGGTTGGCGGAGGGGAGAGGAGGGGGGTGAGAGGAAACGGCACATCAGGCTCAGAGCAATGTGATTTTGTCTCCTCACTGGCGCGTTGAAAGCTGGGCTTTCTAACTTGCTCTTCTGCCCCAAAGGGCTCTGAGGCCTTACTGCTGTTTTTACACTTAAGAGGGGAAATTAAATACACATATTTAGATGAAGACTGCTGAAAGATTTTATTCCCCTTACTCTTGTTCGGCACCTCATTATTTGCACTAACTCTGCAGTTATAACAGGCCAGCCATCAGTTTTTGCAACCTATTTCAAATATTTCATGTGTTTCTAAAATACAGATGAAAGACACGCCACGCACACGATGGAGTGGTTGTAGGCATTTATCTGAGGAGAAATGGAGCTAGCTGCCTCATGAAGTCAGGTTTTCAAAAGAAAAACTGCTACCCCACCCTCACAATTTATCGCCCTGATCTGGCTCTCCATAGTGGTTTTGGTTTTGGTTTTGCTTCATATTTGAATGGGCATCCACTAATTGTAGGGAAAATGGCTTTTCAAATCTGTGTATTATTATGGTGCTGGAATCATGGAGAAGAAAGAAACAATCACTACAGCAAAAAATAAAAGGTAAAGGACTAAATCTGAAGCTGTGACTGGAGGGATCAGCGAGTGTCTTCCATCTGCCTGCAATGCTGAAGGCAGGGAAATATTTGCCTTTCCTCCTCACTCCTTTTCCTATAAACAGAGAATGACAGAGATGGATGGAAAAATGAGGGCAAGGTAGAAATTTGCTCTTTTTGCTGCTGGAATAATTTGCTGATTTAATGGCCAATAGACTCAGTGTTGAACAATCCAGTCCGGCACACCCGATTCAGAGCCATGCCAAAGAATCTGTGCACTGTAGGCAGCAAAGCTGCCATATATTCAACCAATAAGTGATGAACAACGAAAGGTGGATCTTTTAATTGTTCATTTCCAGTTGAGTCAACATTTCAAGGACTTTTGGTTTTAAGAGCTGGTATTCAGAAGGTGTAAAACTGAAAAGGGAGGGGGCACTCTTGAAACATTGTCAATTCTTGCTTCACTTTGCACAGGGCTTTTGCTTTCCTTTCTGTCTGACTCAGGGGACAGGAAGCTTTTTACTTCAGTATACCCCCATTACCTTTTAAAGGTTTCAAACTGTCCAAGTGTGAAGCCCACAGAAAGGCGAGCCTCGCTCAGATGATCACTTTTTTTTTTGAATGCTAGCAAATCACTAACAAGGCAGGACATTTTATTTGGTAAGGAAACAGTTGCAATGGAAAGTATCTTGGAGAATACGAGGCAGGTACTTCCATGGAAAGTTTAATAGCTACAAGAGTTCGTTTGCTAAAATTTTCAGCATTTAAATGTGTTAGTTTTTTTGGGTATTTTTCACATAAAAGTTTTCTATGTCTCTGTATCTCACCTGATCACTATACAGCCATGATTTGAAAGTGCACATCAGTGTGCTTTAAGAGCTCCAAGTCTTGAAGACATATAGCCATATGAAAACTGCAACTACCTTTCAAAATACTAGTCTTCCAGACTGAGCCTGTCATACCAAACCAAACTTAGAAAACCAGTAAGGACAGAAGGTGAAAACCATAACCAAAGCAGCAAAATATGCCAAAAGACTCTTTTAAATAACTTTCTTTGGTTAAAACTATGTATGGCTAAAGATGTAGCACCGGTACTTGTAGGCTATAAATGCACTATCTGCGGAAGTGCAACAAAACCCTGTGCATCCCCCCATCTCCAGCTTCTGTAGGAGCAGAGAGGGATGGAGGAACAAAGCAGTCTGGGCAAATCCAGAGAGACATTTCTGAATTCAAGAAAGCCTCTCACCGGAGAAATACAGATCTTTCAGGTCAGCAATCCCTAATCAAGGCTGGAAATAGCACTTCACAGCTATGACGCACTTTATAGCGGCATGTTAAAATTAGTTATTATGAGCACTGAAACTACAGTAGCTCTGCTGGGAGTCCTGTTAATGAATGTACAGGAAGTGTAGTACTAAAGTCCTGTGGCACATACACGTGCACACGATCCTGTCAACTAACCTATAAACATTATGTGCACTAAATCCAAAGTCACGGCCCTAGTCTATTTTTTGCCATTCTTCCCATAAGGGAAACTAAAAATAGGCCCATGAGAACCATGCATGAGACTCTACTCTCCAAACATTTAACTTTTCCAGCAAGAAAACTGCCTAGCACTGTTTTTGAAGAGATTCTTCAAGGAGTTTGCATTATATAGATGAAGAATATATTTTTATATACACACACACACTAAGCTAAACATAAACCTAAGAAATTGTGGGTGCACACTATTACCTATTTACATGTATCTCCAAAGTTTACTTATATATTATTTATCAAGATAAAAATAAAGACCTGCAGAAATCAGGCACATGACCTCATGCAACTCTTCTGCATAATCACTGCCATGTAATCAAGGGCAGTTACAGAGCCAGGTGTCAAAGAATCTTGCTGATACATTGGAAAAAGTAAGAGCTGTTAAATTTAAAATGAAAGACATAGCAGCAAGAAAAAAAGAACAAAACCTTGCATATGCAGCACCTGCTGTCTCTGCTACAAGGTCTTTTCCATGCAGTATGCAAGGCAGCCAAATTGCAGGCAGACTACCCTCAAATGCTGCAGGTATCAGAAAGCCATATAAGAATGGAAACCAGAAAACTTCCACGTTCCCCCCCTGCTCCCCCAGAGAAATGCTACCCTGGTATTAGGATAAATAATCTTCCTGTTGCTACGCCTATGACATCAGAATGGGCATGTACAGTCTCTGGCTGCAACAAGCTCAGGGGAGCAGATGGCTGCAGAGGCAGATGGCAGCTTGCACAGGTTCTGCCAGGCTGGGAACGCACAGTTCTGCATCTTCCAGTGAGGAAAACAAATGCTGGGAGACACCAAACCAAGGCTGAACTGACTTCCTTAAAGCCTAAGATGTTTAATTTCAGGTGACAACACTTCAGAAAAGAAGTGCTAGATTTCTGCAGTGATGCTCAGCACTGAAATGTCTTGGAAGACTCCCTGCACCTTGGTGGAAAATTGCCTGAGTGTTTGCCTCAGCCTACCATCATGAACTCCAGTTCTATCTCATTTCATTCATTAACAGTAGTACTTTGTGCTTACAGACTGATGAACTGCTTCTTCACAGATTTTTAAATACTTTTGAGGAGACCGAACAGCCTTATCTCCTTGGCAAAATAAGGAAACGGGGGTAAAAAGTTCCATTACCTTCTGCTGTAAAGCTGAGAGTCACCGCCAGGAAAAAAGCCCGAGTGGCTTAGCTCCAGAGCATGCTATGTCCACCACATGTGACTGCAAAGTGATAAGGTCATGGGGAACTGGAGGGAAGGTGGAACAATCCTGGTAAGAAATCTGTAGTATCAATGAACAGAGACAGGGAAGTTTGATACCCATGGTGGGACTCAGCAAGGAGTTGGGATTAGCCAGGTCACAGTGGGAACTCATGGAATGAAAGAGATGGGGAGCCCATGGTACAGAGGAAGACAACCGGACAGACTAAGGACTGGGGTCTTCAGCAAAACATGCCACCACTGAACTTCTTAATGGTGAGAACAGGCTGGGGACTATGAGGATAGATGAGAAATTTGAGCCAGGGAAAAGACTTGTAAGATGCATCAAAGACAGAGAGACTTGGGAGAAGTGTGCCAAAGCATCCACCCCACAGAGAACACACACATTTGGAACATGGGCTACAAGATGTGACACTGTCGTGGCCAGGAGACAGTCAGAAATCCAGTCATCCTGGGTTACTGGTTCACCTGAAGAATGAAAACCTTGGGGAGATCTTTAACTCAAAAGTCCAATTTTACTTCACTCTGTATTCTATTATGCAGCATGCAGCTTAATAAAATGGCCACAAAATATTTCACTACAGAGTCCTGTCTCCTTTGGCAGGTAGAATAGGTGCTGCCTATAAACATGTCTGAATGATGAGGCTGCGTTTTCTTCAGTATATATAACACTAAAATTTCTTAACTCCAAGCTATGGAAATTCTCCATATCTTTTTTTTCTTGGACCTTTTAACATTCATCACCATAGTACCTGCAAGCTTCAGAAATACTTATTTGAATATGAGTTCCTTAAGAAGAGAGCAGTAAGACAAAGACTGTCAGGTCAAATACATCTACTAATTTGAAAGGTACAGTATGAGAAAACAGAGGCCTATTTCTGAGAATTCTTCATGATGTATTAATAATTTCCACATTCAAAACAGTTCCCATTGATCTCTGGAAGCATTCAGTAAATAAGATAAGGAGTCGAGCAGTCATAAAAACAGGAACTCACTCATAAGAAGATGGATTTTAAACAAATTGCCTAGTGCTGCACAAAAAGTCAGCACTCTAGGGCATCGTTCACCTATGTTAACCCTGAATTTTTTCCTTCTGCAATCTTCTGACTCATTCTCTAAACACATTCTGGCATCCTCAAAAATGTAATCTAAGAGCATACTACTTCTCTCAGTACAGAGCAGTTTTACACCCAGCAGCGACTGGGTCAAGGAAAAGAAATCTGCAGAGATGCATAGGAGACGGATGTTATTTTTTAAAGGCTTAGGAGACAAAGTGAACACAAATGGGATAATGGGATATAGGCTAGTTAAGCTCATGCAGGCTATCATAATTTTAGCCCTCTCCTTATTTCTGACAGCTCAATAAATCCTTTTACAATGTTTTCCAGTGGAGTTTTATGAGGTATACAGTCAGAAAAGTGAGACCCGTCTTCATTTCTGCTTCAAGTTTCATGAATATTTAAAAGATGCAGCAAGTTAAATCATCCAGTGTGAACAGGCTCAGAAATTGTGTCTTGTTAAAGTATAATCAAAAAACATTTTAGGCTCAGATTTATTTTTTTCTCAGTTACACAAGACAGCTTCTATTTACCTGATTCAGCAGAAACATTAGTCTCTATCTGAAAGAAGATACCAACCCTTCAGTCATAAGCACAGGTAGCCACATGCTGCCTTTAAGAAGAAAATAAAAAAGGTTAAAAACCTCTCCTGTTTTCTAAATGTATTCTTCATTTAAGACCAATATTGTTTTGCTAACTATCTATTTTCCTGAGACCTTATTCCTTACCTAATAATTTCTAAACTTGTGTTTTGATAGTGTTCTTCCAGATGGGCTTTTTTGACATGCAGTGTTATTTAGTTCTTGGTGCTTCTAAGTAATCTACTTCATTTTGGAGGAAAGGAAAAAGGTGAGAAACAACATTACAGTGAAGCCTGCCGAAGAATAAATAGGCACTTGCATTTTAGACTGCTTCTTTATCAGATGTCTCATTCAATGGAGGATGTTGATATTTGTGCTCAGATCAGGGAAAGACAGAGGGAATGAACATTTGAAGTCCAACTGGTACAGCAGCAATTAGCTGAGTTCATAGGGACTGTAAAACCAAGGGAGATCTCAATGTCAATTTGCTGTTTAAGCCCTCAGACTTTCTCCCTCATTCAGAGTTAATTTTAAAATATTTTTTTCTCTGGCAAACAGGTCTGTAAAGCTGAATATTTACTGATTCCAAGCTCCAAGCAGGAAAGCTGCAAAATATCAAAATAACTAATTACAAAGAGTATCTTTATATTGAAACATAAAACTTTCCTACATCAGCCTTACTGCTTACAGTAGCTCTAGTGACCTGGTCAACATGAAGAACTCTGCTTTATTAAAATATTAACATTTTTATATCCCATATAAGCACCTTTCTGGGGGGAAGGGGGGGATGGTTGGTTGGTTGGTTGTTTTGTTTTTTTTTGGGGGGGGGAGTCTGGGGTTTTGGGTTTTTTTTTGAAACCGTATAAAGTTCCTGGTGTTGAGTTCAAATTAGCTTTTACTCCGTACTGGGTTTCAAAGACTAATTGTACCTACTACTGCACATTTAGCAGAAAACATATGCTTACTATAATTATGTTTTTAAAAAACCTAGGCCTCTTCAGAAACATGGATCTTTGGCTACATGTGCTCTATTGCCCAGAATTACCTTTGCCTAAAAATTTAAATTCTACCAAAAAATTAAGCTGCCCCCTTTTTTTTTTTTTAACTCACTCTCCTCAATCCAAAACAAAATGGTTAAATTAAGCTACATATAATTTTGCTGGCTCACTTTAGACTGTAAAGATAAGAACATCAATGCTTCAGACCAAATCGAACTCCTCCTCAGCAAACGACTCAGTGAGACATCACACTACTGGTGCTAGCTCTAGCCTACCACTCCCTCAGGTTGCAAGCCATTATCCCTCCTGAGCTGCTGAAAACACAGCTCCCACTTGACTTCATGAGCATGACAACTCCACTGCACTGTCACAGTTTCTCTGATGCAGAGGGTGCTAGAGCCATTGGGGTCTACTAAAGTTGACAGGTCAACTGTCAACAGTTGACAAAGGGGTGGACAGAACTTCAAGTAGTATCAGGAATTAAAGAGGTCAGATTCAGCAATCAGAAAATACATATGAAAAAGACTAGTGTCACAGTGAGAGTCATAATTGCTTTTTGGACAGAAAGGGACATATCAAACATGTTATGCACTAACAACCACACAAATGATCACCTTGTAATCAGAAATATCTGACTAAGAAAAAAAGTCCAAAACACAATTGCTTTCTCCTTTTCTACGTGTAATAGGGACTCATGTTCAAAAACCAGTTGTGTCCCCACCTCTTTCTCCTAAAGGAATAAGGAATTAAGGAGAAATGCTAGAGCTGGAGAGAAGACAGAGAGCTCCAGGCAAGGAGCCTAGGGAACAAGCAGCACCTTCTTTTGATTTCAGGAGCTTCTTAAGGTGGCTCTTTGACATGTCTCCCCCAGTAAGCCAACAACCATGAGGAAGAAGGCCAGTCACTTCATCTGAGCTGTGGGTCTTCATGGGGGACAGAGAAAAATAACCATAAGGAGAGGGAGGAAGGCTTGGTTTTGAACCAAGGAGATGAGGAACGGCTGGCCAAGCCAACCCTTTGGTCCTCACTGCTGCCACCAACTCCTCTCTCATGGCTGGAGCCAGGGCAAAAGCCCCTGTGGCTCTTCATGAAAGGTGTGCAAAGGCAGTGGAGATAACAGGCAGAAATCTGTCCTTCCTGTCCCTCCCCCATACCCCTTTGGGCCAAATTCTAACAAGAAGCAGAGAATGGGAAAGGTGAACAAATATCTTGCCTTTTGCTATGTTATTTACAGCTTCAGCTTGCTTTCCACTCTGCTTTGGGCAGTTTGAAGTAGTAAAAATAACATAAGCAATATCTTTTGACTGCTGCCCTGGGCAGGGAGATGGCACAGAAGTCACATCTGGGTCAACACAGTCAGGTTGCACATTTTAATGTAAGTTGCAGTAAATTCTACAATATAAAAAAGTCTGCTAACTTGATCAAGAGAGGCCACCCAGCATTATTTCCTTACGAGGCACAATGACAGTACTTTGTAAAAGACACAAAAGGTCTTGTCTCATGATAATTATGAATTCAGTAGAAAAATATGGAAATTCCTAAAGGTAAGAAAATATCTCCCTTCTGAAAATACTTAGCATTTCATTTCTCTGCATCAGACCCACAGGAGAGGCTGCAGTGGGTAGGTGAGTACTGCAGAGCTGCTATAGTAGTATCTTCAAAAGACTGTTTTAAGGTTTTCCCAGTGAATCAGCTTGTACTGGTGGGAGGGGAAAAAAAAATAACAATAAAATAAAAAACTCAACAACAACCACCACCACCACAACAACAAAATAAAAACAAACAAAAAAAAATACCTAACCACCAAAAACCAAAACCCAGAGAAGAACCCAAAGCAGCCAACTGCTCATCAGTGCCTCTCTTGTGAGGAGAGGTCATACTTTCCAAAGTCAACATTTTTCTTCCCTCTCTGGTTTGGGGGGAAGGGGGCAAAAGAGGATTTATTGAGAATTTACAGACCAAAATAAGATGAAGCTGAATGCTTTTTAATTTCATCTACACAGTGACAGTCTAGATAAAGTTCTTCAATTCCTTTGTCCAGACCTGAAGTTGTTTAAGAGCAAGATGTGAAAGATACCACTTCCACATTTTCTTCATTACATCACTAAATACGACTTTACAAGCAAAGGAGCCTACATGATGCAAGCTAAACCTCTTTGGAGAGGAAGACTGTTTCTTTTGGACTTCCTTACAGGCTTCTGAGGCCAACGGCACAGTTGAAATTCAAGTATTTGAAAATCCAAACATGGAATTTTCTTCCTCAAATGCTCTATCTAGCACCAGTACGTGAAGGAGCAGGAAAAAAGCAGATTCTTCCCATCCCTCTCTAATTTTCCATTTTTCATTAATTTCTCTTCCCAACTTCCCTTCCCCCCCACAAAAAAAAAAAAAAAAAAAGGAGAACTTTCCCCCTTCCCTCCTTTTTGTGGGCAAGGAATAGGAAATAGGAACCTGAAGCAGCTTCCCAGACCATTCTAAACATGTAGGCAGCCTGTTCAATTCTTTATCTCTCCCACTGGCTCCTTGCCATAATGAGCTCAGAAAACACAGAGCCATCCCCAACTATTACAAGCACCAGACTGTTCTGCTTCTGCAGACTCCACCAGTGAAAATGATGAAGCAAGTCAGGAAAATATCCCTCCTGCCCCTGCCTTTAATTTATAATTGACCCCTTAGATCCTCTCCTTGGAAGTGTCTGAACTTTTCCTTGAGGTAGGCCAGCCTAATGACAGAAAAAACAAAATCTCAATATTCACTTTAAGAAACATCAGGCATAAAAGAATGAAGTCCCTGAGGAAAAGTGAAGGGGAAACTTGGAAGTGGCAAGACTACCTACCTCCTGAAGGAGGACAAACCCATGACAATGTAGTCTTTCTTGCAAGCACGTCTGTGAATTTCTAGATTACTCAAGCAGTGCTTTTCAATACTACTTGCTAGGGAAACAAGCAACAAAAAAGAAAAGAGAACCCCAAAAGCAACACACTTTTTAAAATTATTATTATTATTATTATTATTATTATTATATGTAGCTTGTCATTTTTGTCAGAAAGAACACCAAGGACCCATGAGAAAAAGTAGATAATGTAGTAGGTACTATGTATCTGTGAGTAGATAATGGCACCTGAGATACAAGGAGCTAGTAAGAAATAGTTATTTCTCATAGTTATTCTGTCTAGAGACTGAGAAACTCAATACATTTGTCTAATACATTTTATCATCTGTGTTATTGCAATAACAAACATCCTGGAAAGACACGGAACCATTACCTTGTCATCTTGACCTTTCAGGGTACATCACCACCTCTGCGAAAAACCATGAAGCCACAAAAGCCCACAGGACTAGCTACAAATTTGGGGTTACTATGAATGATGACAAAGGCTAGAAGAGAAGCTGGTACTTCACTGCCACAGATCAATACTGAAGATGCACTCCCAAAAGAGCATTACAACATTTGGTCACAACCTGAATCCAAAGCCCAAACCTGCACCAGTCACAGTTCTACAGTCTCACATCCTGAAAATTTAGTTTTTATTTTCTATGAATGCAAAGAAAAATCTTGATCTCCAAATCTAACAAAGAAGATATCGAGCTTAGAATGGCCAAAGTTCTTTAAGAAAACAGTACAATTAAAACATTACAGGTAAATACCAATTTGGATTAATTATGAGGTTACTGAACTCTGAGAACCCACTTAAACATACAGTTTATTGAATCATGAATAATTTAGATTGAAAAGTACCTCTCGAGGTCATCTAGTCCAAATGCCTGCTTAAAGTAGGGTTCACATTAATGTTAGATTAATTTAGGGTGTTTGTTCAGGTGAGCTTTCCATCCCTAGGGTAGATGTGCCATAGACTTTCTGGGCGTGGTTCTGGTGTTAAAACTACCCTCGGTATGAAAAATTCTATTTAATCTGATTTTCTCTTGCTCCACTGATTGCCTGTGGACTTTACAGTACACACCTTTGAGTAAACTTGGGTCCAGCTTCCCTATAATCTCCTTTTAGGTAGTCTGAAGACAGCAAAGAGATAGCAGCCAGCTCCTCAGCTCCTGTTCTCAGCCTTGGTGGTCACTCCACTCGACTTACTCCTGCTTGGCACAGGAGTAAAGCACACATGGCATATCACAGGATGCCTTAGAATCCTTGGAGGGAAGGATTACTTCCATCAGCTGGCCAGCTACACTCTCAAAAGGGCAGCGGGCTCATGGTGAGCCCCCATGGCCAGGCGGGTGCAATGATGACTCAGGGTCTGGCCTGACTCCTTGCTTACTCATTTCCCTGGAACTATGACTGACTTTTGAGCTAATCAGTTAAGAGTGCTAATGGACTGCTGAAAAGGGTAAGTTGCTACTTTTGTCCTCATTAATGTGTCCTGATTCAGAGTATTCTGCCTACTGCTAACACCAGAGTGCTTTGACCCAGTGCACCAGGACTGACTGATACTGTGACAAATGTCAAAAAAGTAGTTTTTGTGAGAAAGACAAAAAAGTGTCAGTATCTGACTTAACACCACCTATACAACAAAAAAGACTTTGTATCGAAGAACAGGCAGCCATAAGGCTGACAGCTGTTCAACAGATATTGGACTAATGCCATAGTATCATGAAACTCTATCCTTTTAAATTAAAGAGATTCTTAGTGTTACAAAACAAAACAGACAACCAGTAACCGAAAATAAATCTCCCTCTTACTCCCAATAGGAAACAAAACAAGAAAACCACATCAACTATTCATCAAACAAAACACCTGGTTTCCGGCATACAGTCCTCAACTCTGCACTCAATCACAGTTTCGGACTTGTCATACCATGAATAGGGAGGAAATACTTTCATCTGAAAAGCAAATGCAATTATACTAACGAAAGAAGGCAAGTGTTCAATCTGCTGGCATCATAGCTCCATCTACCTTCCTAGCTTCCAGAGCATGTCCAGCTTGCAGAGTAAACTGTAAGTCATTTATGCTCCCAGGTGTTTCTTCAGAGAACAGAGCCACACTGCTTTAGTAGCACTCAAGTAAGTGTCAGTGCTATGTAGAGAACATTTACCCAAGGCTTCTGCACCCCCACCCCCCGCAAAGAATACCTCTCTTACAGCAGGTACAGTATAATACTATCTTAATTGTTTAAGTTCTTCCCTCCATCATGCCAAAAATCTTTTGAGGTTCTGCCAAGAATATTTAACTAAGTGCTCCCTTAGGTGGTAAAGGAAAAACTCCATTTCATCCTTTTTTTTTTTTTTTTTTTTTTTTTACTCTCACATTACCAGAGATCAACTATGAGCAACACATGTTTCAAATCCTACCTACCAACAGGAGAAAAAAAACAACCGTCTGGATCTCTCCCTTGCAAAGTCCAATCCAAGTGACTATCCGTGGCCTTGTTGGTATGGACTACTTTCCAAGCCTCAGTGAAACACAGACTATTTAATAGCCAATACAATCATCAGCTAGTCATCAAATAAAAGACTGTAGAAAGTTAAAATGACATTTTGCAGACAGACTCAAGTCACTTTGTTCATGCCTCAAGGAAATGCAGTTTTAGTCTAATGTCAAACCCAGGTAAAAAGTTGGCTTAAATTAATCTGGTTTTCTTCATGCTAAAATTAAATGGGAGCTCTCTGACACACTGTGTCTCAGTTGAGGGGGAAATGAGAAACAGCTGTGTGGTGGTAACTCTGTAAACCAGTATCACTGAACAGTGAGCAAATATCACACTATGTCCCAACCTCAAAAGAATCCTGAACACCTTTGGTAACCAATTAGTGTCTGGTCTTCTGGACTGGTTAGTAAAGAGAAGCACATGGCAGATACCACTGAGCTGCATGTCTGTGTCATGGTTTAAACCCAGCCAGTCAGCTCGTTCACTCACTCCCCCCTTCTTACCCCCCCCCCCCCCCCCCCCCAAAGGGATGGAGAGGAGAATCGGAAAGAACTCCCCCAGGTTGAGATAAGAACAGTTTAGTAACTAAGGTATAACACAGATCACTACTGCTGCCACCAATGATAATAATGATAAAGGAAGTAACAAGGGAAGAGAATACAACACCTCACCACCAGCCAACCGGTAACTTGCCCCCCCAGCCCGACCAAGCACTGACCGATACCTCCTCCAGCCCTGCAGTCCTCTAGCCCTTCCAGGTCCCTCCCAGTTACATCCTGGGCATGACGTGCTGTGGTATCGAATACTTTTTCGGTCAGTTTGGGTCAGGTGTCCTGTCTCTGCTTCCTCCTGGCCCCCCTCCAAATTGTCCAAAGACCTCCCTGGCAGAGCATGAGGCTCAGAAAGTCCTTGGTCAGAGTAAACATGACTTAGAAACAACTAAAACCATTGGTGTTATCAGCTCTATTCCCAGGCCAAAAGTCAAAACACAGCACTGCACCAGCTACCAAGAAGGAGAAAAATGACTGCTACTGCTGAACCCAGGACAGCCTGTCATGAAAAGCAATTCCTCAAAACAGTAGAATCCATATGAGGAAGGTCAACTCATTTCACTTTTAGTCAGGCTCAGTCTGATTGTCAGCTGAATTCCTTCTGCAGAAGACAGAGGAAGGTGGGCACCTGCAAACATGTCATCATTCATCTTGTATAGCAAAACATCTGGCAACCTTATAGGAAAGAACTGATCTGTTTAAAGCAAGCAATGTCAACACAGCTACCTCCCGAGCCTGCCATGTCTTTGGATCATACTGCATGGATGTTTATTTCCTTTACATTTTATCCCTAAACTCAAAGTCCACTTACCACATTCCACCACCATCCCACCCCTCTCCAAGTCTTCTGCATAAAACTGTGCTTTCTTATACATGACGTAGCAACAGGAACTGATTTAAATAATATCCTTCTCCATACTGAACAAAATAAATAGAGCTTTCCAGGTTATCTCTAACAATGAGATGCAGCATGTCACAGAGAGGTCATAAGACTTTCCTGATAGAAATGCCTTTTCTCTCTACTGACCATGAAAATACACCTTGGTGGACAGCTCAAATGCAGTGAATTTTGCCAGACAAATTGTATCTTTACAATCACAACAAGTTACCCATAAACCATAGTTGGAACTCAACTATTACAGACATGTGCTCGCAACAACATAGGGGTATGCCTTGTCTATAAAACCCTTTTCAAGAGTCTTTCCTGTGTACAAAACAACCTGTGCTACATTCACCTTTAACACCAACCAGTTACTCTTTTTCCCTTAGCAGATGTTATCCCAGGATTGGGCCAACTTCCTACTATCTGCTAGCTACAAATGATACCCAGAGCTTGACAGGCAGATATATGTTTACTTATGTACACACAGATGAAGTTAGACTCCATTTTGCCAGGCTAACTCACCAACCCGCTGAAGACGGATGTTAAAGACCACCAGAAAGGAAACTGATAGTGGTGAGACTATTAGCACAGACAGATCTCTTCAACAACTTCTTTATTTTGGGGTGGGAGTTGCAAGGGAGAGGAGGCAGGTGGGAAGCAGGGAAGCAGTCACTCCTCTGGAGAACGCTCAGATCCGTTTAGTACATTATATGGATCACTACTACTACCCTTTTTTTGACAGCATCTGAGGGCATCATGCTGTCTGAGTATGAAGTAATTATGCAGTTACTCTACAGTTATTAAATTGTTGAATCTATTGTTTGGAATGGCATATAGCTTGTAAGGGGCCAGGTAAGGGTTGTGACATGACTGATGGAGCTGTTACAAACATGTAACATGCAGTGATAGACAGATGTATCAGCAAAAAGAACTCAGCATCCTTGATTTCCAGTACTGACATGTCCCTAAGTACAACAACTCTTTTAAATTAAATAAGGTAATGAGAAACCAACTTTTCTAGAAGTCTAGCCTACAAGGGAAAAAGAAAAGCTAGAAAATGAACACTTTTTTAATCTGACTGGATGACATTTTAATACTAGCCTGGAGTGCCAACAAACTGGAGTATCAAAGATTTGTTGGGTTAATAAATTGTACTACATCATGAAGAAAATAAAGAAGTACTTTAATAAAAAAACCCATCAGGATTTTACTGATCTTACTGCACACAGCTCAGAGGTCAGAGGGCTCTGCATGTGCACATTCACGGACAAGTGCACACGGACTTGCAGAGACTCAGGAACAGAAAAGCACTCATACCTATATATGGCTCTGTTATATGGCACTGCAAATAAGTGAAACCACAGTAAAATATATGGAAGCACTCATACGGTGATCAAAATAAAAACACAGACAGATTGGAACATTTCCCACTAAAACAGAATTCATTCCTGAGGTATTCATTTCAATGAAAATATGGGTTTTTTTCTTATTAAATGTATTAAGGAGATCTGCCAGTTATTAGAAATGCAGAAGAAACAAGTTACCCTGAAAGTCAAGAACATTAAATCCTACAAGTATCAAAAGGTTTGTCACTTTTAATAAAAGGCTCAGTATGGTAATCAAATCAATTCATTATAACTATTACACTGTACATCAAAGAATGCAAAGCCTCTGGAAATGGGATATGGAACTTGTCAGCTCACACTTATCAGGTCAAATCTAACCCAGGTCAATAGCAGCCAAAATCATTACCTGTCTGATAACTGCTTGGTACCTTCTGCACAAAACAAGTTAGGTAAGTCTACACCACGTAATTACAACACTGTGCGAGGCTACAGGATCCAGCTCAGGTACAGGAAGCTGCCTCGCCACGTCAGTGTGGTACAGTGCCCAGGCTAATTAGTGGCTGCTTGGAGCACAGCTACCCTGCTTCCAAGACCACAGCTGTACTCCCGCACTGCACTTTGCCATCCAGACACACCAGCCCATTCAAAGCCAGTGCTTCCTGCCAGTCCTGCGCAGCTCAGCACAGAAAGGTCTTCAGATCAGTAGAAGCCATCACTGCACTCATGCTGGCTCTAATTTGGAGCCCTGACCAGAGGTGCCAAGGACAGAGCAGATGGGAACTCAACCCATGACACGTCCTGAAAATGTCCTCTGCTGGCAGGCATAGGACTAAGTGATGAAAATGAGCTGCACAAACTTGCTCCAACTTTCCTGGTCTAATCACAAGCAAGCTTGTGCTGCTATCCATCCAGCACTCTGGTGATGGGTGGACCTCCTACGTAACACTTACAAGAGGCCTGCTAACTTGAATGCTGAAAGTTTTAAAGAATGTTACAGTTCCCCTTTATACTGTAGAAGACACAGAATAGTTGGGTATACAGGAGTGCCTCAAGCACTTTCAGTTAATCTAGGTATTTTGACACCTGCATGTCGTGGTTTAACCCCTGATGACAAGTAAGTACCATGCAGCTGCTCACTCACTCCATGCCCCCATTTTCCAGCGGGATGGGGAGAAGTGGAAAAAGGTAAAGCCCATGGGTTAAGAACAGTTGAATATTTGAAATAAAGCAAATTATAATAATTATAATAATAACAACAATAGTAATGAAAATAAGCGTGCAAGAAAGAAGAATAAAACCCAAGGAAAACAGGAAAAACCTCAGTGATGTACAAAACAACTGCTCACCACCCACTGACCAATGCCCAGCCTGTCCCCAAGCAGTGACCGATGGCTCCCAGCTAACTCCCCGCCGTTTCTATATTGAGCATAATGTTCCATGGTATGGAATATTGGCTAGTTCAGGTCAGCTGCCCTGGCTGTGCTCCCTCCTGGCTTCTTGTGCCCCTCCTCACTGGTAGAGCATGAGAGAATGAAAAGGGTGCTTTGATTTACAGTAAGCATTACTTAGCAACAACTCAAACATCGGCGCGTTATCAACATTGTTCTCAGACTAAATCCAAAACACAGCACTGCACCAGGTACTAAGAAGAAAATTAACTCTATCCCAGCCAAAACCAAGACACCACATGAGAAAAATATCAATTTAGAGGTTGACAGCATTGTTAAGAAACAGAACATTGTGGTGTGTAACCAGTAGCAGAGCCCTCGTCATCTTTTGCTCTGGCACATTTATTATATGCTGGATTTCAAAGCAAAGAGCAATTTGCTTTCTACTCTCTGTAGGTAAAGCAAATTTGGTAATGAATGCAGCGCTGACTAGTTCAACTAAGGAGCCCTAAAAACTGCAGAAGTGCAGGACATTTGCTCTCTCTACTGAACTGTGAAGTGAAGCAACAGATGACAAACTTCTGCCTCAGTATCTTGTGGCCCTTTTCTTAATAACAAGGATGAAGATGACACTCAATAAAAAAGCACATATTTATGCCATTAAAAAAATCTCACACCTGATGCTCTTTAAAACCAGTAAAAAAAAACCCAACATCATTCCAAATGATAGTAATGTCTCCTGCCCTAACAACAGAAGGGCATATCTAATTTGAAGTGTAAAAACGAATACATGTTGTAGCTATTTTTAAATGACTGTTCATTAGTCTATGATTTAAATTCCTCTGGCCTCCAATAGAGGAATTTAATTTTTCCATTCTATGATTTTAAATTCCTCCATAAGGAATTTAAAATCATAGCACACCTTTACATTTTTTGTAAGGTACCGAGCTATCGCTTTAAACAAGTACCTACGTCTCTGAGTCTCTATGAAATTACTCACCTTTGCATTCACAGTTTCAGTATTCTAGCTAAATGAAAATACATATATAGCTAATGGTCAATGTGATAGAAATAAAGCAGTAAATTAGGTGCAGGAAAAAAGAGAGAGACACAGAAAGAAGTAAGGATCCAAATGAAGCTTGGGAGGAAATAATGTTTAAAAAGTTTTTATCACGAATGCTAGCTATATTATGTCCCAGTATTCCTACAGTATTATTCTCCCTTTGTTTCTTGAGTTGAACAGCTGCTTCCAAAACTTCACCTAGTTGTTCTGGTATTTTTCTGAACGGCTTACATCCCTCTTCCTAATTTTTAGCTCCACTGCAGAGAATGGATCCTACTTCCTCCAGCAAGTTCTAATCAAATGAAAACATTCATCTCTGCACTTCTTAACCTAACTATATTATGGCAGACTTCACCCTAAAGCAAACTTCAAAAGGGTCAAACTAAATATCATTTGCATTGATGTGATCAAAAAGAAAGACAAAATAATGTACATTTACCAATTTAACCAGTTGCATGTGTACATATGAACATATTCTTCCCACATTAGCTTTGATCTGGAGAGCCAAATCCCAATATAAAGAATTTTAGGCTTTGGTCATCAAAATATCTATGTGCATAATTATTGCAAGAGACCAAAGTACAATACAGATTGCCATTAAATATAGAAGTTGAAAGGAGCAGGTTCATTTCAAGCACAAGGCTGTCCTCATTCTTCTCTCAACCACGTTTCCTTGCCCTGTATATTTTTCTAGCAAAACTTAAGAATCATTTATGAATTGAAAAGAGAAAAAGCAAGCTACAGACTGTCATCTAGAATCAGATTCAGTGGTCATGACTGCCAAAAGCTCTGCTATTATGTTGGGAGTCAGAGTATGGCCACTCCTGAATGAAATGAAGACTGGAAGGTAACTCTAAGTTACCTAGCGTCATACCCCTGCCTTAACTCAGGATAACTTCTGGTGGTGACATTCCTGACAGACACCCAGTTACCCCTGTTTGACAGCAGTAGTTCCAGTGCCAGTGCAAGTAATCCTATTCTCTAGTAATTTACGCAATAAATGATTATTTCCTCTTCAGGAGAGCCTTTTAAAAACTCATGTTACTTCTCCAGCGTTTTTTTGACTCAGCTCAAATTCTGTCAATCTTTGTTCAGACGTCACATTTGCTTTATCTCCAGTCATTTTAAGTACTCTCCTCTGGACTTGGGTTCATATCTTTCCTGGAGCGTGGGGCCCAAAATTAGAAATAGCCAAATCTGAAGCCAAAGAATTTCAGTGCAAAGCAGAAAGGTTATGTGATTCGTCTTGCTGACACAATAGTTTAGTTTATGTATTCATTATGGCACTAACCTTTTTTCACAGACACATAACATTATTTTTCCAAGTGCGGACTGTGATCCACAGCAAACCCAGATCTTTTTCTAAATAGCTGCTCCAAGAAAGTTGTTCCCCGTTTTTCTTAGGATTATCTAGCTACAGTAATCTCCATTTATGAAATCAAACTACATTTCATTTCCCACACTAAAAATGCAACTTGACCAGATAAATTTTAAAATTTAAACCTGTTCTGCAAGGTAGTGACATTCTCTCTTACCTCCTTGGGGGTCTTCATACTTAACGAACATTCTTTTCTTCTTGAGCTGTCACATAAAGACTTTGGGTAAAGACCTCCCCCTATACATAGGATCTCAGAACAAGTACATAACAATTATACAAGGATGTAGTCATACTCTGACTGCTCTTCTTGAGCCAAACAACCACTTCAGTATTAATCTCCTGTTAAAATTACTTACTAGGTCCTGGGCAATATTGCTTATACTTATCCATGAATTCTTTTATGGTACCCCCTCTCATTATATTAATATGCGCATATCAAAACCAGCTCTTCCAGTTTTTCTCCCCTTACATGTTTTTTCTTACCTCTTTTTTCTTCTTTTTTTTTTTAATATTGAAATACACACTTAACTTTTGTCCAACAAGTCAGAGCTCATCTGGGAATTTTGGTTAAACTGATTCCTTTTCAGATCAGTCTGTGCCACTTACACAGTGATCATAATAATTATTTCAAAGTTAGAAATGAATTGTTAAGTGCTACAGACATTGTGCAGTGAAGAAATGAAATCAAGAGGCTTCAGAGAAGGAAGACAATAAGAGAGCACAAGAACATGCCAGGAGAGAAGTTAGACAAGCAGGCTAACTCTCTTCATAAATAACAGCGACGCTCTTGTTCTATTCTCTATAGCAATAATGAGCACTGCCTATATTGTCAATACAATTACAAGCCAAATGTATAATTTGTTAACTGCAGCAGTTTGGAATAGGCTGATATAATGCCCTTGAGATTTCACTGTAACATTCTGCTTTTGATAAAGTGAATTTAAGTTTGGAAAGACTGAAGCTTCTGAATTATCCATGGTTCACATTGTTCTCAACATATTAATAACTGCTGTTCTTCCCATAGTATCTAGTTTATATTACATTGTACTACATCAGCTTTCAAGAAACAGTAGGTAAAATGGCATGCTATTTTAAATTACCATGTAGATATCAATGTAGTGTCTATGTCCTCAAAAACAGTTAGTAATTTCAGATCAGGAAGTCATCATCATTTGCTGTTAAGTCTACAACACGGATGCAATACACATCTCTGCTGCTAAGAGATTATATTTCAAATAGTTCCCTTCCTGCATCATGAATCAGTCAGCAGTCCAACACCATCAGAATAATTAGCCACAGCTTTTTGTTCTTCGATGAAGATGTACTGGCTAACAGCTTGATTTTAATTCCCCACTGGAACAAGTAACTAATTACAACCTGCATTAAAAGTTAGCTCCAATAATTTAATAGGGTAATTTTAGAGATCTGACAGACCTCTAAATTACATGTAAATAGACTGTTATGAATGCTTGAGAAATTAGGTTATAAATTTAAAAGCCTCCTACAGAGCAAGATGAAGACAACTATGTACATGAGTCCCTTATGACAGCAATTTCAAGAAAGCCCCATCACTGAATTTAATAATGCTAACAGTTCCCTACAGCTTCTGGACCAAATAAGTCATTAGCTATCCAGACACAAATCCAACTTTCCAGAATGAAAAAGGGTCCCTAAAAAACAAAAGCCAAAACAAAATAAAGTATGACATGAAATGAAGTTCTTAAAGTCTCGGACAAGAAAATGGTAATTCCACATCAGCATCTTTAAAAATATAGACCTTTATTATCACAGGATGGGCAAGATAAAGAATCTTTAGGTTTTGTCCCTAAAAGCTGATGACCAGATAACATAATAAATATCCAATAAGCTGGACTGATTGCACCTAAAGTTCATTTGTTATTACTTTACTTAAAAGAAATAAAGGTGCCAAGAGTGCCTGTTCTTTGGTGACCAATGTATGCCCCTTTCCTGTGGTCTTAAAGCGTTAAAGACTGTCTTCCCAGAGGGCAGGTTAAAGCCCTTTTCCCAGAAAAATGGTGGAGGGGAAGGAAGGGGAGGCAGATTTACTTACTTAATACCAGTTTAAGAAGTGAGAATGGGAGGGTATGTACTAGAGAATTGTTGAGAGTAACACATAACCCACAACTTTCTTGGTTCAGCAGAAACTCTGTCTTATTTCAGTGAACAACTACACTACCACACTTTGTGATCATAAAAAATGTAATGAAAAGAATAAAACCATTCCAGAATTCAACCTGAAGATGTAACAAATCTTTGTACTCATGCAGTCAATGTCCGCGAGATGCAAAAAGTGAGTTTCAGATCAGTTTTGCATTCCTAAAAGCCTTAAACACCTCTCCTTTCACTTAAGTGGGTATGCAACAAAAGCATGGCAAAGGCAATATTGCTGTATTTCATCCCTAAATTCAATGAGAAACATTTTATCTTCTCAACAGAAATACACAACCTGTTACATTCCTGAGTTTTATCACAGAAATATTTCTATTTCTTTTCCATCTTTTTCACGTTTCCCTCTTGCATCTGTTCAGACCTAGTTTTTCCTTTCTCAGCATTTCAAAGACAATTGTGCATGTCATGGGAAACGTGTTTGAGAACTCTTGGGTCCAAAAGGCACAGCCACCGCAAGCCATCCTTTTAACACACTAAGTAAGGAGTGTCCCCTGAGTTCCGAGGGCTCCCAAGCTGCCCTGTCTGTAGCACTGATGATTCTAGCACCAATGAAAACCAGAGCAGTATTTCCCAGTTGTCAGCAAAAGGCAATGGCAAATTAATAATGTTAAACAACTTAATCCAAGAATGGAAAAAATAACTGCATGGTACAAAATATTAAGTATTATATAAAGGGCCCTGACATAACTACTTTATCAGTAAGACTGCTAACATTTTAGATGTTTATTATACAGTGCTTTGGCATTATTAGCTATTCAGACATTCAATACTTCCCCTTCAAAACAGAACATAATCTGAGTTCCCAGACTATGTTTGCTATCACAACATGATGAGGTGAAGATTTTTTCCTATACTATTATGGACTTAGACATTTTCTAATATGAACCTTGATAATGTTTGCCCAAAGTATACTCTGTACTAGAACATATTTTCATTTTTAGAACAATCTTACCCTCTTAGATCCCTAGCTTTCAATTTGAAACTTGAATGCCATATGTTCTATGGGAGTTGGGTAACATATATGTTAAACAACAAAACTGCCAATGTGAACTAAAGAAAAGGAGAGAGAAAAACCACTAACAGTTCCACACTTTTTTTTTTATTAAGCATCAGCAGTCCTTAAAACTTCCCCATTACTTTCATGTTCACATGTACTGGGGTAAAGATATCTAGCTTCTTTTCTGAAGAGCTACGTGGATTTGGTGGCTATGGCTTAAAAAGGCAACAGTCAAGCAACCTTACAGAGGATTTTGGGGCCTTTATAGCACTTGACAAATAAGACAGAAAAGTCTTGAAAAATTTAACTTCATGGAACATAACTCTCTTGCAAAGTCTGATTAAGGTAGCTCATGCCTAAACCAAAACAAATTGGCAACCAAGGGGCCTGGACTGTCCATTCACTGACAGTGAAGAATAGAATACAGCTGAGTTTCAGCCATCCTCTGGAGGCTTTGGGCTGCAGGTCAGTAGTGCCTTAGATGAAGGGACACTGGAGATGGCTCATCACAAAGTCATCCTCTGATCAGTACAATAGAATTATTTGCCAGGCAGACCCAGAGCTACTTTTCAGGGTCCACATTTGAGTAGCAGGCAGTACAGCCCTTCATAAAGTGAAGCTTGAGTTAGTAAACACAACAGATTTGACCTGAGTCCACCCAGAGCTGCTTATGTACCCAGCACAGGGCACCAGCACCTCTGGTGCCATCAAGGTATGGGAGCTCAGTTGATGGGTGTGCAGGAGGAGGCTGAAGGCAGCATTTCACTCACACCTCCTGTGCTGTGTCCACCTGGTCCTCACCACTGCCCTGGGCAACCCAAGAGGCACATCTGGTCAGGATCTTGCTACAAACCCCATCTCCCCAGCCTCCCACTTGTTCGGCTACAGCACCCCACATCATGCTCGGTGATGGAGAACTGGCTATCCCCTTCATCCAACACTGGGTACTGGTATGTCTACTGCATGAACTGCATTGGGTAGTTGAAAAAAACAAGAAAATAAAACAGAAGATGGAACAAAGGCTCCAGGTAAGACATCCCTGTTCTCTCCTGCCCTGTTGATAGTGTCATGAGGCGCTGACACAGCAATGTACTCCTAGAAAGTGCTTAAAAAAACTGCAGGTATGTGCAGAATAGCTTTGGACAGCACAAGTCAAACTGCAACTCAAGAGGATTCCTGACCAAGTACAAAGCTAAAAAAATTAAAGGGAAAAGGAAGTTGTTGCTGATAAGATGCCTTTTATCTCCTTCACACATGAGCTCTCACTTGTAATGGGGAAAGTTCTTGCATAAGCTTAGTAAGCAGAATAAGCTTGAAATAGAACATACATATGTAAGTAAGATCTTCTGCATTCAGACTGTTTTTCCAGATGTTAAACTTAAAGACATTTTGTTACTAGAAGCCAGCCTAGTTGCTGTACTTATCACTGGTCACAGACTTCCCATAAGGCTATATGTAGACATACTAAACTCCATTGGACCTACTGGCTACTTTTCACACATCCAGACACATGCTACTGATACTGGTGCAGAAAAAGGAAGAACATAGCACCTGATATGTGGCAAATATGCCCATACTACCATAGAAGTTGCAGAAATGCAGTTTCTTTCGTAACTGTTAAAAAGTTGCATTCTTGAAGCAAGGTATAAGCAATTATTCTCATTCATCATAGTTCCTAAAAACTGTTCAACCTATTAAGTGTAGCTCAAGGCTGATTACTATGCATACAAGTGAACATAAGGTTTAGGTGTCCTTCATGCCTCTTTAAAGGATTTTTTAAAAAGACCCTATCTTATTTCCACAAAATTCACCCCAGCATCAGTCAGATATCAGAGTTATCAAAAAAATGTATGATTAGACTGGCTTTCCTGAAAAACTATCCATGCTTAATTAAGCACATAAATCAGACTGATGATAAAGAAAATTTATTCTCTGAAGATACAGCCTATGCTATCAACTTTAAGCCAGGAGCTATCCATACACAATTACATTTCACTTCATTCATTGTGTTCAGTCTGTTGTTGCTGAATTACCAAAACATGTGCACTACGTATCATGACTTCCTATATCCCTCTGAATCAGCTCCTCAACTCTCCCCCAGATACATGCAGATGCAGATTCCTATATCCATCAAAATCATCCAGACTGTTCTCACCTTCACTTTCTACATACCAGAGCATCTTTCTGTGCTGTGTTCTTTTGTGTTCTGGATTTTGGATTGATCCCACTCTCCAGGAAACTCTCTTTCTGCATGGTTTCATCTCATACACAGCTAGAGGTGGCAGAGGTAACTCAAGCAGTCCCAGCAGAACATGGGACAGGCAGATGTTACCTACCACCACAGTGCTCTGAGTAGGGCTGAGAAATAAGTGCTGGTCATGTCAGTCATTTCCTCTCGACTAAGAAGACCAAGGAAAATCATACAGCTCATTACTTTGTCACTAACTTTGTTCTTCCACGCTGAAAAGCCATCTTTGTTCTGTTTTGATGGAATACAGTTACTTCAGGCTACCCTGCATTACCTGTATGTAGGTCAATTTATCCACTTTCACCCTGGACTCAGCTAGGAAACCCCAAACAAATTCCATCTAATCGGCTTCCCAGGCTTAAGCTGTGTTGCTTGTGGTTTTGTGTTCAATTATTTGATTTAACTTGTAAAAATATAAACTTGTAAAAATACCCCTTGGAACGTTTTTAACACTTGTCTGTAGAGACACAACTTCCCCTTTGCTGCCTCTTCCTATCTGCATGAAGCAAACCTCAGCACTCAAACTCTGCTCCTTCCACATGCTGACCTTAGCATGCTCAAATGACCCAAATGAAAGGAGAAAGCTTTCCCTCAGACATGCAAGAAGCCACTGCACAAAGGATGAAAAGAGGCACTTGCCTGGCAACTGGTAGCACTAGAGAGATAAGGGCATGGTCAGACAGAATCTGTACTAGTGCAACTGATAAACCAGCTACCTACTACAGGTATCAGATAATAGATGAATCCAGTCTTTCAGCCTCTCAGAAAAATACGCAGGCTCTGCTTGTTGAATTTAACACACTCCAGAAATCATTTGGTTTCTTTACAGATTCTTGAATACTCACCAAGGTTTAGACAATGATTTGCTACCATTAGGTTATCAGCTAGCACTCCACCCCTGGCCTTCTCTGAAGATGACTCTCACATTGCTGCAGCCCAGTAACCTTGAAGAAATTATACAAGGAATGGAGATTCACTTTAAGGACCAAACCCACTAAATTAATAATTCTACAGCAATATCCCTTGACTGAGGTTATCATTGCCACCCAGAATATTGTGTTCAGTTACGGGTCCCTCACTACAAGAAAGACATTGAGGTGCTAGAGTGCATTCAAAGAGCGCCAAAGCTTCTGAAGGGTCCAGAGTACAAATCTTATGAAGAGTGGCTGAAGGAACTTACGTTGTTTAGTTTGGAGTACAGAAGGCTCAGGGGGGACTTATCACTCCCCATAATTACATGAAAGGAGATTGCAGCAAGGTGGATGCTGGTCTCTTCTCCCAAGTAACAAGCAATAGGCCTCAAGTTGTACCAGGAGGGGTTTAGATTGGATATTAGGGCAAATTTCATCAGCAAAAGGGTTGTCAATCATTGGAACAGGCTACCCAGGGAACTGGTTGAGTCTCCATCCCTAGGGGTATTTAAAAGACATATAGATGTGGCACTTAGGTATGTGGTTTTGTGTTGGACTTGGCAGTGCTGGGTTAATAGTTGGACTCAATGATCTTAAAGGTCTTTTCCAACCTAATTGGTTTTATGATTCTGTACAATTCAGCAGACAAAAAAAAAACTCCCTGGAGTCAACTATTACTAAGCAATATAAGCTTTAATTTTGCCAAACTGGAAACTGGCCTATGCAACATCTAATGAAAGAAAGACATGGCATAATCCTATAACAGGAAATCATTTTCACTGAATTAAGATACTTTATCAAGCTTTTGAAGTACTTCAGGAAAATAAATTTTATTTCATCACTGTCTGGATGGCCATTAATATTGATATGTGAGGAAATTGTTTTTAAACAAGATTCATTTTGCTTTCTACAACATCCCTGCAAGGAACATTCTTGAAAAAATAACCAGAACAGACAGGCCCTTTGAACTGATCTTCTGTCCCCTCAAACTGACTTTTTAATACCCTCACAAATGGACTGCTTTCCCACAAAGGGTTTTGTGTCTTCTGATGCTGCATCATCAGCCTCTGCTGCAGGTCAACAACATTGCCAAAATCATGGCTTTTAACCTGTCCTGGAAATAAGGTGAGGGAAAAAATGGAAAACAGACTGTCTAGCTCACAAAGCTCTCATTCCTGCCATCGACAAGCTAAGCTTCCATTCCTGCTATCAACAAGCTAAGCTGTAGTAATGACAAGTAGCAGGAGGTCTGGTGAAAGACTGCTGTGTGTAGAAAGCTGAAGAACAGAAATAGCACTATGGGAACCCAAGCTCAGGTTGTTTCAAAGAACAATGAAAGAAAGTGATTCATAGAGCGAGGTCTCAAGCATTTGCACATTTCCAGCCAAGCATGTAACCACTTACTGGTGTAAGTCTCTTCATTAACATAAACAAAACCATACATCATATGCACACATATGGAATAGTCTGTGTGTTTAAGATAATTTTTGGTTTCTCTTTAAGGGAATTCAATCATAGTTGACACTTCAGAGCTGCTAGTAGGTGACCTTGCATAGCATCTGTGTTGCAATGCCTAAATGTATTACTAGGGTGAGCTAAGGATAGGAGTTAAGCCTTGGCTCTAAATTTCCTGGCTTTTTTAAGCTCATGTCAGTCCTTATTGTTATTTCCACATAGGGAGAAGAAGGTGCGATTAAGAGAAAAAATACTGTTGCTCTGCGTGACTGTTTCTTGGCAGCTGGTGAATTTTGCTAAAAACCTTATCAGAATAGACCTCTCCCTTGCTCCTGTGGCACGTAGTGGAAGCATTTCATCTGCAGAAAAAGACATGCTGTAACCAAACTGTTCCCCACCCCAGTATTACAGGCAACCTCCCTGTCAGCACAGGCTTGATCCCTCTAACCTGCACACAGGAAAGAAAAGGAAGACTGCAGATGAAACTCTTTGAAGTAGCCCTTAACCTCAAGTTACAGTACTCACTGGGAAACAAAACAAATGAGCGCACTCAGGCCAACAGATGATTCACTCCCAGCTCTACCACTACCTCATTTTACCTTTCCTGGAAACGCAATCAGCCCAGTATTTTTAATTCTTTCCCTCCTCCCAGAAGTCCAGCTAATACTCAGCCAACTGTAGACACCTGCATCCCCCAACAACAAGAAGTGCAAGATGTAATATGAACAATTTCAAAGTCTACAAACGATGCTTGTTATTCCTAGTAAACAATAAAGAAGGTCAGCAATTAATCACTGTCTGCTATCTGCACGTAAAAAGTGACAATTATTGATTAATGTGTTCCCACTTCAAGCATATTACTGAGAACTATGGTTGGTGAGAAGTCTGGACTACTACAAAACCTGAAAAAAACAACTGGTCAAACAGCTTTTGAGGCCAGAGCACAAATACCAACCTTACTAATTGAAAAGATGATGTCATTGGATTGATTTATGAAAGGCACTGCTGATGTTCAGGTTAGGAAAATTTACTTGAGATGGCCAAAGTAAACTTCATGACCTTTGTTTTGGATACTTTAATTTATGAAGCTGTCATTTAAAAGAGCCATTAGAAATAAACAGACACGTGATATAATCTATTGAAAAGGTCACAGTGGTGGTGCCGCTGGATTGTTTTGTTTTTAAACCCACATACAACTAGCACAGCAGAGTTTCCTCCAGGCTCCCACTTGTGTCCCTTCTCTAAAGAGAAAAGTTTCCAATACAGTTTTCTTCCTAAAACATCATTAATGATAGCAGCATATGCTGTTTACAACATGGGTCCACTCAGTGATCCAACAGCTAAAAAGTAGGGAATATTCTATATTCCCAAGAAAGACAGATGAAAACATTCTCCGCAAGTCACAAATATTCCCTAGGCCATAATTCAGGTGGTCTCCACAGATTTCAAACTGTGCATGAAATTATTTACAGTCAGACCAGTGGATAAAACATTTGTGATGCTTGGAATTATTATTAGTTTACAGAATTTAATTAAAAGTTGTTTTGTTTTGTTGTTTTGATTTGTTTTGTTTTTGTGGGGGTTTTTTTACAACTTAATATGTTTGACATTTACTGCTTTATCCCAGCTGGACACTATACAGCAAGCGTGTCTTAAGGCACCCTACCTCAAAATCTTGGAGCCTTCCTTGCTTCCTTGTGCAACAATAAAACTCGTGCCCTCACATATACTGCAGAACAGACCACATTGAAACAGTGCCAGGAACAGAAGCAACCAAGTGGCATCCATCCCCAAAAGAAAGAGCAGAAACTAATCCAACATCTGAATGCCAGACACTGGTGTGCATACATGAAGAGAAAAGAATAATACAGTGAACTCTTTCTTTTTTTTTCTTTTTTTCTGTATTTACATAGGTTTACCTGTTTAACACAAAGACATGACATTACTGCGTAAAAGCTGCTGTGCAGCTGAATGGGGGATGGCTATAATCTACTAGTGATGTCAGTGGATTGAAAAAATGTATTGTAAAGAAAAAAACAAGGTATCGGGCTCAGCTGCTCAATATAAACCAAGATCAAAGGGCATTTTAAAAATGCCTGATTACTCACACAGAATGTGGGCTACAGATAGTCACCTCTAAAGAGCATCTACCAGGCCCTTGAAACAACTATACAAAGTTTTGGGTTAGACTGCAGGAGAAGAAAAAATATTCAGAAGAATACAGGACTAAACAGAAAAGTAGTAAATACCATAGCTGCTTCGTAAAAAGGGAAAGAAAAAATAGGCATAAGGGACTAGGGAAAGCAGCTGAAGGAGGACATCTGTTTCAATAATTTCATTGGACAGCAGAAAGAGAAATTACCTAAATGCTGGTTTGGGAACCAGCAGCTCTTGCATATGGGGGGAACCCAAGACCCTGTTAGTCATGGCCAGAGTAAAAACTAGAAAAACTTGATGCCTGGTAAGTATCACACTATTAGATTCAACCTGGAATAATCTGTTCATACTGCTATGACAAAACCAAAGTACTGCTCTGAAAAAGTTTCAGGTCTACTAAACTCCATCCCTGTCTAAAATAATTAGATACATATTGATTTTAAATGGCCCTTAATAGCCAGACAACTAAAAAATAATTAATATGGTACAGCTTTGTATTTTCTGCAATGAGCCTCCAAGAGCAGCATGCAAAATCTCTTTTTACACTACTGAAGTATCTGTGTCCCCAGTCTATATGTTTACCTATGGATCTTAACACTAAAGTAGCTTATGGAGGAAGTATATGCTGCATTCACCCATATTTACCAACCTCAGTGTATACTGCTTACATTCTCAATGTGCACTCAATGTACTATATTCAAAGGCAGTTATATTAGAAAAAAGGAACCAGTGAAACAACCCAAGTCACACTGGGATATTCACGAATACATTAAAACTACAAATTCTCTTGATAGGCATATCAAATTAATTTAAAGCCTTTACCTTCCAGGTGTTGCCCTCTTTTAAGGTATGAGATACCCTAAAATAGTGCTGCTTGTAAGGCATACTCATGAATATGCTGTTGGTCACAAAAATATTAAATGGCTTTTGAAATTATTAAGGAAGTGTTGCTGTTTTGAAATTCCAAAGACATTCACCAGTACTTGGTGGGGGTTTTCTTCAAGCAAAAGGGAGAAGGATGTTACTATAAGGGAAAGTTTCCACCTTACTATAAAGGCAATCAAAAAGCAAGCAGACCTCAACATTTCCAGCTTTTAAGCCCCTTAGTAGAATTCAAATCACCACACAAGTAATTCCTGGGAATTTTAGATAAGTTAAGCATTAACCACCGAGGGGAAAACAGACTTGTCCAAAGAGGACTGCTGTGTTTTCTACCCTCTGAACCACAGTAGTTCAGAATCTGCCCTGTAACAAGTAAAAGTGATTCCACTTGGCTTCAGTAGTTTACACTGAATTTTTAATCAAAGTATCTATATTAATCAATCAATCAATCAATCAGTAAGCAGCTTGTCAAGTCCTAGTACAGGAAAATTCCACACATGATATTCCAAATAGGAATTAAATAAAAGTGAGAAAAATTAAACAAAACCAGACAACCAAGCAACACCTCCCCCAACTACCCAAAAGCAAGGTCTAAGGGAGTACAAAAAGTAACTTCAAATGTAAAAAAAAAAAAAAAAAAAAAAGAAACAAACCAAACCAAAAACATCAAACACACATTCTTTATACACACACAAAACAAACAAAAAAACACCCAAAAACAGAAAGCACCCTCACTGGAAAATGACAATGTACTCTAAGTGTCTCATCATTTTTTTTCAGTACTAAAATCTGTGTGGCTGTGATAACAAATGTTGCCGGACACAAGATGATTTCAGCTACTAAAAGGACAAGTGATGTTATGCTGCTTGCAGTTACTATGCAGTGACATCTCTAAAGGCTTTCTCAGGCTACAATAAACTGAAAGGTTTGTCAGTTCCAGGGCCCATGAGTAAGCAATTGCCTGGACAACAGATCAGGGTGTAAATATTCTCCTTTAACAATACATCCGTCAATCAGAATTCCTGTCAATGACAAGGTAAAGGAGTCTAGCAGTTGGTTCACGCTTTGATTTAACACAGCTTTCTAAAGCAGCTAATCTAACTTAACTTTAGTTGGACACAAGTGTGATGAAAAAACAAGCAACACAGCAAACTGCTTTCATTAGAAAATCTGAGCTTAAACATTTTTTTAAAGCAGCACTGGAGCTAGAAAGCCTTATGTATGATGAAGTGCAATCGCAGGTCAAACCTGGCAGTGGTCCTACTGAGGAAGATGGGTTCCCTCTATGTCTGGCTTGCAAGAGCCTGCTGCCTTTGCTGCTGAGGGTAACCCAAGCATTTATTGAAGTTTGCACCATCTAAAACACCACTCGCCTGTGGATTCTGTGCTGTCTGGTAAGTAGTGCACTCCAAATGCTCCTTCTTTTCCACTGCCTCCAAACTCCAAACATAGTGTGCACTTCCCTCCTCTACCTGGCCACCTGGATTGAAGAAGCTGATAGAAATTTAAGACTTTTACTACTCTCTCCAGGGCAACTAAAACTACCTAACAGATTAAAAGACAGGCTTTTGTTTACTTTTTGGATGCAAAAGGGGAAAATAATTGGGCATTTTCATTGAAACTAAACAGTGCAATCATACGGCTTTATCTGGAGTGACATTATCTGCATCACTTACACAGAAATACATTTAAAAGTAGTACGCGAAATGACTGACATGCATCGAGTCATCTTTTAAATTCTCTAGTTATACAAGAAAGCAACCTCCCTCAACAAACTCCACCTCCTGATATTTCACATCATTTTGACAGAAGTTGAGTAGCAGCAATGTCTTCCTGAGTTTTACTTTTGCAAAGCTCCAGTATTACCTCAACAAGATTATGCTGAAACACCTTAGCATACACCTATAAAACTTTTTTGTAAACATTTACTAATTCATTCCTAAAACAGAAAGACAGAAGGTCTTTCGCAAGCCTACTCAGCAAATCATCAGCAAAGCAAAGATTGAAACTTCCACTCTCGTAATGCTGGGAATTTAGGAAATTCTGTTAGAATAGCATGGTTAAAAATAAAAAAGCTCTCCTTCAAAAACGACGTGCACACTCTCATCAAAAAATGTCAAACGGCATTCTCCTAAACTCGCCAAATGACCTTCTGGAGTGCGAATAAGGAAAAATTTCAGCTCTGAATTGCCTGCAAATTCACAGCTCCTGTTTTCATGTACTTCTAACAAAAAACCCTCATTACGTAACTGCAGTGTTGTTCTTGCCATAGGAAATCTTTCAAATGATTTCCATGTAGCATGTGGCAGGTCATGCCCTTGCTGGAACAGAGACAGCTCCAGCAAAGCTGTGCTTCGGCTAACAGCAAATGATAATCGACTGCTGTATCCCTCAAAAGCTTTTGCGGTCACGTCACAGATAAGCTGCAGTTGTGCCTGCTCCAGTCTAACAAACTTCAGCTATTGCACAAGATTTTCTTCACTTCTCAGAAAAAAAACCCCAACCAACCAAATAAAAACCAGCTCTACTTGATTGACTACTCTTACCCACTACAACCAATACACTAAATCATGAGGCAACTGGTGTCAATGGACACTGTGGTACAGCTGCACCCATTTAAAAGCACAGCTGCTCGAGAAATAAAAGTACATTCTTTTCATCCAGCCACAAAACTTTCAGAAACATGAGTGACAAATCTGCCTAAGTGGATATTTATTAGCAACACTAAGGGCTCCTCCTTAGATCCCCAGTGTTTTGTTCTAGGCCCAAATCTTCTCTCAGCATATAATTACTAATTTTTCTGACTGCCTCGGCTTCTACGAACAGCTGCTTTTGCCAACATTAATAATTATTTGTATTCAAATTCATCATATACTAAGTGTTGACCATACGCATGAGCACACTGTGTAAGGCCTCCAAATGCCAGCTGCTCTTTATAGATGTTCTTATGCCTTCACTGAGCCCACCTCACCAAGGCCTCTGATGTTATAGTCTGAAAGCCCAGCCTTAGCATGAGCATCTGGGTTTGTGGCAAAGGAGATTTTACTTTTTCCCATGGCCTCTGTGTCATATCCTGTTTCTCAGAGTCCTCCCATTCCTCTAAACATGACTTATCTCTGCAGCACTTCTCTTTCTCAGACTCCAGGATGACTAGCCTCCTGACAGTGGAGCAGCGTGAATGCCAGCTTTGCATATAATTAGATAATGCTCCGCCATTTCTTGGCTTTCGAGTACTGTAATTCCAAGTAATCAAAACTTGAGAATCTGAGGTTTGTAAAATGTTTTTGCTCTTGTAAGATAAAAAGTATTATGCAGAAGTACTGTTTATATTTATTTGTTGTAATAGAACTTAGTTCAAATAAACCTTGTGAGTGATGGTAGCAGAAAGTATCAGTTTGCAAGACTACACTCTAAAATGAATAAAATATGTTTCCAGATTAAAAGTTATAGATGCACAAACAAAAGCCAAGACCAAATTCTGCTATCCTTTATCAGGCAAGCTGACCTAAAGCTACTGCAAGTCTAAGACAGTTTACAAGAGTAAGCTGATGCAGTTTTGCCATGTCGGCGTATCAAAACTGTAAGGCAATCAGCCCGCACAAAGGTACTTGCATATGAGCCTGAGAACAGGTGCTACAATAGTACCAAAGCTGGGGTACTTGGCACCCCAGCTAGTACTGGGGTGAGATTTGACAGATTTGGTTTGGTTGGAGGTTTTTTGGTGGTTTCTTTCCTTCCCTGGAAGTAATCCAGGGACAGCATATGGAAAATAGAACAGAGATTACAAAAAGGAAGGATTGTTCCTGAGAAAAACAGCATTCTCAACAGAGCTATGCATGGCTCAGGAAATGGACAACTGACCCCTGCTCAAGAAAGATTTTATCAATGAACAGCTTTTTGGTTTTACAATCAACATTATTGCAGAAGGGTGGAGGAAGGCAACACAGATTATTATATATTTGCTGTATTATTTCTCAACTTTACCCAAGAGATTTAAAATACCAGCATCTCAAAGCTGGCCATTAATATGCAAAAGCCTTCTAAGGAGGAGCACAGAGCAGGGGTGAGTATCTGTTAAGCAGTTCCATCTGCTGAAGACAGTGGTCCAAGCAGCCTCTGTGTAACCTGAAGCTTTTTTCCAAACACACATTCTGCCCTGCTAGCCAAAAAATAAAGATATACTCACATTTGGCCCAAAATTAAAGCCTAGAAATTATTAAGGGCTATAGTGAGCATCAGTAAAAAAAAAATCTTCCCCCAAACACCTCTCAGGAGCAAAGGTTAGAACAAAAATTGACTCAGTGTTTATTCAGAACTGTACAAAAAATTGTACATAAGCCTGCTCAAACCAGGTGATCAAGCAGTCCCAGAAAGGGGGAACCCAAAAGCATGACTGGATGAAGTCCTGGAAGAGAGAAGATGAGGTGGCACAGAGGGGAGAGCACAAGTGACTAAAATCAAGGCTCAAGGCTAAGTCTGAGCTCAATTCTCTACTAGTTGGCACACATCTTTACTTTGTAAAATGGACTACTGCGTTAACACACCAGAGCAGCAGTAGCTAGTTTCAGAAGATTCACTAATAAATATGCCAAAAGATGCATGCAAATTTGACATTATACAGAGCCCTTTCTGGATTCAAGGGTGAATAACTTGTTTTCTGCTAAAGTAGCTGTATCAGAACCGCACAGACAGCACACAGAATAATGCTTCCGTATTTTCCTGTTCTGAACTGACGGAAGGTGTTGGCTACAAACTTAAGGCTCACATTACCAGATTCAGTTCAAATACTTCCCAAGTTCAGTCCACAGACCTCAGAAATGGATCTCCTCATTTTTATTTTTCCTCCTTTTTGCAAACACAAGGCAGTAATGCAGACATTAACATTTATTTAGAAGACATTAAAATGCATTCTTCAGTATTCTTCATGCCACAACATACCACAAGAGGTTTCAAAACTGCTTTTTCAATATGCATCAATATCAGCTTACAGAAGCTCACCCATTTCCACAGTACTTGGGATACAGAGATAGGAGATGATACACACTTTTAAAATTGGATGATCTGATGCAGTGCAGGTGTTGAATAAAAAAAAGAAGCAAGGCTCTCTCTCTAGGACACACAAATCCTTAGATCACCATAGCTACTTCTGCAATCATCTTAGGATATCTTTCAAACACACAGATCCACTCTAAATGCAATTTCTACCTTTGCAAATTAAATTAAGTCCATTTGACAAATAATACCCCAACAACTTACAACTGACGAGAATGGAGACTGGGTAGATGGATAGCAGCCTATACTCAGCAACAACTGCTTACCTAATCAATAACATTATTCTTTGAAATGGAATGTGGTTTGTCCTAGTACAAAAATCAGTGTGTCAGTTCAACTGCTATTTTATACATACTGCAAAAAAGCATATTATTTCAATGGGATTGTGGAGAATAAGCTAGAGACTAGAGTTCTTGAACAAAGATGAAATCATTTTTATACGGACAAGTACTAAGGAATAGTCTTTGCCTTGAAAAGGGATTTAAGAGGAATCTAAAAACAGGAAGAACAAAGTGGTTGAGAAGCAAACAGTAAAACATGTATTACATTCAATCTCATCTAACTCTTTGAGTCAGTGAGCAACTGTTACGGTCACTGGGACATTACATATGAATTTTTTTGTCATCTTTATCTATCAACTCTGGGATAAAATTGTATCTTAAGGACATTCCACAATTAAAAATAAGTATTTCTACACTACAGCTCCACAGAGGTAGAACTGGGTTCAGTCATCTCTAGCAGTGCGAACAGACTGTGGACCTTTATTATCAGCCCACTTTACCCAACACACATGCTTTACTAGCAGGAGTAGCAATCCCCCAAAGGTTTAAAACACTAATTCCAATAAAACTGCAGCAACATTACATTTGACCAGTACATAAGCCATTTGAAAACTCCTAGGGAAGATTTTCAAGCCCTCTTTGTTACATTTATGTGGGTGGTGGTTGTTTAAATTCACCCTTCAAGGCTTTGGCACTCCGGGGACTTGGCAGAGGCTGGCATGGGGTCACTCCTGCTGCAAACAGCTGCCAGAGGCTTGGCTGGAGAGCCGGCAGGGAGAGCACTCTCTCTGTCCAGAGAGAGGCAAACCGCTGAAATCTGCACCAACCCATTCATGCATTTAAGGGACAACCCAGTCAGCTCCATTTTTTGGTGTCATTTTAGAAAGGGATTGATTTTGTAGTGCTTTTACCAAAATAAAACCAAAAGGCTGTTAGTCACATTTGAGACCACAATCTGAAACTGTGTACTCCGTTATTCCTTCTATTTGACATGTTTTCCCTTTGCCCCAAGACATTCTTTCCATTGAATCTGCAACAGAATGAACATAAACCAGGCCCTAAAAAAAAAAAAAAAAAAAAAGCAACTACTCTGAAATAATAACAAACAGACAAAGCCATAGTAATTTCTGTTGGCATAAGACAAATTAGTGAAACACAGAGCCTGATGAGTACTCACACTAAAGAATTAACCATACGCAGATGAAAAGATAAGGATTAGGCACTGCTAGATAAAAATTCTTACTGAAGCTAAGAGAAATCAAGTTTATAGGAAAGTTTCAAGCAAATACTAAAAGCATTGCAATGCTTGCAGAGTTTCATGCTTTTTCAGTAAGTCAGGAATTAGAAACTTGTTTGATTTATGAAGAGGAATGCATAACACGCTTGACCATGATAGGGAAAAATCGGAACAGATCACAGCATATGTCCGTTCCAGACCTAAGATTTTAAGATGACTGGATACTGAATGCAAGATTATCCAGATGGTTATTTGTCAGCCTGCTACCCTGCCCTTGTGATTCCTCCTTTCCTTCCCTATTCCATTTTCTCCCAGTTTCTACTGTTCTTTCAATTTCAAACGAAACATGGTCTCAGGAAGCAGTACACTAATTCAGAGCTCTAAGTTTGATGTAATTTGTTAGTTAAACAGGGTAATAATTTCAGTGATCAATTAATCTGCTTAGCATTCTGAAATGCTCAATTATATGGTTAACATAAGCATATTAAGAGCTTGAAAGCACAGCTAAATGAGTAATGAAATTCTCTGCACTTGTACCAGGAGGAGAAGGGAAGAGGGGGAGCAGAAATCACCTTAGGCCATGAAACAGCAACATTTCAATATAACTCCAAGAGTAAATTCACCTTAAAATAAAGTTCTGCATGTAATTTTTGGTTAGCAGTTTTTTTAATTAATCTTTAGAAAGTGAAACATAATTTAACATCTAAGCACAAATGACAAATTCTGTTCTCAAATAAGGCCTGACAAATTCTGTAACTATCTTAGTTTGGTATATCTAGAATTTCTCCTATTGCCATCTTTAATTCTGTGACAGAAACGATGTGAATCCCCATTAAAGGGGTGCTTTCATAATGAATGAGCCACCTGGTAACAAGCATTTCTGTGTCACAGAGTATAATATGAAATACTGAACTTAAGAAGTAGAGAGGCAGAATTTAGGAAGCTTCTGAGAATCTGCCTCTTCGAGATACAGATCATTCTATGGACCAAAGAAATGGATTGGTTTGACAGGGTGATGGAAAGGATGTGTTTCTCCACTGACCATGCTTCTCTTTGCAAAAGTCAGCAAATGCTACTAAGGTGACACAGGAGTCTTCACCCTCAGAACTATGTACACACAGCTGATAATGCCAATGTACACACACAAAAAAAAAAAGTGGGGGAACATGAAAAGACAGCTCACCTTGTGTTCCAAAATGTCTTCCTGAAAAAGTGCTGCATGTGGAAACTACTGAGAGACAGCTCAAAAGAAATCATGAACTGTTGTCTCTGAAAAATTCTCTGCCATATGACAGATGTACATATATTTTACTGAAAACAAACAAACAATACTCACTGTATAATTTCATAATCTGTACAACTTCAGAATGCATTGTTAAATACTTATTTCCAGTGTAATGAATTTTGATACTGCGGAACAAAAAACTGTCTTGGAATGGCAGCAGTGTGCACTTTACATGATTTCTCCTTTTCAAACATATCTTTACACTTCACTTAAAAATGTAGAATGGCAGCATAATACCTCATTCATTGCTAACAGCTCTGTGAATGAAAGGCTCTCTGAACATCTGTTCAATGATATTTAATGCATGGTCTAATAAGCATTGGCATTTCCCGCTCACAAGATTTGTAGGAATTACATATAGGCTACAATTCTGTTGACAGATCCTTGCTCTTCTGGAAAGACTCTTTGCCCAGTCCTCAAGGCTTCAGTTTAATTCCTTATGGACATTACCATATGCTTGTAACTCTGGCTAGTTTGCTAAGCCAGGTTTGATCATGGCATTGGATACACACTGTCTAAATACCATACAGCGTCAAAAGCCACTTCCCAAATTAGCTGTTGCTAGGAAAGAGGGACAGAGAAACACAGGAATGGAACATGAACCAAAATGAACCTGATCAAGTGTTTCAAAGGAAACAGAAACATTGGGGTTTCTTCACAGAGCTGGCATGTATGAGGCATTATCATACGGTTTTTATAGCCATGTCCACAGCCTCTTCCCAGTCACAGTCCCTTTAACTCATAGAAGAGTCAAAGCAGCTATCACAGACAAACAGCTCAGAAATCACTTTCCATATTCTCATCACACAATGGAGCACAAAAAAGCACCTTGACGTTTTACAATACTTGGAACTGCAACACACGTAAGTTAGTTTTGATCTGTAAATAAAAGAAAACTCACTCCTTATTTAATCTTTTAAAATCCAGCAGGGGAAGTTATTTCAAAGTTTTACTTCAGGGTAGTAGAAGGATAAGCAGTAGAGAAAGGTTTTTAAGGTTTATTCCTTGCACCTGAGCATGCATGGAAACGAAAAGAAGATCTGAAATTTGTGCAATATTAGTCACATTGAAGAGATCCAAGATAATGACAATGCAAGAGCAAACACAACATCTGTGTGGAAAGAAACATGACCCAGCATCAGTTATATCTTTCTTGGTTTGTAAAGCTCCCTATGGACTTCATCCAGTATACTTGTAGATCTGCTTTCTTTCCAGTCCCCCACTATAAATGTGTACTCATCTCAAGCTGGCTGTCTTCTCCGCTCTCCACATAACCTTAGCGCTTCTGCTACACAAGCCAACTCCTCTTCAGTTCTTGCTTTCTGGAGTAATATTCCTGGATATATTTACACCTGTATAGCTCTTCTCCTCTCTCCTCCTCCCCCTCTTCAATTATTCAACTTCATGAATGGTATTACACAGCCTTGCAGTTTTGAAACACAATTCAAACCAAGAAAAAAGAAAACCTTCAGTGAAAATAAAGCCTCTGGAAACAATGTGGTATTATCCAGCATACACAGCTGTACGCAGAAATGACTGAACAGGAAAAACACAAGGATGAAAGCACGAGTGCACACAACTTCCAGAATGAGGAAAAGCTAAGAAATGAGCCAGCTGAAAGTCCTTACCAGACGCAGTGGCTGCTGCATTAATCTGCACTGCTCAATGTTTTCTATCCTGCTGGGCCCTGAATATAATTTTCAGAAGAGACCCTTAGAAACTTTCACCAGATAACACAGTGTTTAAATATCATCAAACTATTCTGTATACTTAATATAGGCAATTTATTTATTTTTTTTTATGGTGACTAGCAGCTTCAACAGACTGGTACAAGGCCATCCTGCCTCTTGCTCAGCTTTGAAAATGAGGTGGCTGTCCCCCTACACGTGTACCACACATATTTACTGCTCACTGACAAAATCTCAATGCAGATTAATTGTTGAGGGCAACATGGACAATGGAAATTTGAGAGCAATATTGAAACTATGCTTAGGTCAAGATTGAAGCATAAGGAGAAAGCTTTGCACTTCCCCTCATCCATATGCAAGATTACTCCTCACTGTTAACAACTCTCCCTGCTAACAACTTCTTGTGAGGTAGGGCAATGTATTTTAGCACTGCCTAGAAAAACCACTCCCAGACCAAATACTTCCCAAAGAGCAATGATAATCCTCTGTACTTTCAGGAAAATAATTATAATCTCCTCTTCTTTTTTTCTTCCCCCTTTTTTATTTTCTGGACGGGCAGTTAATTTTAGTTAAATATATACGCAGAACACAAAAGTTGCACAACTGAGGAAATCAAGAGATTTATATCCCGAATTATACTCCTCAGAACCAGGTTTGTGTGAATATTACTTGCCTGCTTGGAACAAATTTTGTATTTCCCTGATGTTGAGATCTTTTCACTAGACAGCAACATAGATTAATAAAACTTGCCTTCCAGAAAATGTAGATTATGAAACACTTCAGACAACCAACCTTGGTAAGAACTGTGGATTCTTACAAACCAGCTTTGAAGTCACAAAACTCATGTCAACAAATTAAACTGTAGCCTCTCACTTCTTCCAAGCCACCAGGTATGAAAAGAATGGTAGAAACCTTAAATATTTGGTCACTGGGCCCTGAATATTTTGTAAGTAGCAGGCATTTCCCTAAGCCTATTAGCCTCTTGACACAAAGGATCACTTATGGCATGTAGGAAGCCTTTCCAATCTGTGTTTCTTCTTTCAAATTAAATTAAAAAATAACAACTAACAAAATGAAAGTGATACAGCAGCATTTTTCCCTTTATACTTGATATTCATGTGGTGATCAGGATATATCAAACAATGTTTTGCTTCACAGAGGTTGAGCAACTGGATGTCTTACAAAGACATGCAAAACATCTAGCCATTCATATCTAAAAGACCAAAATAAATTCTACAGTTGCCATAGTAAGATCTGAGAAAACACTTCCGGAATATTTCAACCAAAGCAGATGAAAAAAAAAAATCAAATGAAGATCCACTCTGGAAAGTAAATGGTAACATACAACAACCAAAATAATTGATTAAACTTTTTAACACTTTAACATCATTCACCCTATTCCAATTTCTATTACTGTATAGAAATACGGGGTTTAGACAACCTACAACTTCACCACAGCTAAAATGAAGTGAAATGAATTCCCTCAGTCAGCACTACACAGGACACCTCACCAGACTCTCATCTGCCCTGAAGCATGAACACACCATCAAGACCTTGATCTTGCAAGAACCTATAAACATCCTGAAGCAATAAGCTTAAGCAAATGTTCTCATGATAGCCTGGAGAACTGAAGCTAACTCAGTAAAGCAAATACACTGTTCTTGCTAGTTGGGTAGTAGGGAACTGCTTGTGTCATTCCAGTTCACATCACTTTCTTCTCAAAAAAAATTATCTTGCTTGTCAGATCCAAAGTTTCTCACAAGAGAAAGAAGTTGTAAACTTCCTAAAGCCAAGTCTTGATGCTGTTAAAAAGGCAAAAGCAATTCAGAAGGCAAAAATACCAATTCAGTTGAGAATCAGAACACGAACACAACTGAATACACAAGTCATGTTTTAACACTATTTAAATCATTAGAAAATTGGCATGCAAGGAGGCTGTGTTCTTAAATGAAAATGACTGAAAATCTCACTGTTTGTATTAGAGTCCTGAATGCTAACCCCAAATCATACAGCACCTTACAGAAGCAGAATTGTTCCTGGCAAATGGGATGACTAAAACAGTCAGTAACACTGCTCCTATGTGCCTTTGCTAAGGAATCTCTACATGATCACCATCAGCTCCTGCTGCAAATACTGCCACAAGGGAAAGAGAAAAAGCAGGCAGCAGAACACATAGTCATGGCTACTTTTAAAAATGTGAACAGAATGAAAACTCTGTAAAATGGAACAGAAAAGTAAGACCAACAGTATTTTTAATTTTAAAGCATTTGAAACAAAAGAAACATCCTACACACAAAAACCTTCAACATGAACAGCAAAAAGATTCAGTGTTCATTTAAAGGTTTTATCTTCAACCATCTATGACTTAACTATTATTATTTTATAGTCATGTATCACTTACTGCTACATACTGTGAGGGGTAGGGAAGGAGGGCTGGGGGAAAGAAACTTAATGACAGTAAGCAGAGTACTTACTAATTTTAATAACTCCCAGAAATGTTCTTATCTACTGAACAAACATTCCAGTGTTTTAATTAAGTCAGGCAAACAGAGATCAAATGAACATGTATATAGCAACTCAGGAGTAAATCACAGCAGTGTAAGATGCACTTCTGTTCCTGAGGCCAAGATGAGCCCTTGAGTTTCTTCCCCCACACTTTAAGCTCAGACTACATGGGGGAAAAAAAAACGTTGCACGGGGTACTTTGTTACTTACTCCAAAATTATTTTTTTTTAGCATTTAGCTGAGTAGATAAATCACTAGTAATGCTATTACTTAAAAATAAAACTGCTGCTAGGGAGGCAGAGCATTTGGCAGTACACATTCCAAAGATTAAACCGGAATTATCAACAGCTGATTGAAAGGAAAGGTTAACATCACAGGAATCAGTGTCTACTTACATTGCTCCTGTCCATTAGTGCAAGAAGCTGGAGACCAGACTGAGCTGCAGTGGCCTCCCTGACACAAATCTGCACAACCACAAATTTCACAATGCCTTTGAAGATGCATCATTAGGCTTTTGTGGGAAGGAGTCACACTGATTTGTTTGCTCAGCATCCGTCACTGCTACACATCCAATGCTAGAATTATACATGGGTGTAAAATGCAAGTCTCAGATAGGCCATAAATGGCTCTAGCAGTCTGCTCATACAGTATGTGAGGAAGCAAGACCAGGACAAACTTCAGATCTTCCTTACTGTGCTTTTGTGCTTAACCAAAGACAAAGCAGTTACAATACAAAGATGTGGTCTTAAGAACAAGACTGACAGGCATGCCCATGCAGTTGCCAGACCGTAGGTCACTTCATTAGAATAGGGTAGAGAGGGAAAGAATATCTGTTTCTGAGACTGAAGGAGCAAGAACATGATCTGGGTCTCTTGGACTCCAGCCCCAACTATATTACTGCATTATGCTCAAGACACTTAAATTCTACTAAGGGTAATCCACAAGAAAATGCAGCAGTCCTTGACTGCTTGAGCATTCCTAAACACTTTTAATCTCCTACATGAATTTACTGTCTTTGAAGATACTATTTCTATTATTTTTTTAAAGAGAAAATGTTTATCTTTAGAAAGTACAAGCGTGAAGTAACACATCATTGGTCACAACCTCTTAGGCCACCTTAAGACTCAAGTCAAACTGAGTCAACAAGTAATGCATTACAGAAGATAAATGTGGATGGGTGCATCTTAGAGCAAATACTTCTCCATGTTATGGAAAACCAAATTTACAAGCATTCCGAAACATGAGCAAAGAGCGTAAGGTGCAAGAGACTGCAGTAAGATCACAGTCACATGAAAATGGTGCAGTCCTTAATTGATAGAATAAGGAAATGACAGAACAAGTCTAGGTATAGAATTTTTTAATTTTTTTTTTTTAAATAGCATCCCAAGTGATCTGTTCCTCATAATGTAGAGGAATGGGAGAATTTTCCATCCCCAAAGAATCTACTTCAGAAATCGACTTCAGCAGGAAAAGAGGGTAGGACAAAGAATAGTGTAGTTCTTCTGTTGTTTGACAGCAAGCTCTTTTCCCTTCAAAGCATCAAAGAGTTCTGCAAAACTGCTCACTTGAATCATGAATCTGTTCTGGAATACCTAATTTCTTAGATATATGGCTTCTCTCCCACATCAGCATAATAATTTCAGTTGAAACCAATGCAGGCAACCTATAACCAGCAAATTTATGTCTTACAGCTGTCTTTACCTTATCACCAATCACATAAATATCTGGGGCCCCTCTTTCAAAGCAGATCTTAAATACTTCCACTAGTCAATAAAAAAATACATAGAAAAATGTTCACTTTATACAAAACAATTAAAAACACAAAGCTCTAGACAAATCTCACTGTGATTATTTAAAAAGCATCAAAATACTGTAGAATTGGTTGGCTGTATACATCCAAAGAGGAGGATAAGAACAAGCCCAATGAATTCCAGAATGCATTGGGAAAATGAAGACTGGTGACTCACGGAGAAACTTTGTGTTTGCATTTAATATCCAGAAGTCAGACATAAGGACCCAAACTCTTTACATTTAAGTCTAGGCTGAGGTAGAGGATTCGGAAGAGCAGGACAAGACCCCAATAACAAAGAAAACACACACTGATGCAAGTTTTCCCTGAGTCTACGAACTCAGGTTAATATCACTTAACAGCTGCTAAATGCTCACTCCCTTAGGTGACTCACCCTTCATTTAAGGTTACCTATGGTTTTGTTTTTTTTAACTCCTAAATTAATGTGTTCACATGTTCCCCATTCTCAAGAACTCAAGGAAAAAAGCAAACATGAATATTGTTATTAAAATCCCCCAAACTTACACATAAAAATTCTTTTCAAGCAAGAGACACAAGTAATCATCTTTCAAAGTTTAAAACCAAAAAGACTGTATTACTCCCATTCCTAATAAGTACTTATAAGTCCAAAATTAGCATTTTTTTTAAAATAATGTTTAGCTAAAAATAAGCTGAGCAAATAAAATGGGAGAAAAAGAGTATTTTAAATCACCACATGTAGAAACTTTACATACATCATCTCCACAATGGCTTTTGTGTTCTGACTAGAAAATTTATTTCATTTCTCTGCAATTCTAACCCTTCGTCTCTCAGTCATCATCATTACAAGACAGACTGCTATTGGGAAAAGAGGCTAATAGACTATATACCTCAACAGGACCCATACAGTAGAAAGAACAAGTCAGCAGCCATGTAAGATAAGCATGTAAGCATGAAAATAACCTTGTGTAGGAAAATTTTCAGAGTCGGCAAGAGACGGTAAGAAAAGGGCAGAAACATTTCTTGGTAGAAAAAGAGAAAGGAAGCAGAGCTTTTATTGGGTAAGGAAAAGAGAAGAGTTGGAAAATGAGGATTTTGAGATCAAGGGTTGAAACAGGCAACTTAAAAGAAGCATACTGAAAGTCAGAAAATAGCTACATGAGAAAACAGTAGTAGGTAATGGCACAGGTCCTTCTGCCTACCCTGCAAAAAAGCAAGCTAAATACTACAGTGTAAGTCATAAAACTAATCTAGGGAGTTAAGCAGGTTCTAGTCACTCTCATGCAAAGCAGGCATTTAGGATAGGGAACAGATTTAACTGTGGGGACTAAAGAGAAAGCCACAAAAATTATGATATTGCTCAATATTTCTATGCTGAAGATACAGAGATCACTAAATGGAAAGAAAGCTAGAAAGCTCCTGGGAAGCCACTTGGAGCACAGCAAGAAGAAATCACTTTAAGGGTAACAGGTCCTTCAAAAATAAAAGGAATCTCATCCCGAATGTCTCACCCACTGTCACAGCAAAGTCTTGCCAGGACTGAAAACAAATCAGATTTCCCCTGGGCCATTTGTGTTCTGCAGAAACTAGAAGTCAAGACACATGCATGTTCTCCTTAAAAAACGTCCAAGGAAGAGAACAGGTTGTGAGTTTTTGGAATAGTATTCATGTCTCTTTCTCCTCCTTTTCCCTCTCTATTCTGTGCGGAGGATGCTTTCTTATATATTCTTCTCCATGAAAAGAACTGACATTTGTTTGAGACAGGCATGTAAGGAAAAAGGAAGTAAATTTTTTGCTGGTTTTGTAAAGGCAATATATTTCATGAAAATGAGTACAAATGTTAAATGGCACTGTAAGCTTGGAAACCTACCGCAACATCCTCCAGTTACGTCAGCGCTGATATGAAGGAAGCATGGTCTCTCCAAGGGACAGAATGATTCAGTCCCAGCGAAATCAAACCTTCATGAGCCAGAAGTTCCCAACTCATGTGCTAAATTATACATACAGTTTTTTTAATGTGAACTCCCATGGTTGGAGCTTGAAACAGAAACGCTCCATTTTAGCATCCCAAAGAGGAGGTAACAGTCTATTTCCCCTGCCACCTCCAATACACACCATTTCTGATTGCTTCTGTAAGTTTTCTTTTCCAATCCTGTTGCCCAGAACAATCCTAAACAGAAGCATCTCCTGCTGCTACAGGTTTTGCTCACAGTGTCTAAGGCCATTATCAATTTAAATCCCACTAGCTGGTAATTCCCTTTATCATCTGTTAAATCAGTCCCAAACATCCAGAGTACTGAAATAAGTGCACTGCAGCAGCACACAGCTATGTTCCACTGATCCTATTTAGACCCCCTATCCTCACAATCTGTTTTTTTTCCAAGGAGTCAGAAATGCAACGCAACTAGATACTCCAGCATCGCATCAATTACGATACCTTCAACATTTAACCCAAAGGACAGAAACAATAACACTCAGGAATAAGAATTAATGACTGGCAAGGTCATGTGGTTTGATTTCAGACTCATTTATTTCCAGAGATTTGCATTATGATATTTCACTATTCTGATCATTACATCACATGCTTTTCTATATGCCCACAGTAAATCCAGAACAGAACCCAAAAGTAAACAAGTCTCAATACCCAATCCTTCCCATCCTATTCTGGTTTTTAGAGCGTACATATTCACTGCAAATCTTGGTACACTTATGTAGGGAAGTAAACAGTGTATTAGAGGACATTTAAAAAAAAGATAATTTACTAACCTGAAAGGCTTATTTTCAATCCACTCTGCCTCTTTCTCTATTGTGCTCATGAAAGCTCAGGGTTCAGTTTCTTTCAAATTCCCTACAGGCAGAACTAACTTGCTCACAATTAAGGTGAACTGGTAGGATTGATAGCTCTTTATCCATCACCCAAAGGAAATTATAGAGAGCACTATCAAGTCTATAGATGACACCAACTTGTGGGGGCAGGGGAGGATGGATGGGAGAGGGACAGGACACGACAAGAAGGAGGACACTAGGAACACTAGTGTCTTCCCCACACCAGTACACTAGGGGGCACAGGCTTCCATCCAGAGGGACCCGGACAGGAAAAGTGAAAGGGCCACCCAGAGCCCAGTGCTACCCAGCAGGGCTGAAGGCAGAGTCCTACTCTGGGGAGGATGAGGAGGATGAGCCCCATAAGCCACACAGGCTGTGGCCACCTGACTGGGGGCAGCTCTGCTGAAAGGCCCAGGGGCTTGTGGGCAGCAGAATCCAAGAGAATGAAGCCAAGCTCTTCACGGCGGGGTATGGACAAAGGTTGAGAAACAAAAGACCTCTGTTTTCTCAATGGAAAACAGAGAGTTTCAGATTGGACATCTTCCCCATCTCTTCTGGAATTTGATTCGTCAAATATGGGAAATGCTACAAAGGAGAGGAAATAGTATTCTTTTCGTGAGGAGAAGGTCACTACCCAACTCAACTCTTTAGAGAACAGGACCTAAATAAACTGTCTGCCCACTACAGATAGCTTTGAAAAGAGCTGAAAATGCAACAGAACTTTTAAGATCACCACCTTAGATGTGGACCTGACTTTGGACTTCTTCCTAAAGTTCCAGTCAGCTAACTTAAAAATTCCTGAGTGCCAGGAGAGAGCACTGAAGTTTGTTTGTTTGTTTTTATGAAGTAGAAGTGTTTTGGTCTTTCACTAAGCTATGTACGTCAGTAGCTAGTAACTAGGCTTTCCAAATTTAATTCCTCTGCTAGCATGTGATAACATCAATATGATGCGAGATGGATCACTCAATGTATCTAGTAGTTCACTCATTTCTCCCTGATGACAAGTCAGTTCACTGTTTAGCAAAGACATCCTTATTAAGACCAACACATTACAATTGCCAGTTCTCATGAAACCCCGAATCAAAAAGGAGACCTTACTGATTGGTTCTGATTAGAGGGAAAAAAAAGAAAAAAAGGCAAGTCAGTGACAACAACAACAAAAAATCCTTCATATCAATCCCCCATAGAAAAGGCAACTTTCAGAAGGATTTGTTCCCAAACAGCTACAAGGATGGGAAAAGCAACACCACCCTGGCCCTCTGACATCCAGGTTGATGGCTGCAAGGAACAGAGTGCAGGCAGTTTTCAAAAGCCACATTGCATAACTGCATAGGGCTCAGCACCGGACAAAAGGGTGGGACTGGATGCTCACAGGGAGTATTTGGACATAATTTAAGAAAACAGATTTTCAAATAGACCCCATTAAAGAGGCCTCCAAACTTTATCAGCCCCTGGAGCAGCCGCTGTTTTATCCAGTCTAAACTAGAAAAACTTACTGATTGCATCTTTCTTTCTCTTTTTTTTTTTTTTTTTTTCCTGGGAAGCGAAGGAATCAGTCTGGCACACTGATTCATGGTGTTACTACACTGGCTTTCCTCAGCTGGAACATTCCTTCAGCATCCCATGAAGGGCTATTAAAATAAGTAAATCACGAGAACCATCTGTTCTGTGCAGAAAGGAGGGAATGGGGAACTGCAGTGGGTTTCCTTCTTGCTGCACAGTGTTGACCCCTTCTGCTTGTGAGACCAGCCCATGCTAACCTGAGAACTGAAGGCCTACATCTGATATACAACATTTTGTCTGTTAAGTTGCATGGGAGGAAGAACTAGACCTGGGGTCACACAGGACGAAAGACAGCATAGAGGTATTCTCGGAGTAAGGACATCATCTTTCTCTTTCCCAAACCTTCATCATCTGGGGATTTTTATGTTACATTACCTTCTTAAACTTTAGCTTATATCCTTCCTTTAGGCTAAAAACCACTACATGCTCATCAGTATATATAAATGAAAAAAGAACTTTGCAACTATTCTGACAAAAGAAAAATTGAAATGAAAATTCATGATAATTCCATGAAAATTCACTCCTTACAACAGTGTCTGCTTTCAACTTTTCATTAAAACAACACTGTACTGAATTCTCATTTAAACCAGCAGAATATTTTTCTGTCCTCTGAGGAAAGCTCTTTACTCATCTGCTATCACCAAAACAAAGGAAGAGTAGAATGCAATTAAGCGATTAAGCAGAGAGGTGATGTGATATACAGCCTTAAATAAAAGTGAATAAAAGAGGAAAAAAATAGGTACTTTAAAAGAATCTTTTAAGAACAGTATGTTTTTGCTTTTAGATAGGCATCTAATCCTCTGTGCCTCATCAAGAGGAAACACTACTTGTCATCAAAGGAAGTTATTGTTCCCGGTTAATTAATGACTGTAACATGCCTTGGGATTTTGGAATGCAACTTATCATTGCTATTACGCAATGGTGAGGTCTTTTCAATCAGTTAAATATTTCTATTAATGTGTTTAACCCAAGTGTGTTGAGCTGTTTACTTTGAACATATTCTTTCTAGACAATTTCACAATCTTCCCCTAATCCTGCAATATACGGTTTGCAAAATCTGCAAATAGCTCTAACATAATCATCCCTTGCCCATTCTCAAATGAGATCCACATCCTACAAATGTTTTAAAAATGCCACTGCTTGCTTTCAACCATTCCTGCTAAAGGTGGGATTATCCAACAGGACAAAAGCACACAGCGCTACTACATTTTGGAGACAGAAAATACTTTTATGACCCCCTGTCCTGTATACTGGTCTGGTGAACTTGCAGATATTCATACAGCAATTTCTTTCACAAGTGCTGCTCCTGCAGCAACTACTGCACATGAACATCTCTCTCTCTCTTTACTGCAAACAAGTCCTCCTGACTTAATGGAGCAATGTGTTGCATACCACTGTAATAACCTTTGCAAATTAGGGATGTAAAGGGGTCCCAGTCACTAAGCCAGAAAACATTAATTCCTTTCTATACCAAAAGATAAGCAGTGAGGATCCACACTTTTTACTTATGATCAAAGGACACAGTGGAAGATGCCAGATTTTCTGACTTAGAGCATGGACTTCACAGGAAAAGAGTAAGTACTATATGCTGCAATACTTTCCTAATACATATATAACATTCATCTCATCGACCTCTTTACAATTTCATATTTTCTTTGATAACCATCCTTCTCTACCTTATGATTTGAAAGTGGGTTTTATAACTTCTTTTTTAAGAACAAAGTGAGCTTAAACCAAAACAATACCATGTTTGTCATTGCTAAGTGGTGCTAGACACACAGAAGTATTATTTATGGCAACCAAAAAGATACAATGAATCAACACATACACACAGGGTGCATATTTGAACCATTCAAGTGTGGAGATATGGAAAATCATCCACAAAGTTTACAAAAAAAAAAGGAAAACAACATATTTCTATTCACAGATACAGAAATTTTCTGTTGTGCATTAAGCATTTGCCAAAAGAACAAATTGGAATTTGATTGTTAGAACCACACAGCAATAAAGAGCGCCCCAGTCAGAACCAGCATAAAACCACAAATAAAAAGCAGTTCAATCTGCCTAAAAACAGAAGACTAAAGCTTTTCATTTAGCAAGGATGAAAAAGGAAAAGTTCTGATATGACTGTCAGAGAGGAGTATGTTTCACAGCCACTGAGATGTGGAAGTACACATCTGCCCTCTCAGAGCTTCTCAGTCCCACACAACCAGCCCTGGCTCCTCACTAGAGCCCTGCACAGCAGCAGTGGCTTCTGGCTTTAAGGTCAGAATAAGTACTCTGATGCCAAAGAGACACAGCAAGCAAAAGCCCTGGCAGAAAGAACATCAAGGAAAGTTGCTAAGGAAAAGTTGCTCACCACTCTGCATCTCATGGTTGCAGAATACAAAATAGTTAAGAAGTTGGATGCGCACTAACAGTTTAGAGATTAATCTAGCTCTTTGGAGTAGCAAGATGATGCATCTCTTCTGGTCCTACAGATAAAGCCAAATGAAGCCAAACACTAGTAGGCTTTCAGACTGTGGTTCTTTGCTAGATCAGAAAACCAGTATGTTAAATGGTGCTACTGTGCACCAAGACTCACCTTCTGGATCATGCACATAGAAACCTATAGCTGTTAGACTCACCTCTTAGATTAATGCAGAAAGTATAGGCCTCACAAAAACTGCCTTGCCTACATGTGTCGTTTGGGATATGTTGCGATCTCTTCAGCTAGTAAAGCATTCACCAAACCACACCCGCACTTCTCATCAGGACCTACAGCCTAAGAAAGCAAACTGACAAAAAAAAGCAGTATTTAACATTGTAAAATGATACACTGCTTCATCAAGTATCTCCTTCTAGGAGAAAGAGCTCATGAACAGCAGTGTTAGGCCAACAAAAAGGTCTTTGAGGCCATGGTACAATCAAACTGGGAAAGCGCACAAGATGGTGAGCGGAATCACCAAGTACAACCTATGCTGCCTGATTCAACAAGTCTCTCTCTTGGAGGTCACCATGAGTTATGTATGGTTCTGAACTACCACATATATCAAAAACACATTTACACAAACTAATTAAGAAGTCAGTAAGAGGGTAACCAGGATGACAATGTCAAAAAGCAGTGCAGAAACGTATACCACAGTGCTCTTACCAAACCCTTACTGTCCTTGTAATATAAGAAAGCTAACATCTAAACATGTTTAATATTCTTGCAATCCAACATTTCGTTTTCTTTTTATCTATCTATCTACCATTCAACTGCTTATGTTTCTTCGGGAGCTTTAACTACCAGAAATACAATACACTGATAGCGACAGACATATTTTACAGATGTGTCAATATTCCATCTGTATTTTAATATATGCACATTTTAACAGAGTACTCAAGAATTAGCATTGAAATAACCATCCTATTCACTTTAATAAAGAAAACAGCGGTAACGCCTACATGAACTAACTCTTTTACTGCTTCCTGGCAAGAAAATTGATTTCTTTGAATTATCTGCCCTGTAACAAAAATTACTGCCAAAATACAAGAAAACAGAGACAACTTTAAAATATACTTCAAAAAATCTATTTGAATTAACCTCTCCATAGTAATTTACAGCTATACAGTAGAAAATTCTTATGCACAGGTTTTCCTTAAGGTGAACTATTACAAGCTTGCTTAGTTATCAGGTATTGATTTGGAAGAAGTCTCATTGTTTATAGTAAAGACATAAAATGAAGTACGGTACTTTTGACCATTAGGAAGTTGTATTTTAATCAGTCTAGTAAGCCAAAATATAAACCAACACACTGTGTTGATGTCTCCTTCCTAAAAAGAAATTTTTAAAAAACTGTTTTAATTCAAAATTCTTAAAAAATACCCTCAATGACTGAAAGGACATGAGTGCAGTGTGATATGATCTTCTCATATAACACTGTCTGCGACCTAAGAACATGAGTATGCCACTTAATGGCTACAGATCTGGATCCTTCTGAAAAACAGACCCACTCACCCAAAAGTTTTCCTGATCTGATTTCTGCACAATAATGTTTAAGAGCATGACCCATTTTTTTAAATACATTTTTGATGCATTTGGATTATTTTCTATTACTTATGATGAGAAAAACAAACCAAACCAAACCAAAAACACAAAGAAGGCACAGAATATTGAAATCTTGTAACTCACAGCCTACCAAAACCACAGAACAGGTTCTAGCAGAAACCAGCATTTCCTGACCTTTTTTTGTTATAATAATCACAAAGAATAATATTCTAGTTGATTTACAATACACTATGTAGCAGAATTTTGAGTCTTTCTTTTAAACAAACACATCCATCAAGTCATAGCTTAAAACAATTACAGACCCTTGTTCACTGGTAAACCTAAAGCTGGCAGAGTCAGATAAAAAATTCAGCTGCAGTAAATGTCAAGTCAACCACAAGCCAAAAAACTCAGTTTTGGTTTACTGTGTGCTTTTGTTGGTTTTATTGTTGCTACCACACCAAACACAAATACAACTGAATAAAATATACACACTGGCACTGAGTTAGATCATGGTAACTCTCTGTTATCAAGGTTCTTCCAGGCAAACCAGAACTAACTTCAAACTTTCAAGCTTGATTCTCTTGACCAAATAAAATCCTGCTTCTACTTCTGCACATAAAGAAAGGTAACAATTAGAATAATTTTAGAAATTCATGACCTAACAGACTGGGTCTATTTAACAGCTGTCAGTGCAGTTGACACAGTCTCCAAACATCCTAATGTTTATTATTGTAGTTTCTAATTGTAATGTTTCTAATTGTAATAGTTTCTAATTGTAATGTTTATTATTGTAGTTTCTAATTGTAATGTTTATTATTGTAGTTTCTAACTACACTACTTACACCTCTTGTATATCCGCACTTGGACCAATCAATACGTCATGCAAGCAGAAGCTATGAAAAGGAAACTGTGTTAACACTCAGAAGAATATTCGCTATTTAGCTACTGTAAAAAGGAAATTTTTTTTTTTCTTTAAGCTGTATCTTCCAGAGCAGAATAGAAACTAAATCTGCTCATGACTAAGAAAATTAGCTCATGAATCTGGATGTGTTTACCTAGTTTCAAAGAATAAAAATATTGAAATCAAGCAGCAGCAGGTTCCTTTATGTTTGGACCTAGTTGCTCAGCAAAATATTCTGCAATTGACATAAATTTATTCTGTAAAGATTTATTGATATATTTTTATTGTTTTTTCCTTAATACCTTATTTTGTGATCAAATTTCTGTTACAGCAACAATCCATTACAGATTACACATTTGAAACTGTAATATCTTTAGAAGGAACGAAATACTGAAATGCTATGAACGCATAATTAATGGACCTCTTCAGTAGGTTTACTTTGGTGTAACCCATGCTATCTCTTGAAGCAACGTATGGAAAAGAATCTGGGTTATATGGGTAAGAGTAATAGAAAGCCTTTTTCTTCCTTCACCTACAACAGAGGTATCTCTTTTTTCACTGCCATTAGGTTAGTCAAAGCAACCCTGACAAAGCAAAGATTCAGTGTGGTGGCACATGGCAATTGTGGCTCCTCCAAATACAGAAAAATAAGACCCTGCCCTACTCAGGAGCTGAGAAGGGGAGACTCAAATCTACAGCTTGCTTTGTATCTGCTTTTTTTCTTCAGGATTCAACCAAACCTGGGCTACATTTCAGTATCCCAGACTTTAGAGCAAAGCGTCACTGGTTGTGGATCGCTACCTAGAAAGGCAGGAAAATCGTCTGCCCCATCAAAAAGGGAAGAACACACAGCACAACTCGAGAGACAGGCATTCAAGACCTACCCTTCATTTAGTTATGAAGTCTCTGTTTATATTTTTAGGCAGAAATAAAAGTCATTTTCTTCTGCTAAGATAGCTGGTTCAGGAGAAGAGATGCCTGGAGAAACAAACCCGCACTTGTTTTCTTGCAGAAAAAGCAACCAAGATTTGTTTTCCTTGACCTGTATGGTTCTCTGTATGCAGACACTGTGGTGGGAGCTCCATAATAGCTGAGTGACTGGCAGAAGTGGCTGACAGGACAAGGCTCTGCAGCTGCTTCCACTTACTCCTTTGGCTTGGCAGAGGTTTCCCTCTCTCATCAGACTGCTGCCTGGGAGCGTGCAGCTCTCCCCAGGAGCCCAGCTGAAGCCAGCGCTCCCTGGGAAGGGTCACACTGGATGCAACAGAAAGACAGGTTCCCACCTTTTGCACCCGATTATAAATACGCTGTACTATTACTGAACTGGACCAACAAAAGTTCATCTTCCATTGCCCACCCACTTCTAAATACAGTAGTGACATCTAGATGACTCGCTGGGTCTTGCTAAAATAGAAACAAACTGAACAGTTTCCTGCAACCACCGAGCCAAGTTCCAGTGCAGTAACTGAGTCATGACATGGCAAATTAGTCTTGAATACATCAATGCTCAAGTGTTCTCTCTAGGACAGTAAATAAGGAGACAAAAAACCATCTCATCTCACATTGCTCAATTCACACTTTCTCATGCATGTTTTTAGGGTATCTCTTGAGTGTCAAGATGTCTTTGGGAGCTTCCAAGACTAAACCTTTGCAAATCCCCTACAAAATACCATGATTACAAAAGATGTATACAACAGCCAAATAGAAAAAAAAGTATCAGGCCTGATTCAGGAACAAGTTAAACCAGTGATTCTAATCATGCTTTTCCACGCTGTTCCTGGAGCTGTCCTCATGTTGCTAGTGTTTCAAACACTCCACAGAGCAACATTTTCACCTTTAATAACCTGAAATTCCAGGTTAATCAAAGATAAAAAGAATCACACTGTCGAGGAAGAAGTAGGCTTGAAAATCTAAACACAAGCCTTTATGTGACACTATTCCAACAGGAGAACAGTACCAGCAGGATATACAATTCTCCATTTGCTGCTTTTTCCATCTCAGTCAGAAACAAGGTACTTTTCAACAAAAAAAAAAAAAAGGTCAGAAATAAAAATGGCACCCCCTGAGATCCAAACATGAAAGCTACAGGTGCTAAACCACTATTTATACAGGTTTACTGAATGCCTATGGTATGTGGCTAGAGAAACAGAGTGTACCTCACGATATTCAAGTAATTGTGAAACCACAGCCTATGCACACTTTGAAAATCATGGTTTCAGAAACTCAGTTGCTCAGTATTTTGTCTAAGAGGTTTGTACTGTGATTGGAGGGGAGGAGGAAAAGCACAAAACAAAAAAAAACCACAAATACCACAAATTGGTAAGGGAATAATGCAGCAAGTTATTGTCCTTTAGGAAAGAAAGATATTTGTCTATATTTTGGTACAAACCCTCCCGTTTCTGTTTAAATGCAGTATCAGCTGCAAAGTGAATTCTACTTCCCTGCATAACCCATGCAGCTTTCAAATTATTTTTACCCTCCAAAATAGTAGGAAGTCATGCAGCTTCCCCATTGGCTGGAAAAATTAGAACATGATTAAGTAACAAATAAATTCCTTTTTACAAGAAAACTTGGCTTGCTTGTATTACAATGCGGACATAATAATTTATAGATGAGTTAAGGTGAATCTCTTTATAATACACTCTCCAAATTGCACAGCTTTTTTATTAATGCACTCAAAGTATTAGGAAAGTGTGTACTTGAACATCTGGAAAATGGATTCTGTGATTGTGAAATCCAGTTTGTAAGCAGAAAATCCTTCTTCTGGGAGAGAAAAGAAAATGGACAGCCAAAGCAATTCCAAAGGAGGAAGATGGTGGGATTTTTGCCTGCTTTCAAATTCATCATGAAGGAATGAAAACAGGTTAAATAATCCATCCTTCCGGTGTACTTCACAACCAAAACAATGAAATCCAAGAATGAGGACTGCCACTCAGTGAAAGCCAAGCCACTTGTGCATTCCTGACATCGAGGCTTCTCTAGATGGAGGAGAGGTGCACTGAAAGATTTGAGAATTAAAGTAAGTCCCCAAAATGAACCCTGCTACCTTCAGTATTGGCACTTCAAGAGGAAGAACAAAACATCAACAATCATTTCTACACGTTAAGAGCTGGGTTTTTTAGTTTCACAGGAATGGATGAATCTCCCAGGTGTTCCAACTCTGGCTAGCATGGAGCAGCTCCATCAACAAAATACATGGCTCGTCTTATACCACATATTTTTACCAGGTTTTTTTTAGTACTGATGTCTGTATTAAGTAAGGCCATATCATACCACTGTAATACAAAGCCTAGGAAGCTTTGTATTAAATAGCTTAAGTGTTGCTAAAAGAGGTAATATTAAAAACTGCAGAGATAAGATTAAAAAACCTCATGGAAGCTACAGCTTTAGAATCTCCACCAATGCCACCTGTCTTCAAGTCTATGCAAACAGAGTAAAAAAAAGAACAAATTTGACCTGTAGATTTACCAAGGAAGATGGAAAGCCAAAGATCAGATAACTTGCCAATACACCCAGAAGTATCTGCAGAAACTGGCTTCTCCTATAAGCCAACATGAATGCTTGGTTTGCAGGCATGATGCTGTCCAAGTGAAATAGCTGTAGCACCACAGGAAGAGAAACAAACAAAAAAAAAGACATCAGCTGTTGGTATGAGAAAAATCGCAGGAACTACTCAAGACAGACTGTCTTGTGGCTTCCTTTGGGTTAGCAGAAATCACAAGAGTACTCAGCCGACCGCCTTAGAGTAAGTATTTGCCAGCAAATTACCACAATGGTTTCTTCCTAAGAACAAAGCTCAGATCCTACATCATAAAACTAGAGAGGTTCTGTTAACTGATTTTGATGGTTGTTACAAAAAGTTCAAACCAAATCCTTCATATATGACCTCTTTGGGAGCAAAACCTTAACAGAAGTTAAAAGGTAAGATAGGGCTTTGCAGCATCAAACTAAAGGAAGTGCAGTGTGGTAACTTTTGGCAAATGCTGTCATTATAAACAGCAACCATGGTAACGAGCAGGATTATTTTTTTACTCTAGACCCTGGAGGAAAGAGACAAAGAAAAAATCACAGACATTTCTCTCAGAGTACATATATTAGTCTTTCTACATCATCACAATGTTTGTGTGTCAAGACCTCACTTTAGAACAGCTGCTCATTTACTTAGCCTAATGTATACTCACATCGATTTCCTGCTAAAAAAAGGAAACAAGACACATACAGCTTTTCTTTCTTCTCTCCACTGGTTGCCTGAAATGGTACACCTCTAAAACACCTCTAAAAGGAGACCTGAAGAAGCTGACAAACAAGGGGCAGAAAAGGGAAGCTGAGGATACTTAATAAACAAATAACAAAATGGCAGCTGCACTTTGATGTGCTATTTTTGACCTTTTTTTTTTTGTTTTTCCAAGTATATCTGTTTAGAAACAACCATTAAATTACTTTCCCCTGCAGCTAGCAGGGGGAAGAAAGGGTTCTAAGGCTACATATATATATAAAAAAAAAGAACTACTAAGCATGCTGATAGCTAAAAAATGGCTTCTTTGTGAAAGTGAGAGTCAATTTAAAAAAGAAAAAAATTAAAATAAAATTAGAAGGCTACAATTATCTACCAAATTATAAATCACTTCTCAAAGTATACTGTGGCACAGGAAAATATTCTGTGCTGAAAGCAGTGTCTAGATCACATACCAAAGCAGCACCACACTACTCAAAGCAACACCTATTGTGTAAAACTGGTGCCTTTGAAATCCCACCACTACTTCAATCTCCTTTCAGGAGATGCAGCAGAACAGCCTGGCCCCCCGCTGGCTCTAACCCACCAGTTAAAATCAACTCCTGTTTACCTTTCTTAAAGGTGTGATCCACATGATTAAGATTTTCAGCTTTTTATCTTGCAACATAGACTTGTGCATCACTGTATTTGTACGTAAGTGCTTAAGGTACATATAGTGCCCTCATCCTATTTTGGCATCACTGGTTTGCCTATACAAAAACATCACAAAATATTATTGATTGGAAGGGACCTCCAGAGGCCATCCATTCCAACCCCCTGCTCTAAGAAGAATCAGATGTCAATGTGAAATACAGGAGAAAGCATTCATACTGAAACAACCTTGTTTATGAAATACTCACAAAAAAGAAGTCTCTGAGTGATTTACTCTCTCACATGGAGAAATGCCAACAAAATACTATAGAAACCTGAGCATTTCTGCTGGATATGGAGCAGCCAATGCACAGAAGGGGCCAAGAAATAACAAACCTGTTTCTCTGGTCATTGGGGAAATGCGCTAGGATACAACTGGTAGGTCATATAATTATAGAATGGTTTGGGTTGGAAAGGACCTTAAAGATCATCCAGTTCCAACTCCCTGCCATGGACAGGGACACCTTCCACTAGACTAGGTTCCTCAAAGCCCCATCCAACCTGGCCTTGAACACTGTCAGGGATGGGGCAGCCACAGCTTCTCTTGTCCCAGTGTCTCACAACCCTCACAGTGAATACAGTGAAACAAATACCCAGCAAATCCAGTTCTCAGCTACCAAAATCTCATCAACTGCACCAGAATCACACGCACATACTTGTGTTCTGACTGTATGAAATGAAAGTTAGTACCACGATTTCCTCATGAAATTAACTTTGAAGACAACTCTACCATATACTCACTGCTCTTGTGTAATATCTACCACACCCGTCAGTAAAACTTCCCAAGAACAACCACAGGAAAAATGAACAGCCCCCTCAAACTCACCATCATCTATGAGTCACTCCTAAGAGTAAGCATATTTTTCCTGAAATTAGGATATCTTACAATTCTGAATCAAATTCAGATTTTCATTATTTTGTACCCTGCTGCCACTCTGCAATGAGGCACTGCCTTTACCTCCAAAAATTCTGTGTACTTGAGGACTGTCACTGCGTTTAAGAAAAAAAAAAAAAAGGGGGGGGGGGGGGGGAGGGAGGGAAGCTTTGTGACCTAGAAAGTAGATGTACTGCATGAATGATGCACTGAGCCCAGAGAGTAAGACATCATCATTCTATTTATATCTATAGGCAGAGGAAAAATGAGTCTAGTATAAAAATTACATACTTCATGTGCTGCAAGAATTTTTATTTATATGAACAGATTGAAAAAAAAATCATGAAGACAAGAAATTTTGCGGTACAAAGAATAAATGAGCAAATGTTGATCAAATCTCATCATCTTGGCCAATTTGTTCTCTTGGGTACTTAGGTTGCCAGATCTCCAGTTGTCCAACATGAAGCAACAATGCTTCAAATCTGAGTTTTTCAAGTATGTTATCAAGCCACTTAAAAACTGTGTCCAACTGTTTCTAGTAATCTCACCAGATATTTTGAAATACAGGGTTTTTTCAGCTTTTCTCCAAGGAATATATGTTTTCTGTCCTCTCCTGTGGCTGCATACTGAAATGGGCAAGTGAGCCAGAGAGAGCAGTGTGGCTGAGAGGTGTCAGACCAAAACACCACTTTGACAGTTTATGGAATGGCTTTCAGAGTTTACAGAAAACAATGTAGACTTCATACCTCTGATTTTATTTCAATTCAGATTAGATAAAGTTCAAGGAGGGGGGACAGGAGAACCTATTACTCCCAGGAAATCATGACATAGGACAGGCTTAGTGTCCACAAATCCTACTGTAATCTGCTAGGTGCTTTTCCTGTTAAGTCCCCATTATGTTGTCTACTCATCAAACACCATCAACACTGAGTGGAAGAAAAGCCTCCAGAATTTCTTACTTGACATCGCTGGAGTCCATTTGCAAAATGTAACTGGCGTGATAACAAGAATCACTCTCTTATCCCTCCTCTTCGTTTAAGCCTTAATTCAGACAACTGCCTATCCCATTTTCATAATGTTCTGCAAAATCACTGGCAAGCATAAAAGAGCTCAGGGACCCACTCAAACACATTTAACCTATGTAGAAAGAGCTAAGGGAGCTATTTCAGCCCTGCCTTCCAAAAAAAATAAAAACACATGCAAAATCAATTACCAGTTCTTCCTATTTGAGCCTCTGGATCTAACAGATGTAGCTTACAGACTCCCTCATATCACATGTTTATATGACAGCCCTAAGAGCATGAATTTTAGTCATGGAAAAAACAAAAACGTTGATTGCTGTTTCAGTTGTCGTCAAAACAACCAGAACCTTGTCTGCTTTCATTCCATATTACCTTCTTTGTATTCTCCACTGACTTGCAGCTCACTTTAGAAGATAACACCCTCAAACTACCTTTTCTAGAGAATTTCCAATTTGCAATTGTCGTGGTTTAAACCCAGTCAGGTAATTCGTTCGCTCACTTCCCCCCCTTTTCTTGCCCTCCCCCTGCTCTCGGAGGGACGGAGAGGAGAATCGAAAAGAATGCAACTCCCACCGGTTGAGATAAGAACAGTTTAGTAACTAAGGTATAACACAGATCACTACTGCTACCACCAATGATAATAATGATAAAGGAAATAACAAGGGAAGAGAATACAACACCTCAGCACCAGCTGACCGATAACTCCCCCCCCAAGCCCGACCAAGCTCCGACCGATACCTCCTCCAACCCTGCCGTCTCCCAGCCCTTCCGGCTAACTCCCAGTTACATCCTGGGCATGACGTGCTGTGGTATGGAATACCTCTTTGGTCAGTTTGGGTCAGGTGTCCTGTCTCTGCTTCCTCCTGGCTTCCCCTCCTCCCTGGCAGAGCATGAGGCTCACAAAGTCCTTGGCCAAACCAAAACATCCTTGTTATCAGCTCTGTTCCCGAGCTGAAAGTCAAAACATTGCACTGCACCAGCTACCAAGAAGGAGAAAAAAAATGACTGCTACTGCTGAACCCAGGACATTATCCACCCCTTATTCCATACCATTCACGTCATGCTCAGTTCCCACATTTTCAATATACCATCACTCTTATCTTAGTGCACTCTTATCTTAGTGCATGGACCAGTCCCTATAAAGCTGCTGAGTCCATCTGGTCCATGATGTCAGGCTCCACCTCTTGTAACAGTCTTCCAGAGCAGGAGAGACTGTGTGCAGTGTTCATACTTGTGAATAACCTGGGCAATAGTGTCCATTGCTAAGTCCACCCCTCGATCATGAGTCCATCTCTATGTTGCATCCCTGTTCTGATGACCTGAAGTGCCATGGGCCCACCAGGCTTAAAATAATTCACTGTCCCCTTCAGCAGTTTCTGCAGCTTGTTGCTGGGGACTCTATACAGCTGCCTTCCATCTCCGATGCTTCCAAAGCACTGGAGGGGCCCAGTGGACTAGATACTTGCCCATACTGTCACACACACCCTGCCACTCATGACTGTCCTTCCCTGGGGAAAACCTCTTGGTCCCCCTATATTGTCGTCTAACCCCAGACAAGACCCAAACCTGACTCTGCTTAACTTCTGAGATCAGACAAAATGGTTGTGGGTAGAACACAGTCTGTGTGTGTGCCAACATGCTGATCCCCATCACAATCAGCAGGCAGGTCCCAAGGATGCCCAAAGGCCATTCAAAACCTTCAGAACTCTCAGTTGATGCTGCTGTACTTGTCACTGGGGCTGGTGTAGCTGCTGTGCTTGCCGGCTCTCCCACCGCCAGCTTCTCTTTTTCTGAGTCCAGCTCTTCCTCCTCTGCCTTGCTGGGAAATGCTGCGTGGTCTCCTGCATCCTCCTGGGGCTCGGCGGGCGGCTTCCGGGGAATGCTCTCGGCCGTCGCAGGGCTCGGCTCCTCCGCGGGGCTCGGCTCGGCCGCGGGGCTCGGCTCCTCCGGGGGGCTCGGCTCCTCCGCCGCCTTCTCCCGCTGCTCGGCAGCCGCCTCCTTCTGCTCCTCGACCGCCCCGACCTCCTCCACCAGCAGCCGTCCCCTCGCGGCCTCCGGCCCTGCTCCCGCCGCCGCTTGGTGCCCGGGGCCGCTCTCCCGGGCCGGTTCGGCTGCCGCCGGCTCCCGGGGCCGCTCCCCCTCGGCTCCCCGCAGCCTCACGAAGATGGAGAGTAGGGTGAGGACCAGGACGGTGAAGAGCAGCCGGACGGCCAGGTACAAGTCCACGGCCACGTCCGTCCCGCCCTGCTGCTGGAGCCCGCCCGTATTACAAGCCATTGCCATAAAGCACAGTGAGACAAGAACCTTAGCCCAGGCCCCACACTTGATAAACACTATCACAGCAAATACCGGCTCTACGTAAGTTACAACATTCTGAAGCTGTGAGATCAACAAGAACAACTCTGAGAGCCAATAAATCATCATTGTGATGAGTGACTATTAATCCAGTCAAATCTGTCGTTATCTCAACCCTTCGAGCCCCACGTTGGGCGCCAAAAGAACTGTCGTGGTTTAAACCCAGTCAGGTAATTCGTTCGCTCACTTCCCCCCCTTTTCTTGCCCTCCCCCTGCTCTCGGAGGGACGGAGAGGAGAATCGAAAAGAATGCAACTCCCACCGGTTGAGATAAGAACAGTTTAGTAACTAAGGTATAACACAGATCACTACTGCTACCACCAATGATAATAATGATAAAGGAAATAACAAGGGAAGAGAATACAACACCTCAGCACCAGCTGACCGATAACTCCCCCCCAAGCCCGACCAAGCTCCGACCGATACCTCCTCCAACCCTGCCGTCTCCCAGCCCTTCCGGCTAACTCCCAGTTACATCCTGGGCATGACGTGCTGTGGTATGGAATACCTCTTTGGTCAGTTTGGGTCAGGTGTCCTGTCTCTGCTTCCTCCTGGCTTCCCCTCCTCCCTGGCAGAGCATGAGGCTCACAAAGTCCTTGGCCAAACCAAAACATCCTTGTTATCAGCTCTGTTCCCGAGCTGAAAGTCAAAACATTGCACTGCACCAGCTACCAAGAAGGAGAAAAAAAATGACTGCTACTGCTGAACCCAGGACAGCAATAAAACAAGGAGCTGCAGTGGTTTTCACAAGCAAATTTTCTGACACAGACACCTGCAAAACATTCCCCCTGTATTATCCTTCCAAGGAAGAGGAACACATTCTCTTGGCAGGCTAAAGCTGACACATACTAGCGAATAGGTCTAAGCTCTGGAGAGAAGAGATTCACCAGTGGTCTACTGAAACATAACTGACCAGTCGCAAGGTGGTAATGCGTGCAGTATAGAGGTACTAAAAGAGAAGGCACATAGCTTTCAAGTATTTTCTCTACTGCAAATGCCAATAAATAGTCTTATTTACCTGTTTTAGCAACTATCAAAAGACCTTCTTAATGCTTGCATAGGTTCTGTTGCTTCAAATACAAGCAGCTCTTAGGATCACAGCATAATTAAGATTGCAAGGGACATCAGAGGACATCTTGTCCTAATATGTAGTTAGTATAAATGCCAGACCAGTTCTATAGCAGCTCTAATCTTAACTCTTTACAACCAAATGAAGGAACACAAGCCTGACCTAAGGAGTTAAACAGCCGATTTCAAAAGCTTCCAACAGCAACAAAATCTGTTCTTCATCTATTTTTCTCACCTTTGGTTTGCCCACATTTTTCAGTGGAAACTATTGTTTGCCTCCCATGCCAGCAGAATCCCAGCTAGAGTCTGCCAGTTCTGCACCCAGCCATGTGTTGTGTTCAGCATGTTGAAAAATGTTTGGTACAGTCAGACCCAAGAGTGCCAACTCATGGCAATGGAAAAACATCAAATGGTTACCAAGGAGAAAACTTAGATAAATTACCAGTCATTCACTAAGTGATTTACCCTTCTCTCTTTTTCATTGAGTCCTTCTGTCTTAGAAAACTGTAGCTTTAGAGATAGCACACTAGGTACTTTCCACCCATAATACTAACCACTATCCCTAAGCCATGAAAACTACCCCAAACTAAGTAATTTTTTTCCTTTTTAGGTCATCAAATTCTTTGAATGGCTGAAGTACTTCATTAAAAAAAGAGGTAACTAAGTTACAATTGTTTCTTTTATCTGGCTTATATAAATACAAAAATAAACCAGACAGCATGCTGTTCATGATAGGTTTACTTTAGTCAAGCAATGAAGTTAGCAAGTCCAACTTTTCTTTTTTTTTTTTTTTTTGTTTTCATCAAGTTTTAAAGCCAAATAACTTATTTTACTGAAAAAGACTTAGGACTACACATAAACAGCAGCATGAAAATAGGTCAGATTTTGACAAGTCTGAGTTACCTCACAGAAAGTCTATGAGGAAACTGAAGATTTTCTGGGAAACTTACCCACATCGTATTTCCATTACTGAACAAATAATAAAATTATGAAAACAGGAAGGAGGTTTTTCACTGTATTTGTTTCTTTGTCTCCCATTAAATTTCCAATCCTCTGGATACTTGTGAAACAATTTATTCCTAGAATAAGAAACTCCATACTTAATTTTTATTTATTTATGTGTACAGTGATACAACTCATCTGCTATTATAACAAACCAATAGACAAGTTAGCCATGGAAATCTATGCTATTTATTTTCAATGAGCCAAATAGTACACAGTACGGCAAAATAATTTATCATTCAAGGAAGAATAAGTGTGAAAATCTAAATGTTGTACCTTCTGTGTTTTAGGTTGAGAAAGCAATTCGAGGTAGGTATGAGGTCAAAAATGACAGGAATGCCATATGGGAATCAGTAACTTCAGTGAAGATTAAGAACAGAGGAAGATCCCCTGACCTACTAGAAAGACATGTTAGAAAACGTATGGTGCTACTTCACCCTTTATGGAACTCCAGTGAAGCAAGACCAGGAACAAGTCTGCAAACACCAAACTGTTTCAACACTTTCAGTTCTGATTCATTCAAGTCAGGACATAAGGACAAAGCAAGAAGCCCATTTAGGATGTGTAAAATACAGGACAGACAAATGTTAGAAAGGCAAACAGAGCTAAGAGCTGAGGAGTGTCTTGCAAATCCCAATCCTACACCTCCCCAGGCTCTACCAAGAGGGGCCATATTGCACAAAACCATGCAAGCAGGTGCTCAAAAGTCAATAAAAAAACAAACCTCACTGAAATCCTGCAGGTCTTCACTTTTCACTTTTGAGTTCACTCACAGTTAAGAGCTCTTCTGGTTCAAGGCCAAAGTATTCAGTATTTTACTTAATCATACCCATAAAAAGGATTATCAATGACCTACTTGAACATGCTTTTGCGGTGTTTCCATCCTCCTGACTACCCACCTATCTGTGCTGAAGATAACCTCTTTTATGATGTTCGCAAGTTAATGATTGTCAGTAGTATACAAGGTGTACACCATGTGCTCAGAAGAGATAAAGACTTGGTGTGCCCCATAAAAGCTCACCATCAAAGCAGCCAAAAAAAAAAAAAAAAAGGAAATGTATAAGTCAAATTAGCAAATTTTTGAGCCCTGCCTTAACACAAGACCTTAAGACCTCAGCAGAAATATAAGGAGAAGTGAAAGAGGCTGTTAGAATTCTTCTGTACTGGCATTAACAACCAAAATCCAGAATAACCACAGTATTCCAAGCAAACCTTATAAGAGGAGTTTGGGAAGAGAACTCTGCCAACTGAACACACCATGATCTCCAGAAGTACAGTGTACATGCACTTTTGTATGACCCTCACAGAGACTGTCATAAGGCTATATACCTTCAAAACCAGCGCCTAAAGACACTGATGCCAGTGTTCAGCCTTCTTTTGTGGTTGTTTCATAATGGAAGACCTTTAACTTTCTTCAGATTTTTTAAGTTTCTCTCACACTTATGAACCTTGGTCGGTTTTAATAAAACAGGATGCAATTTGCTTTAAAACTCTCGACTTCCTGATGTGATGCCATTTGAAAATAGGCACCTTCCATCTTGCATGGATGCAGACAGGTCTCATGAAGATCTGCTCCATGCTTCAAACCACCACTACTCCAATGAAATGTAGGTCTTTAACTTCTTGGCCCTAAAATGTAAGGAGATCAAACTGAAAATGTCTTATTTTGTTCAACTTTCAGTGCTTCCAAGTCTAAAAGCTCACAATAGCTGAGGTCCTCTCCCAAAATTACTCTTCACTGCCAATCTCAGAACTACATCAAGATCTTCCTTTTCACTTGAAGGGAAAAAAAAAAAATCAATCTAAACCAAAACCTCTAATCCCTAGTGCTGTGAGGGACATGTGTGAAGAGAGCTTGAAACACGCAAACCCTGAAGATTTTTTTTTTCTATAGGAATATTTACTTAAATGAAATAACCTTAGAACATTTATTATCACATGATTTTCAGATTCGTCTCCTGAGCTTTAAGATGTGACATTGGTTTAGATTTTGTTGGCTTTTAACACTAGAGTTATGTAGCAGTAGATCTGAGGTCAGATACATGCAGGTTGTATATGACTATTCATGAATTTAAAGTGAAATTAATCTAAGCTGCTCCAGTTAAAAGCTGTAGTACCAGTAGAGGGAGCAGTCATTAAGTCCCAGTTTCAAGGGCATCCCTTTGAGGAACCTCCATAAACTTTTAACTGCAGGAACAATAAACGCAGAATGCCAGCTCGCATTCACTGGAATAATAAAACATTGAGCTTATTTCTACATAATGCTATTGAAAATTTTATCTCAAGTAAATGATTTATAGTACCAGATTCTGTCAGGGCTGCTCTTCTTTATGTCCCACATAGTCAGACTATCCTTGCCCTGAGGAGAAATACCTTTCAAAAAGAAGAGACAGTCTTCCCTCAATTTGTCAACTGAAATTCTTCAGTAGTACATAATGTTGCAAACAGACTTTTAAAAGGTCTGTTTTCCCTCCTGAACCTAGATGCAAACTAAATGAAGTGCCTGTTGATACTTCATTATGTGTGCTGATTCGCATGATGGTGTAAATATGCCTTTTTAATGCTGTGCAGGTGGCAGGGCTTATTGGGTAACGGATCCCCTTCATTTGCACTTGAAAAGAAATAAGCCTTTGGAGTGTAATCATCTCCATGTTCATTTGTCACTCCCCTCTCTCTTCTCTATTTTGAGAGTTATAAAGGATACAATGTGCTCCCCTTTCGCTCCATGGGCAAAGAGACTTCTCACTGCTCTCCAGAAGAGTGACAGAGATGGGATAAGAGAAAAACTAAAAGACTTCTCATTGCCTATGGGATTTGGTTCCCTGCCTGAAGATACCAAACTACATCTCCCTGCCACCCTTCTGCTTCTGACAGGATACAGCAGCAGCTCCACCTTCATGCACTACTGATCTGAAAACATGTAAGACATGCGCGAGGCTAATTCTGCATTCATGAGCAAGTACCAGAGGTACTATTTTCTGTCTTAGGATGCAATGCACCTCCAAAGTAAATTCTGTAATTTTCACATCTACACGAAAAGCACATGTTTGTTTTTTCACCTTCTCCAGCGGACTGGCCATACTGAGATCAGAGGCCACAGCCTGCTTGTCCTGTACCACACACCTCCAGCGCTGCTACAGGGTCTTTGAGAATTGTTTTATTCAACCCAGAGATGGGGTTTTCAGGCAGAAAAAGGGAAATTAAGCACAAGCAGTCTGTAAAATACTTCACAAATTTAATCCTTGATTTTGAAAACCCCTAAGGTATTTGACTCGACATTCAAATGAATTGGGCCACTGACTTCAACTGTAACACTGAGCTGGAGATCACAGAGCACAGGGCTGCATTTCCTCAATTTGAGCAATGCTCAAAACTCCAGATTATTTTGAAAGGAACATGGGGTGATCCAGAAACACTTGCCCTTAGTAAGAGTTAGGCAAATTTCAAGCATTAATCTTTTCTTGTCTGTGATGAAGAGAAGGCTGCATGGAGACCTCATAGTAGCCTTCCAGTAACTGAAGGGGGCCTATAAGAATGCTGGGGAGGGACTCTTCATTAGGGACTGTAGTGACAGGACAAGAGGTAACAGTTAAAACTTAAACAGGGGAAGTTCAGATTGGATATAAGGAGGAAATTCTTTACTGTAAGGGTAGTGAGGCACTGGAATGGGTTGCCCAGGGAAGTTGTGAATGCTCCATCCCTGGCGGTGTTCAGGGCCAGCCTGGACAAAGCCTTGGGTGAGATGGTTTAGTGTGAGGTGTCCCTGCCCATGGCAGGGGGATTGGAACTAGATGATCTTAAGGTCCTTTCCAACCCTAAATATTCTATGATTCTATGATATTGCCACCAAAGCTACTTCTTCAAAGTAAACTGCTAATTTGCACAAGCTGTCTAACAACTTAGCCTATTTATGTACATTTTTTTTAATGACTTCTCCACCTAAGATTCTACAGGCAAAGGAATACAAAAACCCCAAACAACAACCACCACCACCACCAACCCCTGAACTGCACCGCCTTCTCCTCTCCTGCCTTGCCCATAGCACTTTACCATAAGGAGAAAGAAGGGCTCTATTTCAAAGCAGGAGAGAGGAACAGAATGGTTAGGAGATATACCTATGGTCATGAAGACAGTCATTGCAGGAGGTAGCCTGAGAACCTGGATCTGAATACTGCTGCCCACACTAATTGAAACATTCAAATGCCCACACTTTCCTTTCCCCTCTAACGTTTTTCATTATTGACACTCTATGTGAAGCTGCATTTAATAGCCCTTGTGGGTGGGCATAGGTCATTTTCTGCTTCTGCATATTCTACTTTCCCCAAGAGAGGCTTATGCAATATCCTGATGTTCAAACAATAATGGAGTCATGGAAAATGTGCTCTTGCATGAAAACTTACGGAGGGGGATATGAGGAGATGGAGAGTTGTCCCATTATCCTCAAAAAATTTAAACCAGCTGTACAATAAATAACTTCCTGCACTTTGACACAAACACACTGAAAGGATACTCTCAGGAAACAAATAATTTGGGGTCAAGTGTGTATATCCAACTATAATGATTACACAGTGAGTACTTCCTGCTAACTCAGCAACAGCCACATGAGATTCTAACACAACTTCATTGATTCTGAACACTGTTCTGCTTCAAAACCAGGACCCAGTTTTCCACCTCCCATCATACCATTTCAGAATGGGTAAGTAGTTTCCCCCAGTGTTAAGGGAGCATGCTTCTGTAGGGAAACCTGTCTGCAACCTCTTTTATCTGTTCTGTGCCAATGATGAAACCCAAGCTTTACTCTAAGACCACATACATCCCTGCTCGACATGGATGTTCCCATGTGAAATTCAAGCTGAGGTCATCGTAGGTTTTTCCTGTCAGTTGTAAAAAGGAGGGAACTGCATCAAGTCCCTTTCTCTCTCCTTCACCCAGCCACCTTTTTCACATAACTCGTAAGAAATAAGTTCCTTTCACCTTTCTATATCCTCTGAGAAATTTGGCTGCAAATAGCCACTAGGCTCAAAAGCTCTCAGAAGGCATGGCAAAACGCATATTAATCCAAGCAGCAAAATAATGGAATCTGTGTGACTTTAAAAAAAAATCAGCTAAAAATACTTTATGATACTTTATCAAAAAATTAATGTTTTGCCATACAAAAAATACCCCCAAAATTCATTAGCAAGATACCACAATACACAAAAATTATATGGAATTTTTATCTATTTTCTGATCATTTAAATAGTTACGAATAAATACTACACATTTCCATTATATTAGATAATGCAAAACATGGTTTGGGTTCTCTTATTTCTACATGGAAACACTCAAAGTATGGCCAGTTGTCATGCTCCTACCCCAAATCTCTTGTTAATTTTTTCCCTAAAAGTTTTGATGCCTACAACAAGGTAAGAATGGGGAAACAACTGCTTTCATGCTAAAGGAAAGTTTCCAGTGATAACTGGCTAAAAAAACCTTGGGAAATGTACCAGAAAAAGAAAAAACCAAACCAAACCAAACCAAAACCCCCCCAAAAGGCAAATAAAATCAATACATACACACTGGTTTATATTAACAGGTATATACATCCTAACATAAAGGCCTGTTTCTCTATTTTTGTAACATGGGCATGACATGGCTCATTCAGGTGACTATCACAATAATTCGTAACATATTTGGTTGGAAAAGTGGAGCAGTATTTCTTTTCTATCAAAACTTTTTGTGTTTGTTTTGAGATTTGCTGTCCAATTTTTCCAGCTGAGGCAGCTGGAAAACGTGCCTGATCAAACAACTGTGCAAAATATACATTGCATATCTAACCTGAATCTATCTGTCAAGTCTCTGGGGCTTCAACAGCTTTACCTGAGGCTGACTTACTCTCTTCAAAATCTTTTGTTACATTTGAAGGGTTTCTTAAGACCCTTCATAGAACTTCAGTGCAAAAGACCAGTCATGCTGGGGGAGAACAAACCTACTCTAGCTCCTGTGGATGGCAGAGTGATGCTCTGCTAGAAGACACCTGGCACATATGACTTCCAACGACCCAAAATAACTGCGCAAGGCCCTGCATCTCAGAGGCCACATTCCTTTTGGGTTTCTTGTCTTGATCCACAAACCATGGCAATCGTTGCTGAATCAGGCAGCTCAGCTGTTCCAAAATATCACAGTGAAGAAACGTACCATTAAATTACTTTTCCACGCACATATTAATAGGTGCAGGTAGTCCATGCTGGGCTGGAAAAAATAAGGAGTGTAGGAGAGGGATGCAGCTGTTCCTTATAAGCTTTGAGCTTGTGTGAGTGCCAGGCAAACACTATAAGAGTGCAAGGTGAGAGAGCCAAAGTGCAAGAATGCTGAAATAAAAGCATTGCTCCTTACCTGCTGTCACCCACTCCATGACCATGAAGCTTTATCAAGTAGCAAGTCTCTACCTAAAGTGAGAGGTTTTTAAAACCATTGCTCACTATTTTTATCTGTGGAATTATTACAGGAGGCAAAAGGTATCTGGATTCTCTTCCTCTTCACGCTAAATGTTTGTAACGATTACTACCTTAAAGGAGCAGATCACTAGACTCCCTGCTAAGATCCTGCTATATGAGTCAGATGCCTTTTTATGTGTGGGTTGTTTTTTGGGGGGATTTGTTTGTTTTGGTTTTGTTTGTTGTGAGGGGTTTTTTTTAAAGAACCTCCATAAGTACAAAGTAGAACCAATGCAGCTACAAAATTTGTCAGCATGAAGACTACAGCCATCTCATGGTACACGGCTTTCAGTAACCTCACAAATGTCAACCTCTGTCCTCTTGCTCAGCTCCTGCTCTCCAAATTCACCACTGATATCCTCTGCAACCTGTCGCTCCATTAATTTTTCAACATTCAACCTCTCTCAACACTATCATAATGAGGAAAGCTATTGGAGACTTTCCTGCTAATTCGTTAATAATCATAACCCATCAGTTTTTAAGAAGATCTGAAACAGAAAATTAAAAGACCTCCTTCGTTTGTTTTTAGCAGTTTGGTGTTTAGCAGTTTGGTGTTTTTCTCCCATACACACAGATCACTTATCTCTTCTGTTCAGTCAGAGGCAAAAAGTAGAAACAGATTAAAGCTTGTGTAAGCATTTGCAAAGACACAGGGAACAAAGCCACAGAAGTCCTGGGGTCTGTCTGCTTCAGTGCAATTTGATTCAGGCTCCTGAAGCCCTACAAACTGACTCCTCTCAGATGAGATTCAGTGTGCTGGCACTTCCAGTCCCCTGCCAGGGGTTTTGCACAATTAGTGGGAATAAACCAGAGCCATCTCTGAGTAACTGCCAAGTTTGCCCCTGCATTAGCCCCAGCTTCCACCCAGCCCCTCCTGGCCTCTCCCAGCACCTGAGCTTCTCTGGCTGTTGGTCCCTACACATCTGTACTGTCTGTTAACATGTACCACTCCGCTGGCTTGCCCCTGCAGCCTGCTTTTCCCATCTGAGGGGAATTTCCGACCAGTGGGACCATTAAAACATTAACATTAACTTAGCCTGATGAAATCCTGATGGCAAAACAGACCAGGTTTGCTGGCAAAGCATGAGTAGACATATAGACACAACATAATCAGTGTAAAAATGGTGCTTTTCATTCCTGTTTGATAAAGTCTGCAAAATCAACACATCAAATGCTCAGCATAGCAAACATCTGCACATAACCAGAAGGAGGAACACACCTGGCTTTTTGCAGAATTTACCTTAGAGCATTACAACAGAACTCACAAATATGACAGAAATCACTTCAAGACTGGATATAAAAGATGATACATCCAACATGTTGGAAATAAAACCACAATAAAAAGTTAATCTGACAAGTTTAGTAATACCTCCTTTTTTTTTCCCTATAAAATCTCCCCACATTTTTAATCGTTCATGCATATAAATATCACCTTTGAAAACACTGTGGTCTGAATGCATTTTTTTATTTCCTCCCTTGTTGAATCCAAAGGCTGAGGTAAAGCAGAAAGAAATGGTGATTACTAATTCACTGCCCCCCACATAGTAGAATCAATCATCATCTTTGGATAAGAAGACAGAGAGAGAGAGAGTGTATATATATATATATATATATAATTGCACGTGCACACATATATATGGTAGGAACTGTTTTTTCACTGTTAAAACTATTTGCTTTGAGACTGGAACATTCTGATCCTGGCGAAATGACGCAACTTATTAGTGGCAAGAAGTGACTCAGTGCCTTGCACTATTTTAGACAGCCAGATGAGACGATCATTAACTGCTACTTCAAATTCACACACACTTCCATATTCAAACTTTATTATGGGAAAAGGAAAAAAAATAGAACCACAATGGAAAAAACCTTCAAAATAAGCCCATAAGAAAGTACAAAAAACACTACATAGCTTTCAACTTGTTCTTCATAAAGAGACCAAAAATGAGAAAATACAAGTACCTGGTCAACTATACTAATTAGCTTTTCTTCTAAAAGCAGATGGCTAATGTCAGTGGTTTCGCCATCCGTAGCTCTTCTAATAAGCAAGAAAGAAATCAGTTTAATCTAACTGCATCTGTATTTCACAAACACAGTTATTTCCGTCTGTCAGACAACCTATCTTCACTAACAGATAATCTTCAGAGACCTCTCCTCCAGGTTGCAGTTGTGTCTGAAATCCATGCTGTGTCACTGGCACAGCACATGCTACATCAGGCCAAAAAGAACATCCCAGTGGCTACTGTAGATTTGCAAAAATAAAGATGGGAAGCTTTGCCCAGTCTTCAGTTCACTTTATTGCCAATCCTATTTCTCTGTATCCATAAGCAGTAATAGTTTTGTCTCTTTAAGCAAATTTTCTGAAGAAGCATTTTATGTATTTTATGTACATATGCACAATACAGATTAATTTATATATGAAGGCTGTGCAATAGAGTGGTCACACCATTAGACAGAGCTAGAAGACCCAGCTTCCATTTTGAGCAACATTTACATACACTAAAATGTGAATAAGTTATCTCCTCTCTTAGTTTGTGCATCCCCAAAGTGGAACTCCCTATACCTATATGCTTTGAAATTAAGGCTTGAGAAAGTGCTAAGAAAGACAAGGTGGTATTGGATGCTCCAATTGTATCAGCCAAGCCTTCTAGTGCTCCCAGGCACCAGAAAGTGGTTTTCTTCACACAGTTTATGACCAGTTTGTACAGTGAAACAGGCTATGTTAAATAAAAGTAATTTATCTGTAATAGCTATACATATATATATATATATATATATACACCAGAGGCTTGTAAGCATTAATAATGGAGAAAATAAAGTTCCATCTGTAAGTTCTAAAAGTTTGTAGAACAGATTTAGCCTAAAACATATTGTGGCTGATTTATTTAAAAAAATAAAAAAAAAAAAAAAGAGAGAAAGAGAAAAAGGGAGGGCTTCACATTAGATATTTCTTAGAGAATACAATAATGTCATACTGATTCTACATCACACTGAGTCTCTCTCTCTGCCCTTATGCACACATTCAACACAAAGATGCAGGCATAACACCCAGAGAGATAGGACTCTCCACACGAACCTTCCTAGCAAGAGTTAAGAAAAATACAGCTAAGCATTTCTTTCATAGCTATTTCCAAAACTGCCATTTCTATGTGGATTATAGAATCTAGCATAGTTTGTGTTTTGAAGCCAGAGTAGACTACATAATCCTGTAATTGCATGCAGCAAAGCTTTCGCGTTTGTAATGGTGTTAACATTATGTGCAAACTGTTCTACACCAAAGTTGCTGGTAATCATGTTTGATAACTCTTTATGAAGAGATAGAAACCAAAGTGTACCTAGAGAGGAGGGAAAATTAGAGTAGGAGGATGAAGGCAGAAATGGAAAAAAAACACCAACAAACCAGGGTGGGAGGGGAAGAGGAGAATAAATAGGGAGGATTATTCACTTAAGTAAGTCATCTTCTGTATTGAAAGGAGATTGCAATCAGAGATCTGCCACTTATTCAACAATTAGCCTGACTTTCAAAGGCATCCTTTAGCAGATGTGTGCCATGGAGTAATCAGTGCACCCATTACATGAAAAGCCATTTATCAGAGGAAGCAGGATTAGACTGAACCAAGGAAACAAAACCAACTCTCCCTCAAAGAAAATTTAATTAAAATCAGGCAATGTATCATTTCAGACAATAATATGTTCAATCTGAAGCATCATCAAGTATGAAATGTTGAGATTGATTGGAAGACTAGAATTCAGAGATCTTTACATCAGTTTTTTCCCAGTTTAAGCCAGAAGCTTGGGTGTAAGCTGACACACTCTCTAGAAAAGACAAGGAGTGTGCTTTATGCCACCTTCAGTATCAGCCTCCCACTTTATGCTCCTGCGTAAACACATAAATTTATTACACACTGTAAAAACTTGGTTTCTCAGCAACCACGGAGCATGAGGGGTTTACTCTTCAGATTTGCAATCAGCTTTAGCACATCACACCCCTTCTGTTCCTCACATCTCCTCAGGGAAGGTCATGGGCTGAGAGCTGCCTGGGACCTTCAAATGTGCTTGGTGAGCCACGCATTCACATACACACCCCAGAGCAAAATCAAACAGCAGCAGGGAAAAGGACTGAAATGCGGCCACAGGCTCTATCAGTTGTGAACTATACCATGCCTATTGACAATAAATTCTTCACTCCAGCTTTGCGGGACTGCAACCACCAACAAAGATTTCCAGCACATAACACCCCAGCAAGATTACTAGCTCAAATGCAGGAACACACATAAAAGAGGGAAAAGTATTAAAATTGTAAAGGTTTTTGCCTTATTCTCTAAAGCACTTTGGGCCCACATGGTAGTGTCCAGGAGTGGTTAGCCTTCTGCCATCTTCTTCCCTTTCATTACCCATCTCAGCTGTCCAGCCTGGCAGCCCAGCTTGTCTTTAGGTCCCTAAAAATAATCTGAGGACTAAGAAGCCACAAACTAGGAATGCAAAGGCACCCATAATTACAGGTAAGAGGAAAAACAAAACCATAATAAAAATACCAGGGACATGCTTTTGATTGTAGTACCTCATTCCATAGCTAGTGGCAGCAGCTTAATAGTTAAAACAAATTTATGGGAAATGGCCCACTCTATTATTCCCAACTTCAGCACTGATTTCCTGCATAACTCTGACCAAGTCATTTAACCCCTCCCTTTTTTTTAATCAGTTGTAATGGGAGGATGAAGATCCGTACCACTTGAGGTCTGAAGAAGCTTCTTTAAAGCTAGAAGATGTCCTGAAGAATAAGAAAGCAACTGAAACAGTATGAAGCATAAGTGCATGGTAGTGAATCAGCTGCCGTAAAATAAAATATTTCTCTTTAAGAACCAAAGATAAAATTTTTAAGTTGGCCTCCTAAGAGGCAGCAAAAGAGGCAGACTCAGATTCTACCACATCATATCATATTGCTGGGAAGCTCTGAAAATTAAGTTCCCTAAACAGTGAATTTATATCCTATTGAAAACATTGTTCCAAAAACACACAGTTTTATGACATATTTACATTTCTAACAGTGTCCAAATCTTCCAGATTCATTAAGGTTTTAATTCCAGATTCTCTAATACATGTGTGCTTTTGGCCATTCCTGATAATTCTTTGTGATTGTTTGCTCAAGCACTCAGCAAATGCAGGTACTGAACATGGGAACCCCTCTTCTGCATGCCAAATGTGCCCTAAAAATCCTAAATGGTTTAGCATAGACAAGCGAACACATAAGACTATGTAATGCGAGCTTTTGTACATTTGACCTGGTTTGGAAACCAACACATCTTTTTCCAGTTGGTTTCTGTTCTTTCCATTTACGCAGACAATGCCCTGCCCTCCCAGCATTTAGCTTCTCTGGTTAAGGAATTAATAGCAGTGATTCTTTGCTCCAGAAACCTACACACACACCCTTTTATTTAGCAATACATCTGAATGGAAGAATGAGTGTTAGTGGATGAACATCTCATCTATGCCACAGTGTCATTCTGGTGCTTCTAAAAACATTAAAGAACAGAGCCAGGGTCCTAGAAGTTACTGTATGGATAGCCTTTTCATAACTCACAAAAAGATAGATGAAATGCATCTGTAATCAATATGTTTTATTCTTTGCATTGCTGACACTTTCTTGTGATTTACAATGCTGGTCATTCAGCTGCTGACCACAGGCATTCCCTGAACATCCAGCATATAAAAGAAATTATGGAACTGCTCCCTTGACCTTAAGCTCCGTTGAATCTATTACACTAAACAAGACTAGAAGCAAGGGAAAGCAGCCGAAATGCAGGTAACAGCACTTAATTTTACTGTCAATACAGAAATTAATTAATTCCAAAATTCACTAAATCTGGAGTGTATCGCTGTAATCAACTCCATCCTGCATGTGCGGCAACACAGCTCTCGGCCAAAAGCCTCACTCTGAAACATTTTGCTTACTCATATGCATATTTCACTAGAACATCTTTAAAGTATATACACTGCAACCTGACCTCTTGCCAAGAGTGGCTTTTGCACACTATAGTGGCTGATAATACATTTTTAACAGCTCAATTCCCTGTTATGAGGGAAATTTCATTGTCTCAAGTGTTTTCTTGAGACAATGTAATTTCTCATTGGACTCTGCAAACGAGCATCTAAAGTATCATCTAGTGCTCTAAATTATGACACTTCAACACCTGTCCCTAACCGATACCTGCCTCCTAGCAGCAAAGCAGCAACTGGTCTGGACAAGTGCCCTTCTAATTTGCTAGCACCAAGCCCCATGTCAGGAAAAAAGTGGATTTTGGTTCTGGAGTGGTTTTTTTTTTGCTCTCCACTCCCTTAATGGCTCTCATTAATTGCCAGGGTCCACCTTTCAAGTAAGCAGCTCTGGTGTTTAACAACATACACAATTAGCTGGCCCTGTTTATCTCTGAGGCAGGAACAGAAATTTCCAAGTGTGTGGTGTCTGCCATGCCCATTAGAAGGAAGAGCGAGAACATTAGTCTTTGTGACATATGGTATTCAGATGCACCCCACTGACACAGAACATAAATGGCCTCGGGGCACTGATGGCAAACACGTAACTCCTGAAGCCATCACAGTCCAACTGTCCACCAATTTATCTTTGTCTTACAAAAGCCATGTGTATTCACTCACTCCTGTTAACTATCAATTCAAAGGGGGCCAGCATGTCACTACGAAAGGGACAGTCAATAAAACTGTCAGCGTGCTCCAAAGCTTTTTCCACACTGAGCGCTTTGTTGCACACCAAGTTCTCTCATTAGGTGGAAATCACCATAAGAAATTCTGTGTGCCCACTTCTCTCTCCCCACCTCCAAATCTGTGAGCAAACATTAAAAGAACATTACTGGGGGCAATGTAAAATGAAAGCCAAATGAAACTCTCACATCTCATTTTGCTTTCATCCTTTGTGAGTCCTGTCAAATTTCTTGTAATATTGCAATTTAAAATAGGGGCATATGCAAGCAGAAGAACTAGTAAGTAATTGACTGATTACCATTGTCTGCTCCTATGCAGAGCTCATTTGACAATTATGAGGAACTGCAAATAAGCTATGTAGCTCTATGAATGAATTTAAGATCAACATATTGGGGGAGTGGTGGGGCAGTAATACACTGGATCACACTTTGTATACCACTGTCCCTTTTTACTGTCTCTCTTAACTTAAGTTTACTAGATCTGCTACTTCACTTATTTTGAGCTCAACAGAGACACCCAAGTGAAAGATTCATGTTTTGGCTGCTGCATTTAAAAAACACAAAAACCTTGCAGTAATATCCTAGCATGGCTCATAAAATGTAGGTCTTGTATTCCTTGTTTATCTTAATCTACATCTTTACAAGACCAATTTTCTTTCAACTACATATATGTAGTGTGGTTGACATGGGAAAATGGCATATGTCCAACTTCAAAATTACTTAAATGATGTATTTAACATCCCCTAAACAAAAACAATCTGTTACTGACAACAACAGACTGTGGAAAAGAGAAATCAAATAATGCAGGAGGAAAAGATCAGAAGGTAAAAGCTGAACATAGAAATATTCTTTCTCTCTGTAGATACGGAACCCTGTTGGAAGGCCCTCTACATCTGCCCTCCTAAGTATCTTTCACTGAAGTAAACAGAAATTAAACATGGGAGCTAGCTAAGGCCCCTCGAGCAGGTGACTGACTGCAACACCATGACAAGATGTGTCTGAATCTCTAGACCCACTGGCCTTGATCTCCTGAAGTCTCCAAACCTGTACAAAGCAACCGAAGAACAGTTCCAAGATCTACTTTCTGAATACAGTTGGGTACTTTTGATACTAGTTTGTAAGGACAAAAAAGAACTGCATTAATACAAACATAGAATAACTATTTTTAAAATCCCCCTGGGACAATAAAAAGCTGTCACTAGAAGGGAAAATAAACTCTTCAGTTGAAATATCTTCCCTCCCATGCTCAGTGTTTCTGCAAGATGGAATACACTAATAATTAAAATAGTAGTTATGATTCCTGCCTGTTTCTATCTTTCCAAGTCTCACATAGGCAGGTAAGAATTCACAAATGATTCCATAACCAATCCACCAAGGCATTTTGTTAGAGAGGCCGAAGGGCTGAGAATCCTAAGTTTTAAGTGGTCAAACAAGCAAGTATGGGGAAAAAAAATAATGCTGATTACTTCTATAAGAGTATTTCAACATTTCACGTTAGGTAAAAAGAATGGAGTGGAACCCTACGCTCTTGCCCTTGACTTTATCTATGAGGGAAAAACAAACAAACAAACAAACAAAAATCAGAAAGTTAAATACCAAAAGTTGAAAGTAATGGAAAAAACAGTTTAACTGCAATTCACATAAAAAAGAAACAGAGAAAAAGAAAAGCAAAGTTATTCTGGAAGCAAACACAAATAGGTTTAGATTTAGAAAACAGGGCATTTTAGCATTCAAATCCTCCCAGCTTCTGTTAGACTCAACCTGAAGTGATGCCAAGTATTTAAAGGCCTGAATTTGGAAAAATACTATGCAAATACCCAAGATACAAGCTGGCTAATTCAACTGCTTGAATTTCCAAAGACAGGATATCACAACCAGGACTAAGACCAATTGCTTTTGCTGCAAGGTATAAGGACTGTCCAAATACCCGTTACAATTAGCAGTGGCATGCACAACCATGCCCTTGGTGACAAAAACATATCAACACATACATTACTTACAATATGCAAGATGTACATTGTGCTCAGTTATCACATATAAACCTGAACAAAAAAGCATCCAACACTTAAATCATCTATCTTTGCAGACTGATTTGGTTATTTCCAGTACTTACTGCTTACTGTCCTCTAGTCAGTGCTCCAGCCTGCAACTATACTGAATACGAACACTAACATTTTCAACCACAAAGAACAGGACTTAACTACTCACTTCTTTCTTAGATTTCTTTTTGAAGTGGTGTGTCTGTGAGGCAGCCTTCTTCCATCTCCCACGCCCTTATCTTCGGTACCAATTGTATAAACCTGAAAACAATTCTCATGGCATCCAGTGCAAATCAGTGGGTATCAGTGCTATTTTCCAAATGTGAGGTTACAGGAGCACAAACACAGAGAACTGTGATGCCTTAAGCCAAGTCTCCTCATAGGCTAATAGCAAAGATGAAATAAGACTGTAAGAAAATACCTATCAGCTAACTATGAGGCTGCAATGACATCTTCCACAGCATTTGTTTTTAACTGTTGTCACCTGTACTACAGAATGGCATCTTATAAGCAGCTTGTGTTGCTCAGTAGCATTCGATGCAGTTGCCTAATTTCCATGTCATAAAGCAGTACCTGACCACAACACTTGTGCCAAAAGTTAACATTGATAACAATCATCCTTATATTTGATGGTCTTATGAATACAAATTTCAATGATGTTGAAAGCCAGAAGAGGACTCTTCCTCTTCTTTGGAAGTTACATGAACAATTTTACTATAGTTCTTATTTACAGGCATCATTCAGACAGAGCGGGAAAGCTGACAGAGAAGCAGGAAGCAAGGAGTGTTGGGGGGATAGGGAGGTATATGTGTGTGTGAACACAATAAATTTCCCTTCAGTAGGTCACTGGAATGTATTTTAAACCCCACAAAATAACACAGTTTTGTTATACATTTAAAAATCAGTGTCTCAGAAAATAAAATGTCTTTGCCATGTATTTAGAGGAAGTCTGAGCTGCAAGCATGGGAACATTTTTCCTACAGATCTAAAACCTCACTTTCTCCAATAAGTCACCCAGAAGACCAGATTACAGTATTATAGTCTGGATGTAGATAACATATTTTCACTACCAGAGGAAAAATCTCGATTTGTTCAAAGCTTTACTCATGCATAGAACATGCTTTGGAGCAGCATTTCGAAGTTATTTAGAAGACAAGGTCTTACGTTAAAAAAAATTAGTAAATCTTTCACAAACTCGTAATAGTGTAGGTTGCAAAATGAGGTTATCTACACTAAATATTGTTGCAAGATAGGGTAAAAAGGTATTTATTCTTTTACTATTAACAAAATGGAAAGATCTTTACATAAAGCTGAATACAAAGTGGGAGGAGTACAAATGCCTTTGGCTAGACAACTTATAAAACCACTTAGGTTTCCTGAGCTTCAGTATACCTGATTTTTTCCCTTAAACATTTCTCAAGGTCCCGAATGAATTTAATCCATTTATCTTACTGAGATGGACTAAGTAGTTTTACCAAGTTCTGCTAATTTTCCATAGAGCAGCTTAGCAGAGGACAAGCACGCCACAGCACAGCTCCAGCAGCCCAGCCAAGTGCTGATGCATATGGTGCTTGCACAGCTAAAAACCATGGCTCTGCACTGCAGCAGCACTCCAGCTGCACCAGAAACACTTTAAAAACTGCAATAATAATAAATACAGAGATTTCCCACTAGTCAAGGTGCGAATCCTGATAGCAGTCTATTATTTTTGCAGCCCTAGAGCATCACAGAGATGAAGTTGAAAGCTGCACATGGACAGCACTATAAGAAGAAAACAGGATTGTGACAGACACAGCAACAACCCAGCCTTCACAAAGAAATGGAAAGCACATGTGTCATTTCAGAACTCCACATTCAGTCCCATTTTACAATGCCAACTGCAAAAAATACAACCGCAAACAGTTTGCCCGCTGACGAATTGGTACCAAAGCCCTGGAAAATCCTACAAATACTGGCAAAGTCTTTTCATGCTAAATAATATGTCCATGGCAGAGATGAATCCAGTTCAAGGCTGATCAGAAGCAGGAAGTAATAAAGAAAGAAAGTTAGCATCAGACTCAGTAGAAAGTCTTTAACACCCAATTATAACTATAAACAGCTGTAAAAAGTTTTAAAATTTACTGAAATCAGGCTAGCAGTGTATGCACCCCATTTAGGTATTTTTTTCTATGAAAATCCCTAGCATATAAATCAGCTTTAAGGAATGACTAATAAATTTTAATACTGCTTTTGAAGTTCATATTAAAGCATTTTACAACAGGAACTTATTAGGCTTGATATTGACTTGCCATACTAGAGTTAATGAGTATTCATTACTAATTTAAAGATAGCAGAACTGATAGAAAACAAATATTAGAAAAGATCATTAATAAATACTCAGTATACATAAGATTTTGAAGCTCCCTCTGCTCAAAAGGAGGGAGTCCTAAAAACGTCTGAACTGCAGTCCTACCTTCACTTGCCATTATGATTACAACTGGATCAAACAGAAAGGAATGTTGCCTTATCATCCTAAACTACACCTGAGTATAAAAATTACATTAAAAAGTCAAGTCGTGTGAAACTACACTTCTAAGGCAACACTTAAGTGGAGCCACCAACTACCAAAATGAGAAACTGCAGAACTCAGAAAGCCTTTTTGCATCAGCCTGAGTAAATTGCATTTACAGAGCAGGGATAGCACAGGTAAAACGTTATGACGCTTTAGGACTGAAGAATAACTACAAGTGTGGGTAGGTCATTTGTGGGCTACCCAGTAACATTCAGATGACTGAAAAGCTCCTGAGTACTCTTCTGCATCTTGCCCAAAAGGTACCATTAAAAAGCACTCGCACTCCCCTCCAGCCATGAAAACCAAGACATAAATCCAGCTTCCAGCAACAGAGTCAACAAGCCTCTTTATTACCAATAAAATTGTTAGTAGCAAACATATAAACTTATTTCTAAACTATTTTCTTAAGTCAAGCGCTGTGAACTAGTTAGATTGATGGTAATTATTCAATCCTAAAATCCTAAAATCTGTTTTTGCCTTGACTGAAAAAATACAAAAAAAATTAAAAAATCTTAAATCCCAGCCTTGCGGTAAACATAGATTTGTTTTCTATTGCAGTGTGTGGGGTTTGATGATGTAAGTACCACAGCAACAAAAAGCTTTCACTCAATTCTGTACTTGATTCAAAGGCAGCTGTAGTACAGGCAGGGCTGGCAGCATCAGCTATTAGCCAGAAAGTGGCACAACACTTTCCATGATACAGCTTATTTTAAGTCACATCTACAATAATTGATTCTTCATTATTTGCCCATATACATATAGCCATAATACTCATGGATTACATATATGGGTAGCTAAATGCTCACTGTGCAGGATGACAGGGAAACAGTATAATTTTATCCATGTGAAAAACAGAATTTGTTTTCTCATGAGTCTTGTTTCAGATCATGAACTTGAGAGATTGGAGAGGGCTATGGTATGAAACATGTCATTTGTTGTCCCTCCCACAAGCTCCCCAAAATTGACTAAGGTATAAGATAAAGAAAGTATAGTACTTCAAAATTACTATTAGAGAGACCCATTAAAACATTCAACACTACTGCTAAGATCTCACCCATGCCTGACTTGCTCCAGGGATGGAATAAACTACACAATGTGCCCCAAAAGATTAAAGCTTTGGTGGCAAGGTAAATCTTGGACTATGCATTAAAACAGTTTTATTCTGTCTCCATCCTGAGCACTTAACAGTCAGCTATGGAAAGAAATAAAGGTACAACTGTTTTCTTTATCTGGGAGAAAATGGTGGGGAAAGCTTAAAGAGAACAACAGAAAAGCAAAGACAGCAGAATCACTGCAATGCAGAAGACGCTGGAATTATGAAATATGATAGAGAAGGAGAAACAGGACTGAAACAAAAGAAACAAGGAGGGAGCACAGACATAGTGGGGAGCTGTGGCATCATTCAATGAGGAGTATGCTGCCCAGCGACAGAAAAACAGATTTCTTCCCCCAATTGCTCAGCCTGAGGAATCACAAATGAGAGGCGGTGGAAGCTAGCAATGGAGTAGGGATGTAAAAAGTTCATGTGAGACATCAGAGCAGAGGAGATTCTGACCAAAGCTTTGGATGCCCTAGTCCTGCAACTCCTCCCCTCTCACAAAATTGCCTGCTGCCAGGGCAGGAGCACACAGAAAGCACCAACCAGCAGAAAGGACTTCACTAGCTCACCTGGCAAAGTTTGTACTCACTGTTTAGACACCTTTCATGCCTCATTTTAGTTCCGTTTCAAATCTGCAAAATTTATCTTTAATGAAACACCTATTAAGTTCAGTTAAGGCAAGCAAACAAATACACAAACTTGGAATAGCCTCCCAAATCAATTTAAAAGTTAACGCAGAAAGCAATAGATCAGTTGTGATTCAAGACATCAGGGCATCTGAACTCTCTCCTGTGCTTGCTGTGTGACCTTAGTCAGACAAGTAACACCACTCGTGCTTTCAGTACCTCTGTTTCATTATGATTTCTTCCTGCGAGGGACAACTGGAGAGCTATGCATTAAAGAACACAAGGATACTGAATAGGACTCATCACTCAGGCTGGTATCAAAACACATGAAAAAAAAGAATTCATATGAGAAAGAGTGAGAACCAAGGTTATTAAGGTTGAAGTCACTATGAAAAACTGATAATTTTTAAAATGGGGTTGACTGTAATGTCTTTGATAATATACAGATTCCAACTACTGTACATGTCAGAATTCCTTTGAAGGACAAAAAATTTAAGCCCTACGTATTTTCCTTTGGGTCACTGATTATTTCTTCTGATATTCACAGAGTTTTATTTCCCTTCTGCACCAAAGAAGAGGCACCTGTGTTTCTTCAGTCACTTATAATATTCAGATTCTGCTTTTGAACTTTCCTTTGCCCCAGTTTCTTGTCATCACTGCTTAGTTATCAGCATGGGGAAGCAAGCAAGTAGCTTTCTCTCTTCCCTCAGGCAATGCCATTGCTGCGCTTTGATTTGCGTCACAGAGACAAAAAAAGTAGAACAGCTGCAGACCTTAATTGCAGAAACCACGTATGTGAAGCTGCAGCTCTGTTTCACTGTTGTTCTTCCAGCTAGAAAAATTTATTAAAGGCCCAGTCCTGCTTGCTGAAAACCAAGCTGTACAATAGCACAGCATGCAACTTTCAGAGACAGTGGAATACAGTCAAAAATTTAGAAATCTCAATAGTTTTAAGTAGAACAAAGTCACGTTTAAGAAACACAGACTCTTGTACCAGCTTCATCACCTGAATGCTTCCCACAAGCCTGTTAAGGCAGCAAAACCATTGTTGCTTGTTCCTGTTCTCCAGCCCTATCCTCAGAGAGGATGAATGGGCACAGGCAATTTATTCTGTTTGCCAAAGTGGGTTACTGTAATAGGAAGGGCCAAGTGCCTTAGTTGTTGATTAGGTGTAGGTAGTACATTTATGTTAATAAATACAAGATCAAAGAGTCACACCTGGCATTTGCAGTCAGGAAGGACCAGCAGGCTTGGTAATATATCCCAAGTTCCTGTCTTTCCTCAGACTTCAGCCATAGCTCTCTTTCCCACATAAATCCCCTTCTTTACGCATCCACAGGTGTATTCCCACAACAACCAAGACTGGTTTTGCACTTCATCGGCATGGAACTGAAGAGCTTGTCTTTTGGAGAATTCTCAAACAGTGAAAGCTGCCACTGTGATACAGCCTGGCAAGGAAAACAATCATGGAATCATAGAATCATAGAATAGTTAGGGTTGGAAAGGACCTTAAGATCATCTAGTTCCAACCCCTGCCGTGGGCAGGGACACCTCCCACTAAACCATCTCACCCAAGGCTTCGTCCAACCTGGCCTTGAACATTGACAGAGATGAAGCATTCACAACTTCCTTGGGCAACCCATTCCAGTGCCTCACCACCCTTACAGTACAGAATTTCCTCCTTATATCCAACCTAAACTTCCCCTGTTTAAGTTTTAACTGTTACTCCTTGTCCTGTCACTACAGTCCCTAATGAAGAGTCCCTCCCCAGCATCCCTATAGGCCCCCTTCAGTTACTGGAAGGCTGCTATGAGGTCTCCACGCAGCCTTCTCTTCTCCAGGCTCAACAGCCCCAACTTTCTCAGCCTATCTTCATATGGGAGGTGCTCCAGTCCCTTGATCATCCTCGTGGCCCTCCTCTGCACTTGTTCCAACAGTTCCATGTCCTTTTTATGTTGAGGACACCAGAACTGCACACAAATACTCCAGGTGAGGTCTCACAAGAGCAGAGTAAAGGGGTAGGATCACCTCCTTCGACATGCTGGTCACGCTCCTTTTGATGCAGCCCAGGATATGGTTGGCTTTCTGGGCTGTGAGCACACACTGCAGGCTCATGTTAAGTTTCTCACCAACCAACAGCCCCAAGTCCTTCTCCGCAGGGCTGCTCTGAATCTCTTCTCTGCCCAATCTGTAGCTGTGCCTGGGATTGCTCCGACCCAGGTGTAGGACCTTGCACTTGGCGTGGTTAAACTTCATGAGGTTGGCATCAGCCCACCTCACAAGCATGTCAAGGTCCCCCTGGATGGCATTCCTTCCCTCCAGGGTATCAACCGAACCACACAGCTTGGTGTCATTGACAAACTTGCTGAGGGTGCACTCAATCCCACTGTCCGTGTCAGCAACAAAGATGTTAAACAAGACCGGTCCCAACACCGATCCCTGACGGACACCACTCGTTAACTGGTCTCCAGCTGGACATTGAGCCATTGACCACAACTCTTTGTGTGCGGCCATCCAGGCAGTTCTTTATCCACTGAGTGGTCCACCTATCAAATTGATGTCTCTCCAAATATTTATAGACAAGGACGTCGTGTGGGACAGTGCCAACTATATGGCCAGACAGATGCTCATCTGGACTGGAAAATACACAAGTTTATCATCTTAAACTGCATCATATAATACTTTTTTCCTAATGAATTGCTGTCTTTCAGCTATATAGACCCACTGGATCTGAATGGCTTTTTTTCAGGATTCTATAAAGACACTGATCTGTTTACATACTGTCCAATTTATCAGATGCTTCCACAGAGTATTTCAAGATTTAGTTTGTTTACTGTGTAGCAGGTTATAAACAAATTTTATATTAAGAATCATCATTATCTAATGATGATCTTTCACTTCTAAGAAAAAAAAAACAGACCAATTCTGAAAGGGATAATGTGCTAACACATTAATATTTGAGAAAAAGGAGTGCGGATGGAGGAGGGCTCTCTCTTTAAGCAATACTGAATACTCATTTGATCAAACCTAGAAGTGTGTTTAAAAATATTTTTCCATATAGAAGCAAAAATGAATCGTAGAAAGCATTCAACACACTGAGAAAGGGAGGACCACCAATGAGAATCATAAACAACATTGATATATCATATTAGGAAGAAAGCTTGCAGTACCTCAAACCCTTAGCAAGTCACTATACAAATTCAGATGCAAAATGCACTCCAACTATGTAATCAAGACTAAGTTACACTTGCACTAGCCACGTGTTGATGATGCAATAGCTGGATAAATCCACTCCCCCATCCAACCTCCACCAGCTGACTCAATAGCAGAAAGGAGCATGAGGAAATTTTCATTACACTGTTATCATGTCTGTTACACAGCCCTGCTTTCATGAGGAAAAAAGACTGAAATAAAAATGTTCTACCTTAAAAGAGTACTCTATTCTCAATGTATTTACAGTGCTGCAGAAGCATAAAGTTTGGACTACTAATGTGGATTATTCACCAGCAAATTCTCAGGAAAATGCAAGCTGTAGAGAGTCTTGCTTGTTTCAATTCCTTCAGCAAAAGCCAAACCTCTTCCAGGCAACCCTGCAGTCCACTTTAAAAATGCTTTGATGCTTCTGAAATTTGCATCTTGCAAACACCACGCTTACTACCTTATAAAAAAAAAAAAACCCTTGAAGCACTGTTCCATTGGTTCAAAGAACAAACATCCAGCAACAGAATAATAAGTCACTAAGGTGTTTTTGGTGGTATTTCCATAATCTTTTTCTCTACATTACTTGTTTGTATTGGGTGAATACACTGCAAGTTCTCATCTTTACCATCATGTTTTCAGCAAGTCCAGCTGTTTTGGGGAGAGCTCAATTCTGCCATTAATGTACAACAGTTGGAAATACAGGTTTTTCTGTACTCAAGGGCATTGTTTAAACATACCAAACAGCTCTGGCTTAAAGCATAGATCTGTACATTTCTAGGAGTACTCATTTTTGTGCCTCACAATCAAGCTATGTGTTCTAAGGGGTTCTGCCCATGACCATGCTTTATTCCTGAATCTCCTTCCCAAAAACAAGAACAGCTGAACACCAGACAGGAAAAGATGATGGCAGAAACCTCTGTATCAGAGCTGTTCTCACACATTTGCTGTCAAGTATAGAATGTACTTTTGGGCTTACAGTTGCTGACTTACTTTAATCACATTTGTCATGGGAAATATTAACAAACATGGATGATAACAATGTTTTCCACCTACAGTGAAATGTTCTGAAAGGCAAGATGCCTGGTGGCTAATTTTCTCCTTTTGGTAAATATGCATATAGCCCGTCTTGGTTTTGACTCAGATGATATTTAAAATATTTTTAGAGGCAACCACCAGCTAGACCAAACATTCTCCCTTTCCTGAAACAGTAGCTCTCTTTTATGGCCTCTGAAGCATCCTTACTTTCCCTGTCTACCCTCCAAATGAAACTCAGTTCTGCTTATCTGCTTTATCAGAGCTCTTCCCCACACCTTCACAGAGACACAATTCTATACAGCCCATCTCAGCCTTTGACTACCAAAGTATCACCTAGACACTTCACTTTCTGGTCAGATCTGGAGAGAAAACAATGTGATGGTATCTATTCATTATAGAATTATGTACAAGACAGATGGTTCTGGGCCAATGGGACCATGTGTGGAAAATGGGCCTGTTCTCAAACACAACTAGCAAGAAGAGATATGTAACAAGACAAGTTCATCCCTCCATAGGCAGTGAAATTCTTACACTAAAGATGAACCTGACTACCAAGAGTGCTGGCTGAATTCCACATCTGTCTTTCAGATGAGTACCTAATGTACCTTGATTTAAGTTTAACAAAAGCATCACAGAAGAACAAGGCGTGCATGCTGGAAAGGCACCAAATGGCGACACATTTGTACTGCTGCTTGGCTAGAACAATACAGCATTTATTACAAGTTAAACATTTACTCAAAACAGGGCTTCTGAAAACTTTCTGTCACAGTGTAAATTGCTGTGATACAGCATGAAGTTCCATACAGAGGAGCACATACAATGGAAGACGTAAAACAATTCTGCTGGCTTGACCCTTTCTGTTTTGTTTTTTTCCTGAGCATGGGGAGACATACTTGAATATTCCATATTTGTCTTCAAGAAGATAATAAATTACCACAGCATTTTTCCTCTTTGATTTCACCTCGATCTAACTTAGTTAAGGAGAGAAAAAAGTAATACAAAGATGGGGGTACAACAAAGAAAGTAATGGACTTAGGCTTTGTTAACCATGTGGCCTTGTTTGAGTTTCAGCTTTTGTTTCTAGCTGCCTAAACAGAAAGGAAGAGACAGAAATAAATTACTCGGTCAAAATAATTTTACAACACGTATCAGTACAGCTTCACCCAAATTATCCTACTTTTGGATGACAAGGAATTTGCCCTAGGGCAGCATACTATGACTTGGGCACCAACAGCATAAATTCCTGGGATAAAATATCCCTCTACTCCCACCTCCCAGTTTAGAAGAGTAATGGCCTGTCCCTAGAGGGATCATTAAGCAACTTTGCCACATAAAATCCTATCTGCTTTCCCCGTAGCATTCAAACTTTAAAGACTGGTATTCCTTTAATGCTGTATTGTCAGTTGAATGATGCTGATTTTTGAGACTGCTATAGTAAGCAGCCAAGGAATCCAGTCATAGCTTTACTTGAGACAATTCTTGTATGCTCCCAGCCCCCAGAGGCAAGAGGCTGGCCTGAAGTCTCCAATGTTTACATATTTATATACAAAAACACACATGGACAATTCATCTTAGACTTCTCCACTGAGAAAAATGACATGAAAGCCTCTCCACCCCCTAAATAGTACAACTTGGCAGAAGGACAACCATAACTGAGATGAGCACACAGCTGAAGAGTTTTTCCAAACGTACTGGCTGTCCTGCCCTACTGCAAATGGTGAGTTTCTCCCTTTGAATTAACATCTGATAAAGACTAGAATGAATTAGTCCATCCACAGAACTGAAACAGCACAGAAACAGGCGCCACAGAGACATTTACATAATTACCTAATGTGCAAGGTCACAATGCACTGTACTAAATATTCCATGTATTGTAAACAGGCAATTTCTGCAGAACAAAAGCATGGGCAACATTGTTTTGCTCACCTATTATAGTGACCTCATTAAGAGCTTCATTACAAGAACAGGACATGTGTTTAGAGAAGAAAATAATACAAATTTTGTCCTTTGCCAGCATGACTGGAGGCATGGTGGTGGCCCTGCTTTCCATTACGTTCAACAGATCTGTGATGTCTTTTGGTCAAAGTTTCTGTATTAATTAGCTGCTTTCAGAAAATGTTTAAAATTTTACCACTCCCATCCTTTGCAGTACACTTCAGTACTCCAGGCTCTCAATGCCCTTCAGCAAGCCACTCCTCCTCACAGGCCATCACCTCTCCATTCCTCAAACATTCTCACACCATGGTTTCATTTACAGAGGGCTCGTGTTTCTGTCATCTGGCCACCACATTGGTGGCAAGGTTTTAAAAAGGATAGAATAAAGCAGAGCTTGTCCCTCTCCACCAGCCAATATGAAGCCCATACTGGCACTCAGCAGGCAGCCTCTACATCAACAACCAGTCAGTAATCTCTGAGGGCTAAAACCAGCAAATGATCTCCTTGTTTCTGAGAAAGGCTTTAAACAGAGTTGAGACTATATCAAGAACCAGAAAAAGGCCTATTGAAAAAGAAGGAGGGAACAAAAAAGCCCCCATCAACTACATGTGTGATAAAACTAAGGCAACACAAAATCCCAGCTGACATGCAGGAACCACAGATTTATTCATCCTCCTTCTGTGAAGCTCCTTGGTTTACAGCTGCTCTTGCAGCCTCTCTTAACTCCAGGTACTGACTGGCTATGCTGGCACCACACCTGAAAGTAGATGATAAATTTACTGATGCCCATATTTCTGGGTTGGTTGCTGCACATATTGCTACAGCCAGCCCTGATGTTCAGATAGAAACTCCCAGTTCCTGGCCAAGCAACTGGGGCTGCTGGAGCAGCAGGGTGTTCAGCCTGACCTTGCGAAGGCATGGATCCATGCAGTCTGTGGGTCCAGGTTTGCAGTGCTTTAGTAAATGTGCTGATTGACTGTTCTTGGCTGGTGCAACTGCATCATACATCTACTAATGGCAGCACAGTGGAAGTTTTGTCACTCACAGTCATACTTTCCTGTTACAGCAGTCAGGAAGAAAAGACAGCTAATGGGGAGAGCCATAATATGTCTGTGTGAAATTAGTTAACACAGGCAAAAACTACATAAGAAGAGGATGCATAACTCCAATATGGTCGAAAGCTTTTGCAGAAATGAAAACTCTTGACTGGGAGCTTATTATCTCTTTATTATTATACTCTTATTGTCTCCCATTCAGTTTGAGACTGCAAGCAGCTACGACTGAAGACACCAGTTGCTTCATGCTAGAAGTAAATTCTGCAATGATAATAAGTGATACCTATGGCATTAGTGTAAAATAAAAATCTTTGAACAGACTAAAAGGAAATTTCCAAAAGTAGGCCTTATATCAGCAAAAAACAAAAATACCATAGGGTGCTCCATTACTCCCTCAGCCTGGAGTCTACTTTCTTCTTCTAGCAAGCAGAGCCATAAAACAGTAAAAAAATCCCAAAATCAGATCCCATGATATTTCTAAATAGGTGCTAACAATCTGGAAATGAGCCTCAGCTGGATGTTTAGTAAACAGCTACTGGAACAAAAATCATGTGTGACACAACCCAAGCACAATACAAGCATTGATCTTACCATCTCAACATGATTCACAGCCTACCGCATTACACAGCTCCTTTATCAGTTATCAAAGATGGAAAAAGGAGGTGTGAGCACAGACTGGAAAGAGTTAATTATTAAAAAAGGCAAATAAGTATTAAAAGAAGCAATAAATTGGAGAACTGAAACAAATCTTGTAATTTTCAGATTAAAATAAATTAACATGGTCTGAAAATTAAAAACATCCCAGATTAAAACTCAGTCAGCCACACCATTAGTACATTCCTCCCAACTGAGTGGTCTGAGGAATTTATACATTTGGCATCATATAAAATGTGCTATTCCTGGCAGGACTTCGAAACAGGGGAAGTGAAAGGGCCAGCAAGACAGGCAGAGCAACAGGGCCAGCCTCAAAGGAGGCTGGGGAAGGAGCCATAGGGTTGCCCTGGCAAATTTTAATCACAAACTAAATGTTGTCTTTCATGACTAAGTAAAAGCACATTACACTTAAATGCATTATTCACCTTTCCAAGTCAAACCCCTTGCTGCTCACCCGCTCCTTTCTTCTACATAAATAGCTAAGAATCTTTCACTCACTTTCAACATATTCATTAAGGACACAATGACACAACCACACAAGGACACAATCCTCAGGAGTACAGGTGCTAATAAACTACCTGCACAACACAGCTCGCTGCTGCATGTCCTGGCTGCAACTGCCATTTCAGCCATTCTGAGCACCACTACGAGCTATTTGCTGGCATTAAGCATTTTATGTCCCAAACCCAGAGCATCAAAGAGTGTTAACAAGATGTGCTAATCAGCCTGCCCTTTGATTAACCTACAGCTCTGATACATGTTGTGATTTGTAGGAAATACACAAGTTTAGTCATGCAATATTTCTGGGTGACAACATACAGACTTTTCTTGTTCATTTAATTAAAAAGTGCAGAAGCCATGACTAGGCAGAGAAGCTCCTTTTATGAGGTTTGACATGGAGCAATTCTGAACTACAAAATACTAAATCTTTTCCTTTTTCCATGATAAGGCAACACTTTTTTTTTTTTTTTGGGGGGGGGGGTACGACAATAAAACACCGAAACCATAGAAAATTATTTTTCCACAAGGAAAAGCAGCTTTAAGCACAAGATTATCTTCTACCGACCAGGCACCTGGTCCTCCTCAGGGGGTGGAAAGACTTGGGAGGTGTCTGTCACACACAGCAAAAAGGTAGAGGGCAAAGATAAACCAAACAACGTAACAAAATAATAGAGACTCCCAAACTACCAGTAGGGATTAGACAAAAGGACTCTTGCAAATGACCATGTTTTCCCACAGCAACAGCATCTACATAGGAAACAAAAAATTTCTTGGTTGGGCTTGATTTTTCTGATGTTCTGAGCATTCACTGCAAGTATTGTGATTCTTCCAATTTTTAGGAAGGACTCCCACATCTTAGAAAACAAGGCAACTCACACCTTGCTTTCTAAGGTATACAAAAGAAGTCCTTTACTGAATTCCTGGGTGAAAGGAAAAGAAAGATTACAATGTTACTGGCATCTGTTCAAAAAAGCTAAACGGCAGGGGATATTAAATGCACCAACTCCATCACACAACCCCAATAATTCACTTCATAGATCAATCTCATCAACCCAAGTGCTTAAGTCAGCCTTCATGGGTTACTGTCAGACATTGATTTGTGCCTCTACAATAGAAGATCATTATTCCTGTCACTCATTTAGGACCAGAGAAGTGAGAGTTTGACTGCAGGGCAATCATTCACTCCAGCAAAAGAGGGAGAAATGCTATACTGTGCTTGGGAACAGGGTTGTTCTGCTTCTCTATGGTTAACTAAGTTGCTGCCCAAGATAACGTTGGGCCTAAAGACTATTTGTTACCGAACGCTGTGTTATGCCTAGGTGTTTGCTTCTATTCCAAAATGTATTCAAGAGAGATGAGCCACCTCATGACAGTGGCTCATAGTGGTCGTGGGTGCTGGCAGGGAGGGAGGGAGAAGAGCTGTGGGTTAGGAACTGAATGTAAATTCAGTTGCAGAAGTGCACATCAGAAAATATTTTGGAACCAGTTCTCCAGCTTCTCCTGACATAGACAAAGAAACAAACAAACAGAAAAAAAAAAACAAAAAACAAAATACCTGCCTCAGAAGACAAACAAGGAAACCTGTACCACTGGAGTAAGAAACTATTCTCTGGTTTCCTTCTGCATCCCAGCCACAATGGCTCTGCAGACCCTTTGGCATACCTGGCATTACGTCCCACCCTGCTCTCTCAGTTTCCTGAAGATCATAAGAACAAGTTTGATTTGCAGAAGATAGAACAGATGTAGAAACAAAAAATCCTTTAAGTTTAGAGGCTAGGGAATCTATGCACTTTATTATTCCCAAAAGCAAGGAAAGGCGAATGCAGCGTGATGAATCAGAGCTTCAATGCTGATGTAAAAGCAAAGACACTAAGAAGAAAGGAAGGCAGTGATAACAACCAAAGAAAGAATTTCTCTAGATTTCACACATCCTCATGTTGCCCACTTCCTTTGCACTCCCTTAATTGAATTTTGTCCATCTGAATAAGCATGTGTAATGGGAACTCAGCTCACAACCTTGCTCCCTTTACCATATCTTGCATTTAATAGAAATGTGCAACCCATGGAAGCCCAGATATTAACCCATTTGGGTGGAGTGACTATTATCACAAGCCTCATATTTTTCCTAAATCTCCAGCTGCTGGAACTGTAAGACTCTGTGAGAATATCCAAGGGCCTGACTTGCAGGATTTTTGATTTGTTTGTTTTAGAAGACATCTCATGTTCTCATGCTTGTGGAGAAAAAACAAAAATAAGTTTTTAGAAAATAAAAAGCTTGAAAAAATGACTTGCGAGCTCCTTAAAGGCTCAGAAACCAGAAGAGGAGAAAAAGAACACTTTGCTTTTTTTAAAAAAAAAACAAACATGATTCGTCTAAGCTAGTTTCTTGACTTCAAATTCTTCGTGGTATTTATTCCACAATACTTTCCCTCCAACAGCAATTTTTTTTCAGAATGCAATTATTCCTGATGAAAGTGATGGATTATAAGGCTCATTCTTTCTGTAGCTTTACTGACAGTGATCATCTACATAGAATCATAGGATCATAGCATGGTTAAGAAAGGACCTTAAGACCAGCTAGTTCCAACCCCCCTGCTATGGGCAAGGACACGTCACACTAGACCATCTCGCCCAAGGTCCTGTCATAGAATCATAGAATAGTTAGGGTTGGAAAGGACCTTAAGATCATCTAGTTCCAACCCCCCTGCCATGGGCAGGGACACCTCCCACTAAACCATCTCACCCAAGGCTTCGTCCAACCTGGCCTTGAACACTGCCAGGGATGTAGCATTCACAACGTCCCTGGGCAACCCATTCTGGTGCCTCACCACCCTAACAGGAAAGAATTTCCTCCTTATATACAATCTAAACTTCCCCTGTTTAAGTTTTAACCCATTACTCTTTGTCCTGTCACTACAGTCCCTAATGAAGAGTCCCTCCCCAGCATCCCTATAGCCCCCCTTCAGATACTGGAAGGCTGCTATGAGGTCTCCACTCAGCCTTCTCTTCTCCGGGCTGAACAGACACAACTTTCTGTCCAACTTGACTTTGAACACTGCCAGAGATGGAGCAGAGCATTTCCCACTTCTTTAGGCAACCTGTTCCAGGGCCTCACCACTCTCACAGAAAATAACTTCTTCATTTAATGAGTTCAAGGTCATTTCTCTTCCATGCATATAAGCAAATGTTAAAACTATTTCATGTGTTAGTTTAAACCATGGTGCCAGAGATGAGGGAGAGAGACATGGATCTGCTATCCCAAGAATTTTTAAATAAAATATAAAAAAGGTAACAAAATATTTCAAGGGAAAAAAAAAAAAAACACAACAAAACAAAACACCACCACATTGCCTAATTTTTTTTTCATTACTTTTTAATGGCAATTTCAAATTATTTTCTGACTGTGCTTTAAGTCTCATCACATGGTTTATGGAAGTTTATTTGGTTTTGAAAATGCCCTTTTGAACTAGAATAGTAACTTCATGATGCAATGTGTTTTGCATGCACTGCACCATGCAGCATGCTAGCAAGACCACCAGCTGCATTCCCTCCACCAGAAGAGTAAGATTAGTCATCAGAACTCACTTTCTTCCTAGCTGTTATAAAAGAAATTAAGATATACTTTGTCCGGCTCTAACATGTTGATGTTTCCATTGAGAAAAAGAAAACATTTTTCTCTAAACATTTTCCAGCTTCAGGAGTCTCAATTTACAGAACTGAAGCCCAAGAAGCAACACAGAATCATCAGTAATAAAGATGAGCAAGAGAGACAGAATGAAGTGCAAGCAAGAAAAAGCATGTGTGTGTGTATGTATTATTATATTAAACTATGCATAAGCACAGCTTGGCCAAATTAATTTTACAGTTAAACTCCAATTACTGAAACACAGTTACATGGAGTTAATTAAAAAATACCTCCTAATGATGCTCGCTGAGTAAAGCATACTACAGCTATATAACGATAATGGAAACATTTGCCGAAATTCACTCAGACCATTGTGCTAGCTAAATAGGATATCTATTAGAGAAGAAAGCAGAGGGGTGCACTGCCATCTCACTGTTATGCGGCAATCCCAGGAAATCCATCTGGCTAAAGTTCACTGAGCTGCTTAAAAAATAAAAAGATTCAGCCATTTTAAATGCACTGCTCTCCCTTCTCCGCAGCATGAGATGCTACTGACCATAGGTGGAAGAGCTATAACAGAATGGGAAGAAGCCCTGGCTTCTAACAGCACAAAGACTCTTACGAAAAATTCTTAAAAAATCTTCTCTATTTCACCTGCAAGAACACTTCATGATTCCCAAGAAAACCTTATTGTTAACATAGCTTTGCCTGAATGCTAAAGCCAGTGATTAAGCCCAAACTTTGCTACGCATTTGCAATACCACAGAATGATGCAAGAGCTAGTTTAAAAAAGAACAAGTACCTGCTCTTGAAGCAGCCCCAATTTTTATTGTTTTTCTAACATGTCTAAAGAATTAATTGCTTTCATTTTCAGGGCAGTGACTTCTCCAACCAAAGGAAGGAAGGAAGATATTGTTTCCTTTGGCATTCTTTTGTATCAGAAGATTTACCAAACAGCTGTTACGTAGAACTTGTCATGGTGATTCATTTTATTGCATGCAAGCCCCTCATACTGCCTCAGTTAACTATTCCAACTACAAATGAGTCATGGAACCCCTGAATGGGGTGTTGTGTAGGGAAGGCTGAATTCTCCACCAAAAGAGTTCCAAGGAAAAAAAAAAAAAAGAAGAAATCCTACCACCATTACTTGAGGGGAGGGGGATAAAAGAAAAAGAATATATGAATAAATAACATGGAAGTACACAAAATCCGTGCCCTTTTGAGCGCAGCTGTTCTACAGCATTTATAAAGTCTCTAGTTACATAGTTAAGGCCATTTCCCCAAGGAAAGAAATACACTGTATTGCACAATATGGGAATATGCACACATCATAGGGAATATGTGTTGACTTATCAGCAGTGAGAATAAAATAAAATGAAAAAAAAAATAATCATCAATCTACAACAATTCTAAGCTGACAACCAACCTGATCAACCTGATGCTGTCAGAAAGTCTGCATGGAAATGATTACACTGGAGTCAGAATTCTTACAATGCCAAGATTCAAATTACCATGTCAGACATCTACCTCTGCACAACAAATTTTACCTCTTTGAAGCAGTTACGTGGATTAGAGAACAGACTATTATAAACGGCAGACACCAAGTAAATCATTGTCCTTGCTCAATTCTGAAATAGAGAACAAGCTGTTCCGCTTTGCTCTGAACTTTTCATCCACGTTCAGCATGTGCATTGACTCTGTGTGTTATCTCTTGACCTATCCATTCCTGCACACAGATGTGAAGACAAGAAGTTAAATAACAATTACACTGGCATTAAAAGATGACCAGCAAAGCAAGTATGTAGGAAATTTATCAGGTACAGCATACTGGTGGAGCAGAGGCATAACATGGCCATATAGAGTTGTTCAGTTTAAACTGCATTAAAACCAGAGAGCACAATTTTCCATTGAATTCAAAGCAATCCATGGGGGGTAAAGCTCTTTATTTTTTTTTCTTCCTTGGGGCAAAAATAAACAGCCAAACCAGCAGCAAACTAAGTGGGAAGTCATCTTTTCCACCTCTGAAGATGGGCATATACAAACACATAACCAAAGGCACAGTCTTTTAAGACTTAAGACTACATCTTCTCAGCCTAATGCAGTGTGGTACAGAGCTAGTTAAAATACCTAAAACAGTATAACTGAAGAGTGAGCCAGACTTCATTTGCTCAGCCAGAGAAAAGTCATATTGCTTCTAGTAAGGAAACCAGCTGAGATTTACCCATGTCTCAGTGTGTACGTATATTTCTTTGGCATCATACAAATACCATAAACAACTATCTTACTCCTGTGTTTATTTCCTTCAGATTTATTCACACGAGTCATCCCATCTGTTGCAAAACCAGGTTTTCTGTGTAACATTTACAGCTGATCCCAGTGTGACAACTTCATTGTGAAAATGAAAAATCCCTGCTTTCCAGTTCAAGACAGTAAACCATTAGTCAGAGCAATCTCCTGGCAGTAAGAAACCACTGATTGAGTTTTTACTCCACCCAATTCAAAGGTCAGAGAGTAGTTTTCCATCCTACATTACTCTGTACCACACAGACCAGGAAGCTGAACCAAGTCTTCCACATTTCAATCCAGTCTCTTAACTGCCTACCACACATCTGCACACGCACGTGCACATACTTTCTCTCTCAATTTCTTCAGAACTCTCTCATACTTATTCCCCCCCCCCCCCGAAAACATTACAAAAACTCACGAGTTGTACAAAAGATTCTGGCTCTAAAAAGAAAAAACATTTCAACAAAATTCCAAATCCAAGTTTTCTGAGTAACGCTAGTATTGTCAGCAATTCCAAGATAACAAAACCGAAGTGCACTGGCAGAGTAAAACTAGTAATACAAGACCATGAGCTAATTAGGATGGGAAACAGATTAAGTTTTAATTAAGTCTGTGGTATTAAGCCTGTATTGCTCAGCGGTTGTGAGGTTTCAGGTGGTGTTAGATCTGTAGTCTCCACTGGTACACTGGCATGCATCTAAAGCAAAATCTATGCATGCAAAAAGGTTGCACCAACATTTTCAGGAGCGCAAAGAAGAGTTAATGAAAAATGGACATAAATTTTAACATAGCCTGTTTTTTAAGCTGTCAGGAGAAAAAAGCATTCTGTTTAGAAAGCCATTTTTCTCCCATTGACTGTGGGGAAGGCAAAAGGAAAGAGTAAGGAAAAAAAAAAACAAATCAGAAGTCACATTCCTACTCTTTTGCCTTCTTGAATGAAGCCATTATGAAGCTGAAAAGGAGATTTAATTAAATCAGTTCCACTTACCAACCAAACCCTACCTGTTTCTTTGCCAGAGACACCATTCCTCCTTGTTCCCAAAGGGGTGCTGGGAGGAGGGAGAGAAGAGCAGAAAAACTGGATTTTGAAAGCAGGAAAGCAGAGGCTGTTTTTACTTTCTGTTACCCACTGAGAAAAATAGTGGGAAAAAAACAGTGATATCTAGGCATTCATTAGTGCCAAGATACCACTGTTACAACTCTTCTCATGAGGATGCAGAACTCTTGGACACTATAAATATTCTAAAAGGGCTTCTGCTGAATTGTACTTTCACAGCAAAAGCTGGACCAGGTCCAAGAAGAACCATGAAACTGAGACTTTCTGTATATTGCAGCCATTAAAATATGCAGTAAGTTAAATGACTGCAAGGAAACCCTGTACTGTGGTAGCCCTTGCTAAACCTCATAACCATCTCTTTCTCCTCAGCTGTTGTATAAGGGGAGAAAAATTACTACCCACTGAAAATTAAGAATCAACTTCTTTAAACAGATGAGTCAGCAGATGTAAACTTCAGCAAAGTTAATTCCCCAAGCTGCTGACATCACCACACACAGAGACCACCTAGGGATTACTGCAAGCATGCTACCGTCTTGAAAAACTGGGGTAAAGCAGAACAATCCCCATGATGGTAGGTGGTGATTTACTGTGATTCTACTGAGGGTAACAGAGCCTCTAGTTACCTCACGTATTTCAAGTCCTATGTATTTTGTTCCTCAGAAGTTTTCACGTAGCATCAGCTCACGTCTAGCTGCTTTTGCCAATGTGTTTGGCCTTGCTCCCATACCCTGAGCAGACAAAATGGGTCTTAGCCCTGTCTGGGGCTCTGCAGTAGCTGCTGACAGCAAAGAGGAATCCACTTCTGAAATGGCACAAGTCACTGCCACTGCTCAGAGGCACGCAGCCAACAGCAGCATTCACCCACCACTTTGAGGTGGCTCGTGTATCACCAGTGATCAGCAGCTGGGGAACCTTAACTGTCACATTATATTGCCCTAATTTGGATTTTTGCAGTGAACTAAAACAGCACTGTAGTCAATCATTTGGATTAGGGAAAGAAGGAAAACACAATGCTCTCAATATGCTTGCTGTAGATAATATTAAAAACATGCAAGTGCATCATTCCCCACACCACAAAAAAAGAAATGCCATTATTAAAATAATTTGCTGATAAAACACCTACGGTATAAGTTGGGCTTGACGGGAGCCGCCTGTGTAGGCCCACTGTCAGGGACGGAGCTGTGAAACCACGCACACAATGTGCCTTGCCAGACCCCCAGAGCAGCACCAGGCAATGACGCAGCGCCCCACAACCTGGCTCTGCCCCAAGTTTGACTTCTGCAGGAGGAGAGGGAAATCCAAGGTCACCCATCCCTGAACCTCTGTGGGCTGCCTGAGCTTCACAAAGCTCAACAGTTGCCCAATTTGATAATAAATCATGCTGCCATCTCTGCTCTGACATTACAATGTAGGTTCACATTCACTGCTGGACACATACCATGCCACAGCAGGATGCCAATTCTTATGAACAAAAGATCCAGCTAGTTAAACAGAAAAATAAATCTCAGCTGCTAATAGGAGAGAAGTGAATTTTCAGTCTAGATATCTGCAACATTTCTTAGGATTTTTATTTAAAGTTTGGAATCGTTCAGATCTAGAAGAGTCCTGTTATACCAAGGTAAATCCACAGCTATGTTAGAAAGAGGCATCTGGCTTACTAATAAAATACTCTGCATTTTGCACTCTACCTAAATGTCACTGTAGAGGAAAATCTCATCGCGGCAATACCTACAGCCTTAACAAATTCCATTGACAGTAAAAACTTAATACCATTTTACAGACACAGAAAATGATGTTTGTAGTATGGGCAATACCTATAAACTGGGAAAAGATCTCAGCAAACTGTTCTTTCTATTTCTTTAAACAAAGAGGAGAAAAAAGTACATGAAGGAGCTGCTATCTGTTTTGTAGATTAAGGTGACACTGACAAATGAACATTCATTTTGCCAAAAATTCAAAGAATTAACAAAGTTAACAGATACTCAATGTATTACACCTTGCCACTGACTTTATAATGAGAACCACTGTCCTTAACCATGAAAATCAAAAAGTCAATCTGACTTGGAAACAGATCACTGTGCATTTTACTATAAGCCATAAACAGAAAAAAGGTTTTTCTAACATATAATATAACGGACAAAAAGCAATTTTTTCCATCTGACTATCTGTCTTTTGCTATTTGTGTCTTTTATAGCAAATACACTATTAATCACTTTCCCAATAGGCATTCAGTGCCATCCCAGTGTGTAGCCAGTTCATATTTGAAGTGCCTGTGCAAAACATGGATTACCTGAGAGAAAAGCTCATCCCCAAATGGAACACAAATTGGAGTTTGACTATGTAACTATATAGGCGAAAGAAATTGTCATAAGATTCAGCACAGATGATTATACACGCCTAACCGAGTTTGAAAACAAGCCCCGTGGTGTTTTAGGTTAGGACACTGATCTTCACAGCTATATGGGAATCTGCAAACAGAATAAAAATGAACAAGATGACAGTACTAGGCTACTCCGGCAGGGCTGTGTCAAAAGCCCCATGCTGTATTTACCCACAAGTCACATTAACAGATGTTGTTGATCCTTTTGACATTTCAAACAAATATGTATGAACTGTCACAAGGTCTCCAGTAAACTGACGTGGTTAACATTAAGAATATTAGTTTCAATTTTTCCTAATATAGAAAACCTTAGTCCCCCCTTCCTGATGCACTTCTGCATGCTGTCCTGCAAGGGGACGAAAAAAGGTAAGGAAACACACAGTTACCTAACATGACTTCAAACAGAAATCCTCTGTTCAGATGTAAAAACTAGGAAGTGTTTTCAAAAACGTTGCAGGCTACCAGGACAGCTGATGGGAGGAACAGCAGGATTCACACTGAATGTTGGTGTCACTTCTGAGCTGTCACATGGTGTATCATGGAGATAAACACTGCACATGTGAAATAATTATCAGTTACTTTAGGCTGTCAAACATTTCAATGAAACATTGTCATCTCAGAGGCAGACAAGTAAAATAACTGTGTTTATGCAAGTCTACAGTCATCCAAAACACACCTCATGAAATCCTAGGTTCTCAAGAGGGGATGGAGGGAAAAGATAGAAAGCACCCTTCATTTGCCCTTACCACACACTGAAAGTTCATGACAAACCCCTTAATGCCACATTTTGTGCCCACTTTGTGCAGTGTACCTACCTAACACTGCTAACGTAATACAAATCCCTACACCACAGTGTGCAATGTGTCTGGGTCTTCAAAAACTTTGTTATTTTAGCTGGCAAAGACAAAATGAAACTAAAAAAGAAATACAGTCACACATACAGAGCCTCAGCTCTGCAGGCAGGCTAGGCTGGGCCCATGTTTTGGTTATCAGATGGAGAAGATTCAAAGTCTACTATGGAAACCATCTGTTGCCAGTGTGGCACTAACTCCATTAGTTTGTAACATGGACATTTTGGAAACTTAATTGTGTTTACATCCACTATGGGGATGCCAGATAGTTGTATCCCCCAGGGCAACAGCACAGGTGTACCTGCGTGCTTAAAACTCACACAGGGACCCCGCTATCCCTGCTGAGGGACATGTCCAGCCTCTTCAGGACATCCTCCTTGCTCTCCTTAACATAGAGAGGAGCATGTGTGCAGAAGCTTATTCACGTTCATCAGGAACTGGTGTCCTGTGACTGTGTGATGCTCGCCACAAGAAGAGACATCAGTGAGCCCTTCCCCTGACGCTTTGAGAAAGAAACTGCTTAAATTTCTCCATGCTATACCAGCCACTGCAACCCAGCACATGATGTTCATTCACAAGCCCCATCCATTTTAGTAGCTGCTTTATCTTTAGGAGTAAGACAATGAATCCTTAGAAAAAAACATATGGGTCTTATGCGTTTCTCCCAGAGGTACAATTCTTCTCTTCAAATAGTTAAATCATGACAAACCTTATACAGACGCAGCTCCCATGGTGAAAACATGCTAACCACAAATACACTTACCTTTCACAAAAGGGGCTTAATCATCACTGATACTATTACATCTACATTAGGTAAATGCATTGGTAAGAGAGGAGTTATTTATCTATAAAGGGAGAACTAAAGTACTAAGACACATGTGCACAGTCTTTAGCTAAGCCCTTTCTCTTCTTCCAAGCCTCCTCCCTGTACATTTTCTTTCAGCCTTTTTCATTCACCTTTACCTCTCCCTCCAGAATGCTATTTTTTCTTCAAAAGTTTTAAGAGGAAAGACAGAAATACATTCATGTTCCACATGATGTGCCCAGACTGGTCATTATTCTGCTTCTGTCCCCATCACAGAATCACAGAATACTAGGTTGGAAGGGACCTCAAGGATCTGGTCCAACCTTTCTAGGCAAAGCAGGACCTAAACTAGATGTCCCAGAACCCTGTCCAGACAAATATGCAGTGTTCAACACAAAAATTGAGGTAACTGAAGCCCTGTCCATCAGGAGACTCAGTTTCTCAAAGAGAAGGTATCCAGATAAGTACCACCTGTCCAGATCATTTCACACACAGGAATGTTAAGTATTAGCCAATCTTGCAATGATAAATTGCCAAAACAAAGTAATCTGATTTTAACTAGCAGTTGTCCTGGAAAAAAAACGTGTAACTTGGTAAGATGGTATAACTTACTTTCTTTAGGCAGCAATTGAACTGTAAAGCTAATAAGCTATGATTTGTGTACTTTTGGAGTAATTTCAATTCCTTAAGTGAAAGCCAAACCCTCCAGGCCTTTTATCAAGCTCTAACTTTGAACAGAATTCACCACCCTATCAGAGACCATATGATAAAACTGTTTCCACACACACACCCTAAGTGCAGTTAAAAAGCTCGGTGTACACTGGCCACAGAACTGTAGCCCAGAAACCCTTCCTGCTTATCTTTTGCTGCGGTGACATGCAGTCACGGCCACATCAGTACCTAACACTGTGCCTGAAAGTAACGAAATGCCTGGATTTCCTGTTTAAGTATGGGCAAGTCACCTACCTGGTCTACACCAGAATTAACTCACGTCTAAAAGGGCAACATCTGCTTGCAGTACACTGCACAGTGCTCAAGACAGGGACTGCTGACCACCACAAGCAGTGCAAACCCTGACAGATGGTGCCTTGACCTGACCTGGTACCTCCAGAGTTTTTCTGGTTATATCAGTGCCTTGCAAGCACAATGCCTTTGTAGGTTAAGAGCGAGCTGATAAACATGACAAACATGTAGCACAGAAGCCAAGCAGGAAATCTGAGGTTGAGAGCAATGAAGTCAGTCAAATGAAGACTTCTGGAAGGGCTCTTCAGTTCTGGAAAAGCTAATAGATTTTCAACATGACCGCAAATGGCCAAGAGCTGCCTTCTCCCAATACTTAACATCTAAACCACTAGCAGTAATAAAAAGGAAATATTTTTGTGAACTAAAACATGGAAAACAGAATTATTTATTTAAAAAAAAAAAAAAAGCTAGTGTCTGTTTCTGGAGGCCTGATTTTCATTAATGTAATATTTCTGTTAACAGCCTTGTCTATACAAGGCATCTGTAGAAAGTTTTTATTGTTAACTTAATAGTGAAAATCTAATACAGGTTCTATTTGAATTTTCCTATTAAACTGACGTCAATGGCAGTCTGAGAATCAGATTGTTACAACCCAGACTATGAAACAAACATGCAAGTCATATGCTATAAATGTAGCCATTGCACACTGGTAAGTGTGTTTTAACAGTTTTAATCAGGTCTCTGGGTAAAGCCAAGATACACTTGGCATAGAGACGAGGGGAAAAATTATAAAAATGTAGATGTTATTACTTGGAAAGTCAATTATAATTTATTTCCAGGAAGACTGAAAAAAATGGAATACATACACAGAATTGCACTTGTGGAAGCTTATGCACAAATACTGGAGCCTGATCAAGTCACTAGAGCTCGATGTCTTCATCAGCACTTGCCACACAATAGACTAAAAGTGAGCCATCTTCCCTGTAAGGCTACCTCCCAGGAACGTATTTGTGGCACACAGATCCCAGAAAGGAAGGGGGAATGAGGGGAGCCTATGGTAATATTGAAGCAGCAGAAGGGACCACATAATTGTCAGGAAATTTGAACATTCCACCTGGGATTTCCATCAACGGGGTCCCACACCTCATCAAAACCCTTACGTGCTTTGGAAGAAACTCACCCTCCCCAAAGTTTCAGATTTTTAGAGGCCGGCAGAAAAACAGATAAAACAAATAAATCATCAAGTGGTAAGAGGGAGCTGTGGTGGAAAGAGAGATGGCTGGGATGGCCTTCTTTGCCTCTCACATGTCAGTCTCTGGAAATCTGCTGGTTATCAGCACGGGGTCCCTGCAGCTGTCCCTGCACCAAGGATGCTGCGGAGCCTTCTGCCAAAGCAGGCATGCCAGGGTGCACCAAAAAGCACAGCACCCTAGTACGTGCTGATCTCTTCTCTTGCCAGAAGCCATGATAAGATCAAAGGGAGCTTAGAAGATCAAACAGAAAGTAAACACACATACACACGCTGTATTATTTGCAATTGTTTATTGCTACCAAAGAGGGCCTGAACCCTTATCAGATTTCAAAACCTTTTAGACATGTGTAAGACGGGTGAATCAAGAGTAGAAAACCAGCAGGTTTATGTAATTTTTCACGTAGAGGTGGATTACATGGTCACATTTTCAACTCAAACAGAAAGGAAAAGCAGTGGAGTTTTGTGTTAATTATGAAATTAATTTGACCATTAGCCAAATTACAGATTCTTTTAACAACAAGAAATCCAGTGGGGTAAAAGTTGTCTCCTCCTCCGACCTATGAGAGGTTTCTACAGCCTGCAATAATGAGGTTTGAAATCAAACAAGTTTTTTAAATTAAAACCAAACAATACTAAACTGCCTTTAGTAAAAAAAAAAAAAAAAAAGATAAACTACAGTTCCCAGAACTTCAGCCCAATTCTTATTTGATGCTGAAGAGGCTGGAAATTATACATGACGTTAGAAAACTAAATTCTCTCCTCAGAAATATTTTTCAAGACTCTTAGCAATTCTAACCAGCTCAGGTTTGGACAACAGATTAGTGAGAGATTGGCACTGAAGGATAATGAGCCCTACTGATCTGCAGATTGACTCCACAACTTGTTAAGAGTTGTAAAGTAGGTATGCTTTATTCAGCACTAAGGCGCATGGGGGTTGTTCCTCCAAAAGCATGCGCACCTCCCTTTGACACTCAGTTCGTTTATATTACATATAATGATTATCTACACATGAGATTGCTTCACGCCTAATACATATGTAAAACCTATTCCCGTCTAGTATTATAATTAGTTTTCTGGCATTCATCCCATTGGTGCGCCTGCACAGTGCCTCCTGGTGGTGGTTGTTAGGGGGTTGTGAGGATGAAGGTCTGCAGTTCCTCTTCATCACTGCGAGTAACCTCTTGCTTTCACGCAGACTCAAGAGGGTTTTGGCTCCTATCCAAACTTCAGGTTCCGCACAAGCCGGTTTTATGTATCTTAAAGCAGAAACTTGTCAAGTTTGCAAATTGCGTTACTCTGGCTATCTTTTGTTCCTTTTCTTTCTAAAGATACTATTTGAACATGAATGTCTTAAATGTTAAGCCATGAATCTTATCTACTACAATTCTGCCTAGCAGCTGTAACTCCTACAATTCTGCTTCACCATTCTAGCAACTTTGACTCCTACGGTTCTGCTTCACTAAGCACAGCGACTGCTTAAGCAAGCAGGTACAGTGTTAACCCTTTATTTCCCGGTATCACTATGATACCCATACTGCATGTTAGAGTAAGATCAAGGAACGGCAATGCCAATGCAGGCACAGGATACCTGCTGCTGACCTGATCTCTGTCTGGAAATTAGTGACATGCTGTAACACTGTGCTGGAAAATAGTGATGGGTGTTGCTCTTTACAGAGATGGCAAGACTGGATGGGGCTTTGAGCAACCTGGTCTAGTGGAAGGTGTCCTTGCCCACGGCAGGGGGGCTGGAACTAGATGATTTTTAAGGTCCTTTCCAACTCAAACCATTCTATGATTCTGTCAATGCTGCGGTAGAGGACGAAGATGCTTAAGTCCCCAACCCATCTCTCTGCCTTATAAATCTACATTGGTAAAATGCAAATAACCAACATTCAGAAGAAAGTTGTTTACTCAATGCAAAAATAAAAATATTCAACTTCCTTTCAGCAATAACCTTCTGAGGTGCTGTAGGCACTGAACTTGTTACCCATCACAGCACATGGGAATGCAGCCTTGTGATTATATGCCTATGGACATTTGCTTTGCACAGAGCACCGGGCTTCCTGTGCAAGGCTGGAAAGATCCCAAGCATGATTTATGGTATATTGTTACACCACCGTCTAGACGTGACTACCTAGCTCAGGAACTGATAACAGCAAGCCCATGACAATACAAGCTCAACAGAAGCTAACATATCCTGCCAACACTGCAGTCGGCATACCACTCCAGGACAAAACCTCTCTTGCATACAACCTCCTCCACAGATTGGTCTCCTTTTCCCAACCTGCTCAAGGTGAGGGAAATGCAAACTGAACTTTTGGAAGCTGTGATATAGCTTCCACAATCTTCCCTGTATCAGCTATGGGGATTTTACAGTCCCTTTGTGACTTTGCCCAGCTGCAACAGGGATGGACTACTCAAGTTATAACTACAGCTAGCAAACTGAGTCCAAGCTGGAGCTCATTCTGCAGTCATCTCATCTGCACACCAGGAAAGTGCTGGGTGCCTGCTTCAGGGTCTTGGAAAGGATTTGATGGCTTACTTTTGCCGTACCAGTAAATGCCATTGCCTAGCCAAGACACAGCTCACTTTACTTTGGCAGAAGACTTTGCACGAGGATTAGCAACAGCATCAAGAGGACTTTCGTGCTTGGAATATGTGTAGCTACACCTGGGCTTCTGTTGACAGAATTATGCTGGTAAGAGTGGAGGGAGAGAAACGGCTTCCTGACCAACCCAAATATGCCAGCAAAATCAGTAAGCGCAGGGTCAGGCTTCAGAAGAAACCACACTGCAATTCCTGGCACCCGTTGTTATAGTGGAAATTTCAATCACAATAACCTGCAGTAATTAAATGGACCACGGAAGGACTTTTGCCCTCAGGGAAGGGATAAAAAGAATAATATTTCCTTCAACAAGCTGGAGTACATCCAGCACCGCCACAACTGTGCAGGACTGGGTGTAGCAGTATCAACATCTCACGCGACAGCCACTGGCAAGAAAACCAGCTACAGAGGTGTGGGAAATCTGAGCATTTTTAATTTTCTCGTCAGTCACGCAGCTTTTCCTTGATATCTGAAGATCCTGGTCCAAGGCAGAGAGAACGAGTCAACACTGCTGACCTGATGTTAGCCAATGTGCATTGCTGCATGGAGAGCTAGGTGTGAAACTCCAGAGGAACACTGGTCTGTTCTTCCTTCTTTCCTTCCTGCAGTAAGCTCGTTTAACAGTAGGTTACCAACAGCAGGTCTTGGAGCAGGTCTGGCCAGCCAGGAAAGCCCTCAGAGGAAATAAAGGATGGAATATGGAAGGCCTAAGTCAGCAGAACAAGCTAGGTAGGCTCCTCAGAAGGTTCCCATCAACTGTTGCAATCCACACACAGAAAGTGTATATGGCCAAGAAAAAAAAATATATATCTCCTATGCTTTAAGATCCTAACGCTTAAGGTTTTCTTCTCTGCCACTGTTATTTCAGCATTTTGCAGACATCAAAGATGCTGTGAGCAGCTGGCTCAGAGAGCTGCTGGGATGGATGCAGCACTGAGGCCAGAGCCCAGAGCCTGGCTCAACACAGATGTATGGGGAGGAGAGCACAGAAAAGCTGAAGCAATGAAAGAGGTGTTCCATTTCATGCACTCACATTCTCAAGCACAGATGGAGAACAGAGCTCTGTATTTTAAAATCTATCTTCATTTTGGAAAGCTGAAAAGGGCTACATTATTCAATCTAGTACCATTATACAATTCCAACCTTAATCCAGCTTTTAGAATCTATGTATCTGAAAAGACAAAGGCCTACCTTACCAATTCTCCATACAGTAACATCCATCCTATTTCCTGTCACTCCAATGCAGCCTTGTTTAAAGACATGTGCAATTATAAATTTATTTCTTTCTGGTTGACTTGGCAAATATTCCCCAAATCAAATGTTAGCGCCACATACATTCTCTAAAACTTAATGCTCAGTAACATCCAAAATAACATAGTCTACAGTCTTTTTATGAGTCAATTTGTCTACACTTGCCTACTAAATATCATCAAACTCCTTCTTTTCGTCAGTTGGCACAAACATTACTATGGTTAACTCCAGCCACACTCATGTATTAAACAGATCTACTTCTACTTGACTGTTTTACCTAATATATTTGCAAGTTTTTAAGGAGGAGAAGAAAAAAAAAATCCTTGTATTTGTAAACTTTTTCTTCTGTCAGCAATGGCTCTTTCCTCTGGACAGTAAAATCATAATCGCTTAAAGTCTTGACCCATGTTAGACTGGCTCTTTAAAATAAATAAATATCAAGGCACAGAGCCACAGTTACAATTCACAGCCACCAGTGATGTGCAGATACACAATCTGGGATCTCTGTAAACTTCTTCCAGTGCTAGGGCATATTTTCTTCCTCCTGCTTGTAGACTTCTTCTGGGGCAGTTCCTGATACTATTTTCCCAAGTTTGCTTGCAAGCATCTCTATGCTTTTAATCTTTGCTTCAGAAGCACAACAGCAATAGATACAAGTTTCATTCCCGGCTGAAATGCCAATTGCAACACACAAGTCAAAGTTCCAGGAGTGAACTTAGCTCCTATGGCCTCAGGACAGGCTTGGTAACACATACAAGCCTGTCCTGCCCATCTCCTCCAGGAGAAGAGAAGCAAGCAACAATTTCCATCTGGAAAGAGAAGATGACCCTGCCAACAGCAACACCAACCTCCAGAAAAGCAAGTCTTCAACATCAAAAGCAGTGCTACATTAAAAGCAACCTGAAAAAAGTATCAGTGAGAACAAGCCCTCCTGAGCTACGAAACTAAACATAACTGCAAATGTATGCTTGACAAGGACATAAACACCATTCACATTTACAATACCTCTGTCTCTCCAGCTGCTGGACTTGTGTGGCTCATTTAAGTCCAGCAGCTGCAACCAACTTAGCTCTCAGGACCAAGAAACAAAATTTCTATTTTCACAAGCACTTTTATCTGTCCCAAGAAAGATCTTGTAGGGTTAAGAACTGTAGAGAATGAGAAGCTCTACATTATGAAGTTTGGACTAGAAATAAACACTTAGGGCTTTTGACTGAAAAACTTGAATCACATGAATCAAAGTAACAGCAGGAAAAGCAGAAGAAAAGAACATGTGGTAGCCTGTGTTTTCAAATCAATCTACACATCCCATTTTTTATATATTAAAAAGATCCTATTTTGCTGTAATTGAAAACAGATTTCAGAAATCATACATATAGAGAAGTCAAAAAGTTCACCAAAAAAAAAACCTAAAATCAAGTCTGCATTGATATGTAGGTGGCTAGTAAGATATAAATGAAACACTGCTGCAAACAAACGCTTACGATAGGTTAACCATTGCACTGATACAGGAGTACGTCCTTCGGCAGGGCAGAGCAAAGCAAACCCCCATGGGCTGGTGGGAGCAAATGGCTTCAGCACATGAGCACAGCACCTGAGGAGCTACACCAAAGTCCATTCCAGCTGCCTATGCAGAAGCAAAGAGGAGGGGATGTAGATAAACAGTACCACAAACAGAGAGGGTTTCTAAGATAAATAATAGGAGAAACAACTTGTGACCACACCTATGAAGCTAAAGCTGGATCAGTTTAACAATCTATGACTCCTGTCAAGCAGGAAGAATCACGCTGTTTTTCTCAGCAAGGGGAGCAGGAAATGAAGCACAGCAGAAAGGACACCGACAAGTGCCACTGCTGTCACCCCCTACTCAGCGCTGCTGGCTTGAGTCAACTACAGATGATGCCATTAAGAGGAGGTAAATTCCCCTTCACAATATATGAGAACTGATTTCCCCAGCCACCTGTATTGCAGGTATGCATATCTCCAGCTTAGAGACTGGAGGCAATAATCATGCTAAGAAGTCTGACTTTGCCCCAGTATATCACTGTTTATTTATGCTACATTAAAAAAACTGGTTTAGGACACCATCTCTTCAGTACATATATATATCTGTATATACACACTGTCAAGTACAAGGTGATCTTGATCTGCTTAGGGCCTCTAATATCGATATAGTATCAGGAACAATTAAGAGGAATGTTTGACTTCTGATCTGAACAGAATTTCTTTACTAGAGAACAAAGTAGTAATTAAAATCAAATATAAAAAATTACCATGTTCTTAACTGCAAGCCTACACTTCTAAGTTTCAAAAAGAGAATTAAACCCCTCTCCACAAAGAAGAAAGCACAAAAAAAGAACAGAAATCCTAGCAAGGAGTTCCAGTTCAGAAGGTGAAAAACCGGTTAAAAAATGGGCAATCAGAAACCAGTAAGCAGGGCAGCATACACACTTGCACTTTCTGTGGAAAGTCTAACCATCCTGAGTATGGTTTTCCCAAAGACCAAAATGAGCTTTGCAGTTGAATACATGTTGGAGATGTCACGTAAGGGCAAACCAACCTCAGGAGAAAAAATGAACCTGAAGATAGGATTATTTTGTTGATGATGTATGCATAGCTTCCAGGAAGCTGCAGACAGGAAAGGCAGAAGCAATTCTGCACTCGTGATCCCTTCAAGCAATTTGCTGTTGCAATCAAACTTAAAACATGTAATCAATAAATAAAACTTACCAGAGGATTCAAAAGCTTTCGCATATGTATTTAATTCTGAACTTTTTTCATTGAGAATCATTAAGGATACATCCCGTTTCTGTTAACACTGATAGTATTTCATTACACTCAATGCTATGGAAACACCATAAACCACAACATCTCCATTTTGATTAGCAGACCATTGCAATTTAAGCTCTTCTTATAACTGACGTTTCTTAAGATAAAAAGGATCTTAAGTCCCTTAAAGCTAGTTAATGCCTGTTTTAATGGAAAAAATAACTTTTTCCAGCTGCGAAGCAACCCAAAACTCCTAGAGGCCTAAACTCCCACAGCCAGATTTTACTGCAGAGCATTTTCAGGATTAAAAAATTGGTTTGAGCTCAGGGTGTACTGTCAGACCACAATAGAAGGAAAATTAATACAATATGCTGGAAATACAAGACTAGTCACATTAAGAAAACACTTTCTGACAACATTAATTATGACACTGTGACTCCTACTCTTATCACGCACAGCCCTTTCATAGCAGTTCTACAGACCTCCACCCTCTGCCATCCTAGGCCTGCAACAACACAACAACAAGCCCTCTGGAGGACAGAAAAAGAGTTACTGCTAGTTCAAGTTCACAGAAAGCACCTGCTTTCACAAGCTTTTTTCATCTGTTTTTCAGTTCCGTTTCACAGAAACCTCTGTATCTTTCTTTGTGGAAAAAGGTAAAAGTAAGCAGGAAGGAAGGAACAAACACTAGCAAACCAAGGAAACATTGTTTCCCTGTTTAGAAAAAAAAAATACTGAAGAAGATGGTTTAACATACTTCCATTGAAAAAGCTTGTCCAAGCAGGTGGAAAAAAAAAGAAAGAAAAAAAGGCGTGTTTCAAAAAAATCTCTTGGGACACTATGCCAGCTATCCAAACCTCCATCAAAACCCCTGCCTGAGCATCTCTTAGACCTGAACACCCAAGTCATCTTTCCTTTTGTGCTGCAAAACCCACAAATGAGGAACTGGTACCAAGTCACACTATTTACAAGACAATCTTCTGGACCACAGCTGAAATGCAGCCAGTGGGTGATGTGCCAGTTTAATTCACACACCTGCAGCCCGGGTATGTTGCTGTGGCGTCCAAATGCCAGGAGGAACAGGGTTGCCCAGCAATTAATCCTACCAGGCTCTATCATCCCCACCAGGGGTTGGTGACAACTGAGAGCGACAAAGAGGTGGAAAAGCCATTATGATGAATAAAAGGCAGTACTGCACACTAGGATAAAATGATGCATGCTGGGAATGAGGTTACAGTCAAGTCTGTACTTGGAGCTCTCTATCAAGACAACCCTGCACAACCTCTTGTCTTAGCGAGACTGTGATGTAACCTCTTCATGTTTGGGAAACATTTTCAGATCTGCACAACAGAAAACACAGAATAAAACCAAAGACCATAACACACGGCTGTAAGGCAGAGCTGCCCTGCAGGAAGAAGCAGCAAAGGCCTCCCCAGCAACAAGCTGAGTGGGAATACCTGGGTCCCTGTTTTTGCTTTATTTAGGTAGTGGTAAAACCAGCATTTACTGCCATGGCAGCAAGACCAAGCAAAACAACAACAGCCACGTGCTCAAAGACAGAATAAACAAGATTTACTGCCCTTATGCAGAGGCCAATGCCTACGACTGCTCCTTATCACAAAGCAGTTCAAGAAACAACACATGTCCTATACATAGGTGTTCCTACCTGTACAGGGAAATGCAACGCTGCAGGATCAATGACCAGTAAAAGCTGTGCAGCAACTGCCTGTATGTTGCTGTTTTGGCATCTGGGGTGGGCACACAAACTATTATTTAAGGCTTCTATAATTTTCCTTGGGGCTGTCGAATCATGGCACTGTAAGAATCCTTCAAATGTGGAGGACTTAAGTCACACGTACAGCTGTTACAAGAACAAGACTTGAGAAACAGAGCTTGAATTTCTTTATTACTACAAAATTTTGACCAAATTGTCTGCTTGATCAAGACCAATTATTTTTCCTTGATAGTAAACAACATCCTAATTCTACAACAAATTGCTCTCCTACATAGTAATGCTCCCTTTAACAGAATCTACATGTGTGGTAGTCCTTTAAAAATATCTGTTTAAAAACAAAAAAAACAAAACAAAAACAACAGCCCCCAGGCACACGCACACCCCCCAAAACACCCAAGTTATAAAAGCAAGAAACAAAGTTAAGAATCAGCCTTGTTCAAGGAAATGATGTATGTACCAGCATCTTTATTCATACTGCACTAAGGAGATTAAACAATTATACAACTGCATATCCAAGATCATTGCAGTTTTGTTATAAAAACATCCTGCCACCCTAAGAACGATGCAGATGACGTTGGTAATTCAGTTTCTGGCAGTCACCATCTGGCTTCTCCTGTTCAGATGTCTTTTTTCTGGATTCTGTATCACCACCTTGCAAACCTAGCCCCAGTAAAGTACCTTTATTTTTCCTTCTTAATTTTAAAACGTAGTTGGTTTCCCATAGTCAGTAAACATGTCAGCAATTACATTCATTTTTTTAGACCTTTTCCCATTTTGTTGTAGCAACTGGGCAAGTATGATTAGAGAGTTTGTCATATTTAGTGTGTTATAGTCAAGACAGTCCTTCAGAAGGTGCAGACACTGAAATTACACAAGAGTCCTCTTTTAAATTAGTAAATTAATCTCTTATTTTTAAATCTTAAATACAAGATGGAAAGACCAGCGGTAATGAATCTCTGATGGGAGTTAAGGAAGCAGTTAGCAATCTCTTGCTATCTCCCAGCAGGAAAAAGGAGCTACTTGATTGTGCATCTCAAATAAGCTGAATTAAATAACTACTGCCCAAATTGCTATACCCAGGCACTACAAACCACTTATTCTTTCCGTAACATAACAGATACAGGCTACAGAATAGCCTTCCTTACAGAGTTAAATCCTTTCGTTGACCTAGTTATGTTACTACTTACTCCTTCCCATTCCTGGGCAAAGCAACCAAAACCTAACTGTACCACTTTTCCAGGCAGATGAGCCGATCCCACCTCCATCAACTGCATCTCTCTGTGAAGGATGTCAGTCAAGTCCAGACTCTAGAGATAGGTGGTGCCTGTCTGTCACTGATTTAAAAGGGAGACTTAGAGCACTTAAAAAACAGATTTCCATTCCTGGAGTCAACTCATCACCCTATTTTTATTGCTCACGTCAGGAGCAAAGCATACAAAGAATTTCTTTACCTTCAGTAAGAGGATTATTTTTTTGGAGCTTGACTGCACAAAATCCTTTTTATTTTGAAGGAACCTCAGCATCACCACAGTTTCCAAATTAGACCCTTTAAATGCTTGTTAGGCACATGTCTCCCACGTGAGCTAACAGCACAATTCACCATGTCAGCAAAAACAGTTAATCTCCTTCTAGACAAGCTACTTGCCTCCACCATGGCTACTCATAGATATCTCCTCCCTCTTCTATATTTCAACTCTAAAAAGAAAAAATACCAAGTAATGTGCTTATAAAGTGCTCTTGAAATAAATAAGTTGCATCAAGTAGAAGGAAGTTTTACTAGCATTTTCTGCAATACAAACATTCCAAATAAATTTCAGGTTTGGTCAAAAATCTATTCAGTTACTTTATTTAAGTATCACTTTTATACATACAGAGGCAATTTAAAACATCTGGAATATGAAATACTTCTTTGTATGCAGTGTTTTGGGTACAAATCCATTAATTTCATTAAATTTACATGTGCTTCAAAGTTAACTAAGGTGATTGAACTAGATGTTACCTCTGAACAGCTGAGCCACAGTTAACTGCTTGTGTACAGAGCCCTCCTTGCACCCACAGCAAAGGACCAGAGCATCCACAAAACACAAGGCTGCTAAGGCCTTTGGGAGCTATCTGAATACCACCAGCTCAGTCACACATTCAGGAAATGGCAATATAAGCTGCACTGTAACAGCCCAGAGCACAACTGCAACACCACCGCCTTAAGCAACCATACAAGCATTTCCTTCATGTAGGAAAATGCAAGACTGTCAGCAGGATAATCCATCCACCACCATAAATTAAAGAAGTTATGTGCCTGACCTGAAAAGGTAAGACAACTGGCAGGGCATTTTAGGATTTTAAATGTGAGGCAGAAAACACAATGTCATGGAACAGACACTTGTGCATCAGCAGCAAAATCAACAGCCTTATGCAAAGCAAGTACAGCTAATAGTTGCGACTTATTTTCCACTGGCTGCTCCTGAAGCCCTAAGAAAGCCCACCAGCATCACATAGCTCGTAGATGACCCTCAAGAATTGCTCCACATCTAGAACAAAATATCCAGGAGCATCTTTGGAAGCAGGAGAGAGGGTGAGTGTTCACTAGTCAAGCAATGGAATTCAGACCTCTACACTAGTAAAAAAAGAAAAATGGCTTTAGAGAAATTAAAAAAAAAAAAAAGGACAGATTTAAATGTCAGCTGCAAGGTTACTGCCAGGCCTCCAAGCTATTTTAATGCACTTCTCTACAGTAATAAAGATCAAAACCAGTGGCTTTGCTGTTTTTTAATAAGCAGGGGAGGTTTTATCCACAATGCGAGCAAACCAGGACAAAGCAGAGGGGCATCACACCAACAGTGCCCTCAGGAAAGATGCTGCCTGCAGGTGGCACATGAAGCAAGGTAGGCTCCCTCCTGCTGAGGATGCTTTCAGTATGTGTGCCAGCCACAACTGCTTATAAGCTCAAGGTACTGATGCAGGCTGGTTTACCCCAGTGAGCCTGTCGAGCAGAATTTGCATTTCCTATAGGTTACAAATATTTGAGCGCAAAAGGAGAGAAGAGCCAGGATTCTGGCTGTTCTTTGCAACAATGTGTGGCATTGCAGAAGGAAAAAAAGAAAAGAGTTCTTTCAATCTTCCTGTGAAAAATGCATCCTAAAATACCTTCTAGCTTTAGAGAGACTTTGTTGAGAAGTGTATTCTCTGTATGTCTTCCTAGTATGGATGGCAGCTCACAAGGGAGGTAAAAGTACTTTGTATCTATCTGTATAAATAGCTGAATATCAAAAGACACCTAATACTAGGACAAACTAGTCCCTTAGTCAATAAAATGTTCTTCTGTGTCTTAACTGCAGTTTGGCCACTTACAGCCCAGGAAGAAGACCAAGCAGGAGATACTGACATCATGCTGGAAATCTCACCTAGCTGAAGCTTATCTATCCCTGTTAGAATCATCAGTACTTCTGGGGTTGACTGTTTCACTCCAACATCCAATACATAATCAGGAATGAATTTAAGGGTGTCAGGTGAGGCTAGCACAAGGTGCGGTTTCCAGGTATATCTAACCATGCCAGGCAGCACTGCATTGGAGATCCCTATTCTCTGCCTTGAGTGAGCTGGCCCACTGGCTAACATATTGCTGCATTATGTAATGATAATGGACCAGGCCTTGGAAACCTGCTGGTCTGTGAAGACTGCACCACGCCTGAGCTAAATTCCCTCCCCTCATTTTTAGTTCACTGAAGGTCTATAAAGTAATGGCACTCTCCAGAGGTATTTTCTTCTGTAATTTCCAGCAATTACAAATTCCTTGTGAGATCAGAGGCACAACAACTGTTATCACGTGCCCCTCCTCCAAAAAGTCTCTTAAACCAGTGTTAAGATCTAAATTGATAAGGCAAAAGATAGGAAAAAATGACACAATAGTTCCATTTATAATGTAAGCCATAGAAACTTCAACGTAACCCAAGAAAAGCAGCTGAGCAACAGGCAAGAACTGATGTCAAATCTATGTCCCAAATTGAAGTTTAGTCCCAATACCATGCAGGATGCTGAATAAAAGCACCCTACTGGTACAGTTCTCCAAAGCTATTCCATCGCTGCCTGCAATTTCCTGACCTGTTCCCACATCAAGAGTAATTTCCTTTACCTTCATGCTGACTCCTACTCCTACACAAGGCAAATCACTGAGCTCTTCTCTTCCTCCACCCCCCGCTTCCTTCCACTGAGCCTCAGTAACCAACACGCTCCAAAAAGACTGCTTTCACAGTGCTTTCACTAGGACTCTGCCCATAGCGCAAAACACATGGCTCAGCAGCCATGCAAAGCTGTGCTGGCATATGCAGGGTCTGCTGTATCCAGCAAATAAGGGTTAGGGGCCCAACAGCCCCTGCCCCTTTGCAGTGTGGTTTTAATTATCAGAGAAGAAGCCAAAGACATGTCTTGAGCTCCCCATGAGACCAGATCATCTGCGATGCATGGGCAAATGCCCCTTAACCACAGACTCCTGCAAAAACCTCTGGCTCTTTAAATGCTGGAGCCAAAGTTGCATTTCAACACTACCAGAAACAGTTGTCTCTCACTCCTTCCCCTCCCTCTGTAATTTTGCTTTTGCAATATGTTTAGAACATAAACCAACATTTTAAAATACCAATCTCATCATTAAATATCAAGAAGATCACAGGAGAAAAACACAGAAAGCCACAGCCTGAAGTCTTATGCTCAGTCCTCATCTATCATTTTTTTTCCAATCTACATGCTCTGTAGATGCTAGAAAGGAGCTCAAGGTTATGCTTCTCACAAATGCTTTTCTGTTATGTATTATCAACCACTATTACTTACATTTTCACTCAGAAACGGCATCTGAGTAGTTTTTCAAGGGAGAAATTCTTTTTAATCAAGTCAGATCAGGGATGATGTTAACCAGATTTGTTTTTACTTCTAGTCACTCTTCAAATTATTAGTATCATTCCCTGTAGATAAATGGTGTGGTTTTGTGATACACATTGAGTGGGAAGTGATATTAGCATAAGGCATTCAAAGTTTCTTTGCCAATAAGAACTGGGAACCCTTTCTGGGCAGCAGAAAGTAGAGCATCGATTTCAGTAGTATTTTCCCTCCCTTTTTCACCTACTATAGACCTTTGACTTCATTTCCTTAATTCCTGTTTTTGACAGACAACTGAAGCAGGAATGTTATTAAACAGTTAGAAAAAACTTTTCCAATAACAAAGATAAAAATAATTGAACGTAAGAGAGGTTTAGGGACCTGCAAGGTCCTAAGCGAAGCATTGCTCTCAGACAGCTGAAGTTGGACAAGATGAGCCTGCGATGTTACAAGAGCCAGATTCAACCCTGTGGGGTCCACCAGGCATTTTCCAGGTGACTTCACTTAAAGCACTTATCTCCATTTCTCTGGTTACATATGGTGCCTGACCATTTTTCTCTCATACTGTTAGGAGTTCAGATGTTTAAGAGTTGGAAACAGATATGATGCATAGAGGAGAAAGTTATTCTTTTCAAAAACAGTTTTAGATGTCAGGTCAAAAATCAGTTAAGAAGCATTTGACGAGAAAATAAAAACATCTAAAGCAAAACAAAACCACCAACATCAACAGAATCAGAGAAGGGACTAAACAGTGATTTAAAAGTGACCCTTCATGGGGACCAGGGGGGACATCTGTCTGATTTTCTTCAGATACAGTTGGGCAGGAAATCATTTAGGTGGGTTAAAATACCTTTCCTGTACATGCTTCACAAAGAATTTCCTCTGATTACTAAAATAATATTTGTTTTCGTGTCAATCCTGATAAATCACAGCTGTGGTGCTTTATTTCCTCTCTTCCCCCTTATTTTCATCTATTAATAGGACTGCATGTACCCACACATCAATTAAAAACATACATATATACTTTATATATAAACACTTCCATCTCACAATCAAATTCCCTACATGACATTGCCCTAGTTCTGAAATGCGTCATTTGCACTTGTACTACTGAGCTCACAGTATGACCCACTCTCCCCATTCTGAGCCCAGGATCCCAAGTATGTCTTAGAGTGCACAGAGCCCCATGCACCTGGGGAGAGCCAAAGGTGTTGAGAACGTAATTCAATTAACAGCTCTACACCCACTGCAGGCTCACAAGCGTAAGTGCCAGAACAAAAGAAGTATAAGCCTGTGCAACACTGCCTGTTTGGTTGTGGTTTTTTTAGCTCTGATTCCCCAGCTGAGGAGGAAGAAGGCAAGATTCTGAAGAAACTTTAGTGTAATTCACAGCTATTCAATTTGCAATTTCAAAGCTACAAAAGTCTCTGGAACAACTTTTAGCCAGGTATTTTAAAACACCAGTATGGTCAGCATCGCTTCCAAATGACATTCTCCAGTATTTCCACTGCTGAATTTTGGAGTCCAGCATAGGAAGTAAGGGATTTATTGTTCAAGTTTGATCCACCAAAACTCACATTTTTTAAATCATTTGACTTACAGGAGAATTCTGAAAATCTTAATTCTTGTCACAGCTTATCTCCCCCAGGTGTCACCTACCCACTTAAAAAACAACCGTGAACTAGCTCTCAGGTCCAAGCACAACACACTTTCCACACTCCAGGGAGAAACTGGAGACCAGTCTGCAGCGCCATAGCCCACTGAGTTTCATCAACTGTTCAAGTCTAAAAACTCTTTCCAACTTGAACATTTTCTTAAAGCCTCTGACAGTCATAACAACTGCTTTATTTCTATGCTGAGCAGCATTAACAAGAGTTACTTGCTTTCTTTATGAGGATTTAGCACAAATGTAAAAAATGACTTTTATTACAGATCCCACTAATCAGTTACTTAATTCTGCACAAATCAGGTAGATACAATTTTGAAAACAATACTCCCTTCCCAGAGAGCTACCTGGAGGCATCTGACCTATTCCTAGCAACAGTCAATGCATTCAAAGGTCTCCCCCAGGAAAGATTATCTCCTGGAGTTAATTATGCAATTTTACAGCTGGCATTCTGAGGTTTTAAGAGCCTTTAAGAATCAGTTAGTTCAAACTCGAATGACTTCAAAAAGGAAAAAGAAAGAGGAAAAAAAAACCAACCAAACAACATGAACTGACAATGAGCTTATCAAAACCAAGCCGACAAGAACTACTGGGCTCGGTGGTGGAGAGTAATGCACAGAACGTCCTGTACCCAGCTCATTCAACTCCTACTGCTGGAGCTCTCTCCCAGGTCTAGCGCTGCTAACTCATATGAGCAAGGGTCAGGAGTTCTGGCCCTCCAGTGTTCTGTTGTATCCTTTAAATTGCTGTCTCTTATCTGGCTGCTGAGAAACGACCCTACACACAAAGCCTAACAACTCCCAGCCACTTCATCTCATTTACAACATGTAGCACCCTTTTGGCAGCCATAAAAGCATTAAGCTAACAAGTGGACTTGATAAATCAACCTACAGCTTGGCAAAAAGGAAGAGCGTATTAGGAGCCTACTTGGGACTTGAACACTATCACTCAAGGAGAAGAAAAACAGTCTGCCACCAATCACAATTCGATAATGCAAGCCAAACAGCAACTCCTGAATCCGAGAAGCATAAAAGCAGAAGAGATACAAGCAATCTATCTGTTTTTTCCGTAATCCTGTCTGAGGGCAGGCACCTAGACTGTAAGCTCCTGGCTCCAGAGTAACGTTAACAATCCACATTGCTCACAGAGTGGAACATAAACAAAGCTTACTGGTTGGGTTCTGCATCCCAATAGCGAGAGGAACTAGCACTGCATGAGAATGCTGGCCAGCAGATGGGGGACACAGCCCACAAGCAGATATAGGCAGGGGAGGTGCAGGCTGGGGGGGAAACACTGGCAGAAACAGCTATGTTTGCCTAAGAAAAAGCAGGTATCTAGACCCACTTGGAAGAACATCTTAAAGGCTATTCTAAAAGAATCTTCCATGTACACACATGAAATTTCCCTAGACAGCTTGTTGAGGTGCTCTACTACCATTATTGTTCCGAAAGTTTTCCCTTCTTTTCTTACAAAATGAACAGGATGAAAAGAAATCAGCTACCAGCAGACATGGAACATATTATTCTTTTCCAGTATCTTCCGATATATCAGAAAAAAATATGGTTTTTGCTCATAGCCATTTCCGCCCTCTGGTCCTCTCAAAGAATGTTGTTTGTATATACAAAGCAGGGAGGAGCTGTAAAGTACGAGAAGAATTCAGGGGGAACTCTGGGGTTCCAGGCTTCATCCAGCAGAGACCGGATACAATGCATTTGGCCTCCATGGCAAACAAGGAACCTTCGAGAACCACACTTCCCTCCCTTCAAACTGAATTTTATCCAGACATCTCTGCACCCTCATTTTGAACCAGCTGAAGCTAGCTGGTCTTGGGTAAATCACACAGGTGAAGAAAGAAAGTTAAATGAGACAGACAAATACAGCACAAATCCATCTCACTCAATTTAGTATTTCAGTTGCCTCAAGAATGGCAAACAAGATACAGTCCACCCAACAAGAAGAGCACTCAGGCTTTCCACCACTCCCAGCTTCCTAGAAACCTACCGAAGTATACAGCAACCCTTTAACTCAGAAGATAGCAGCTCGGAAGAGCTCACCATTAAAACAGAACTAAATTCAGTACCCATGTTCTAAGCATGTCTCTGGCCCAAAAGGAAATAACACTAGCTTCCACAGCTTTTCCACAACATTTAATATGAAAGCCAACACAGGATTAATCTGTCAGCAGCATAGTCATTCTTGTGAGATGCCAAATGCCCTTATTGTCCACCCAGCTCAGCACAAGTTGAATGTATAATACAACTCACAATGTCAAGCCAGAAATCTATGGGGTTTGCAGGATATCAATCCCACCTACAACTGCTCAATACAGGATGCTTCCCACTGCTACCAGATTAAGGGAAAGGGACCGAAGACCAGTGCATATGGCAGCTGTCTCTCCAGGTCCGCCGTAAGCAGCAACAGCTCATGGTGAATATTTTACCCTGACAAACATTAAAAGATACATATGAGCTTCTCACCCAGACAGAGCTTCTTTCAGGTTTTTTTTTCTTCACTTTGTTGTTGCTTTGGTCTTCTGAAATGGTTGCAACTTCAGTGGCAGTGGTAATAGCAGGTACAAAAAGTACAGGCATTCAAGAAACAGAGGTAAACAAATAAAGAGTCAGATCCTGCTCATAAGCCAGACCTAAAAGCTAATTCATTGCTTCCTATTTCAAATCAGTATGTGCTCACATCTGGAGTGAGCTTTGCATATCTTACTTGCTGGGGAAAATAATACAAATATGGAAAAAGTACAAGACTCAATAGTACATGGATCAGTTACAGATCTAAACCACAGTGTCTTGACTAATTACATGCCTGGGTCATTACAGTAACAGTTTAAAGGAAAACAGAAATTGTTTTAATCACACATTCCACAAGAACAGGGAAAAAATGTTCAGAATACTAGAAATAATTTCCAGGACAAAAACCTCTACCCATATGCCATGAACACACACAGGTATTTATTTACAAAATATTTTTGTACATACAATGCATTATAGCAAAAACAGAGATGAGTTTTCTAAGCAGAAAACCTTACTGCAGCTACACAGACAAAATCATGTGCCTTAGCATGCAACAAGCATCACCAGCACCTCTCCCAAGGCCAGTATCAAAACTGCTAGGAAGACCTTTCCATCCAACTTCTGGCAAGTCTTTCCTGACAGGCGCTGAGCTCACTCCACTGTTGTTGCCCATGCATTTCAATATTCACCACCCCCTGGGCTGAACTGAATTAAGACTGAAGGATGTTTTCTTTCCAGCAGTATGATAGAGGGATTTCCACTGCGAACAGCAAATGTGAAATAAGAGTGCTGGGTGTGCCAAGCAAGGCACTGCTCTTGGGAGCTTTTGACAGCAGTGCCAGGGGATCCCATGAGACTCTCAGAGCTACAGGCTAGGCAAAATGATACATACACAGGACACAACAAATGCACAAAGCTCAGTTAGTCACTAATGTTCCATTTCCAGAAAGCTGAATTATTAAGGGACTTCACCAGAACCACCTACCATAAAGCCCATTATGAACAGCTGGACATCCGCTATGAAAGTCAGGCCTTGCTCTTTAGAAGTCTGGCTAAAGTTTAGATCCAAGTACCAAAAATGAATTATGATTTCACATCTCTGATACAATTTCTTTCCAGCCATCACATACTGTAGGTGAAAAATATTTCTCCTTCTTTGTAGGGGATTTTGATTATGAGCACCATAAAGCATCTAGGGACATTTGGTGGTGGTGAAAGATCTCACAGCACAGCTACCATTAAATCTTTACTGAGAAAAAAGGTAAGACATCTGGTTTACATTGTCTTTGAAATAATTAACTGATTTGTGCGTTACCAAAGTGAAAATTAATTTTATTCTACTGTGAGAATGTTTGGGAAAAGTGGAAGTCTTTAGTAATCTTTAAAAAGAAAAAAAAAAGAAATCAAGATTAGGCCAGACAAAGAGCCAGTTCCCACAAAAGGCATGATGGAGCTGTGCCAAATGCTTCTAAGAACACAGCATTTTTTGGTTGTTTATTTGCAGCCAAATTTCTTATGCCTTCATTCTCTCTTTTATGGGTATTAATAAGATTTCCACATAAATCTGTCTCTACTTAGTCATCTTCACCACTGTCAGACTTCAGAGTCCTTCATGAGGAAGGACTGCCAACACAAATGTTTGTGATGTCACACAAGCCGCACTATCACTCCAGCCATCGCTCAGAACAAACAGTCCCAAAAGGTGAAAGGCCACTACAGCATATGGAAAGCAATGGATTAAATATATAGATATATATATTATTAGAATTAGGAGACTCTGAAAAAAGGGCAAGAGAAGAAATAACTCTCGTAATCAACTAAATGCATTACCTGATGGTGTTAACAAATGAAAAGCCAGTGAGCATTTTTCTCCAATTAACATACATTCTTAAGACAGACTTCACACACTATCAGGAAATTTTACCTGTGCTTACCTGAAATTGCCTTTCTTTGATTCTTAAATAAATTTATTGTACAAGCCCCTCACATTTATATCACAAATTGTGACCACAGTATGTGTATCATCAACATATAGAAATTTCCTCCAAGAGACCAACAGATTTTTGCATTAAAACTTTAGCATTTAGAGCCAGGTAACGCAATGATAGCATTACCACAGATTCAAGCTTATGGATGGAGATCTCTGCAAACAAACATCCAGCCCACCAAAATAAACAAATAAACCATCAGATGCTGTTGAATTTGGTTGAAGGGAAAGAAGTGAGACAAGCTAAGGAAAAAAAATAATATATTTATATATATAACCAGACAAAACTGTTGTGTTTCTTCGATGTCAGTCACTGACAGTCTGAAACAAATCTAACCCACCTTTCTTATAAGTGGAAGTATAAGCAAGTGTCCAAAGCTCACCCTTAACTTGTTTGGCCTGTCTTTCATGAAAGAGAAAAGGGGCTTCAGATTAGCTGGGCTAAGAGATAAAGAATGATTTAGGAATAATCAGCTCGTTTATGTAAGCACTCTAGATCAAAAAGGCACATTGCCTATTCAGAAGAGTGGCACTAAGGAAGCTGTTAACTCAAAGCTTGTGGGCATCCATATCATGACATTTCTCTTAATTTTGCTTTTTTAAATAAACGCTTGGGGAAAAAGAGGTAAAACCCAACATACATACATCTAAGAAATTAGATATATTAAAATTCATTGAAAACATCTGAGATTGCAAATTCAAGTATTCAAAAGATAGTGTACAACCTAATTACGCTTACAAACACTGATTCACAGTTTCAGATAGCAATCTGATCACAGGAAAGATAGAAAGCAACTTTCTGGGCTATCAAGTTTCTGCCTGAAGTTCCCATCTCCTTAACCTGCTATTATGAATGATTAAGACAATCAGATCGTTTCTTTTACCTCAGTTCTAAAAACCTTAACCAAATAAAAGACCCAGAGGCCCCCAGGCCAAGTTCTCATGAGTAAACTGAATGGCTGCAAAGGAAACTGCTTTGCACTGCTCCCACCAGCTGAGAATTTTTGGGGTTGGGTTTTTTAAGTGCGTATCAGTAAATTTTGCAATACACTGACTTCAGTTTAAAAATCAACATTTTCCTCAGCTTGCTTATGCTTGCTTCCACTTTCATTTGAGAAGAGACAATATGTAAAGCAAATCAGAACATGAAATGAGCACGTACATTTCCCTTCCACTAAGGAGTTGTACTAATTCATGGCCAAGAATTTTATCATTGTAGATCACAGATCAGTTGCAGTTTCCAAAAGAGTAACAAATTCTGAAGACCTAAACATGACAGCATGTCCAGGCATGAACACAGAATTTAAAATTCTGGGTTTCCAAAAAGTCTGCTGAAGTGGCAGATCACAGTCCAAGACAGGAAATCTTAAAGATCTTCTTTCTTTCCTATTTTATAATATATAAAGAAAAACAAAATCTAGATCCAAAGATGACACCAGCTAAAACATTGGAATGAAAACCACTGAATCTATGTCTCAGCCACTGCTATCCACAAATATACACCCTCCATCATCCCCTACCACCCTAAGACATCACATGTTTTAGGACTAGATTTACACAATACACACAGCAGAAGAGAAAGCTGAAATAAAAATGGGATAGATTTAAGAGAAAGTAGACAGACAATCTATCTACTACTTCACTTACAAACATTCAAGAACTCTCCAAGAAACAGGTTTGCCATCTCCGTCTGTCTCACCGCATCACATGTATCCAGAAAGCTAGGTTTAGACACCTTAAGTTTCAGGTAAGCCCTGATGCCCAGTATTTCCTATAGCTGGCTCTGACTCCAAAGGTGTCTTGCCAAGAAGAAACAACAGGCTTGGATCATCAAGTAGAATTTAAGCTGGAATACATGCTTTAGTGCTAGCACCTAAGTCCATCTAATTGTTGCTCTATTACCCCATGCTCCTCTATTACACTGCTTGACAAAAACATGGCAAGCTTTATAACAATTAGCATTTTGTACTCTCCAACCCAGAAGTCAGTTTTCAATAGCAATATTACACAGACAGTATTTGTCACTGAACAGATTTCTCAATGCAGCCTCTATAATGAGGCATGTACAAGGCCAGTGCTGCCTAAAATAATCAAATTGTACACACCGATTGGTATACCTGCCCGCTTCTGAGCGGCACTGAATGTGTTTGCTTCTCCACAAGCCACAGGAAAGATAAATGCTCTGCAACTCTGAGCAGCAGGTCTTTCATTGGAAAGGGTAGAGCCCCGTTCAACCCTTGCCATCCTTTAAACTTCTGAATCTCTGGCAGAGTCTTCCCCACAGCTCTCTTCCTTGCAAGCACAGGGGAAGTACAGCATTAAATTCTTTAGTAGAAAATGTTTATTCATTTGCAGCTTTGTGTAATCAGTAGACAATTAGGACTGCATTTACATAGCACTTGCATATGAATTAAGGTCTTAAATGATCTTTAAAAAAAACACTACAACTCAGTAATGGCATATGAATTATTTTGCAACATTTCAGTTCATACAGAATTCAGAATCAACAGAAATGCAGCAAATGTCAGGAAACTTGTAATAAATAAATTTTCAGAACTGTCTTAACAAGTAACAAACACTAACAAGTTCACAACTTCCCTGAGAATAGGTACACAGCAGCAATAACATACCCATTACACAGAACAAGTTTCACCAGCTAAAGCTCATCAAACTTACCTGTAAAAATTTAAGTTGCCTATTTATTTCAACTGGTCTTGTCAAACTTCATGCTGAACAAACCTCCATTTATGACCACAAGAATGACACCGGCTTAGGCTGTGGAAGGGCCTTATTAGCTCCTCCTGCCCAGCCAGCTCTAAGCTCCATGTCACAGATAAAGCTAATGCCAAGTCAGTCAGGGCACCGGAGATACTATGCAAAGCACCTGGGCTTGGCACCTCTATTCTAGAGTTGGAGCCCCAATCTCCAGTTTTAATATTGGAACACATGTGTTTGCAAGACACCAGCATTTATTTGTTGATCAAAATCACCACTCAAATATTTTACAAATAAAAGAAGAAAATTTCTACAAAACTTGGCACATATTTGCAAGTCAAGAAAGAAAAAGACTAAAACTATAACAAATAGAAAGTCAAGCCTGTGGAGACATTAGAAAATGCTATTAAATATCCAGAAAGAACAATGTCATACATAACTCAGGCTGCAGACTGCTTCAGCTGAAGAATTCCACCCTCTAGGCTACACAATACAAATCTGAGTACATATATACACACAAGTACATATATACACGCAAGTATGTATATATGAAGATATATGTATATGTGTGTGTATACGCACATCTATAAAAGCGTGCTGCAAGGTCTCAGGTGACATTTCAAGCATCACAACCAACATCAGCTTTGAATTACTTTAAAATAGGAAAGAAAATGGTAATCTGTTTAAAGAAAAAAAATAAAAAAGAGAAAGAAAGCAGCTCTCTGCAGATTTGCGTATAGGAACACGGGAACACACCCTTCTCCTGGACTAAGGATGGAACTGAAAGGATCAGCCTGTTACCCTGGGAGGAGTGAGCACTACAGCTCCCACTGAAGTCAGAGGAGACAGGAAGGAGATGATCAGTAATCATTACAAAAAAAAAAAAAGAAAAAAAAAAAGTGCATTTTTAACAATCCTTGAGTTGTACAATAGAAATTTTAAGTTGTCTCACAAGAGTAAGAAGCAGAGCTGTGTCTTAGCACAAGTGTTCCTTTAGCAACCCCACTAACAGACTCAAACTAAAACTCCAGCTGCATATTATCAATTATCTTGCAATTATAAATGCATCCAAACATACTTAAGCTCCTTATCAACATACAGTGATCAGACCTAGTCAAGAGTAACCTGTGGTTAGCATCGCTAGTAAAAGAGAAACGCACCTGAGAACTCTACCAGCATCCAACATATTTTTGCCACTCACCAAGGGAGTATCAGAGGAAAGATTTCAGTATTACCGGCATAGAAATAGCCCTGTCTGCACTGGGGAGTGTGGGTATCTGGTGGAAATGAAGCATCATTTGCTTTTCCTTGCAACACTGCAAGGAAACCCAAATTAGATAACTTAGCTGGTGAACTCAAACAGGCTACAATAAGAAAAACAAGGAAGGAGAAGGGAGGAAAGAAAGAGAAGGGAGGAAAGAATTAATCTCATCATAAAAGCACTTCAAATGGCATTAAGCGGCAAGGGTGGACAGCATGTAAGACAAGCATGTGGAGCCTTTTTTAATATACACTTTTGCACAGAGATCTGCACTTTTCTACAGCTGTCATTTCAGTTGAGACTTAATGTGTGGACATAGACAAGGTTGCACGAACATAGACAAGGTTTCACAAGTTTTACTCTGCAGACAACAAAAAGCTTGGGCAAGCATATCTAGATTACTGCTCATAGAAGTGGAGAAAAAAATTGCTGGGACATAGTTTCTCAAGCCATGCATCACTCTTTCCAACTGTCTTCACCCACTGCTAAGCAGACACAACTGGGAGCAAATGTAAGTGCTCCCAAGGGTGGCTTCATTGCCAGCACAGGGCAGACAGCCAACCACTATGGCCTCTTCAGCAACCCCACATTCTCATTTTAAGGTAAATTCAGGGTATACATTTTTGCTAAGGATCAGTATTTTTATGTAACACCGGTAACAGAACATTAATATGTTCTGCCTATGTATCCTTCATGATACTAAACACAAACATACATTGGTTTATTTAAAACTGTATAGCAAATAATTAAGAGCAAGACTAACAGAAGTATCTATACTCTAAGTAAGGAACAGCTTAGGTTATCGCTGGTGCTGTGGCTGCCACTCATGCACAGAGATGCTGGTAAAGTATCAGCAACTTGCTGGGAGTGCAATAATTCAAACAACAGTTAACCTTCGGCATCCAAAAGCTCAATTCTTTCCCCCTCTGGAATTCATTTCACAAACATGCTTATTGCCAAATTTATTCAAGCATCAGTTGTAAGGATGCTACTCAGGGTAGGTAGAGTTCAGACTTTCTAATCACTGCCTTGCTTGGCATAAGGAATCTCTAAACTTCAATAAATACAAATTTCTAAGGACTTAGGAATAGCTTCACTTATACCTCATGAGACACATGTTCCATGATCAGCATGTATTTTTATCTCACACATCCAGACTTTTCCTAGCAGTTTAGAACACTGGTGTTTGGAGGGGAGGTGGGGGGTGGTACTTGGGGGTTTGGTTTTGTGGTTTTAGGTTTGGGGTTCTTTTTGGTGTCTTTTTGGTTTGTTTTTTTTTTTTTTGGGGGGGTGGTATCTTTTTTCCAAACACCCTTCTATTCTTCAATTTTTACAGAAGTACCTATTCAGTACTCCTCAGTTAGTTCGATTTTTACATATCCGTCTAGTCTCTTCTTAGATAATGATCAGAGATTTGGGCCATCTGTGGGCCCCAACCATCCATTGTGGCTGACCAAAACTCAATACAGCACTCTATACTGGGAATTTACTAGTCTAATTTCACTATAATCCTTCACACACATGGACTTTTTTGGTGACCAGCAGTGCCAGCTAAGAGTTATTTTCCTGACAGGTTCCAAAATTAACAATGGAATTTCACCAGCCAAAGTCTTATAACCAGTATTTTTCCTGTACTGTATATTGTAACTTTCATTTGGCAACCCTTCGGGTGGCATTAGGAAACCATCCAGCTGCCTTCTAGGTTCAACAGTGATGAAGGACCATTTATCTCATCAGCATATTCTGCTGTTGAACTCTTCATGTGGTATTTCCCATTTTATTTATTGATAGTTGTATGTGTGAATAGAGCCATGAGGTGCCACAACAGATAAAGCAATGGTGATTTAGCCTATTTTTCTGGACTCTTGACAGATACAGAGGCAGCTGCTTCTTTGGACCACAATCTCCAATGATGCCCATAACTGGCTTTTCAAAGGCCAAAACCTTCCACTGTTCCTCTTCCAATTATTCAGCCTGAGGAGGTTGCAGGGAGATCTTACAGCAGTCTCCCACTAGCTAAACGGGGCCTGCAAGAAATCTGGAGGGGGACTTTTTACAAGGGCATGTAGAGACAGGACAAGGGGGGATGGCTTTAAGCGGGAAGAGGGTAGATTTAGATTAGATATTAGGAAAAAATTCTTTACTATGAAGGGTGGTGAGGCACTGGAACAGGTTGCCCAGAGAAGTTGTGGCTGCCTCATCCCTAGAAGTGTTCAAGGCCAGGCTGAATGGGTCTTTAAGCAACTTGATCTAGTGGAAGGCGTCCCTGCCTGTGGGAAGGGGGTTGGAACTAGATGATCTGTAAAGTCCCTTCCAACCAAAATCATTCCATGATTTGTTTGTTAGTACATCCAAAGAGCCCAGACGAACGAATTACAACCACCTTTTGCAGCAGGTTTGTTGCTTTACCCGTACCTCATTGCGCTTCCCCAGCCATTCCACTAAGGCAAAACATTTGACCATTGCAGTGGAAAATGGTAAAAAAAAACCAAAACAAACAAGAAAACAAAACAAAACAAAACAAAAACAACAAAAAAAAACCAAACAACACACAACCCACAATAGAAAATAAAAAAAAAACAAATCAACCAACCAAATAAAAAACCACAAAACACGCACAAACCCCATCCCCGATGCAGGCCCAGCTAAGTACCACGGACAGATTTAAGTCAGTGACCGGTTTGGCAGGAGGCTGGGAAGGCGCAGATTGGGGCTCTCGTGCCCTCTAGGGGGCCGGCCCCGCCAGCGCCGGCCGCGGCCCCCCTGCTGCGCTCCCTCAGCACTGCCCTGGCTCCGAGGGACGGGACACACACACACACACACACACACACACACACACACACACACACACACACACACACCCCCCATGCCCAGCACCGCTGCACCAGAATAACGAGAATAATGCTAATGATTGGCTTGTAGCAACTGCGTGAACCCACGGAGAGGGAAAAGGAAAGCAGCTCAAACTCTTCATTTAAAAAGCAAAATAGAAAAGTAAAAGCTTGGCAAAGAGGTACAGCAATTCTTCCCCTCACAACTCATTTAATCTCCAAAGACATCTTAGAAAGAAGAAACATATTCCCCACGAATTAAAACTTGGCCAGAAATCACATTTAAGTGTTTGGGGTTTTTTTGAATTATTTTTGCTATTTATCAAATCGTTACCCTGATGAGAGAACTCCTGATGCTACCACTGTACTTGCAGCAAGTCTTAGGGCAAGCCCAGTTCAAATAATTTTTTTTTTTAAAAAAAGCACCCAAAAACCAAACAACAACTGAACATCTGCATAAAAAATGCAATCGCCTGCCCCCCCACCCCCCCCCCCCCAAAAAAAAACAGCCAAAAAGCCCACACAACTGAAAAAAATACAGAGTCCAAATGGAGGCGTTTATTTCTGAGCGATAGTTTAACTAACACAGAAGAGACTTTGAGGAAAGGGTTTGGTAATACGAGAAACTTTTTCAAAACCAACCAGAGATGAAAAACCGCGCGCAAAGAAGGTAAAACCCGACTTCCACTTTGTTATTTGAATCTTTACATTTGTTTCCTTATCCATCAAGTGGTATGTTAAAAACTGTACATCTCCCATTAGATTGCCGAAGTAAATCACAGTGACTAGCCCAGAGCTTTAATTGCAGGAGTGTTCTTTTTATGCTCTAAGCAGTTAGGATGCAGGCAGCTCACTCCCATTTTGAGCCCTGCAGTTTGCAGGTACCAGAACCCAGCATTCATTCCACTTCCAGGCTGGGGTTAATTTTTTTTTTTTATATTACTTTTTAAAGAAAAAAGCCCAAGCAATATTCCTTCAATCTGCAAAATACAGCTATGTCTCAGTCTCTTCCAAAAAAAGAGCTGGAACGTAAGCACACTAACAGTAGATTAGGTCAAATTCAGACAAATGTCACAGTTAACATCCAAAACATCATGTGTCACTGTTTTTCCCCTGCAACCCCCAACAAGCTTCTCAGAACACATTTCATACACAGGGTCACTGTTCTGGCTGTTTATTTAATTAACATGACAACCCAGCATACACAGGATTTCTTTCAGTTCCCCGGCTTTGCATTTTCACACTTCAGGCAGAAAGAGCAGAAAGTCACTACTGTAGTTTACTCTTTTTTTGCCAATATGCCATAATGTTCATTTCTTAATTTAACCAATTGACAAAAATAGATTCTAAACCAATCGCCTCAGCAGCAATTTTTACATTTTTGTGAGGCTGAAAGAAAAAAAGGAAGAAAAAAAAATCTAAGTAGAGCGGGTTTGCATAAATGAAGCCATGCAAAAGAAAATAAAGTATTACGTCTGGAATCCCTGGGTGATTTTTCCTGGAGCCTTACTTAAATATTTTACACAGTTGTGTTTCAGCAAGTCACCAGATGACATAACTCCTCTGTATTGCTTGGTTTCTAGTGACCTAAATGGTAATGCCAGTAAATCTTATCAGAGCAGTTACAGCTCAATAAAGCTTATTAGCAAAAGGAGGTATATGGCATATAAAGCCACGTGTCTAATAGAAGACATAACTTTGACATACATGAAGTAAAATATCTAGATTTAATCTGCCTTCTCCTCGCCAGAATTTGAAATCTCTGTATGCCACGCTCTGATCTCTCCTGTTTTCAGGCCAGAAGATAGGATACGTAGCATTAAAAACTGGTTATAATGTAAGGGTGCATCTGTCATTTCTTTAGGGCAGAACGATAAAGAACCAGGAAAGGGAGGGAAGCAACGTATTCCTGGCAGTTACAAAGTTCTCACTGTCAAACAATGAGAAGAATAGATAAAGCCTTAATTTTCCCTTGGAAAAAAAACAAACAAACAAACAAAAAACCCTAACACCAAGCCCAACAACAAATACATTTCTTTTTCTCTTCCATTTCTTAGATCTTATCACTAAAGAGATATCTTTGACCATGTGAACTGTTACAGTATTGTCTTCTCAACTCTGCAGACAGCCAGCGATAACGACAGTCCTGGCTCACAACTTTCCCAGGCTACAGACTGGGAACAGGCAGTCACCATCCAGAAAACCACAAAAAAATGGTCAAATTGAGCAAAAAACCTGCTGCTGCTGCTGGAGGAAGTCAGAGGAGTCTGGCACCAGAGTTACTTATCTGGAAAAGTAACTTTTCTAAAGCAGAAACAGGCAGGGAAAGATGCAGCAGCACAAAACAGCTACCAAGCCTCAAACCAATGAAGTGGTTAAGTGACAGACCCTCAGATGTCCCTCAGTGAGGCAAACAGCTTTCTGCTTCTCCAACCACTCAGAAGGGGAGAAGAGCAGAGAAAGAAGAAAGGAAAATGTGTAGAAAATGTCTCTGCCCCTGGAGCCACAGGACGCAGACACGGGTTTGTTCATGGAGCTGCTGGCCTGGGGCTGGAGACATCAGAGCTGCAGGAGAAATGCCTCAATCCTGGTGCTACCCCTGCATGGATCGGGGCTTTTTAGCAGGGCAAGACTCAGCACCTCACCACTGCCTTCTCAAATGAGCTTTTTGTCACCCACTGGGTGGGGTGGGGACTAGGAAGTACTTTAAACCCTGATGGATGCTATACCTGTGACAGACTTTATTTAGACTAAGGAAAAAGATCTGAAAAGTCAAAGTAGATTGAACTGCTTGCAGCAGCTGCTCTAGTTCAGTTAACATACACTTGTAATAAATCCAAGTTAGCTGCAAGCTTCCCATTCCCCCCCAAAAAAAAACAAACAAGCAAGGCTTTACAGCAAAACTGGGAGCCTTTGGCATGGTTTAGAATTGTCCAGCTATTACACCCTGTGGAGTATTTTACCCACCAAGGCAAAATCATCCCTTTGGACTGTTGCTTGTTAGGATTAACACAGACAGATCAGAGATCCAGGCTCCAGAACACACAAGCCATACAATATTTTAATGGGAAACACCGCAGAGCACATTTCTGCCCTGCCCTCCCAACATCCTCTCCACACTTTTAGGGAAAACTATTATGTTTGCAAAAACATGATGAAGAAACTCCAAAAGCCATTATGCTGGCAGTACTTATGCATTTCTCAAAGAAAAAAAAAAAAAAAAACAAAAAACAAACAAAAAAATTTGTTCATTCATTCACTGTCTTATCCATCCATTCACAATTTCTCTCTGCAGCCTCTTTCAAATCTGGGTGAGCAAGCCCTCGAGGAGCTGAGCATCCTCAGCCAGCATTGATGAAATCACGGGGAGACAACACTCAGCTGGGAGCAGGAGGAGGCTGTTGCAAAGCACACATTTCTCAAAGACATCTACACACACAACAAAGTTGAAAAAGAGAGAGAACAGATACAAAAATCAACTACAGAAAAATAGAATTAAATAAAAACCTACTTAAGAACACTTTTAGCAACAAAAGCAGATTAAATCTTGGTGTGTTTTTAATTTGGATGGTGGCTTTTTTAATGAAACATGTTTACTTTTTAAATTATTTTGGAACTGATAAGCAACTAAGATTAGACATTTCTACAGAAGGAGTAATTCATGCCATAAACATTTCCAGCTACTCCTACCAGCAGCTTAAACAGAAATATACTTTCAATTTTAGATATGTTAATACCTTTATCCATCATGTTAGTTTGCAAATCCTGGTACTGTCCCTTATAGTACAAGGCCACATAGATTCAATTCTGTATTCTAGCAGGGAAAAATTCAGATTATAATTGAGATGTGTGTGACTAAATAAATTCAGAAATTCTGACTTCTGTAGATTCTCATATCAATACAAACAGTCAAATGAGGGAAACGTATTCTGGAAAAAGAAAAGCTTGATGAAATGGTCAGCAATAGGAAAGATTACACAGCAGGCAATGGGAAACAAAAACTTCACCTACTGTTACTCACCAAAAGAAAACGCGTATTTCAAAGCAATAAAGTAGCCAGATATATTAACAAGCTATCTTTCAGATCAGAAACATTCAGAGCATGTTTTCTTAGAAAAAACGTGGGGAGGGAAGGCCTAGTTTTGTTTATAAAGCCCTCATCTCTATTTTTAACATGTTATATTTAAAAACTGTCCAAAAGAGAAACATTTACCTATGGTTTCTTTAAGTCTATGGGGAGCCGATTTTTGCTATAAACAAAAACTTTGCTCTAGGAGAGTCCTACTTCTCTCAGCGTTTCTTCAGGGTCCTTACAGAGCTTTGTTTCAGCTTTTCCATTTTTCTATCAAACATTTGTTTTAGAGGACAGCTTTTAGGGAGGAAAGGTCACATACACAGAGACACATTGTGCTAAAAAAAAAATAAAGACAAAAAGTCTCCCCAAACTCGAAAGTAGTCATCCATTTCTAATCACACAGTGATGCAAGCAATACCAGACCTTGATATTGATTAATAGTGAGTGAGAACAAAAGAAAGAGAAATTTGCCAAAATCCTGCAGCGGGTAAGCTGAACTGTCACCAGCTCCCTCCAAGCAGCTTGGAAATAGGAATCGCTCGGGGCAAAGCTAACCACCCTCCCCAAGTCATGTACCACTGGGGGGGCGGAATCTACCTTGTTATCCATCACCAGTTTAACACTCTTGTAATCATCATGCAGATGATCTGAATCCCCTCCAAAAGAAAAGGACATGTTCACAAACCAGTGAGCCCTGTCTCTGAATGATTACATTTAGAGATGTTAATTAAAAAGCTGCTTTTATTTGAAGTGTGAGAGTGAGTGGAAATACGCTTAACACCTTACAAATGATTATTATAAGAACTCACCAGCAATACCTAGTGTCATCAATGAAGTATAAACAATTTTAATATCTTGCCTTAGATACTGTATTTACAAATTATCCTTACACCCTTTTCTCTGCTCCTATTAAAGTCAGAACTGGGTCAGCTTTCTACTTTTTTACACCGTATTTGCCTGGACACTGTGGTAAATATTTGTTTTACCTAAACAAAAATGTTAAATAAATAAGTACAGTTATTTTAAAATAAGCCTCAAGTATAGAAGGTTGTCAGGCCCTTTTCTAGAAAATGTCACAACCAACCACAAAGGGATGTAATCAAACCATTTCCAGAAACAAACTAGCCTCCCACACCATATGGTTAGATGCCATCACTTTGAAAACACTTAGCTGCTTATCCAGCAAGCAACCTGAAAGAAAACCTTTGGTGTATGGCAACACTCTTCAGCTGACCACAGTGCACAGAGTAATTTTCAATACTAATTGAAAAAGAAAGCTTAACACCATTTGCCATTTATTTTCCCCCAGGTTTCCTTTTCCACTGCTCAGCAAGGGTTGCGCTGACTTTCAGTATGCTCAGTTACACTCAACCCACCAAACGGTTCTTCTGTGTGGCAATCTTAAACCTCAATTAAAACACAAGAAAAAGCTTTGAGTGCAGAACTGAGCTGACCTCGTCGTGTCCATGGCAGGACTCTACACAGACACAGCTGTGGAGCTGAGATAATAGTGTGTGTTTCTTTCTTTTTCCTTTTTATTTTGAGGTATGCATTTAAGAGAATGCATTGCTGCTAACAGAGTAAGTTCTCACTGATCCATTCAAATCACTAACTCTTAAAGGAAACAAAGCTGAAAGAAATAGCACGTGCCTCGTACCAGTTACCACAACCGCAGCAGAGCGGGACCTGTTATTGATCACAGGTGCAGGGAACAGCCCCAGGGAGGCAAAGTGCAAAGATGAGACCAGTGCTGTGCGGGACAGCCTCGGATGACATGCCATCACCCTGAGAAGGAACCTCTTCCACCGAGGACAGGCTGCTCAGCTCACACACGCACATCCCCCTTTAAAGCTTAAGGAAAGTTTAACAGGGCTAAGCTAAGAAAATAAAGGTTTGGAAAAGCAAGGTTCGTAAGTGAAGCTGGAACACCTGAGGGCTGTGCCGAGGCCAGGCTCCCACCATCTCCGAGCGTGCAGAGGGTACCATCTGCCTCAACCCTCTGCCAGGCTTAAGAGAAGCAAGCGCCGGTGATGGCTGCAAAAGACAAGAAAACCCCGAGCTCCTTTCCCCATCGCCCGCAGTCGGGGCGAGTCAGGCTGGGGCCCGAGAGCCCCGCTCCCCCCATGACCCTAGCCCAGGCCCGGCCCGGCCTGGGGCGGCAGCCCGGGGCTCTCCACGCAGAGGGGCATCGCGTAGAGCCCGCACCGTGCTCGGCCCTTCCAGCGGGGAGCGGCCGGAGAATAGAGCTCCACGCGCCGCCGCCGGGACCCCTCCAGCCACCCCGCCTCCAGCAAAGTTTGAACCTGTCGCGTCCCCCCGGCTCCTGCCCTACCTGCTCCCGGGGGATGCAGGGCAGCGATGTCCGCCGGTGGGTCTTGCTGCTGCTGCCGCCGCCGCCCGACATCTCGGGGGAGATCATGGAACTGGACCGCCGCCTCCTCCTGAGCACAGGGGCTTCGTCCGCGACCGGGGGGGCGGCGGGAGGCTCCGCCAGCGGGGCAGCCCGTCGCGGGGGCCAGAGCCGGTCAGCGTAGCCGGCTAGGAGGATGCCCAGCAGCCCCAGCAGGTAGGCAAGGTAAGGCCGCCAGGACGCCGGGACCCTCTCCAAGGCGACGAGGGACGTGGTCCTGGCCACGCTAGTCACGGCGAGCATGAGGACGCCCTGCCTCAGCTTCAGCACCAGCCATGTCACAGCGGCCAGGCAGCTCAGCACCACCCCCGTGGCGGCGAGGGAGAGCAAGTGATCCTCCCCCGCCGCCAGCGCCGTCTGCGCCACCGCTTCCCCCCCACAGCAGGCGACCAGCAGCAGCGCCGCCGTCCGCGCCCTCACGCCGCCCCGCACTAGGTACCGGCCCGCGCCGAAGAAGGCGCCGGCCAGGCCCAGGGGCACGGCGCCGGGGGGCACCCAGCCCCAGCCCCGCGGCCCCGCGCCGCCCTCCGCCGCCAGCTCCCGGCCGCGCTCTCCCCGCACCAGCCTCACCACCAGGGCCAGCAGCACGGCGAGGGAGCCGGCGCACAGCGCCGAGGAAAGTTTCCGGCGGCGCCAGGTCTCCCTTGGCGGCGGCGGCGACAGCGCAAACCCAGCGGCCGCCCCCCCCCACTCCACCGCCCCGCCGCCGCCCCGCGGGGTGCCGGCCTGCCGCCCCGTTGGCGAGCAGCGCCCGCTGCAGCCCGACCTGCGCGCCTCGTCGCCGGCCATGGCCCCGACGGGCCTCCAGCGCACCCCCGGCAGGGCGGGCGCCCGCCTCGGGGCTTACTGCCAGGCGGGCAGGGGCCCGGAAAGACCCCCTGGACGGCGGTCAGCGTCGGGAGGGCGGGGGGGCTGCTGGCCGGGGGCACTCCCCGCCGCAGCACCGGCATTTCCTGCGGAGCTCGCCCCCGGCTCGCCTTCTCCCCAGAGCCCAGCGCAGCGCATGAAAGGCTGGGGGAGCGCGTCGCCTCCTCCGCGACCACGCTGGGCTCAGCTGGGGTGTCTGTACGTTAATCGCTATGTTCTTAAAGTACAGAGAAATTCTACACAGTGTAAGAAAGGGGGACTGGGAGAAAGGTAGCTGTACTACCTCGGAAGTGCTGCTTAATTTCTAGGCCATCATTTCCCTGACCGGCGCTCCCGGCAGAGCCGGGGGAGGAGGTAGCGGCGCTGACCGCCGGAGGGTCTCTGCTTCCCGCGGTTGTCCCGTTCGCCCCCCGTGGACGCAGGGAAGGAGCCTCTCGGTCGTTACGGACCACAGGGATGAAGGAATGATTTCCCCCCAAAAATACCCCAGGAAAATAGATCTCTAATAAAAAGCGAGCGCAGCCGAGGGCAGAAGTTGCGAAGTTCTGCCGGGAGGGCGAGAGAGAGAGATCCGCGGGAGGGACTTGGAGGGAGGCTGCTTAGGAAAAGGGGAAGAGCAAAAGAGGAAGAGGGAGAAGGAAAGCGCTTCCCTCCTGAACACTCCTGGGACAGTCTTTGAGTTTTGCACGGGAAAATCGGGTGATGAGAGCTCCCCCCAGCCGGGAGAGGAGGCTGCCGAAAGCCCAGAAGCAAACCCAAACACTGACAGAGCAACAACCCGAAAAAGAGCAGGGGGGAGGGGGGAGGTTGGGGTGGGGGGGGGAGTGTTTGAGGCAACGAGGAAGCGAGGGGCTGCCACTTCCAAACAGCCGGACCGGCTCTTAGGAAAGTTTTGCACCGGCGGAGGAGGGTCCGCAGCAGAAGGGCTGCCCCGTCCGTCCCGCAAGACCCGGCGGTGTCACCCGGGCGGCGGAGCTCCCTGCCACCGGGCGCTGGAGGCCGAGGCATAAATCCGGCTGTCAGGGAGGGGGCAATTATGAGGTCGTAAAAAAGTCAAAAAGATGGATGCTTGGGAATGATTATTACTATTTCTGATGTTTTAAGGGGAAGCCCGAACTGGAATCCCGAAGCCACGGGCTACGGTCCTGTGAAGCATTACGGATTTGTGGGCGGTGGCTCCATCCAAACCCCCAAAACTGTTTCCTTCCTCTAAACCTGCCTCGCCTTCTCGCCAGAGGGAAGACTCCTCTGCCGGGGAGCTGCCCTGTGCAGCGGGAAGCCCCCGGCCTCTGGGCTGCTGAAAAGTGCTCTTTGCATGAGTGGAATCAGGTGCAGACTAAAAAAGCCCATATGCAAGCCCAGGGCCTTATTTTTAAACCCCCAAATCCCACCGAAGGGCATGGAATAATACATTTATCACATAATAATACAAACCACAGAAAAATACGATCACCAGCTGTGAAGTTACAGAGCATTAAGAGTCAGGTAGCAGACAGATTAGAAATCAGAATTTCCCAGCCTTCTCTCCCTCTGCCCTTGCACACCCACAAATCACTAATTTGAGACAGATTTATAGCGTTTATGTATTTATTGGTGTAGCTGTCTGGATATTATGCCTGTCATCCAGATCTGAGTATCTGAAATGGTAGCATTAGTGTTTTGGGGGTTTTTACTAGAAACGGGTCATAAAAACTGAGTATGTTCTTCAATAATAGTTTTCCAGCCTATTATGGAATATGGATTTATTAGTCATTTTTATGTTTGAAGCTTGGTTTGAAAACAACCTAGATATTGTTCGCAGTTTGGCTCTCAGGAATGGAAAGCCTTTGGGGTTTTTTAAAGGTTAAGGGTCCAGATTAAGAACAGCTGGAAAGGTTTACAGTTTGTTCTGGTGAGACAGCAATCAGCAGGTTGTCATACAAACCTAGAAAAACATAGCTGGGTTCCATCTCCCCCAAACATCAACATCCCAGAGGCAGAATCAGGGCCCAGATAGTAATAATCACATGACTCCTAACTCCTTTTTGGCTTTTTATAAAGAAGATGCATCTCTTGGATATTTTTAAGTCTAGATGCATCAAAACAGAGTGCAAATAAATTGATATTGCAATACTAGATGATGACATGTGCAACAGTTGCAATTCAGATGGATCAGACCTTTAACCTAATCCTTCCTACCAAGTAATACTCACATCTTGATTTATCTCCACTTCATTACTTTACAATTAGATCTACCAATATCAGCAACATTGACACTTTAAATACAGTTGTAAAAAGAAGCAGAACGAGAGGAATAAATACTCCCTACCTTTATTTTTTGCTGCACACCCTCTTTGAGTATGTGTTGTTTACAGAGATCAAAGCAGACAGTGGTCTATATTCTTTTAATACCTTAAGATAAAACATGAATTATTCACTTTAGATTAAAAGCAGCGGGATTTTTTTTTGTTGTTGTTGGACAGATTCTAGACTAAAAAAAAACTTGTATTCTTTGCAATAGCTGTTAGAATAATCGATTGATCCTAATAGGAGGGGAGGGGGGCTTGACAGTGTTTCCAACAAATTAAATGATTGAAACATATTTCTGAACTCTGCCTGCCTGGATCTCTGAGGTTACCATGAGCCCAGCTGGCAGACTGGGGTTTATAGATGTTAGGCTTCACTGAGGATCATGGCTCAAGTCATCAGTGGCTGAGCTTGCCTGAAGCTGGCAACTCTAAGCCGTAGAAGGCATCCTTCCAGTCTCACATGAAATGGACTAGACCTCCGCCAGACACCTGCTACTTTCTGCACTGAAGTTTGCAGAAGAAAGTCAAACTTTGGTTTGTTTTTCCTGGTAGCTTGTTTCTCATATCAGTTAGCTTTTAGATAATACAATGGAAGTCAAGGCTCACAAAAGCAACCTCAAAAACTAGCACAAATGTGATAATCTCTAGATTTCCTAGAAACACGACTCAGACTCTTACCAGTTCCTTCGGGCACTGAGGTTTTATACTGAGCAGTACATGGGAAGCTGATCTTTTCTGTGCTCTCTACCACGTGGGAGATGATAAAATTACTTCTTCATGTTTCTGAATTAAGCAACATAATTTCTCTTATTCATCTACTGATTATGTAGGGGTGTTTCAAGCATCTAAGTTGTGAAGATCTTTAATAAAAAGGCATCAGTCATGTAATTTCAGCGTCTCCATTAAAATCAATGCCAGGTGGCAGAATGTGGTTGGTGATGGGCCAAACAGAAAGTAAGTTTTACAAATGGGCAATGTTGACCATTGAGGAGTCTTCCTATGCACAGAGACACAAAAAGAAGGGGGGTGGGTATTGATGTTAGTTCATTCTTTAGGATACGGCTCCACCAGGCTGGGCGGTCTACATATGATAGGTACCTCTTAAACAGTATATTGAACAAACAGTTAATCTGAAATGCTGTCTTCCTCCTCTAGTAAAGAGAAGAGAAATTCTGGGAAGGCAGACTCGAAATAGGGAATAGCTCAAGGCTTCATTGAAGTTCTGGGGGTGTGAGCTTTTCAGCACTTGCAGAATCAGGCTCTTTTTGATTAACAGAAATCTATAATAACCCCCCCAGACATGGGAACCATTACACATAGTAAGGTCATTTTATAACCGTGCTGGAACAATATCAGCCATTCACCAAGGAAACCACTACTTGCACAAGATCATACTGTAGTGAAAACCTAGGAATACCACTCTGTTTTCCATCTGAAGAGCAACCTTACATATTAATGGTAGAAATTTCTTAGGGAATTCAAAGGGGACAAACCCAGGAAGTTTAATGGTTGCCATCACAGAAAGGTCTGGAAGAAAATAAAGGTGAACAGCTCACTAAATAGGAATATTAAAATAGATTTACCTGGGGGGAAAAAAAAAAGCAGTTTGTGCTAGATAACAAAGAGTGAGATATGTAAGGAGGTTTTGGGGCAGTTGACTGTTCCCCAAGATGTAATTGTCTCTCAGAATCACTTCATCCTTAGTAGTCACCAGCTCTGCTGTCATTTCTAGGTAAAGCAACCTGTCTTTTCTCCAAAGTTAAATAGTAAATTACTGGAGAAGATTAAAAGCCTTTTATTCATTACTCTGTCCAGTAGGTTGTACTCTTATCTAATCCACTCAAGGGGCTTTTCATAATACATCCATGCAGAATATACAATTCTCCGTCTAAATGGGGAAAAACAATGGCTCCCCTGACTGTTAAGGAAAGGAGAAAAGATTTCATAACGGAACCGCTCATACAGAACCCAGCTATCAGACAATCACCATTTGTTTGGTTTGTCCACACTTTCCTATGGTCTTTTCTCATACCACTGCTGGTTTGCGGTTGCAGTAAGAGGGCCACAGCTGGCCTGGGAAACCACAATAAACATGTATAGGGCTGTATTCCATAAGAGGTTACATGGCCTGTCCTCCCAAAAGTAGTACAATAAAATGAAAGTCCCAGATCGTGCAGAAATGCTGTGATTAAGCTGAAGTGAGAGGAGGCTTTTCTGGGGGTAAAGAAGCCGTAGAGTAAACCAAGTAAATTCCACACTATGTCATACTGAAGAGTGCCATGGGGGAAGGAAAAACAGAGGCTGTCCCTAGGACTTGCTCATCCAGTTTCACTTGTATCACTCTTGGTCTTGTAATTAAATTTTCTTGGAATTTTCTTGTAATTAAATTTTCTTTCTTGTAATTAGACTTTTCTCACATTCTTATAATCTTGGTCAACTTGTAAGGATAATTCTTTATCAATTTTTATAATTCCACTGAGTATTAGTGCACTGAATAAAGTTTGCCTAATTGTGAAATACACTGTGATTAAAACCCCTACGTGATGGTAATGTCCTGGACTTTATTGACACTTTTATCTGTTAGCATCTCAAATTTTTTTACAAACATTAATGAATAATTCACATCGCCTGTTTAGGTCATGTAAATTCTCAGAACTTTAGGTGATGACCAGTAGGTTGCATGACAAATTTATAGATGTTTATCTACTGGAACACTTAAAAATGTGCTTACTTTTCTGACTTCAGTGACATTTCACAAAGCATATCACATGAAATGCAATTTAAAGTTTTGAAAACCATAAATTTTTCATGCAACTCAGCAAGCATCCAGATTATTACATTGTAAAAGATTTTATCATGGGTCGTCTCACCGGTCAAAGATTTTGATAGTGAATGTAGCATTGAAACATATTTACCATATGAATTAGATTAATTTTTATTTCATTTTTAGCAGGGGAAATAGTAAATAGAGTTATTTTGGGGTTGAATGCAGGCATGCTCAGAACACCCACCCTGCATCTGCTTCATTTAATTCACATTTTCAAGGTTTTCTTCATAATAGGATGACTGAGGTATGTAATGAACGAAAATGAAGTCCTATATTGGAGAGCATCTATTTGATGACAAATACCTTCATCAAATTTATTCGTTCATGAAAATTTGCATTGCCTTTCATTGTGGAAATTCTTAGAAAGAATTACAATTACTATGTTAGGAAAACGATTGCAATACTAATGCATTGTACAGAGTGGGCTGCGATTCAGATTTTGCTGAAATCTAAGAGTGAGCTTTTCAGTCTTTGAAAATCTATTATACTTTCACTAGAGGCATTAAGAAAGTACAGACTTTATATTTCAATGTAAATATTATTCAGAAATGAATGTATTAATTTTGGCTGACTACAATGGTCATGCTATAATGAAAGAGTAAAATTCTGATTTGGGGAAGGAAAGAATGTGGGGCACCCTTTTGTAGGGTATATATTGTGGCTTTTGTATATTACTTTTTGTCTAAGTATCTTTTGTTCATACACTTGTATGGGATATTGTGCTTAGGAGCATTCCCATTGAAGGTAATGCAACCTGGCCCCAGGGAGCTGCTTATAAGTTTGGGGTAATATGTTCAGGGATTTCTTCCTTATTTTAAATACAAACTTCCACCTAGTTCTAACTGCACAGTAGTCACAGGATGTTCATCATTGACACACGATTTTAACAGCTATTAAAAGTACAATGCGTTCAATGATGCCCATGAAGGAAAACTAGTTTTCAAAGAGTGATAATATTTTACCACAACTGAGAATTCGCATTTTGCATGGGCTTTTACTGCCACATTGAACATGATGCTAGTTACAGAAAAATTAATCTCCTGTGCTTATGCCTATGTATATAAAAAAATAAAAACATATTGTTCTGGAACAAGGCATGTTTGCATTTTATATAGAAAAAAAGTCATAGAGCAAGTAGAGCTATAAGAATAACCCCAGGTTCCAGTATAGGTTGGGGAACGACCTGTTAGAGAGCAGTGTAGGGGAGAGGGACCTGGGGGTCCTAGTGGACAACAGGATGACCATGAGCCAACACTGTGCCCTTGTGGCTAAGAAGGCCAATGGCATCCTGGGGTGTATTAGAAGGGCGGTGGTTAGTAGGTCGAGAGAGGTCCTCCTTCCCCTCTACTCTGCCCTGGTGAGACCCCATCTGGAGTATTGTGTCCAGTTCTGGGCCCCTCAGTTCAAGAAGGACAGGGAGCTGCTGGAGAGAGTCCAGCGCAGGGCAACAAAGATGATTAAGGGAGTGGAACATCTCCCTTATGAGGAAAGACTGAGGGAGCTGGGTCTCTATAGTTTGGAGAAGAGGAGACTGAGGGGTGACCTTATAAGTGTCTATAAATATATAAAGGGGGAGTGTCACGAGGACGGAGCCAGGCTCTACTCAGTGGCAAACAATGATAGGACAAGGGGTAATGGGTACAAACTGGAACACAAGAGGTTCCACTTAAACTTGAGAAGAAACTTCTTCTCAGTGAGGGTGACGGAACACTGGAACAGGCTGCCCAGGGAGGTTGTGGAGTCTCCTTCCCTGGAGACATTCAAAACCCGCCTGGACGCATTCCTGTGTAACATTATCTAGGTGTTCCTGCTCCGGCAGGGGGATTGGACTAGATGATCTTTCGAGGTCCCTTCCAATCTCTAACATACTGTGATACTGTGATAAGAAAATGAGGTATACTAAAGTATGCAGAAATCCGTCAGAAACGCTCAACTTCCCTTTTTAGGGCCTGGAGCACAACCCTGTCTCCTCACAGGGTTTGGCAGAGAAAGGTCCATTCCCACTGACATGCACCAAACCTTGTCCACCTGAGCTGGCTCTCCAAGGTGCTGTTCTGAGTATTGCTTGTTTTGGGAGGTAGAACACAAGTATTTTTAGCAGAGTCTTGTTATTTTTGAAAGAAATATTATATAGTGACATGATCACAAGCATTTATTTTGTTTTTTAATTTTTCAGATGGTAATTGGAAATATTAATACTAGAATGATAGGCCCAGAAATCTGGTTTGCTAATTTTTGCTAACATTAGATAATTATGCCATAGAATTGTCTCTCTCATGCAGGTAGGCTCAGGTAAAAAAATAACAGAAGAAATGCTGTATGTTATAGTTTTGAAGCTACCTGAAGTACTGGTTTTGAAGGCAACTATTTAACTCCTTTTAAATGCAATAATTACAAGAACACTGGCTGTTTGTTTCAAATCGAATAGGACCCTCTTTATTTTATGCTTCAAATGGTGGTCAGTTTTCTGATAGCCAGGGCAAGGTTAATTCTTCCACTGTACTTTTTTTTTTTAATGAATATACAGGTACTCTTAAGTATTCCTGATTTTACGTTCGCAAACTGCTCACTTAACAAATTTAAATGGATACGTAAACGTTTGTGAGATGGGGCCCTACTTCCCGTAGGCTTTATTTGCACTGTACTATCCAGCTGCTTGGCCTCTAAAGACCAAGATTCTCTTGATATTTCTCTTTATTTGTTTTCTTTATATTGTTTATTTATTTATTTATTGTCAGATGCTTAAAAATAATTTGCATAAGACACAAGAAAGGCACAAGTCCATCAAACAGGAATTTCAATGCTGGTGCTCAGCTTGCCTCACTAACATAACCTGTTTTGTGACTGTCCTAGGAGATGATGCTAAAAAATCACAGTATTTACTAACATGCATACTGTCTTTGGTGCCAGTTCCATTTTGTCTTGTGTCAGAGAGCTCACACTACACAAAATGTTAGCAAACAGCTATTATTTTAATACAGTTCTGTATGTATACTAAGTTTTATGCCTTTTTTGTGTTTTTGTGACTTATAAGTGTGTATGCACACTCTTAACAAGGCACCCACAGAAATGTGATGGATATTTTAAAGCATCTTTTCCTAGTAAGACAAACAAAAATGCATTTCTGCTTGAATAGCTGAGAAACAGAAACGTAGGCTGGAAAAAAAATTTTAGTTAGTGTATTCCAAGCAAAATGGCCAAATCTCTGAGAGTAAAGGGATTCTACAAATGAATATTCGTCTTACTGATCAGCAAAAAAAAAAAAAATAAATCATTTCACTGAAGTAATTCTCCCTTGACAAGTAATGCAAACAATCAAAGTCACAGTGTCATTAATGACTTACTAACAACTCTCTTCCTGAGTCACATTAGGAAGCTGGTTTTAGAGTGGAAAAATGTAATGTGGAGTCTTGAAATAGCATGCAAGAAACACAGGTTATTGATCAGGAATAAAATTGTTGCAACTATGTAAGTATCTGAAGATGCAAGTAAGTATTTAATGGGATTTTCAAAGCCATTGCTCATCTTAAGGAGCCTGCATGGAAAAATTCTTCAGCTATTCCGACAGTCTTCTGCTCCCAGTGTTAAACCAGGTGCCTAATGTTTTACTTTGGGGCATGTCTAGGAGTCTTGCGGTGTCAGCAGAGCTGAATTCTCCATGTCTAATTCATGCTGGCAGGATCCACAAGCACAGTTCCTCCACCTGTATCGCCTGAGGAACTGATCGCAGAGGCATGTGGTAGGCGCATACAGCAGGTTCCCAAAATCACCACAAAATGTGGAGTGCTTGGTTGCAAATTCTTCTCATTCTTCAACAGAGTGCCTTAAATTCCTGGCTGAGGAATATTTTGTTAATCTTGCAAACTTTGTTGATGAATGTGTTTCACTTTGCATATATAAATTAAAAAATACTTGTGGTAAAAAGGGAAAAAACGAGCATGATTCTGCAGCCTTGTGGCAGGAATATTCTCTGAGGGGCAGACACACCTGGAGCACAGCCTCTATTCTGGGGGCTGGTTTAGATAAGATTTATAATGTAAATATTGAATAAAAGATAAAAACGTATTTAAAATACCTAAAGCAACCAGTGGAGCGGTGACAGGTGTCTCCTTCATGAGTATGCCTACTTTTTTGGGTTGCCAGCCTCTTTGTCTATGAGAGCTGCGCACCTAAACTTTCATATGTCTGGAAGCCACAATAGGTATCAAGTGCTGTGTGCTGTATGGTGTATGCTGTATGCTGCATCAACTCATGACACCAGCACTAACTACACAAACAAGATGCCCCTACAAATTCTCCTTGACCTGCTCAAGAGCTGTACATGGTTCAAGACTGTGTGAGCCTCTTCTCAAGGGGGAAAGATCTCTCTTATTTTCTCTTGCCTTAGAAAAGACTTCTAGCCACACATCAATGATTAAGGCAATTTTTTCTTTTTTTTTTTTTTCTGGTGGCATACAGTACACATGTCAGTGTTTTATAGGTAATCATGCTGTCTTTCAAAACAAAAAATCCTTAATTGTTTCCTGTAAATTTGCCCCATTTCAGGTCAGTGTGGGAAAGGGATTAATGGCCTCCTCATGGCTTTTACTACAGAGTAGTGATTAAGGCAGGATATGTGGAGGTGTGAGAGAGGTCTGCAGTCAGAAAAGGAAATTAAACCCAGTTGATAGTGCCTTTTGTTCTGTGACTTTTAAATGTAAAATCCATAAGCCAACCCTGAAGAAGGTACAAGAAGCTGAGGCTTGCTTTCCCCTTTTTTCTTCTTCCCAGGTATAGTCCTTCTTTACTAGGCTGCTGCAAGATATTTTTCTTTGCTGTCTCTTGAGCTTTGCGTTTCCCTCATGTTGTAGCTCCCTCTTGGGGATTTGGTCCCAAGTGTCTCACTGAGAAACAAATAAATCAAGAATATCTGTAAAATATTTCTGAGTTTTGAATTTAAGTCTCACTGAAAGCTGTGTCTTACACTGACAGTTAGAATCGTCAGCCTCTACAGGCTCCTTTCAAGAATGCTGTTCTAAATCCTGAAGTCTTGACATTTTTAATCAGTTAAATCAGTGCTTAAAAGCACAAATCAGTGCTTGAAAGCACAAAGAGAATATAATTAAATCTAAGATGATTGAAACACTACCATTTTAATATCAGGCTGTTTCATATGTTTAAATACTATCTATCTCCCCTACCACCACCAAAAGGAGCAAGTGACATCCATTTCTAAGATCATGTACTCCTGCTTAGTGTCAGGATGTTTACAGATACTGTATAATGTACATGTACAGATATTAGTGCTGCAAGATCTCACACCTGTCATGAGATGATTTTAGTGGAAAACTGAGAAACTCACACATATACTCAAGTGGCTTGCAGGCTCACCCACCATGGTAGAGGTGGGTTTAATCCCAGTAAAATCAAGGAAGCTGCATATTTCCATCTCAAATCTGAACCGACTCACACAGCCTTTCAAACCGGTACAAGAACACAAGAATTTTTATCATCAACTTTGTGGAGCTTAATGAAATTAATTTCCTAGTCACACTAACTCCTTCAATTTGTTTCAAGGTCTAATATAAGAACCATATGGAGAGAGGCACAGAAAGATAAATAGGCATTGAATGCTATTACTCACCATCTACTTAGGCAAGCTGTGCTGAGCTGAACAAGGGATGGGTCACAGCTCCAACGACATTCGCAGGTCAGAGCCTGTCTAAGACCCAATGTGGAGTACAACAGCTGTTAGGGAACACATGGGAAGATTTTCCTGGGGTTACTGTGCAAGCTGAGGACAGCAAGCGATCAACTTGTGAGGGAGGAGCAGTGGATGAAGAGAAGTGCCTGAGAAGTGAAAGCTTGTGTTGAGAGAAAGGGTAAAAGGTGAATGAGTTTTACAGGGATGGATGGTAAAGGCATACGTGATACGTTAGTGCAAGATGCTGGCATGCAGATTATTATTGCAATACAAAGCCCTGCATTTACTAAGAGTTGGACATTTTGCCCTAGGTTTCATAACCTTATAATGTAATATTATTCCAACGGGCGTTTTATCAGTGAGACCCTGTCTCTGCATAAATTATAAAAACATAAATATATGTTAAATCATATGGCATGTGTTTACTGAAGATTTATAGATTAACTTATCCACTGTAGAGCTGTGTTCTCAGAGAACCTGCCCTGCACTTCCCTGCACCTGCAGAGAGCTGGGAATGGGAGGATAATTATGAGCATTGAGAGCCTAAGCCAGATGTTCCAGGAATGGAGAAATTTCATCTTTGGTTGGCTGGCCCCTAAAGGCAGGAAAACAGAAAAAGGAAATGTCCGTGTTTGAGCTGGCATGTGCCATGCAAATCCTTGCCTAGTCAGCGCCAGGCCCCTGCTGCTGGCAGCCGGCCGCCCTTGTGCTCTTTGCCTGGGGTTATTACCACAGACCAGGCAAGTCCAAAGCGAAACAGAATGTACAGGGAAGGCTGAAGTGTTAAGGGAAATATGGTTGTGAAATAGGAGCACATGCAAATGAAAGGAGTACAAGCCCTATATGATATACTAGCAACACATTATACAATGCGTTGCTTCAAAAAGATTAGGTGGCATTTCTTTGCTTAATTAGATTTCAGCATTTTAGGGTTTTGTCAGAAGAAATATGTAAGAAAATAGCAGGTATGTTTATGTCATGTATCTTCATATTTTGTTACCAAGATGATTCATATTTTTGTTTTTAAGGCAAAAGGAACTAAATAAAAGTTAGCCCCTATCTGTTAAATGAGCAGCTTTGGACTTATGCTTGTCCCAGTGCTGGAAACATCCATTTTCACTTCCTCTCAGCATATTAAGCAATACCAGTGAGGCAGCCCTGCTTACAATTTAGAGCAAGAATTTCCACCTCAAGACAGCAGCCTTGATTCTTAAAATTATGTATTGTAAATTGAGGAACAAAATATATTCTAAATCATAGATTTCAAACACATTTTATTCAATTCATTCTTTTAATTTTCTTTTCAGAAGAGCAACTTGGACACACAGTCTGTTTAATAATAATAGATTAATCTTTGTCAGCCACTTCCAATTCCTCTTAATTCATGCAAAACTATCAACATGTCCATGGACTGCAGCGCTTGATTTCAGAGAGGACTGAAGGAAGAAGGAAAGCATTAGGGCAAATGCAAACTGGAATATCTCAACTGAATTATACAGAGAGGTATTGTAAGATTAAAATAACAGAATGAATGAAAATACCTGATGATACAGTAGTGACAGACACAGAAATGAGACTGTTCAGTTAATTTTTGGTTGGTATGTGTTCTGATAGAATTCACACTTTTCCACTCTGATGTGAAAAATGAGAACTTTATTTTCTATTCTTATCTGATGAAACATCACCAAGCTATCACAGTGCAAGTTCTATGATGTAACTATCCAGCCTTTGGGTGAAGAAAGACCCTTCTATCCCAATTTGGGCAACCTCTTGGGTCTTGACTGTGGAATATCTGATGCTGGAGCTGTGTCTGGAGTCCATCCAACACCATGTCCCCATCCATATGTCCCTTCACTTCTCAGGCCTATCCTGCACTCCGCACAGTTGAAGAAAGGCTTAGAGGATGGCCTTACAAGCTGATGTCACTTGTCTCTCCATGAGATTCTTCCTCTGCTCAAGGAGGAGGTTGATGAACTGCCTTGCAGAACTTGAGCATTTACCAAGGGCCGCTGCTGTGGTCAACAGGAGAACTGCATATTCTCCAGCAAGGCTGCGGTGCCCAGAAGGGCAGCTGAAGGCACACAAAGGTGTCAATGAGAGAGGCAATACCTTAAATACCTTTGTTTTCATTGTTCACAGGCTTAATTTAACCAAATGAACAAATGGGTTGTCTACCAGTACTGTTGTTAGTAGTTGTAGTGGGCTAGGGGCTTTTTGAGAGGTCTTTGTTGTTGTTATCTTAAAGTAAAAAAAAAAAAAGGAAAAAGAGCAGAATCAAAAGTTTTGGGGAGGCAGAAAAGACCAACAGAGGCCATTTCTTTGCACTCTGCTATTCTACAGGTCCAAAAGAGGTGAGCAAACCTTGGAGTGGGGAGTTCAGCCCCTCCGGACTGTGCACTGGATTCAAGCCTAAAGACAAATAAAACTGTGAGTTGTGAGGTAGTTTTGATTTCATCCTGCAGTCAGCAGCTGGCTCTGAAGCATAATCAAAAATTGTCCAAGCCTATCAGAGTTGTTTTAAGACAATCTCTAAAAGGAATCTGAGTCATTTCTAATTCATAATGAAGTCTTAATCCGAACAAGTTTTGTACACAGCTGACACTGATCTGAACACAAGTGATTAAAAAAAAAAAGAAGATATATCAGTCTCAAGAGTGACAGAATAGTTTACCTGCAAAGCAAGAAACATGCAGCAGTGATGGATCAGGAAGCTATTAACTAGTCACTGTTGGTTTAGGAGGCTGAATTTGGCATATGCTACCATATATTATTGCCTTTATTTTAAGCATAATGTAAAAATGGAAGCTTTTTAGAGTTTACTGTGGATTGAAGCCCCACTTAAGTGCAATATGGTACTTGAGCAAACAAAATGTGAGAGTACACACATGCTCTGGATATCTTTGTTATCTTATGGAACAACTGAGGAAACTTAGCTAGAGCACTGAGAAATTAGACATTGTTTCCTACTTAGTGAACATGTTTTACTGAATGATGGTAGTTAAAATATCCCTCCAGTAACAGTAATCTATTTGCATTCCAAAGCATGCTCACAGATATGTGTAATGGGACACAGGCTATTAAGACAGATACTGCAGTAGGTGTTAATTCAAAGTTTAAATCACAAAAATCTATAATACAAAGACAAAACTATTTTAAAGCATTGCTTTTGTTAAGCTAATGGATTAATATGCCGACTGGGACTTGCTGCTGACAGGTCCACCTCATTATATTCAGATACACTGGCACAACTGAATCTACTGGGAGTCTAAAAATCTCTGAGAATGTTCAAAGTGACACTTGGGATATCAGGAGTGAATTTCAGCCAGGTCTTTCATATGCCCATTTGCTGCTCTGTGTTTTTGGCTCCAAATGCATGCCAAGATCAAATTCCCAGACTTTCTCAGTGCCCGAGCAAATATTGTTAAACCCAGATTTGGAACATTCATGAAACAGACACAGCACGTTACTGTACACATCTGCTGTCACACAAACACAAGACAGTGGGTCGTGAACCAAGGGTGGTTTGTAGAGCCTTGCAGTGCTTTGAAGCATCCTATGTCATGAGCAGCAAAATTGCATCTCATCAGGAACGTGCCATGAGATACTCACAAATTATAACTTTATCCTGGGGAGGTTAATCTTCTGAAAATCCTCCAACAGCCTTGGAGGGGGGAAGACAAAGGTTCCTCTAGGCAGCAATTTAGTGACTAGATCACAGTCCAGCTCTAAATAGCTCTTTAGAGGAAACTCTCTCCACCCCAGTTTACTGTGGAAAAAGCTTACAGTGTGGACCTTGGTTCAGTTAATACAAACTAGTAGAAAGCTAGGCTACAATTTGCATTTCAAATCACCATTTCCCTTTCCCTCCACTCCCTACTGTAAGCTGATGTGGCCCATGTTATTTTAACTGGTAGATGATAGCAGATAAAACTGTAGTGGAACAGAACACACAGGAGTTATGGCAGGCTGTTCTTGTAAAAAGAACAAAAGAAAGACAAAATGAGTTCTACCTCAGAGTGTGCTTTATGGGGCTTTAACAGTTCCTCCATGGCTGAGGCCAGCATCAGGAGAGAAAGCTCAGAACTTCTCAAGCGTCCTTTTTCTTTTCTTTTTTTCTCCTATTTCCTTCTCTCTCTTAGTTACAGGCTTGGCTTTATCTTACTAAAATTACTTGTCTAGCTTAGTGTCTTAAAACACAAAGTGGGATTTACGGTGCTTCATCAACTTAAACTGAAGTCCCAGGAGGTGGAAAAAAGGGAGGGAAAGCAAACAAACAAAAAGAAAAAAAAGGAAAAAAGATTCACATGATGGAGTATACTGAAGAGGACACACCCGTATAGGTTCCCAGCTAATATTTCTTAGGTAACATTATTTAGGAACTGAAATATAGATACTCCTGGAGAACAATTACAGCTGTGGTGATATTCAAGGTCTTGTTTTTCTTCCATATGCAAAAGCAAAAAGGAAAACTCTATGAAAATTAACAAATAGAGTTCCAGGCTCCAAAGCAGCACTACTTTCAGAAAATACAATCCATTTATCCTGCACTTTGCATGAAGAAAAGATTTCTAAGCACAATATTTGGAGCATACATCCCCAAGAGATTATTTCATCAGACTACTTATAAATTAATACCTTCTTTATTAAAGGGAAGGAATTTTTATCCAGTGTCTAAATTTCCCCCCCACCAAGATAAAAGTTTTGATTCTGAAAATGTTTGACAAATTACCTTATTCAGGGCAAATACATCCATTAAGAGAATAATTGCCTTAAAAATATGGAAGTGCTACATCTTGCCTTTGTTAAACTGATGTAACTGGAACACCAAATAATATATGACCTGACACTTTTAAAACCTGCTGTTATCATTCACTAACAGTGCATAATAGGAATATTTGTCATTTAAATGCAATATTGCAGCATTATTTAATTTCCATATTTGATAAGTAGCTGACTACAGATATACACATACAAATTCATGTGAATAGTAATAATAAAATGAGCTTACACACAATAGTGATATAATGTGAAGATATGTATCTTCACATAAGAACACTTTGGCAGTATTTTAGAATGAGTTTTGAAAATGAAATATTGAGGGAAGAAGGAGGAAAGATAGCACTCCTGGCTACTTAAAAATAAATAAGATTTTGAGGCACATGGCCACTGTAGCCATTTTGCCTCTTAATATTTTATGTAAACCAGATGCTTTTGAAGACACTGGCCAAAATCCAATCTATCATAAACTAAAAATCATATAGGCCATTCAATTTTTAACATATTCTTTCAATGGTTAGTTCCCTGTCTTGCAAATGCATATGGGCAGGCTCACTGAACTGCACACTTGACTGGATCGAGATAAAAATATTTACATGCCTATGTATACATAGATGTACGTATGTGTATATACACATATATACAAATATATGTATGCCTTGGTAGATTATACATATAAACTCATTCCAGATACAATTTCAGTAAGCATAAACTGGGACCTCAGTGAAAATGGAGTGACAAGGATATTTAGACTTTGACAAAACAGAACAAACACTAATGGTTTGCATTATCCATATTTCTGATTTAAACCTCAGCTTTTTTTAGGATGGACAAGCTATGAATTTATGATCCGTGTGATCAGATTTGGCTATACCATATCTTTCACATTATTAAAGCTTGCTTTCACAATTGGTGCTATTTGTTTGACATACTGATTAGCGTAATTTGCATTAAAGTTTCTGAGTATTTGGAGGATGTGAAGAGATTAAGAATTTTATTGCTGCTTCAACAAGATGAAGAAGTTGGGCAGTTGTTTTCTTCTATATTAGAACAGAATTATCCTGCTAAGTTATGAAACTCTGTGTCACTTTATATGCATTTTAAATTCAGTAGCCCTTTAATGTTTCCTTTAAGAGGAAATCCAAGTTGAATGCTGCCTATGAAAATTTTATCTCTGGGAAGTTCTCAAAGACTGTTCTGAAGTTCATCTCTCAGATTGAGAAAGAATATTTTAATTAAACTCTTTTCCCATGTTCACCATTCATAAGAACTCCACATGGCACTGAGGGATCTTTCTAGAAACAACCAGAAGTTGATTTTGAAACGGTTTACATTTAATGTTTAAGCTTACAATACAGAAGGGAGGGATGCTCTTAATAATAAAAATCCTGTAAAATTACAGAATTTGTTATTCTGAGACAGTGATTAGCTGTTGAAATTAAAGGCAACTAAACACAGAATAACCACCAGAGCTAGGAAAGTGATAGTTATTTCTGATATATTTTAGAAAAATAAAATACATGCAGTATAATGTAGAGATAGATCTTTGCTAAAATTGGGACTCCACAAAAGTGCTTAGGCCTACTGAATTTACTTAAGTTTTCTCTGTTATAGACAGGCATGTACAGAATAAGAAAACACTTAGGTAATATGGGAATTGAGCACATACAAAATGGATTTTTCTGGGCAGAGACAGTATTACTAGCATCCTTACGCTGACACATATTCTTAAGCATTACATGTAATTGGACCTTTCAAAGTATTTGGAAGTATAGGAAAAAAACTTCTACAAAATAACTGAACAAAGGGAAAGAGGAACTGTGAATTAAATTTACCTATAATTAGAGAAATAATGATACTTCACATTTAATAATGTGCATTGTTCTGCTACTCTCTCTAGAGAGTGTACAGACTTTTAGTTTGAAGTCAAAGACTGTTTTGTCTCTTGCAAAAGAATTTGTTGGGAAAACTCCTAATAAACAGTTAAAGGTCATTAAAGGAGAATATATAAACAAAATAGAGTAAGTGGCATAAGAAGAAACACCTCTTTTTTTTTGACACACGTATAATATAATCTTAAACCACTGGAAGGATTTCCGCATGGAAATGTTAATGAAAAATTGGTACTCCAGGTTTCCATCATTCCTCTAAAATAATGGGAGGTTGGGGAAGAAGGAAAGGAAGTTGTCAGTGAGGGAAAACAACATAAAATGAGTTTAGTTGAATTTGAATTTTCACCAGAAAGACCATTCTTTTGTTGAGAATACAATCGGCTCTGGTGCTAAGGAAATAGCACAAATTTTATGCAAACTATCAAAAGAAAATGAAGACTAAGCTAATTATTACTATAAATCAACTATAAAGTGCCAAGAAGCTTCCAATCATTTAGAAAGAGTTCTTACACTTTGGGGTTAGCATATCCCAGCTCTAATTTACCATTGAAATGGCGTACAGATGCCAGTAATTCCAGGATTAGGCATAGTCCCTGAACAACAGGGAATACAATTTATTATTGCATTTGATAGCCAAAGTCAGAAGGTTTAGGAAAAAAAAAAACAAAAAAAAACAAACAAAAAAAGATATATACTGGCAGTTATAGCTTCTTTAAATTAGGAATATTCCCTGTGGTTGAACCATCCTAGGAGACCTAGTAATTGCTTGCCTTACATGGCTAATCTTCTTGCTAAAGGAAAATCACTAGGCCACCTAAATCAAAAAAATTGTAACAGCAATCAAGAAAACCTACCAGATGTGGTGATGAATATGGTATATGGCTCTTTTGCAATCTCCTGAAATGCCCACTGTTGGTCAACAAATTATATGCATATATATATACGAAAACAACAATTTTTATATTTTTATATATAACACAATTTGCTTGGTACAAGCATGATGCCATTCTCCAAGTGACTACACAGAAATGTCTCATGAATAGGGCAGGGTGGAAAATGTGCTTGTGATACAGTTTTGATTGCAAAATTTCAGTGGAATGAGTAATAATAAACATGGTTTTCCCCTGTAGCATGAGGAAAAAATATGATCTAGAATATCAGAACTCTTTCAGGAATTTGTTCCAATCAGCTAGGTGAATGATAACCTAAGAAATGTCAGCAGAAGGCAGCATCTTATATTATTCAACAAATTTCAGCAAATACGTCTAAGCACAGAAAAAGCCATTAGGCCTCTTGCTGTAGTGCAATCAAAGAATTAGGATTAATTCTTCGTTCAGCAGTAACAACTACAAAATTATTGTAGGGAAGATATACCGCAGGTATAAATATATGAATGTCTTATTTTACAACAACTCTTGTAAGATAACTGAGTGTATTGAAGGTGAGTTATAACACACAAAAAGTGGAACAGTGTGCCATGGGTTTTGTTTTCACTTTCGTTTTATAATTTGATTTCCCTGCTGGCTAAGTCATCACAAGCTTGGTTTTTCTTGGCTTCTCTTTGAAATAATCTTTCTACAGCTATATATTTCCTTTACCTCTCATGTAGCTATAAAATAGTTATTTGAACTGGTGAGACATTCCAGCTCACAGATGTCCTGACACAGATCCCACCAGTGCTGGCTGTGAAGGCTGTAAATATACGTGGTCACATGTGAGCTTCCCAGAACAGGATCAAAGGCCAGAAGAGGTTTTCACAATGCCTGAAAGGAAAATATGTGTGAAAAGTGACTTTACATAGCTCTGTCAGAAGGTATTTAATTTGTTAGCAGCACAGGCAGGATACGTTGCTTCAAATAATACAATTTAAAAAGACAAACCAATATTAAATGATTCTGTTTGAGCTAGTGACACAAGGAGAAAGCTGTAGAGCAAAGCAGGTGAACAACTCTCCATTCAAAAGGAACAGCATTAAAGGCACAGGGTAGGAGGAGACACAGCTGGTGAGGTGCAACACAGGGAGAAGTGTAAAAGCAGAGGAGCAGCAGCATCTCTGGGAAGGGTTATGACCACAGGATCCACTGCTAGAAAGTTCTTCTGTGAACTTTAGGAATAAGCGACTGTCACTGAGAGATGTTATAATTTGCTTCTAGAAACAGTATCCAAATCTATATGTGCAGGCAAGTAGATAGGTTTATTCCTTGGCTTTTTGTCCAGACACATTATTATAATTTGGGTATTTGGACTAGAGCTTGCAAAATATACATAATTTTCAAATCTGGAACTTTATTTCAGGCATAACTTGGTTATATTTAAAATTTGGTTTAATCAGTTGGAAATTGAAATGCCTGTAACCTATATTTTCCATAACAATTTTTGTTACTTGGGTTCTAAAAGGAGCCATTAGAAGAATGATTTCTGCAGGAAGTTTCTGCAGGAAAAGGTTGCCATATAGTACTGCTGCCAATTGCTGAAAAGACTACACCTGCCTCCAGTGCCTGTCGGGTTTTGGCCATCATCAAATTAAACAGGCCACGGGTCTGATTTGATAGAGTGGTTCCCATGCCTATAAAATCTCACCAGGTTTCAGTTCATCTCAGCAACCCTCCACCTTTTCTCTTTCCACTCCCCAAGAAATCAAATTCCCATGTTTTAGCTTTCTGCAATGAATCCAGTTCAAATACTCACAAATACCTAATTACTGGAATTACATAATGCCTATTGCAATTTCTTTGTGTCATTATTCAGCAGGAAGATTCGTACTTTTTTGTTGTTTTGGTAATAATCACTTAGTTCTGTGGAGAGGCAGCTGTGTGCTGGCAGTCAGACCCCGTGTCAGTCCTGCTCCTTGCTAGTGTTAGCACACAATGTGTCAGGGTCATGGTACAGAGTGAAGTTGCCTCATTAGCATCTCTTGACCGAAAAGGGATAAAACTTAAAATGAATCCATCTGTTTGCAGTACTGCTTTGTTTATACTTTCTAATACTGGGGTTTGGCAGGCCCAAGCACTATTTGTTCATCACTGTTGTCACTTATCCATTCATCTAGCCACAGAATTTTGAATATGAGTGTTCACTTAGGCAAAATTTTCTCTGCATATTTGTCTTTTTTGGATACAAATGCCAAATATTTATTTTAAAATAAAATCCTGAACACCAGTCATGTGAAAGAGGCTGGGAAGGAAAGGGAATAAGGTATGTTTGATGGCACTCAAACTGTAGTTTCTGTCAACAGATCACACTTTTTTGTGTGTGTGTAATAATCTTTCATTGCTGCACTGGGAACCTCTCCCTTATCCTGGGAAAGAGCAAGACGTCTTGGCACCTTTTTGCAGTTTGCGTATTTGGCAGTGGTTTTATTCTTAGACATATGCAAATCTCTGCTATAATCTGCAGAAAGGAATCCCTTTGAGACCCAAATCAAGGAAGAAGAGAATTACAAGGTGAATGGACACACATAAAGTAGTGGAAAAACCACTGGCAGCTGCTTAGAATGGAGCTGTGCATTATGAAAGGGCAAGCAAAGGGATGGTAAATGCAATATGTACATTGCATAGTCTCTCCACAAAGGCAGAGAATAGTAGCAGTGGGGAGTACTTGCTGCAAAATTGTTTTCAGAGGTTATAGAGCAATGACTGTGCCAATCCAGGGCTTCAGTGACTTTACAGTTGGGGTGAAGATGATAGTTTCAGTCATAGTTATTAGAGTTAGTGTGTACAGAAAACATAGCTCAATTATCTAATTAAAAATGTCTAAACAGATAATGGGATTGCTGAAATGATGGCTAGAAGTTCTTCAGTCACCAAATGCATGGTAAACTATTTTTTGCCCTGAAAATTCGTGGCATACAAAGGTCAGAAGGGACAAAATAATGAGGAAAGATTAAAGTAATAGTCTTTAGAAGTCACAAATTCCTCACGGGATGTTGTTTGATTTAAAGTCTGAGGTGTCTGAGCCTAAATATTTGTTTATTTAGCTATAACTGACACTTCATTTGCAGAAATAGTTGTGAATATTTTAATAACTGTAGTGTAAAACTAGACTTGTAGTCCACAGTCTTTAATTTCTTCACATTAACCTCCTTAAAACGTCATCTTTGTTCACCACAGTAAATCTAGCATTCTTATACTCAAAGTAGTTAGGAAAGACTCACTCTGAGGGCAGTATCTTTAGTAATAGCTTCTATCATGCTCAGCAGAAAAAAACATTGCATTTATGATGTTTTATATCATACGTAATTTGGGGACTGGAAGGTTTTGGCTGGCAAGAAAAGAGATTCCTTATTTTAAAGTAAACTTTTATTTACATAACCTCTACTCAAGTCAAAGACTATTTCAATGCATCTGTGAAATTACATAGCACTGATGTAGTTGCACAGATTCAGAAATAGATTCTATTATGACTTAGTAAATAGCTGTAGCTGGATCATCTACTAACTAATCAAGAGATAATGAATGCAGTCATATTTGAAAAATCATAAGAAATTGAAGTTATTTGTTAGAAAAGTGAGGTACTGTGAATAGAAAAAAACTTGAAAGTAATAGAATAAGGTTAGAATATGTTTATTTAAATAAATAAAATAGCAGAGTGAATAATCTTTCACTTGCAGAAGGATACATATAGGCATTGTATAATAATTGCATTTTTCAATTTTAGTTACATTCAAATGAGAAGCTGCAGAATCAAAACATAAACAGAATTGTAAGTAAAAAACACATCTACGTAAGAAACTCATTGTTTTATCTATTGTAATTTAATTCTGAGGAAAGTGTTTTCAGCATCATCACAGCACTTCAGAGGTCACAAGCGCATTATCAGAGTTATTGGAATCTTCATCTTTAAATGAAGCTTCTCCAGTGTTTCAGAAGCCACAGCATTTGGGCAAAGAAGTTGCATTACATTTATGCTAACTTTCACTTTGCTGCAACATTACAGTGTTTGGACCAACAGTTTTTTTCCATTGCATGGGATAACCTCCTTGAAGCCTTCCTATCATCTAAACAGACAAGGCTGGTGGAAAGTAGAATAAAGAATTGATCTTGATCCTATTTTCTCAAACATTTGAAGAATATTAGTCCTTCTGGTAGCTGGCAAATATTTCCTTCTCTGCTGGAGAGACTCCAATTCTCCCACTTATTCTTTGAAGCCTGTAATAATTTTTATTTTTTATTTCGTAGAAAATAGCTTAAATAAAAAAATAGAAAAATCACCTCCTCTAAGCTCTCTCAATTCTTTTCTCAAAGTAAATATTTTTATTTATTCAACCAGGAATTCTAAAGGTCCATTCAGTTCTATATTACAAAGTGCTGTGACTGTTTTCAAAATAGCATCTCTCTATAGCTGCCTTTAGCATTCCAGCTGTACTGACCAATAATACAATATTAAGATTGCAAGATTGAGAACTCAGACAAAAATGTAAAAAGCCAAAAAAAACCCCAAACTAAAGGAAAATAAAATGCTGCTTCTCAGATTTCATCTAAGCCAGTTGAGAGATCTTAATATATTCCACTATAAACCTTAGGAATTAAAAAAAAAAGGTAATCTTTCTGGCCTGAGACACTAGTCAAAATTTACAGCTTTGAGAGATTATTTATATTAAAGGGAGAATTTGAGGGTTACAATACACTTGGCAAAATGCATCCAACTTTTTTTCCTGGCTTTCTACTTTCAACACAGAGAGTTAGCAAGCTATAACTGGTCTCTTCGTTTACAGCAGGACCATCCATAAAGCTCTGGTGTGACCTACACACAGACTAATGCTTTTGGCAGTATATCAATCCCCTCAGCACTTTTTGTTACATTAAGGGCACTTGGTCATCCCTCCAGTTGAGATTCTAAATATACTTTACCCATTAGTTGGCTTTAATGCGAACTACAGTTCTCTTTGTTTCTGGTCTGCCTGTCGTCAACCATTTCTCCCTAGAGTATAGATCTGCTGCATGTAGGCTGTCTGGTTCAGTTCAGCTACTATTCTTTACCAGGCATTTAAAACGTCTATATCATTACAGTGGTACATAGTAAAATAGTATGAAATGGATTGGTTTAGGGCTCAGCAGTCTTTTATTAATAAGCACAGTCATTAAATTTAATCTTTTACTGTTAAACTAATGAAAGAGACATTTAAAATTGAGTCAACAAAGAGCTATAATGAACCATTAGACTTAGAAATTACCTGGCTTTCCATTCAATACCCCTTTAAAGTACAAAATTTCACATTGGAAAAGTTCACTAGCTCTGTGCAACTGTCCACAGAGACCTTCAAACATTTAGATTCTCAGTTATTATAACATAGAGCATATTATAAGATTTAAATCTAATAATTGATCATTTTTTAACATTTTTTTTTTTGCAGGTGGATGTAGTTTGAGAACAGTACCTGGAAATCGTGAATCTGATTTAGCTTCTATATAAAGCCTCAGCACTTAGTAACATTGTATACCCCATTTTCCTGTTAGGCAAAGATATTTTCACTCAGTGCACAGGAGATTATGAAGAGGTGTCATTTCATATTTCAGTGTCTTTGGAGATATCTGTAGATTGGTCTTTTTGGTTTGTAAGCCATCTTATGGTTCTCTGTCAATGGAGAACCTAAGATCATCCTTCGTTCCTTAAAGGAATAGGTGAAATTAAACATTACAGTTTTCATCATTCAGCTGACATGCTCTCTCCCCCCAGCAAATCCTTTCATTAGCTTAGAACCACGGTAGTGAAGCTTTGTCTGTTTTACTTGAATCCCGACTAGACATTTTGCGGGTCAAACACAGCTCTTTTTTTGAGAGACAAAAAGAGAAAACCCATGTTTTTCTTTCAATCTTTTAGAAACTTTAAGTGAAACCTAATTTCTGGCTATACCACTTCTCAAATGTAAATTACATTTCATAGCTTACTGACTCCCACCTCCGTGCTCTGAGACTTCACAGCAGCTGCCTTTCTTAACTCATTTTATTAAGTCTTTCAAATTTAAATAAAGGAAAAACATGATTTCTGTGTCTTGGATGCTGGCATTTGTCTCTGACCCAGATGGAGGGAAATTTCCCCTTTAAATTTATATTTATAGAGTTAAGAATTTTAATCTATATAACCTGCTTCGGCACCACTGATCTACCCTATTTTTCTCATCTAATTTGGACTCTAGACTAAATTTCAGTGACATTTTGGGTTTTTCTACGTTAGCTCAGCCAGTTACAGCTGTTGTCTATATTCTTTTCTTGATGGTTGTGTATTCTAACCCTGTTATAGTACTACAGCTTTATCATAAGGGTTAAATCTCCCTCAGTTTAGCTCATGTGGGAAGTCCCACTTTGAAATCACTGGAACTAATTGTGTGTATAAAGTAAGCATGATACAATACACATAATCCAAAGGTGCTTAATGTGCAGTAAGCTGTCCTACTTTTGATAGGATTGTCCTACATTTCAGGAAGGCATTTTGCTTTCTTCCTCTATAATACTAAATTGGCCAAATATCCTACTTTTTGTCATTACATCTTACTTTTCTTTCCTTCAGGGGAAATAAGGAAGATAAAGCATACAGCAAATATGCAGAACATTTTTCCAGGCTATTGTGTAGTGTTACTTCTGTATTTCTTTTTTTTTGTTGTTGTTGATGTTATTGTTGGTTTTTTTTTCACTCAAAATTCATCTCAGCACCAGAAAATATAACATTAAGGGCAGACTTCGCTTCAGTATTGCCTTGCATTTAAATTAACAGATCAAGGCAATTTATAGAAATTTATTAAGCTGGATTGAGCCCAGGACTGGTACAGATATATATAAGCTTGATTTGTTACTGCAGCAAGAAAGGTTAAAGGATTTTTTTGTGGTCATACTAGTCCTTCATAGAAAAAAAGTACAGGTCATAATTACTATGATGTTCCCTATATTGCCTCTATTTCATAATTTTATTTTAAGACCTAGAATGACATGAGGCAAGGTTTACTATGATGTCCATTGGGGTTTTGTACATATATTTTACAAGAGAGTTTTGTAACTAATACAGTAAAGACAAATGAATCAGGCTATAAATAAGAAAAAAATTATTAGGTAATCACAGTTAACCACAAACACAGTTAAACAATCAGGAATTATTTTCTATTCCAAAGTATGCACATATCATGGACTGATATGAATAAATGACTCAAATCACTAGTAGTTGTGATGAAAACAAGGTGTTGACAAAGTCAACCTGACCATAATATGAGGGCTGAACATTTCTGTAACTTCTCCCTGGTACTCTGCCTCTGTTCCTTTGATTCTGGATTCCTAAAGTTCAGCTTTGTTTCCAAAACAACCTTCTTTTTTAACAGAAAGTTGATTTTAAAGTCCATTGAGCCTGGGTTTTTCTTTCAAAATGCCCACAAGAAGTGGTCCCAAATGACCCTTTAGCTGGGCAAGACAGACCTTTCATAGTTCCTCCTACTTGTACACATTCACATTCCTCCTTCCCACTCTCACACCAGAAGATGGTCCTCACGAGGGTTCTACTCCTGCCTGAGACACATACTGGTACCCTCTTACTGCTCAGGTGTGTATAATGTCTGAACTTCTGCATATCATGGCACAGTCTATGCAGATAGAGGACAAAGTTTTTGTATTGAACCTGCTAGAATGTGTGGTAAAATTAACACAAAGTTTTTGCCCATGTTTACAGCAAGCATTTTTGCTGAAATTGTATCAATTTTAAATGTGACTGGCTGAAGGATTGGAATGAAACTAAGGGCCCATTTAGTCTTTCTTCGTTGTAGTGTGAAAGAAAATCCCTTGTCTCATTTGTCATGTGTATCTGGATCATAAATTTTCATCATTCCTCTTTCACTCTGAATTATAAGAGTTCTCTTTGTTGACTATTATTGCAAAAAGGAGAACGTATGTGAGGACACACACACACACATAATGATGTAGGATCACTGTCTTTAGAGTGTAGAATTGCGGACACTGAAGCTAAGGGCTTAATCCTTACTTGCTGAAGCAAAGACCTCTCCTCCCAGAATTTAAGCTAGTACGTCTTCACATGCTACAAACAGGGAAAGAAAGGACTTTAGGATATTATAACATGATGCAGAGAAGCAAAATGAACCATGTTTGCCCAGTTCTGAAGCTAACCTCTGCCAAAACCACACTGCTGTGACTATAATTGTCTTCATTGTATATAATAGATTTATGAAGAAAAATTAAGATATTGAAATGTTCAACAAACAAAGCAACAATAAAACTATGAAAGCTTGGAAAAATCCAGCTGGGATGTTCCCTAATTTCTTTGCATATAAATTTACCAAGTGCCAACCTTAATTTTTTCCCTCAATTTTACTAAGTTACTTCCAATGCCTGAGAAAGGTGCCAGCTTGATATCTCTTGGTTTTAAGTTCATTTATTGTCCATTTCTTGGAAATGTACAATAGCCAGAGACAGACTTTTCCCATCCTGTGTCAGCACTGTATTACAGTTGTGGACAAGAAGGATCTGTTTAAGAGATAACTGTCTGGATTCTTTTAAATGCTCTCCTTGCAGAAGCTTATGATAAGCAGAAACTTTAATTAGCTCATTTGCTCATTGGCTTCTTTGTAGGAAACAGTGCTTATTACAAAATTACTGATACCTGGGCATATTTACAACAAAACAGGCTAGCAGACCTATTTCACAAAGATCCAGAGCCATTGTCAGAAAATGGAAAGTTCTGCTACCAATGAACTGGGCTGGATGTGAACCACTGACCTGTATCACACTCTTCATGGTTTTGTGTCATATTACCAGTACCCTTAGGCAGCCAACTTCTAATATGATTTCTAAGCAACCTGACCGAAGCATTTGCTGCTTTGTAGACTTCTGTTGTTAAAAGTATATCAAGTAAGGTACAAATTCTCATCCATGACCTACATCCTTTATCCTTGACAACTATTAAATTTTGCACACTTACTGTAAGAATAGAGAAGCCCTTTGCCCTTTTGCTGTACATGGCCGTAGTTAAAGTACATGTAGGAACATTCGTCCTACCAGAAACTTTCGCTCAGCTGTCTTAATTAGATTGTTTACCCACAGCAATTGTTGAGAGCTCAACCATTTTGGTATGGCAGATAGACAAAGTGTTTCTAACAAGTCACTGAAATTCCCATTTCTCAGCAGGGCTTTATGTAGAAATTCAGCCTGAAGTTCAGAAGAAGGCTGCCCACAGAGGTGGTGATCAATTATTCACTTATGAGTAATCATAGAATCATAGAATCAATCTCTTTCTCTAACAAAGACTAATATATATTATAATAATACACAATTACTATTAATTTGCTTTTAGACCTCACTATGTTATTGGTGAACCCCATTAAAGATAAAGCGTGTGACCAGATACAAATTAACATATTAGCACCCTTTACAACACACATTCACAGAAAGGGGCTGCTGCAGTCAGCAACAGGGGAGCTCAAGGCCAGCTTTTTCATTTATGTCTGCAGACAGGACTTTTTCACCAACTTGAATCCCTCTTATTCAACCTAAGCCACTTCCATTATGAATTCAGCCTCATGTTTCATAGACCCACCTCAGCCAGAAATAATTGTGCCTGCAAAATGAGTGATAGGAGCCATCCACGGCAAGCATATTCGGAACCTGTGAACCTGTGACAGGCAGCCACTGAACTGCCATTCACCCTAAGAGGATTCTTCTCAAAAGAACCCCTAACACAACAAAGACACCCTGCTTTTAAGGGTGCTTGACATAAACAGCACCTCCCAGCTCTTCCTGTGACTGGTCAGAGAAGCTTCACAAACCCCTTCAGTGCTACTCACATTCCACAGAAACAATGTGGCTTCCCTGTGTTGACTGGGCATCCCCACCGGGTGTTTCTCTGAGGACAGGGATGGTACAGTGGGTGCTGTGGGTGTTTCAGGGTTGCTTGGTGCATTAATAGACTCTGAAGTAACCTGACAGATTGGTGTTTCCTAGCGGATCCACTAGCCTCTGATACACAATACTCTGAGATTCTTTCCTGAATCCTACCATGTCAGGGGGCACCTTACAGCCTTAGCCAGAAACATCAGAATGGTTGCACACCCCATCTCCTGTGCTGCCTGCGTACCTGGCAGAGTCACCACAGTATTTCCACTAGAAAAGCATTTGTAGCAACACAGCCTCCCTGACACAATAGGTCTAATTGCTGTTACAGCCCTTTGCACTTAGCAGAGCACCTGCCATATATTTATCTTGACAGTCTTTATCAAAAAATGGCTACACAAGAAGAAAGGTACCATAAATGAGCCATTTCGATTCACAAAAGTGACAGTAAAGGCTTGCCAAATGCTTCCAATCCCACTAGGCTCTTCTCCCCCCCCCCCCCGCCCTTGTCAGTAATCTGTTATTTAGGCAGCTTGCAAAAATTGACCAGCACATCACAGTTTTAGCACCACGTTAGAAAGAATTTATCTAGGAATGGATAATGGAAAGGAGCCAGAATAAACACAGGTGGAAGTAGCTGTTTTTACAGACTCCTTTCCCTAGTCTCACAGAAGATGTGCACACTCCAGCTGCCAAACAGAAATCCAGCTGCAGTATCTGCTCCCTTCTCACAGATGTAGGGGCACTCTGAAGGTTCCTCATCTGAAGCCCAGAAGTGAGCAGAATAGATGATAACGGCAAAACTAGCAGTTTTGTAGCAGTTGCTGTTTTTCCTTACACCTCCCTGACTTGGCTTATTGCTCAGCAGCTACACTCCTGCTTCTCTACTAGGAGCATTTTTTGTCAGCTGAAAAGGAATTCCGTAGCTGATCACTGACATCTCACAGCATACCTGATCTCACCTTCATTTTGTGTTTGTCTAAGTTCTAATACAAGCTTTCTTGCAGTCCTTAACAGACCTGTGACATGTGTGGCAACATTAGGATTTTTTCCCCTTAGTTTTATCTTTGCTGCTGACTTCCTGTATGTGCAGCTAAGCTACAAAGTTGTACTGCGTGATCATTGTGTATTACAAATTTGCTGGACTTCTGAAAGGTGTCCAAGATTAATTGCTGCTGCAGAATTTACCAGAAAGTACTGTTATAGAGGTATACATCTCTGGCTATTCAAACACTTTTAACCCAGAAGAAATACTTGAGGATTCCATTGTCAAAAAGCAGAAGACTTTACAGTGCTGTATCTCTCCAGGCACATAAGGAAGGCTCTTGGAACCGAGTTGCTTCCAGAGAGTGGCCTACTCTTTTCACTGAAACTTGGAAAAAAAAAAGGGTGGGGGCAGGTAGGGATGGGGGAACAAATTTATCTGCATATTGTCTGATTTTACCTATGTGTTGGTAGCCTAGTCAACATAGCATATACTCAGATTTTTTAATTGTTTTATTCTCCTTCAGCAGGAAACCAGCTTTTCAAACCTGTCACTGTTTCTCAGAGAAACATGAGATTTCTAAAACACTCTGAAATCCTCAGATGAAAAAAACAAAGCACCTTATAAAGGCCTCTGTAAATCCTGCAGCCCAGCCTTGTATCGTTCATTTAGCAGGGTTGTGTCTTTTGTGATCATGAAGCGACGAAAGCTCATTGAATGCTTCAGTGTGCCAGAAGGCCTAGGGCCAAATGCCACAGCCCACAAAGTGGTCAGTCTTGGCAGGAGAGATGCTCTGGTGTAGCACATCTCTTGGACTGCCCCTATCTTGAAGTGCTCCAAGGGAGGCTTGTCAACAGTTCCAAACTACTCCCCTGGCTGGACCTTGAGAAAAATTGCAATGGTACTTGTGCTTAGGATTTCCATGTTAGTGCAGTGAGGGTCAGTTTGCATTTTTTGTGTAAGCCTCTCTGAATCCAAACTGGCAAAGGTGAACAAGTCCTCTATTTTACTTTTCATTCCCTTATTAAATGGTAATATTAAGCATTGATCTGTATGTCACACATTTGTCAGCTAGGTCTTTAGAGAAAGAACCTCCTATTTTTATTACATTTCTGTTCAGTAGGCTATCCTGTCCTCTTACTTCAGTAAGGCTACTTGCAGATGAAGACAGAAGTCTGTAACTCCATTTAAGCATCTAACTCCCCTTAATGGTGCTGTCTAACTGCCCTTCAAGACCTGGTCCCTGGCAATACTGCCATGTAAAACTTTAGGGTACTAATCAAGGATTCCTTTCTGCCATAGTTACTCCTGTTTTACTCCTGCCTTACTCCTGTCTCTAATTTTCTCATGCCCTAAGTTTCCATTTGATGTGGACCAGGCTTGTAGACCGGGTGCAATCACAGTAAAATACGTGGGCTAGATCTATTATTGTATATCTCTACAAAGCCAGCAAATTGGTAATGTAATCAATAAAAAGACTGCAATTAAAGGGTTGACAGGTGTAAATGTTATCTATCATGCAGTGATTGATAATTGTGGTGATTGTTAATACAATCTTTCCTCTACAACAAAATGACTGTTGTAGGTCTCCACAAATATCACACTTCAAATAACTTTATAGAGGCTTTTAGCTATTTTTTATCTGTTTTTCCAGCATAAGATTCATTAAAAACTGTGCTCATTTCTTGAAACTACTTTAACTCTCTGGCAAAAATAAAATATAATAAAAATAAACTAAGAACACATTCATGCAACACTCCATAACTCTGTAAACTATACTTCTTTTGAAAGTGTGACTAGAGCAAAGAGAGAAAAGAGGTCATAATCCAGTTTGGCATATAAAGAGTACATGTTTATAACTTTGAAAACAATTGCATAAGTTAAATGAGACTGAAGATAAGGCAGTAAAAATGCACCCAAAATAGCCACTAATCCATCATTTTGAACATGTATTTGTATGGGCAAGGTAGATAATGTGATAGCTCTCATTGGAACAAGAATATTTTAGAATGTTCTAGCTGGAGGTCCCAGAAATTCATTTTCTGGATGTGGTATTGCATGAAGATTAGATTATTCTTGGTTCAATAAAAGATATCATGTTATCTGTACTGCCTTAAATTGACAATTCTTGCTCTTGAACCAATAGAGCTACATTTATCCTTTGCATACCAACAGATATTAAAATTTTCCATTAATTAGACCAAACCTTACAGTATTTAAAACAATTGTTTGGAAAAAAAAAAAAAACAACCCAGTAGTGAAGCACACTTAACTGGCAATTTTACACAGACATTCAAGGCTGACTCAGAGTCAGACAGTTTCACAGCTAACAAAACACCCCACTGAAATCCAAGAGAAATGAAGGTCTGATTTTAATTTGTCAGAACCACAGAATACAACTTAACCCATTTTCTAAACCTTTGTCCCTCATTTTTCTGTTTAAATTAAACTCTATACTAAGCAGTAAATCCAGAAAAAAGGTCTGGATGGGGGCATGGAAGAAATGCGACAAAAATTTTTGGTTGCTGTGAATGTGTCTTTTGTCAAAATATGATTTTGGTTTTGATACATAAAGCCCTGGAGTTTGGAGATTGCTGATCTACTGATTTGTCTACTTGGTAGACTACCATCACCTACTGCTATCTTTTTATTGAGATGGCCTATGTCTGAGAATTCAGAAGCCTTGATACTCCTCTGCAGTTTCACTGTGGATTTCACTTCCTCCCCAGGGCCAGGAATTTGGGCTCAAGGATGCATTTGAATTCCCATACACTGAAGACTTAACTGTCTGCCTAATGGGGTTAGATTCACATTTTATTCTACGGGATAGAAAATGGCCTTAACAATTCAGCCCAGCTAATTACAAATCTGCTAATATTGCCAGTGGATGAAATAGGCCATAAGAACTTGGCAAACACATTAATAATCAGTCTGTATAATCCATGAGCTACATCATCAGTAAGAATTACAGGATTGTACTTTACGGTTTTTACTTTAAGATAGCATCGAGAGAAGTAATTTTAGTGCTTCAAGTTACAGGCATATTTTAGCTCAGCTTTGCTCATGCTAGGTTGACTTGTATTATGTAGTTCTATGTCCTTCTATAAACGACTAACAGCAATATAGGTTTACATTAAATATTTCAATAATATCATGCTAGGAGGCTGCATTCAATTCTTCAAGAAGTCAAAAAGCTTCAGCTGCAGCTCTCTTAAGATGCCTGCTCTTATAGAGTTGCCTACACTCTAGCCACGTGGCAACAAGGGATTTTTCTTTCTAAGTGCACTCTTATGAGAAATGTAGAGTACAGTGTTGAAAAGTTTGACAGCACAAACACATCAGGACTCTTTCCTCACCACTCAAACCACAGAGTAATTTAGCTATATAAGAAGGCCAGACACATTATTATAATGGGGTCCTAAGAGGAACGTGGCCAAACCACACTTGATTTTGATTCAGCTAAGCTAATCAAGAACTTCCTTAGTATCCTTTGTGCCATGGTTTAAAAGACAGCAAAACCTGACTAGAGGAACAAGAAACAAAAATTCTTACATAAAACTGTAGTCCAGAAATGCTTGGAACAATGTTTAGACACTATGAAGAAGTAATTTCTTCTATAACTTCTTTAAATTGACTTTATAAATCTGTTTTTCAGTAGAAGTAACAGACATAGGGAACCCAAGAGGAGCTTACATGTATAAACATATTCATGCAATGTTTGCCCTTTTTTGGGTAGATGGGGCACTTCTAGTGGCCCTGGATAGATCTTGATTAATGATTGGCAGTGAGTTCAAATGCAGTAAGTACTATAACAAGGCTGAGGAGGAGGATGGTGCTTCCCCAAGCTATGAATAGCCGTAATTCTTTGGTGTCATGACAAATAAGATATTTTTACAGAATCTTTGTACTCTCAAAATCAGAACAATGGAAGCAACCAAGCCAATAGGGAAAACATGTGAATGGAAACTTTTAACTGTAACCTTTATTAATCTCAAAATATTCTTACAACAATTATGTTTTGTATGGAGAGGGAAAATTTTATCGTTGTCTTGTTTTAGCTCCAGGAGATGGATTAGAGTCTTAACCTTTGGGCTGGGAGAACATCAAGCCTTCTTCCTGGAACTGGGAGTCCATCTCTTGGCAAAGTCAACTCAAATTCTCATTCTTAAAGAGTAAACGAAGGTAATATGCCTGCAGGCACAAGGAAAACAGTTAACGTTACTGTGCAAGGATCAGTGCAACCGTGCCTGAAGAGGGTTGGGAATTAAGTTCATTTGTTTTCCTATGCTTTACTTCATTTTTTATGTCCTTTTTTACATACGACATACAAGGGTAAAAAAGAATAGCATCCACCCTGGGCTGTTAGCTAGGTTAGACCTGTTGAAACCAGTACATCAGGCTTATAGGGTAATCCTATCAGTTGTCATTTATGTAGACCAACACAGTGGGGGCACTGAGACACGCTGCCATTAAAATTAATGTATATTTGCTAACAAAAGGTGAACGTCACCATTCAGAAGGTTGACTGCAGTGCTTTCTCAGGAGAGCAGTGCCTCTGGGAGGAACAGAACTCTCCCATGCTCCTAAGCTGAGGAAACTCATTGCTGTGTGTCCCAGGCCTGGCTAGATCTGTCACCCTCTTTGTTGTAGTCACAGTCTCTTCAGCTCTCTGAATAGTCACTACTAATCAAGTTTTCTACCCCAGCCCTATTTTCAGCAACCAGCAGGAAAACAGCAAGCATCCAGGAGTACTAGTACTGCTAGTGCCTTTTACTCATATAATTGAGAGCATAAATCACAGAATCTCAGGCTGCACATTGAAGTAGGATATGGCCACCATCTTTTGTAGAGCTAGATAGGTAGCAAAATCTCTACTCATGGCATAAAAAAGGAAAGAACAGGCAGACTCAGATTTTGATTCCTCTTGGGGTCTAATCTTGGGGATCAAACATGATGAGCCATTACATTAAGGACTTCTTACTGAAGTTTCTAACTTCAGTGAAGTTTCCACTAAAATGGGAAAGTCTTCAGCCCTTTGGGCCACTCTTTTACTGGAGCTAAAAGCATTTAAAAATGGCTGAAAGTACATATGAAATTTATAGACAGGATGTACCCTTTGACTTGCTTTTATTTCTTTTCTTTTTCCAATTTTAAGTCCACTGTCCTGCTTTTACCATCCTGTATCTTCAAAAAAAAAAAAAGTAGTTTTTTTTTTTGCTTGCTTCTACTCTACTTCTAGCAGTTTCACTGACAGTACGTTTGTGTGTTTGCTGTTATTATGAGAAGTAGCTTTTTCTATCAAGTCGCAGCTTCTCAGTCTTTGTCACTTTCATAACTAGTATTGACAAAAGACACCAACACACTATAAATAAAAAGGGAATTGTGTCTCCCTGCCTTTCACTAATTCTTTGGGCTTCAGCTGGATTTCCTTCCTCAGCTACTACTATCACTGAGGTGAAGTGAACAAATAAAAAGACACAGGAATGAGAATTTCAGAACACAAAAAAAACCAACCCAAAACCAAAACACTTTTAAACTTCCTTCAGTTTTCATAACCATTTCTTAGAAAGCGACCAAACACAGTGTTAATTTTTGCACAGTTCCATGCTTCCCTATAATAATCAAGCTGTACAGAGTTTGGACTTTTACTGCCAAGAGTATATTGTTTTGCAATCCAGTATTTCGGCAGTTTGTACTGACCTTGAACATCACGATCAGTAGGAACACCAGTTCATTTCACTTTTGCATACATTTTCAGTCACAGACTCTTATCATATATATAACGCTTACTACACAGAGCCTTTTATTACAAGCTGCCCTAGTGAGCCAGCTTTCAAAGGTTGCTTGACTGCTCCTCAAAGTCACGATCACACTAAAGTGGAGGATTGTAAAGCAGGTAAACTGAAGTGCCCTGTCATTTAAAGAGCATTCTTTTCAAATGCATCTCTGAAAGTTTAATAAAAGGAAGATCTACTCATTTCAGGCTACAGCTTTTTTGGGAAAACAATCAGGAAATATGTGATGCCTACTTAACACCTTATGAAGATTGTCTAATTTATCAATTAATTGTACAAACAACACTACAGAGTTAATACTCTTTAAAAAAATTGCCATGAAACAGGAAATTGAATTCTCAAAGTTGCACTAATACAAATTAGTGGACTGCAGCCAGCGGAACTAGTTCATGGGAAAAGGATGCATCATTTGCACAGCAAGTTTCTTGGGTACAAACACAGGATGCCTCCTCTGCCCTCTCCAGCCTGGAGCACAATGAATATCTCAAGAAAACTTCATGTTGCTGTGATCCCACACACTGCAGACAGCTGCTGGCTTAACTCACTAGTCTACCGAGTCAACTAATTTATGGTATCTCTAGATCCAGTGTCTGAAAGTGCCCTCTGGGATTTTCACATACCATCATCTAGGAGTGCCCAAGATGATGACCCATCATCCTTCACTCAGCCTCATGACTCCCATCTCCTTTATTTGCATTTCATATGATAACATGAATCTTTAGGTAGACTTTGACCTTTCGACTTCTCTCTTGAGCAAGAGCACAAGATCCAATTCTTCCACTAGTTACACCCAAACAATTCCATTTATATCAGAAAAGCTTACTCTAGAGTTAATGGGAAGTGACTGCTAAATTTGACCCTTAATTTTATCAGCATTGTAGAATAGTTCAAAAAAAAAGAAACAGCACAACATCAAACAGATCTGATAGTAAGTTGCTAACATTTACCACCAGCAGGAAAAGAGGGCTTTATACTGGAAAGTGAATGAAACCATCAGACCAGTTCACAGGTTCTAATCACCATGACACTGAAAAAAAAGCATATCAGAGCATTAGCCTGGCATTCCCTGTAGGAAGAACTGGCAGTGGTAAGTGGTAGCAGATCTCCATTACAATCAATAGCTTGGGCTAGCATAATCACCTTTTACTAAGCACGTTTGCGAAGTGCAGTAGAAGTTAATATTCAGTGAAAGTTCAACAGCCATGATGGATTCAGCATATTAGTCCAGTGAGAAATTTTCCTGATGAAACACCAGATAGCTAGCGTCAGCCACATCTTATTGTACATTTTAACATAGGCCACCATTGTACAGCAGATACAGTAGAGACTGAACTGCTGCCCTCTTTATGTAGACCACCATTAGCAACAATTATCAATCCCCTATAAGCATTGCAATGGGAGTACTGAAGCCTCTCTACACACTCATTGACATGCTGATGCATGAGCCTGGTTTGCAGCATCACAGTGCCATACTGTGAATCCAGTGATGTCCACAAATGAAGGTTCATGGAAAAACAGCACATAGCTGACACAGTGCATCCACCAGTCCAAACAAGCATCACTGCAAGAGATATCCTCAGGTTTAGAGCATCAAATGGATGCTCTGAATTTCTAAAGCTGGAAACAGTGAGAGCTGTAGGTTATGCTACTTCAGCTGAATGAACTAAACTCCAGCTAGACTTACAACTACATTCATTTATTCTCTGTGAAGTTATGATAGCAATAAAAAAAACTCCGAAATATATAAAACATGTTCATTGGCATTTTAATGACATGTCAGATGTGCAGCTAATTGTCTTCAACAAAGAAACTAGTGCAGCTCACAGACTCAGCTAGAGTGAGGTTCCTTCACTTGTGCCTTGCTTACCCAAATTCCCTGCAGTCTCGCCTTTCACACTTTAACACTTGCTCTCTGTGCAGAGATTAATTCAATTCTAGGAAATATATCAATGTTCTTAAAAGATTACTAAAAACCACCAAGCCCAAGGCCTTAAAAATATTTTTGGTAGCTCTGTCTTCAAATAACGTATGATCCTTCGGTATACAAATACCTTTCTTCCACCTGTTTTTTTGAAAGGATAATCTTACTTCCCCTCATAGGATTGATTTTCCATTATTTTAACTTAAGTCTCAAATTAGTCATGCAAAAAAAATTATATATAATTATATACAAACTAACAGTAAATTCTTTGAGTTGCCATGTACATAAGTGTTACCTGCATAGAAACAGTGATGAGTTCAGCTGACTCTTCTTGCGTTTTCTTAAAGCTTCCATGGCAGGATAGCTCAAAAGCTACATATGTAGAGCACTTGCCTGAGCCATAAAAAAATTAATCCATGCAGAACTTGCTCAATTTTATCTGCTTCTAAAAAGTCCAAAACTTAGACCAGATTTAAATAAAATAAAGAGGGTATTACATAACATAGGTAGAATCCAGGTATACTATACTAAGTGAAGTTCAATTCTGCAATTAAAAACTGCAACTCAGACTCCAGTTCTGGAAGGGATAAAGTCAAGCCTTTGGATATGTAATACTGCTATCTTTTGGTAAATCAAGCTGTCTTGCATGACAAAAGCTTGCTACCCATTGCCATAAAAATCATATTTTACCAGCAATTTAAGGATCATCTCACAATACTCCATGCAGGGTAGGATGCAGGGAAATATTTTAACATAAAAAATTTCTTCCCTTTTACAGAGATTCACACAGAAGAACCACAAATGAGAAAGGACTCAATTCTGGCCTAGTGCAATAAACTGCACCTGCCTGTGTCAATTCTGAAAACACCCAGAAACAGAGTAAAATTTACTCACTGCTATTCTACTCAACTCTATAGACAGTGATTGGTGGTACAGCTACTTAACAGAGAAGTCTGCATTAAAATTTAGAGTGATAAAAAGTGTTCAAACTATCCTAATTAGAATTAAAAAAAAAAATGCATAGAGCAAAGCATCATAGTTATAATTAATCCACTATTACATCACAAAGCTTTGTGCTCCAGACATTTAGTTCAGAGAGGTAATGAGCATGCACAGCTCTGATTTCCTTGGAAGCAGTGGATATTCAGTACCAGGCAGAAATAGTCCAAGAAGATGAAATTGAAAAGAGCAACCAGTCTGTTATTATGTAAGGAGTTGCGGGACTGGAAATGGAATTATACAACTTGTATTTACTTTGAATCCCTGAAACCTGTCATCACCTAAAAGGAAATGATTTTACAAAATGTTACTCTACATCGGTTTAGAATCTCATCGACCTATGATATAAATTCTGTATAAATGCTGATGGTTTTCTCTTTGTTTTCATTTTGTTTTCTTTTGTCTGCTTTTTGTTTTTGTTTGTTTGTTTGTTTGTTTTTTTTTGCAGTAGCTTCTTTTCTTCATTTTTGATTCATAAGCAGTGGATTTCAGGACCTAACTATAAAAGAGAGACAAGTCCTGACTGTCTTCCAACACACAGGAGACATTAGCAAAACTCATAGCAAAATACAGTCTATATCAAAAATAAAAAGCCCAGAATAAGTATGTAGTAATAACAGATTCCAAGTACTACAAACAGTACCTTGCAGAGAATTCAGAGTTGTTTATAAAACATAAAACATTGCAACACAAACTTCTTTTCTACACAGTAAGAGACATTATAACATGATTATGATTCTTTGCATCTAGATTTCCAGGTACCTTTAAAAAAATGGGGCTATCTACATTTTATAAGTGAGAGAACAGAGACAGAAGGCACCTGGATCAAAGTCTCACAGCGCATTAATGGCAGAACCTGAAACTTATTTTATACCTCTTGATTTTCAGAGATGTCTCACTGAATTTGAGGCTTTTTGAAAATAGGATAGATTCCTTACAAATTAATTTAGGAAGTTCAGCATCTGTTAACAGATTTAATTAATTGAAAAATGGCCACGTTAAAGTTCCCCAGAGTTGCCTTGAACACTTTTTTTAGAGCAGGTATGCTCAAGGAAAGTCCCAGAATATTTCTAATAAACAGAAGATGAAATAAAGACTGTGGTAGCCCTGAGAATGGTAGAAAGTAAGAAAAACAAAATGCAGCAGCTGAAATATAAATCAACTGCCTACAGTGTTCGGGGCTGAAACCATTTTTTTTCTGATAGCTTCAGAGGAGACTGTGAGTCATGGCAACTTTTTTCATCGATTCTCCAAATGAATAGTTTTCCAAGACTTCAATCATACTGTACGGGAATATGCTTCATATCCTGTCTTTGCTGGAGGAACGCCTGTTTTTTGTGGGTGCTTAACCTGGGTTGGCTACATCGATTTTAAAGAACAGTCAAATCTGTCATTTGAAGTAAGCTCTCAGTAGAAATTCAAGTCTGTGGGAGAATCTGAGCTTGAATTCAGTGGTTTACTTAGCTAAAAATCCAATAAATTTGTTTTACTGTTGTTTTAATCCAGGTTAATATACCCTCATTTATCTGTAGGCCAAATATATTGCTGATATCAAGGTACGTAAATATCATTGGGTACCGTAATATGTACTCATGAGATAAACTCGGTACCATTTTGAGTTACATGCTAATAATATCAAGATAAACCCAGGCCCTGTTTACTGCTGGCACAGCCATTATTTAAGTTTTTCATTTTGTTTCTATCTGTGCCCGAGGCCTGTTTTGGGTAATTCATAAGCTTGTTCCAGAAGACAAACTTCATCTCAAAGGCTGCTTTATTTGGGAATTCCATCTGCACCTCAGGGATAAAAACATACTGATGCCGGTAGATAGAAAAATCTATAGATTATATCCCTAAATTATTCACAGTAGCCACTGGGTCCATTTTCCCAGACTTCTTATGCAACAACAAAACAAAGTTGTCTCATTTGTGTGAAAAATCAGTCTCCAATAATATCATCTTTGTTATTATCAAGTTTACAGGGACCATCATTCGAAAGAAAGGGATCATTTATAGAGGTTGAGTAAGAAGCCAAGTATAACTAAAATTTGTTTTGCAGTACATGATCCACTACAGTTTAGGGAAAGTTGCAGAAAATCAGGTTGCGTTTAAAGAGCAAACATTTTTTGTTGCTGTTTTTTTTTTTTTTTTTTAATGTATTTATGATGTGCTGGAAGGCCAGCAGCAAGTCACAGAAAACTCATTTTTAATAACCGCTGTATACCTAGGAATTTCAGTTATGCTGATTGGTTTGTTGCAAGCAGACTGGTAACATAGCCCATTATTAAGATTGCATAATACTTCTGATTTATAGGAACTTGTTTGATGTCCAGAAAAGTCATAAAGAATTAAAGCCTCTGAGACTGAGGTTCTCTAAGCTCATGGTATGGCTCAGGCTGAATTTGTTTGGACATTTTTAACCAAAATGATTTGGTCCTCTGTAGGCATGAGATTAGAGAGCTATATTTTGTTACTTGGCTCTTTCCGCTCCCCACCTGTTATTAAATAAATAAATAAATAAATCAGGTGACACTTCCTCAGGTCATTTTAGTGTTTTGAAGCATTCATAACATTTTGAAATGCTGAGAATAACATTTGGAAGGAAGTGGTCTAAGGCACACCGTTTCATCCGCTTGAACTCAGCTCTAATTCAGCCATGTTAAAAGCACTTGAAAAAACAGTTTGCACATTCTCAGCAGAATTTTCTTCAATTTTGCAGTGAAGACTCCTCCAAAGATGTCAGCATTGGTCACATGATCAACATTCCCAGCTGCTGGAGAATAAGCACCTGTGGTGGGTTGACCCTGACTTTGAGCTGGCTGGTATTGGCTCTATCAGACACAGGGAAAACTTCTAGCAGCTTCTCACAGAAGCCACCCCTGTAGCTCCCCCAACTAACCAAAACCTTGTCATGCAAACTCAATACAACACCTGAAGAGAAAGTGCAAATGTTGTCCCCTGTGCTCTCCATTCCCACGTTATGGCCCTATGAGCAAGTAGCCATTTCACTGAGTGTAACACAGGAAAGAGATTTCAGGGCAGGAAAAGAGAGGATTGGGCAAGGACCAGAGACAGCTAGGACAAAGAGGAGAAAAGACATCAGGGCAAGCCAGGAGACCATGCTTTCCATGTGATTGAGTAGACCACTGAGGAGAAAGAATTTCTGGTGTTTCAATAATTCCTCAGTCTGAGAGCCAGGGAAGGAGCAGACTATAATTTGCTTCTGAAACACTGAACTGTTTGTGCTGCAGAAACAGCCTCTGCTTTCTGAAATGAAATATTGTTAGGTTTTGGATGGACAAAAAATGGAGGTTTTGGGTGCTAGGGGAAAAGGTGGAGGGAAGATGTGTCAGCTTGGATTTGAATGAAAAAAATGCTGAAGCTCAAGAAAATATTCATGTGTTTGGAACATTGTTTCTTGGCTGGGTCTGGTATGGAAACGGAGTTCTGCAGGAAGAAAAGGCAAGTGAAAGCTAACCAAAACCTGGATTTTAAGACTGTGTCTGTCAAAGGCTGAGTAATTGTTAAAAATAAAAATTTTAGCAGCAATTAATTCTGTGCTTTGGTTTAAAGGACATCAAATGTATGACTCTGCAAAAATCCTAGCTACCAGTTACATAAGGAGCTAGGCAATGAAATTATAACACTGTGATACAACAGCCAGGAACCTGAAAAAATGCAGGCATGCCATATGAAAAACTAGTGTGTAATTTCAACTCAAGCCTACCTTGGGCTTCATTTTTTCTGGGTATCAGATGGGAACCTTGTCAGCCCCTCATCTCATGGGATTGGTGTGAAGCTAGAAGGCCTTCAGACATTCAGTGATGGGCACTGCCAAAAGAGCAAAAGGGGAAATAATTAATTCTTTCTTCAGACAGGGTTTTTGTAATGGGGAATAAAAGGCCTTATGACAAACAATGAAGTTAATAAAAGGTTATTAGATGATCACCATCTATTTTGTGCACCAAATGAAACAGGAGTCTTGTCAGAAAAAAAGTATAAGATCATAATTAAAACCTGCCTTATGTATGGCAAAAAGACCGAATTAAAACTGTGTAGGCAGGAGTGCAGAAACAGGGAATTATTTAATGGATTCTTCATTTTTCAAGCTTAATAAGGATATTTCTTTAAAACCTCACTTACTGTTAGCATCTTAAAATCTACAATGAGGAAATGGTTAGTTTCTCAATGCACAGCTACAGCCTTTTTCGTCTGACTTAGCTCTTCAACTGACTATGCAGAGCCAAAGCTAGGTCATGCTGTAATGATGAGCACAGACTTACATAAAGTGTGTATTCCCAATCGTATGCAACCTAATTGCATCTCTTATAGATCACTCTAAAATGCCTGACTCTACACTGATACTTTAACAAGGTCATAGTCAGCTCCTCCCATTCCGGTAAGGTACAGCATACATCAGAGATGCTCTTAACTTCCATAGTTTTCTTAACAAAAGGTGTCAAAGTAACTTCTGTTTATTAAATGAGCCTTTCCACCTCTTTTGAAGGTAACTTTTTTTTTCAAATATTAAAAGCATGACTGGCTGAAGGATGTTTACATCTTCCACGAAAGGATGATGAATTTTGTCATAAATGCTTAGAGGCTCCTTTAAGGTTTCCAGAGTTAAAACAAAAGAAAATAAAAACCCATAACCTTCTCGACTACAGAACATTCACAGGAATTACTTTACCTGCATTGTAAATATATCCACCTCTGGATTTTAAACGACTGTTTAAAATTTCACATGAATATCACAGTGAGAAACAGAGCTGGAAGAAAAGGAAATTACTGTGCCTAACTGCAGACAACTGGAAAGACAGAATATAATTAACCAAGATGCAATCTTCCCTCTACCCTAAGACTGCCACACCAAAACTAAGAGAGAGAAAAAAAATAAAGAAAAAAAAAAAATACAATGAGATGCTTATGTTTCCAGAAACAGACAGGACTTCAGATTTTCCCTATCACTCTAAACACTGCAACTCTAGCAAGAAAGTTTTCTGACACACAAATTCATTATGAGCTTTAGAACAGCCGCTATTACAAATGCAAGAAGGAAATAACTTGTATTTTTGCTTTGACAGATTTGTTAGATCTAATCCAAGAAGTGAGTAATAGAACACATTCTCTAGCGTTAGAGAAAGGCAAAATTTGGTCCTTAACCAGACTTCAATGAATCCATTTTTCATTGTTCATCTCTTTCTAAACTAGACATAGGGATGGCTTCAAACTTCTTCCATTTTAAAAGCGAACTTCCTCCACAAAAAAATCCTCTACAAAACAGGAAAATAAACAGAAACCCAAATAAATAAATCTGATGTTAACTCACTTTCTTCTTACAGTGAAGATTTTTTTTTTTTACATTGTCTTATTTCAATCAGATTATTAGAAACTAGAATTAATCTAAATCACTATCTCAAGATTTGGAAGAACCCAAAAAAACACAGAGCTAAAACTGTTCCATAATGAAGGGGCATGAAGTCAGCACATAATCATAGAAAGAGTCAGGTTTACAGCTATGAAGCTTACTCATGTCTGAGTTTAAAGCAAAACAAGACAAGACAGAATACTTCAGAGCTGATGGGAAACCAAACCTTGGATTTTTCTCAGTTTGCTCTTCTGTGCAAAACAAATCAAGCTAAATGAACAAGCAGCTTTTAAAATGATACCTTCTATATAGTCACAGATGAATACAATAGGCTTGAATATTGCTACATCAAATTAAATGAAGGACTGAACTTTTTCAAAATGTATTTTCCAGCTTAGGCTAGAGCAAGGAAACTCAAGAGACTGCTACATGACAGATGTTTAAAGAATTTAAAGAATAACAGACAGAATTTAAAGAATAACTGCCCTGTAAATTACAGTATTTCTTCATCCTGTATTCCATAATCAGTTTCAGTTCTGGTAATCTGCTTTCAAGAACACATTATGGAGGAGTATGTCATTGATCAACTGTTTGTTCTGCAGAAATAACCTTATTTCACCTTCCATGAACCTGATCCTAATAATAAAAGGAAGGGTAAATGGGAGCTTCAGGTTATCAACTCCTGAGTAGCAATCATAGATTCATAGAATAGAATAGTTAGGGTTGGAAAGGACCTTAAGATCATCTAGTTCCAACCCCCCTGCCGTGGGGGTTGACATTTCGTGTATGTCATCTTAAGACCTGGGCATTTCTGTCTGTTGTATCCTAAAATATCTCTGGAGTAGTCTATGACAAAGGCACAGCACAGACAGTCGACGAAACCACCCAGGATGCAAACTGCAGCAGTGAAGTCTATAGAGTAAGAGACTATGGGAAAAGAAACCCCTTGCTACTGATTTATAACAGTTCAATACTTACTATTTTGTTTCTTCATTTACACTTAAATAAGGACACCTAGGCTAAGACAGTGTAAATTATTTCCAAAATAATGAAAAAGCAAATCAAGGGAAGGCTTCTAGCAGAGGAATTAAAAACCATCCTGGTTCCATGTATTGGCAGAGTATGGTTGTTTTTGTAGAGTTCAAGAAGTTGATCAGAAATATTAACATAAAAGATTAACTTAACTCTGTGTGATAACCTGTTTCATAAACAATGACTGGAAATTTTTCTAAGGTCAGATGCAATTGATTTTACCAATTGTTTTATATAAACTTGTCAACTTACATAAACTTGTCAAACCCAACTGTTTTATATAAACTTGTCAATTTCTTTCAGCATGAACTGTACACCTGAGATTTTAATAAACAACATTAAAGATGAGATTCGTGATGTTTTCAACTTATAAAATTCATTCTAGTGGTGTTCTAACATGTAAACATAACCGTGTAGATTCCAAGCATAGTAAGAAAGAAAATGATATGTATTAATTATGCTGTTCTGTTAAATTTTAATTTCTTTAGTCTCTACTTCTTAAGTCTAAATTATTGGGGAAAAAGTCAGTACAAAAGTATCCATAATACCCATAAGATGATAGTAATAATATGGAATGGAGTGTAGATAAGGTCATTTTTTAAATTATTTGAAGTTATTTAGTCACCTGAATGGAACTTTGAACTTTTATATCTACTGATTTTTCTTGATATTATCATATTCTGGCATGTTTTCCAAATGGAGCAAATAATGTTTTGGAGCTTGGTTTCAAGAGAAGAGAGTACATTTTGTAAACTTGATGTAGATCATATACTAACACAGGAAAATAAAGAACGCAGGAAGCTTCAGATACCTTCAGAGTATTATGTCTTGACAGTTCTAAGGTATAGTTCTTCAAAGGGTAATAGACATGTCTGTGTGAATGAAATTTGCAAGACTGAACCCTTGGACCCCCAAACTTGATAATACTTCTGAATGACTTTGCACATGGGATTACTCTTCTTGATCTCATCTGAGCACTCTCGATAGACTGCACAGGAAAAAGTCCAATGGAGTCATCCTTCAAATGCATAAGTCTATCCAAGATCACTGCACTGATTTGCAATCTGGGAAATGCCTTGAATTGACCTTCCATTTAAACTTCTGAGGAGCTTCAATATTCAATTAATCTAGTAAACTACAGAATCTCTATTTTTTATGCAAGAATAATTCCCACTCCATAGTCCCAGATGTTTTCCTGGATGTAATTTCAACATGGTGTATCTTATTCAATGCCTTTGATTAAATTTGTAATACATTTAAAAGTCAGTGTGTCCAATCAAGTGCAAAGAGACATGAAAATGAAATGATTCATGCAATGGGAATTAAATCTTACACTGCCTCGTCACCTATTATTTTAGGGATGGATTTAATTTACAACTTAAGCTTCTGTCACACATTACCAACGACACAGACTAGAAAACACACTGTACACTCATTAAATGTGCATTTTGAATGCAGAAATCTTATGATACATTTTTTAAACAAATATCATAGGTTCTGTGGTGAAGCCATAAATACTCATTCCTTCTTGAAAAGTAAGAAAATGCATAAAACTAGTACTCCAAGGATTTTGTAGAAATACCATAATTCAAATTTGCAAAGATCCCTTACAAGAACTAATTTGGCAGTAGACTAAAGGGCTGTCCTTGAAGAAAGAAGCAGCCCTTTTTTCCAAAACATCTTGATAGCATGCTCAAGTAAATTTTCAAAGCAGAAAAGTTGACAGTAAATTGAGGACTAAGCAAATACAGTAGGCCAAACCTTAAGTCTCTATAAGTTGACAACAACAGAACAAGGTTGGTGTCAGTGAAACAGAGCTGAAGTATACTGACTAAAGATATAATTCAGTATATGAGGAAAACAAGTTGGAATGACATGGACAGGACAGTAAGAGCAGTTTCCCACTACATTTGCCTTCCTTCTCCATCAGAGTATCTGATTCAAATAAAAGAAGCTCCCGCATTTACTTCTGTTTCTTAATGTGGTGTGCTTGCCCTGTATGAACAAAAGAATTACAAGAGTTAGAGAAAGATAAAACTCATGTACAACAAACCTAGCTCTGGCCTGATGATACACCAGAACAAATGTTGCATCCAAAATTCAGCCTGAGGATGGCAGGCGTGCATGTGTGTGTGCTTTAGGTGGTAGTGCAATGTTGCGTGTGTCCTACATCATCTGTGCACACCTTTGGGCTCTTCAGTTCTTTTATCCCAGTATGTTTTGGAAGAAGGCACTTACCAGAGGCGTCAGATGAATAGCCCTCTCTATAAAACAAGTCCTGCCTGCAAAGTTTCAGGTCAACTTCTGAAAGTGCCTGTAGCACTGTGTTGCCTTACTGGCTCTGAAGGGACAGTCCTGAGGCTGGAAGCTTCCCTTCAGAGACAGTTAAGGCTAACTGGATTTTGTGGTCAGGCCATCTGGCCACTAGAATGACATAATCTACCCTTTTCATGCTGTCAGTCAGGAGGAATCTCTCTTGCTCTGAGGAGAAAAGAGGGGAGAATGAGGAACTGGGATGAAAGACCAGCTGGTTAATTAACTTAAATGCTCACTGACATATACAAACTGTCCTCAGTTTCATCTCTTCTTAGGTTTATTTACACATGCTATCTTCATCACAGGTAGAATAATGGAAAATAGCACAATGCTGATAATAACAAAAGACAGAAAATAAACACTCAAACGTTTACACATCATCTGTTTGAAATGTCATGTTAGAAAGGCGGAGCCATTAAATTAGTTTTTGCAATGATCTTTGGTGCTGCTTGTAGGGTTAACTGGTAATAGGAACAATGCTAAATTACTAAAACATCACCGCACATTTTATGCATGTTTCTAGGCTGATGGGAAATAAGTTACACAGGCAATCTTCGTATCTGTGATCCTTTGAGCAACAGCTATTTTGATAATACTTGGAAGTCCTTGCACTAACTTCAATTCTGTACCAATTCTGGATTTCAAAACTAATTTTGCGCAGGATTTTTTTTTCTTTGAATAACATAACAAGTACAATTTTAACACAAACTTTCCTGAGTTATGACACTTCTAGATTTTATTTTGGTTGAACTATGTATTCTGCCCTGAAATAAAGGTCGTCACAAAGAGGCAGCATTGGACAATACAGAGATGTGAGACTCCCAAAATAATTACACTGACAATAATTTTCTGTTTTCTTTTGTTATTACTGTGACTGTATTTGCTTGATCACAGGCTTTTCCTCTTCTCAAATTAAAATTCTCTTAATCTTAATAGGGTGACAAGCATGTGTTTGCAACCTTGGAGTCTATTGTCTCGGGAAAAGTTTATGTGGACCCATGTTGGCTCTTTTTATTAAAAAAAAAAAGTCTTTATGCAACAAACTTATTATGAAAAAGTACAGGAGTAGCAGAGCCCAAATAGCTGTATTTTTAAGTACAAATATCTGTAATCCTAAAAAAACACAGAAAGTGGAAGATATCTGGCTTTGGCAGACTTAAATCCAGAACAGAGATCATAGCTAAGAGATTCATGAGAATTTTAGGAGCTACTATCCCATTCCTGAAAAATTAGCATTCCTAAGTAACAATTTACAGGCGTCTGGTATATACTCATCTCTTAATTAGTGATTTTCATCCCTGCCTCTTTTCTAGAAAAAAAAAGCTAAAAGCAGAGAACCAGGGAGGTCAGGTAACTACACAGACCCTAAGCACTGCAGGGTGAATGTGCTACTCCCTGCCCTCTCTACCTAATGCTAGTAACTGCCACATGAAAAGCACCAGAAGAAAAGTCAGCAAAAACTCTATCAGCCCTCAAGCTATGCTTTCCACGTGTGCATTTCTGCAGTTTCTAATCACGTTGTTTCATTGTTTTACTAGCTTTGAGGATTCGTTGTGATATGCATGATATTTCTTTAATCTTAAAGCCTCAACAGCTGCAATCAGGAAGACCAGCATTTTCATTTTTAACGAAGGACCCATTACTCTTCATCATAACACAGAGCATCAGAATGATTCAGAAACAGAAAAGAAAAAAAAAAGAAGTTTTTTTTTTTTTCAGGGTAATTTCACTGTTTGAACAGGAAGGAGGAGGGGAAGCCAGTCTTCAGCTTGAGATTTATTTTAATCTAGGGGCAAGCAGCACATTTCTGCTACTGTTCAGAAGAAACACAGTTGTTCTTGCTATGAGTAAGCTGTTGCAGAAAAGGATGCTGTTTCCAAGTGGATGAAGTTTCCTCAGAACTACTGGAAATTTGAGAAACAAAGGTATATATATATGTGGTATTTATTTGCATAAAAAATGTTTGGATCTGAACGTTGAAAAACATTATGAAACTTCAAGATAATTCCTGTTTATGAAAGTCAGATTTACATGGGCAATTTTGCACATTTCATTTGATTAATCATCACTTCAGATATGTGCAAATGAAACTAAGCATTAGAAACCAAGATTGCTGTCAGAAAGAATCTACAGCTTTGCTTTGACTGCAGTATATTTTCATTATTCATCCATATATAATTTCTTCAATGGCTTCTGGGTTAGAGAGGCAGCAAATTCATTTATGAGGTTTATGGCTCACATCCTCAGAAAACACGTGGCATATACTTCTGCTATTTCACATTCCAAGAAGATGCATTCAGAGCTAGATGATAATGGAAGAACCATGTAGGAAAAAATCTTAACCTGGGGAATTTAGAGGTCAAAAAGGAATAATCTATGAAATTCTCCTGGGCCAAACTCTTTGCTGGTGTAAGAAAGGGAAAGCATGTCCACTGATTACAGCAGAATTGCAACAAGCTACGCTGGGGGGAAAAAATAGCCTAACCAAAACAACCCACTAATAAATAAATACAGTTAGCACAGTGGCCTCTGAGAACAGCTGCTGAAACAGAGAGCACTGTGCCCTTTCTCATGTCCTAAGCAGACAAAAATATATACCTCTGTTTTACACCACAGCTACCCATACCTAAATGTGAAAATAGGGGGTGAAAGGTGAAGAAATAGATTTAAATATGTGTGTCTGAAGAAGTCTGGGTCATTAATGTGTAGAGATTTATTTAAAATATTTTTTTGTTTTCTACTAGGTTTGGTAATGCCCTCATGGTCCATCCTCAAAAGAGTCTGAAAGACACCAACATGTGCAAGAAGGCAACAAAGGAGAGCAGTATTGATTAGACTATTAAGTGCAAACAAAAGTAATTTATTCCCATTTCTTTCCAGATGACTTAAACAAGAAATCCTTAACCAAAGAAAGACATGTTCTCTCTGTCTCCTCCTTGAAAGTAATTCAAAGGAGATGAGGTGAAATGGCATCTCATCCGCTTTTTGATTCCAGACTGAACCACATGTTTTGGCACAGGGACTTCACTACCTGAGGTTTTGAGCACTGGCAGCAGATTTCAAGGATGGCCCAGTGGGCTCAGAAGACCACCTAACTTCTCCTCCATGAGGCATATCCTATTGAAAGCACACAAAGGTCAACTTGATACCTTCTTCTCTCCACCAGGCTCTATGGTACCCACTTTTTGGTCCTGTTATTTTTATCTCTCAAAAAAACCAGAACTTCTATGTTAAAAAGTTACTCATCTAACTTGTATTCATGTGTCCCTTCAGGCAAATCTTTTTCTGGCTTGTTCAGAAAAAGCAGCCTGGATAATTTGCGACACAACCAGCAGACCCCATGCCCTTCCACTTATCCTAGCTACACTCCAAAGAAGTTCTGCTGATTAAAACAGCAAAGCCTCAGGGTCATGACCCCTTTCCTTGTCCTAAAATAAGTTTTCAGAAACCAGCCCTGTGCCTGACTTTTTTTATAAAATAAAGAGTTTCAACTGAAAATGGAATATCTACCTCCGGGCAAGAGCTCTTCAGTTACTAACAGATTAAACTGGAGACTAACGGAGGCAGAGGAAAGAGCTATTACTTCTTACTGTGATTCTACACTGAAAATTACACTCCTCAAGAAAGACAGGCCCCTACAACTATTTCTTCGGTACTGATACTTTTGTGTACCTCTGTCATAGCTAAAGAAAATCTGGAATCAGCTTTCCAAAGCAGCACAACACAAAAGAGTGTTCCTTCTTATATTTCTTACGTATTGAGAGATATTAAACTAATATTTAACAGATAGAAGCATCATAACCTGAGACTTTTTGGAGCACAATAGTAGAAATCTAAGCAATTATTTCTAATGTGACTTATTTTCTTGAAGCAGCTAGTTTAACTGCTGATATTAATTATCTTTGGCCCACAGCAGCTTCTTTCTTGTGCTGAGGGATGTATAAACATAGCTTCTTGTCTGACTTGAAAGACTCCAGGCAACCTGAAGCTTAAAGAGACATTCCTCCCACTAGATCTATGCCATTTACACCCTATACTTCCCTAGTACGCAGGAGTTATTAATCCATTCTTGAAACACAGGTCATGAACGTGGCTAAAAGTAGACTAGCTTCAAGAGAAGCATCAGGAGTTAATTTTGACAAAGGTATTTATCAGTTGAACAGTATTTAACAGCTGAAAGATGATTTTCAAATATATAGAGCTAAAGCATATAAATTCACATTTTTCTCCTTAATGAAAGAACTCATTTAACAAGCTCAGCAGATTTTGAGAAACCTAATTACACTCCAGGTCCAGATAGCACTGGATATTTTGGATTAGGAAAGTTTAATGGAGTTGAACATAAAATGGACCAAGCAGGTGGTTTTTATTAAGATTGCTGATGTCATGTGTTACTTGGAAGCCACACAAAGCAAGCAGGGAACATTGTGAAATGAAGTTAACGAGAGGGTCACACACTCTGCAGCTTCTGTAAGCTGAGTTTGCAGCATGCCATAAAGGTTTCTTGCCTTCCTCCCGAGTCTCTCTTCCACACTTCCCATTTGTCCAAATCAACCTTTGTTCAAAGCCTCCTTCCCCCTTCCCAGAGATGCTGTGTCTTCTACATCTTTTTCTCTTCTACTGTACCAGTTAATATGCAAAATCTCTACCTATTCACTTGCACTGTCCCATTCCACAGCAGTGAGTCCTCTCCCATACGGCACAGCACCTTCTCATCTCTGGCAGAGCAGGATCCTACAGATGTACCTTGCAGAAACTTCTGTTGTTGCAGATCCCCCCTCCAGTCCACACCCAACCACTTAATACCTCCTTACTGGCCTTGAACTTGCCCTAGTATTTCTTCTTTCTTAGCAGCTGAATCTCCACTTTTTTTCTGGTCTGCAAGCACTAGAGAAATTTGCTTTTGAGCAACCCATTTGCCTCCAATAACAGCCGTTTTTTACCTTGGCTCTATGTACTCCTGTTCACTCTGTCTGTCCCTGCTGGTATTTGAACTGATGTCTCTCCTTACCAGGATATTCTAACTCCACAAATCACTTGTACACGCTTTCTGACATCTCCCTTTTTCTCCTCCATTTCCCACCACCACCACCTCTTTCTTAGGAAGCAGTCCATCAACATAACAACATATGAAACAATTGTGAAAAGGAGATAGCATTTCTAACTCTGCTGTACAGGAGCCTTTAAGCAGGTCTTTGACATGAAAGGCCCGTAGGAGCTACATGTATCTCCCACTTTCTCTTATTATTTTTCTGTGAAATCAACAAGGTTTTGACTAGCAAAACCTGTAACTTCCTCTAACATTTTGAAAACAATAGGATATGATGCTGGTTTACAGACATACAGATAAATTCCATTGGGTTGAGTCTGTATCCTCTTGAGCTAAGCCAAAAAAACAGAACAGAAGTTCTCCTCAAATAATTCCACTACAGCTGCAATGTAAAATAGGACCCTGCTCAGTTCCAAAACACAGACAGTGAGGTTTCTGAAAGTGCACTTACATAAGACTTGAAGAGAAAGAAAAAAAATTGGCCTCTATTGCCACAGAAAAATTGTGGACTCAGTCAGAGATCAATGTGATCAGACAAAAGCCATTTATTATAAAGCATTGATCCTTTTTATACTGTTTCTCTACCTCAGCTTACAATAGCTTGCTGTATTATAATCGGATACATTTTCTTGTAATACACCGCAACTACAGTTACATTTACAATAGCTCGCTGTATAATATTTGGATACATCCTCAATAGCTCGCTATAGTATAATTAGATACATGTTCAATAGCTTGTTGCATGATGATTGAATACATATACAATAGCTCAGTATACTATGCTTTGATACATATTCCTGCAGGACGCAGCAACTCGTAACAATAAGCATATGAGAACTTAACCTTTAAAATTTGCTAACAGTCCACTATGTTGTATCTTAGCACAGTCCAGTTTCTTCTTATCTTGTTTGCACTGCTACTTTTGCAACTGCTACTTTTGCTTCTTTACTCACGTCCTACTTCATCCTTGGTTCATGTCAAGCTCCTCGTAGGCACTTGCTGACTTGGGAATGTGGCCATTCTTTGCTAAAAATCCATCCACACTCTATCCCACGATCAAAGCTGACAATTAAGCCATGCTGAATTTTGCATGCAACTGGTTTCCTGGCTCCAATTGCAGGTTTTTGTGTTTACTAGGCTTTGTATTTACAGTTCTGTGTAAGTCAGACCCAGACCCAATCATCTGCAAAACCTGGGCGTGAGAATTATATTTAGTGTTCTTTACCATTCCATTTCATAGATGGAGAATAATTGCAAACTTTAAATCAGACACATCTCTCAACTCAAGTTATGGGGTTTTATTCTCAGACCTCTCTCTGTTTTCTTATTTTAATTAACAGCAAGAAGTTCATTACCATTATTTCTTTTGCTTATAACAGTAAATGAAATAATAGCATTATTTTGAATTTTGTTTTTGAACTGGCAAACAAAAAGAAGAAAACCAACCCAAAACACAACAAAAAAACTGGAGCTGTGTAGTTCAGAGACTTTTCCAGTCTGTCCTTTATAAAGCAAAGACTGTCTGTCAAAAGTAACATAGAGCTGTTCTTTGAAAATCAAATGCCATTCATAGGATCCCTCATCCTGTACTACTGAACTCGGTGACACCTATACATATACTTCAAATTGGCCAAATTGACTGTACTTTATAATGAAGAAGAGACTGTTGCATAGCTTAATATTAAGTGCAGTTCCAATTTTAAAGCTGTGCTACAAGACACATTTTGAAGTATAATTTCATTTGTACATTTGCATTTACAATTATTCCTTTTTCTTCAGCTTCAAGAGAAGACATGCAAACATCCTGTGCTCTGGGCACATATGATATTTCTGTGAACTGGCAACAGCAGGTATCCCGCTAAAATATTTCTGATGATATCTTAAATGAAAAAAAGCCCATGAGACCAGAAGAAATTTTCCAAAGTCCACAGATGCTCATAGGCCTTCTCAAATCAGAAGAATCCCAACTTCAGCATTTCTATCTAAAGCTGGTATGTAGAGGGTTAGACTATTATCAAATTATATAGGAGCTTTGAGAGCATGACCAGTATCTCAGAATCTGCTGAAAACCTGAGAGTTAGCAAATTTAATGACATAATGATCAGGAAAGATTTCAGCTAATAACTATCTGTTTCCAAATATATTTAAGACATAGTCTGAAGCAGAAAGACCTACAATAGTCAGATTCTCAGATGAGAGAGGCATGATTAAAGGGCGGGGATCTGGCAGCCAAATGTGAAGGCCACATACCAACTGCAGCCAAATTCAAATAAAAGAAAGCTGTCTTGGCTGCTGCTTGATTATTGTCACCCAAGCATAGTTGCAGACCTGGTTGTGTTCCCAAGCTACAAACACATACAAGTAAACACTCCTGAACAGAGAGACACAAATTCAATTTTATTCTAATTTTCAGCCTATCAAGATTAGGCAGATGTTCTCCAAGAGGCTGGGATGAAACCATCCAAGAAAGAAAGCAAACAATGAATTCAACCATAGATGAAATATCTCTACTGCTTTCTTACTGGCCTTGGAGCCATCTCAGTGTGTAAATGCAAAGGAAGACAAAATGAAGCCCCAATAAAGGGCCTGATTAGAGCACTCGTGAAGAATAAGACTTCAAAAACCCCAAACCTCTTGAACACTATTCTCTAGAAAGTACAAAGAATGAAAGCACTTCACATTGACTATATATTCTTCCCAGTCCTGAGAAACAAGTTAATGTCCTTTTGAGGTCAGAGGTAAGACAAATGACAGCTCTAATACTACCATCAGGATTTTAAAAGCACGTTAGAACATCACTCACCACTCGTACAGCACCTGGACTGCTATCTAGATTGTCTGGGCCAAGAAGTGCAAGAATCACAACTGAAAGTTGTTCATGAGCTTCAACAGTAATTAAATACTGGCATCCAGAGAAGGACCACAAAGATGGGAGGGCTGAAGCACGACTCCCATGAAAAAAATCTGAGAGATTTGCTCTTGTTCAGCCTGGAGAAGAGAAAGCTCCGGGGACACCTTATAGCAGTCTTCCCATATCTAAAGGGGGCCTACAAGAAATCTAGATAGAGACTTCTTACAAGGGCATGTGGCGAAGGAGAAGGGGCAGGCTTTAAGCTGACAGAACACCTTTAAATTAGACATCAGGAAAAAATTCATTACTATGAGGGTGGAGAGGCACTGGAACAGGTTGTCTAAAGAACCTGTGGATGCCCCATCCCTTGAAGTGTTCAAGGCCAGCTTGAACAGAGCTTTGAGCGACCTGGTCTAGAGGAAGGAGTCCCTGCCACCTCCATGGCAGGGGGATTGGAACTGGATGGTCTTTAAAGTCCCTTCCAACCCAAACTATTCTATAACTCTGTGATAAAATAGCACCTGACTTGACTGTCAACATGCTGCAACCTTTTCATGAGCAACAGCTGTACCTGTGTTCCCTGAAGACAAGCCAAGTTTCCTAAAAGAAGGGAGAAATGGCTGCTGATCAGTATTATCGAGTTTCTCCTTTTCTGATGTTCTCAGAGGGTGTGCACCTGTGAAGCCAGAGCTTGGATCAAGCCCAAAGGCTCATAATTTTGCCAAAGCCACCTTTGTCTATTTTGTAATAAGCACTACACATTGGTGAAAATTAGCTTTTAAAAAAAAATCAGTACGCATTCTGCCATCTTCCTGAAAAGAATGAGACCGTAAAAAATCAGAAGGAGAGGTGTAAAAGAGAAAGCAAAAACACTTCTCCCAAAAAGCACATCAAATGATCACACATGCAGTTATTTCACTTTTGCCTCTAGTAATTGATTTTAATTGTCGTCTATATGATCTGTGTTTCTTCCTCTTTCTCAATTAACTGCTGAAGTTGCATCACCATAAAAGTAGCTGCTCCTTAGATACGTGAAAGTCAGTGCAATGGGATGAGATATGGCAATGCCTAAAACTATTTTATTAATCCAATTATCTTTTATTATGTTCTGAATTTACTTGCAATATAACTCTTTGAAGATGTTTAGCTTTCAGACAGCACAGTTTACTTAGCTATCTTTTATATATTTATATTCTGATAATCACTACATGCATATAAATTACTCTGATGCATCTTGCAAATGGGCTTCAGCCACATGTTCTTCTGAAGCCTTCAAGACAGCCACTAGATGAGTTACAGTCTACAGCAGATGCGTACTTGGGCTTTGCCAATATAAGTGTTCCTTATGACACAGGCATATTAATTTCTGTTTACCTCATGGCTGAAAGTCTCATTTAATATTAACCCTTGTTTGGGTCCTACTAGTTAGATGTAGAGAGCATGTCTGTTTTAGTAGGTTGGTTTTTTTTTTCTCAGAGGTAGCTGCTCTCACTGACATTAAGCTTATCTAGCCAAGGCCTGTAGTTTATACTAAAAATCAGTATAAATCTACAGTTATCATATAAAAGAAAGAAAGAAAAAATAGTAGAAGACCTAGCCACTTTCCCATTCCATCGAAATTTGCCTGTAGGTTGTCAAACTCATGTTGGGTTTGTCATGCATGAAGTTCATGTCAGCCAAAATTCATAAAATCTACCTTTCTCTTGATACAGGAATGGTACCAACTAGCTATGCTACCTAAGGCATGTTACCAGACCTCTCATATACTAGAAACGGAATTACTTCTTGAGGCAAATACTATTTTAAGAATCAGGCAGAAATATTCTGCTGAGTAGCTCCTGTAACAAAAAAAAATGTTGCATCCCCCAAACTGAAATTTTCTGCAATGAAAGTTGGTTAGTTTAGGGTTTTGTTGTTGGTTTTGTTTGGTTGTGTTGTGATTGGTTTTGGTTGGTTGGTTGGTTGTGGATGTTTTGGTTTGGGGTTTTGGTGGGGTTTTTGTGGTTATTTTGATGGGTTTTCTGTTTTGTCGTTGTTGTTGGGTCGGTTTTTTTTGTTTTGTTTTGTTTTGTTTTTTTAATAAATGTTTGGGAAAATGAAACTTATTTGTTCAGCCTTAAAATGAACAATATGGGTTTTTTTCAGACCTGAAATGTTTCTTCACTTACATTTCCTTTCTGATGCAGAAATCCCTTTCAAAGTTGGCATTTGCATCTGGCTAACTTCTGCTATGATACGAAAGCTGACATCTACAAGGATTTAATCTAGATGCAAGGGACCAAGCTGCAAACACATTAACCAGACTCATCTTGGGAGACAAATTCTAGACAACAGCTATGATAAATGGCCGTGGTTATTTTATTTATACTCCCAGTGTTCATATGGGGTTGCTCAACCTTTATGATGACTGAATTTCCTCCACACCTTGTTTCTATCTTACTATGGGAACAACAACAACAAAAAAAAGGCATTTTAATTATATAAGTTTTACCAGGGTATCTTTATTACTAGAAGGAACTGGAAGACTTATGCATCTATAAGCAAAATATGACCAAGGATTTTTGGAGTTATTTCAGGATGTATCTATTTTCCCCAAATGTCATTTGAAGATCTTGAAAATACTGGCTATGTAATTAATTTGGCTACATGGTATATTGCATAGATGCTACTGAGGGAAACACATTTTTCTAAAGAAAGTGCTAATTTACTGTTTTAGATGTTCTTTTTTTTTTTTTTTTTGAAAAACCACAAACCAAAATTAAAAAACAAAACAACCCAGCAAAAAGAGCACAGCAAGATCCTTTCTCAAACTGAGCTGAAGCATTAAAAAGTCACTTTTAATATTCCTCATTTCTTCTGGAAGCATCAGCTAGTGTCTTTTGCCTTAGGAACTCTGCTTTTATGTTTTCCAAGGCTGGATGGAAAAATATCATTCTTTCTAGGTCACATATTATGTGGTTTCTTATCCAGTAATGTCCTGTTCAACATTTAGCTAGTTCTCCTTTTGACATTAGGATGCTGGTGTCCTGAATCTGTACCAGCAAACTCAAATGAAATCAGCAGCCATTCCTTAGTCTTAATGGTTTTACTATGTAAATATCTATGTTTGGTTTGGATTCCTTAATATGCACAAAGCTCATAGAAGTGGTAGTGCATATCAGAATTATTGCATACATTATTTCATGACACTGTTGCCACCTCACTTTCAATTTATTTAATCTGCTTAGCAACAATAAAGATATTCTGTCCTGTAGATGATAACTCCGATAGGCAGTTCATACTCAGCTGACCTGGCTGGCAGCTGTACCAGGCTCATTGCAGTACTTCAGTTCTGTCTCCTCTGTCAAACAGATACCTCAAGCAGCCTTTTGTAAAATGTCACACCACTTAAAGAGCTTGTTGTCATGTTTCAGAAAGCTTGCCCTTTAATGTGCTTGTTATATTTCTGCAATGGCATCTTGGGGTGCATCTTATCACTATTTCTTTTATGTCTGAACATTAAATTGTGTCTTTTCCCATCTTCTGTCCTATTGCCTTGGTTTTCATGTCTCTAGTTACTTCCCATTATGGCTAATAGCTCCACAGGATAGATTCTAATTGAATTATCAAGCTTTAATACAAAAAAAAAAAAAAAAGCAAAAAAAAAAGCCCACAACCAAAAAAAAAAACACACACCCCCCCCCCCCCCCAAACCCTCAAAAAACCAAGCAAAAGAATTGTCGTTGTTTAAGCCCAGGCGGCAATCCAGAAACCATGCAGCCATTCAGTCACTCCCCCCCACACACACACCCCTTCTCTCCCCACTCCTGAAGGGATGGGGAGGAGAATCGAAAGAATGTAACTTCCATGAGTTGAGATAAGAACAGTCCAGTAACTAAGGTATAACACAAACCACTACTGCTCCACCAATAGTAATAATGAAAAGGGAAATCACAAGGGAAGAGAATACAGGTGCTTACCACCCACCGATCCATACCCAGCCTGACCTGAACAGTGATCTAGCCCTTCTGGGTAACTCTCCCCAGTTAATATACTGGGCATGACGTGCTGTGGTATGGAATACCTCTTTGGTCAGTTTAGGTCAGTTGTCCTGTCTCTGTTTCCTCCCGGCTTCCCCTCTTCCCTGGCAGAGCATGAGACTCAGAAAGTCCTTGGTCAGACTAAACATTACTGAGCAGCAACTAAAAACATCGGTGTTATCAGTGCTGTTCCCAGGCTGAAAGTCAAAACCACAGCACTGCACCAGCTACTAAGAAGGAGAAAAAATAACTGCTACTGCTGAACCCAGGACAAGAACAGAGAAATTTATCCCAATGAACAAACCTCATTTCCACTTTCCTTGGGCTTAGGCAACAGTGCCTTTCAATGTAGTTTAGAAGGAAAACCTCCAGTTAAACTAATTTGAAGCCAGCCCCTTCCCCAAAATCTAAGAGTTAAACCATTAGAATTTTTCTACTCCTTCTAGGCCAAAATGCATTTCAAAGTTCTGTTTAAGACTGAAAGCTGGGAAATACGACTCTATTTGCCCTCAGCAACGTGTGCTGTTTCATTCCCAAGAGGGCTCGGATACTTGGACACATCTTTAAAAGAAGCTATTTACCCTGTTACAGGCATGATCAGACAAACCTCTCTCAGTGGTACCTCCTTGGGTACCAGCCTCTTGGTAAATTCACAGTTCAAGCTGACTGCTCAGATGTGATAATTTTGATACTGGGATTATCCTGCTGGAGTAGTTTGCAGGGGAAAGAAAAATGAGTAAGAACCACCATGCAACAAAAGACACAAAATAACCCTTCTTCAAAAGCAGTCAAACTGCCAGGGAGCTCTTTCAGTCTCATGAAGATTTGTCACATGTGTACACACATATGCCAGCTATTCTTGACCAAGTTTTGGAAATATAACAAAAGTAAACATTTGAACTGCTTAGACATTATATCTGCTTAGTATTGCCATCAGTGCAACTGAGAGCACCACTATGCAATGCAGTCACAAGAGCTGACACCCTGGGAGGAAGGATCAGGATAGTCCCATCTTATGTTTCCATCTTATATCCTTCTAAATAAGAAAAAATAAAATCATAAAGATTTGCTTTCTTTTGGAGAATTCTGGAGTGCAGAACTTACATCCCAATATCTTCAGGCTTTGAAAACAGCAAACTGAATTTTATTTTCAAGTCCTGAAACAAATAGATCTTTCAGTACAAGAAAAAGCTGTATATTTCTAAATGGTCCACCTTGCATGAGCTCTCTAATCATTCAGTTCACCACACGGTTCATTGTAGTTAACGTTGTTCAATACCTTCTATACCTAGCGCAATATCTTTGCTGCTGCTAAAGCTGTAAAGGTGCTACCATATTTTGCTTGATTTTACTTCCTTTTTTTTAATTAATTATTTTAACATTCCAACTACCAGTGTAGCCCAATAACCACTACCATAATCTTCACTGGATTTCATTTTGAGTGCACCTTCTTGCATATAACTTTGAAGAAATAGCCAAAACCTTTCATAATATGTCCTGCATATTAGCAGCTTGAATTCCTTTCTTGGGATTTTGGACCCCATTGATCTTCCACATCACAGGTTATTCCTATATTTGTAGAGTTTGGGTTGGTTTGTTTTAATAACAAATAATACAGAAAAAAGTATCATCTGAAGCTTTTACAAAAGTACAGTAGTTACCAAGAGTATTCCATAGAGCAGCTTAGTCTACCCATGAGTTCTGTAGGCCTTCAACTGAGCTGAGGCCAATGGTGTGAGCAGGGACATTTGACTTGCCTGAGGTAGTAATTCACATTAACAGGCTCTAGGTCTTAACTCTACCTGATGTTTCAAACATATTCTATCAGTCTGTTACAACTTCATTTTAATAGATGCTAAGCAGTTTTACAGTATCAGGAGTCCAAAAGCATGTAACAGAACAACTAAGTGGCTAAAGATTAACAGGCAGGAACTGAACTGCAGTGCCCTGTGTTTAATCACTTTGGTAACAAGTCCTGTGTGAAAAATACCCACAGACAAATTTGTTGCACTCCATGAAATCTGAAGAAAATAAAACCAAAGAAAACTTACAAGAAACATACTATTCATAAAAAGAGCAGTCTTAAAGAATTCTGACTTTTTTTTTTGCCTCCAAACAGGATGCATTTTTCTGTGAAAAATAATAAGGAAAATAATTTTCTCTAAAAATGTTACCAATTAAAAAAGCTAATAATTCACCACACTGTAGTCAAATGTGTCAGTAGAGATCTTACTAGAAATAGTCCACCACACTCTTACTCACCAACTCAGATACCTTCAGATATTTCTTCTGGCTTCCTTCCCTCTCTAGGTGGCAACTTCATTTTCTTGATCATAAACTGTCTATTCCTTTTCCTAGTAAGCTAACTGGATAGATATCCATATTCTGCACTGTACAGTATACTGTGTTGCAGTGCTGAGCTAGAAGCCTTTCATTTGCAGAGAAATCACTCATTTGCTAAACAATTAAGAATATTCATCTTTCCACACCATGCTTCTGTTGCTATTTCCAGCATCTTGAGATGGCAACAAAACACTTTAATCTCATATTTACTTGGTCCAATCACCATGAAAAATACATGATCAGATATCCTAAACAATAAATCTGATCTTTAAATATCTCAGGGGATAGCATAGCTGAAATTTGTCTGAGACTTTCAATTCCTAGCATGTACCTAACAACTACTGTAATTACTGTCACCATTAGAGGAAACCTTTGTTAAAGTTGGTTTATCTTATCAATTGTAGTTATTGCCTAGTAATTTTTCTCTTGAATATGAAATACACACAAAAAACTTCTGTTTTTAAGAATTCTCTGTGATGTAAAGATAAAACACCTTTGGTTTAAAATTCAGGTATGTAAAATATGATTTTTAAGATCAAAACCTCACAAAAACAGATGTTATATAGAAAATGGAAACACCTTCATAATGAATAAACTGTGATCTATAGGTGTCGGATGGTAAGAAAGGTGCACAAATCCTGGAATACAGAGGGTTAAATCACCATATGCTATCAGCTTGAACAAAAGGCTGTTTAATATGTCCTCCTCCAGTCAAATGAGAAAAAGAAATATGAAGAAAATGTAGCAAATGATACTGTGAAACAAACTTCTTGCATCTATCTTTGAAGCACTGCTTTTCCCTGGAAATTAGCTCTGCAGGAATTGATTTTTAATGGAATTATAAAGCTGCTAAGCTAACCAAAAGATAACCCTACCCAGCACTCCACTAGGTATTAGAGCTGCCCCCACGTTGATGCTGATCATGTTCCATCAAGTAAGTGTACAAAACCACAGTGTATTTCTAATCCCCAAGCAAATTTCTCAGTAGTAAATTTTCTGCAATAATTTGAAAAGTTACTGTAATTCTTCACCCTGGAAAAAAATACCCTTGGTTGCAAGGTATACTCTTGGAGTTTGTCAATCATGTCTAAGTGAAATGAAATCAGAATATCCATTAGAATAACTTACTTATCAATTAGTTGTTTGGATTTTAAATATATGTAACCGGCTATTGAGTGCTGACTTGTGATAATCAAATGAAACTAAAATATGAAGTACCTTCAACACAAAATTTGACTGGCCACCCTATTTTCCTTCCTAGCATTCTTCCCCATGAATGAGCTTGAGAGAAACATTGATGCACTCTAACTTCTACTTAACTGAGCAAGATTATAAGCTGGTACAATCAAGAAGAAACATTTACTAAGATAATGTTTCTCTAATCAGAGTGGAGATAAAAGTACCATTGACTCTGTGAGAAACCTTTACTTACACAAGAGGCTTGGTTCATTCCTCTTCAGCCTCACAGAGTCATATTTACAAGAGATACATGCTATACAATTTGGGGAAATTTTCACTACTGTTAGTAGTTCTGGGGTATTGCTTCTGTTCTCCAATAAAGAGCAGGCTTAAACTGTGTTGAGCACTAGACGTACGGAATAAGGTACTGCTGCCCGAAGGTTTACAGTTTAAAAGAGTATTGTATCTTGGTAGCTTACATTTGGCTGATCTTTGAAAACCACATTCCTTATGCCTGAAGTAAGGACCCCTTGATCCAGGTCTTCTCACCAATGGGAATGGGCGAAGGAAACCAGATTGTAATAGAGGCAAGGAAGGACCATGAAGCCCTGCTGGTGGTGTTCTGCCCTTTACTGACATAGCAGGTATCTAGCTATTCAAGTGTTGAAAGGTGATTTTCTACAGTCTGCAAAGTGGCTGATGTACAGGAAGGAAGGGATATACACAAGACAGAAACAATATTTTTTGCAGCAGGCTCTCCTTTCAGTTGAAGGCATAACCAAAATTTGACCTCTATGATTCCCATTTAAAATTTGCTCTTAACTCCAAGGAGAGAGCTGTGCGCAAAAGGAAAGGAATCAGCAAGGGTCAAGCTGATTAAATGAGTGACTGGTACTGAAATATGCCTCTTTTCTGTCAGCATATATGGACTTAAAAGGCTTTTGAAGATGTGCCCACTGTCATACACGTGACTACCCACAAAAAGGAAAAACAGGATGATTTTTCAGAATTTTTTAAAGATGTGAAAAGAAAAAAGTCTGCTTAAGAAAATAGTTGATAATATGTTTTTACAGTTCATATCAATGTGTACATGTTTTCCTTTAGTGAACAGGTTTATTGGTTTTGGCTGCACTCTTTGACTATTAAGAAGGTAGTTATTACACTAATTTTTGGTAGTGATTTAGTAAGAGGTGGTTACTTTAAAAATTGAACTTCAAGCACTTAAAGCACTGAGGCAGGCAGAGAAACAAATTTACTTAAACTCAAAGAACATTATGGGAGTAGTTTATATTAGTTACAGCTGCTACAGCAGTTAGTGCATGGAATTTTGTTTACAACTCCTGCAATTTCTGACAAATTCACAGGAATCTGATTCCAAATAAAAAGCTGAAAAGCAATAATTACACATTTTAAATAAGCCTAATTAAGGTCATTAGAAATAGTTTGGAACAGGTGCCCAACATACACAACACTGAGATAATTCTGGTATATGGAAGGAGCAAAGACATTAAAGGGAACAGCAAATTATTGGGCTAAGTGCTGTATGAATATATGGGAAGACAAGACATAGCATATGCTTCAGCAAGTGCATATGTGAAAATTATACCTTTCAGGGTTAAAAACTACTCTAAAATCACCTTTTGTTTTGAAAACATATTTCATATTGTTTGAATGCACACATTGAAGCATATTGTTACTAATAATTTCCTTCTGGAAGGCATAAAACAGCTTTCCCACAGGCAGAATTTGGATTGTGGCTCTGGAATAGGTGCACTGTAAGAAAATGTTTGCACTATAAATGCTTCCATGACATTTATGGCTGAGGCTCTGAAATCCCTTTTAATCAATTCAGAATGCTGTTGTGAGGTAGAATAGCAATTATTTTACATACAGACATATAAGAGTAAGTTAAAAGAACTGATGATGTGGGAAGGAATGGGAAGATTCAGTTCATAAACGATTGGCTTCGAGACTGGTGCTACAGGCAGGGCTTTGGATTCTTTGATAACGGCTGGTTTTATAGGGCACCAGTCTGGACAATGACAAGTGGGAAAGGTTTATGTCACAGAGGCAAAAGGATGCTGGGGCACGAATTAGCAGGGCTCATTTGGAGAGCTTTAAACTAGATTCGAAGGGGGATGGGGTTGTAGCTGGGCTTGCCCCAGTGGGGCAGCACTCCAGAATTAATGAAGACTGGGAGGCCTCCTATAATCCTAGGGTGAAATCGGTGTGCTCAGCTCGCTCCCTGGAATGTCTGTACACCAATGCGTGCAGCATGGGAAATAAGCAGGAGGAGCTGGAAACCTGTGTTAAGTCAGGAGACTATGATCTGGTGGCAATTACAGAGACGTGGTGGGACAGCTCACATGACTGGAATATAGTCATGGAGGGCTATGTCCTTTTCAGGAAAGACAGGCCAGCCAGGAGGGGTGGTGGGGTTGCTCTTTATGTGCGAGAGCAGCTACAATGCACCGAGTTCTGTCCAGGGACAGATGACAAGCGAGTTGAGAGTCTGTGGGTGAGAATTAAGGGGCAGGCTGGCAGGGGGGATACTGTTGTGGGTGTCTGTTACAGGCCACCAGATCAGGGTGAGGAAGTTGACGAGGCCTTCTACAGGCAGCTGAGAGCGGCCTCACAGTCACAGGCCGTGGTCGTCGTGGGGGATTTTAACTTCCCTGATGTTTGCTGGAAGAACCACTCGGCAACCCAGCCACAGTCCAGGAGGTTCCTCCAGTGTATGGATGATAACTTCCTCCTGCAAATGGTGGATGAGCCAACCAGGAGAGGAGCGCTGCTGGATCTCATCCTCACTAACAAGGAGGATCTGGTCGAAGCAGTAAGGGTTGAGGGCTGCCTTGGTTGCAGCGACCACGAGATGGTGGAGTTCAGGATCTTCTGTGGTAGGACCAGTAGAATAGCAAGTAGAATTGCAACCCTGGACTTTAGCAGGGCAAACTTTGGCCTTTTCAAGCAATTGCTGGGGGAAATCCCATGGGCAAGGCTGTTTGAAGGTAAAGGGGCCCAAGATAGTTGGTTGGCATTCAAGGATTGCTTTTTCCGAGCTCAAGATCAGAGCATCCCAACACGTAGGAAGCCAAGGAAGAGGTTCAGGAGACCTGCGTGGCTAAATAGGGAATTGCTGGGTATGCTCAAGTGGAAGAGGAGAGTTTACAGGTCATGGAAGGAGGGGCTGGCCACTTGGGAGGAATATAAGGCTGCGGCTAGTGGATGTAGGAAGGCAGCTAGGATGACTAAGGCCTCCTTAGAATTAAACCTGGTGAGAAGGGTCAAGGACAGCAGAAAGAGCTTTTTCAAATACATGGCAGATAAAACTAACACCAGAGGCAATGTAGGCCCACTGATGAACGGGATGGGTGCCCTGGTGACAGAAGATACAGAGATGGCAGAGCTACTGAATGCCTTCTTTGTCTCTGTCTACTCTGCTGCAGGCAGTCCTGAAGAGCCCTGTACCCCTGAGACCTTAGATGAAGTCAGGTCAACGGAGCGGTTTGCCTTAGTCGATGAGGAATGGGTTAGAGATCAGTTGAGCAATCTGGACATCCATAAATCCATGGGTCCAGATGGGATGCACCCGCGGGTGCTGAGGGAACTGGCGGAAGTCATTGCTAGACCACTCTCCATCATCTTTACCAAGTCTTGGGAAACGGGAGGGGTGCTTGAGGACTGGAGGAAAGCAAATGTCACTCCAGTCTTCAAAAAGGGCAAGAAAGAGGACCCGGGTAACTATAGACCGGTCAGCCTCACCTCCATCCCTGGGAAAGTGATGGAACACCTTATCCTTGGTGCCATCTTAAGGCATATCAAGGATAAGAGGGTTATGAGGGGCAGTCAACATGGCTTCACCAGGGGGAAATCATGCTTGACCAATCTCTTAGCCTTTTATGAGGAAATAACACGGTGGATGGATGATGGCAGAGCGGTGGATGTGGTCTACCTTGACTTCAGCAAAGCATTTGACACAGTCTCCCACAGCATCCTCACGGCTAAATTGAGGAAGTGTGGACTGGATGATCAGGTAGTGAGGTGGACTGTGAACTGGCTGAAGGAGAGAAGCCAGAGAGTTGTAGTCTATGGGGCAGAGTCTAGTTGGAGGCCTGTAACTAGTGGAGTCCCTCAAGGGTCAGTACTGGGACCAGTATTATTGAATATATTCATCAATGATTTAGATGAGGGAATTGAGTGTACTATCAGCAAGTTTGCGATGACACTAAGCTGGGAGGAGTGGCTGACACGCCAGAAGGCTGTGCTGCCATCCAGCGAGACCTGGACAGGCTGGAGAGTTAGGCAGGGAATAACTTGATGAAATATAACAAGGGAAAGTGTAGAGTCCTGCATCTGGGCAGGAACAACCCCAGGTTCCAGTATAGGTTGGGGAACGACCTGTTAGAGAGCAGTGTAGGGGAGCGGGACCTGGGGGTCCTAGTGGACCACAGGATGACCATGAGCCAACACTGTGCCCTTGTGGCCAAGAAGGCCAATGGCATCCTGGGGTGTATTAGAAGGGGGGTGGTTAGTAGGTCGAGAGAGGTCCTCCTTCTCCTCTACTCTGCCCTGGTGAGACTGCATCTGGAATACTGTGTCCAGTTCTGGGCCCCTCAGTTCAAGAAGGACAGGGACCTGCTGGAGAGAGTCCAGCGCAGGACAACGAAGGTGATTAAGGGAGTGGAGCATCTCCCTTATGAGGAAAGACTGAGGGAGCTGGGTCTCTATAGTTTAGAGAAGAGGAGACTGAGGGGTGACCTTATTAGTATATATAAATATATAAAGGGGGAGTGTCACGAGGATGGAGCCAGGCTCTACTCAGTGGCAAACAATGATAGGACAAGGGGTAATGGGTACAAACTGGAACACAAGAGGTTCCACTTAAACTTGAGAAGAAACTTCTTCTCAGTGAGGGTGACAGAGCACTGGAACAGGCTGCCCAGGGAGGTTGTGGAGTCTCCTTCCCTGGAGACATTCAAAACCCGCCTGGACACATTCCTGTGTAACATTATCTAGGTGTTCCTGCTCTGGCAGGGGGATTGGACTAGATGATCTTTCGAGGTCCCTTCCAATCTCTAGCATACTGTGAAACTGTGTAAACTGTGACTCAAACATAGTGGAGATGCTCTGTGGAGGCCTCCACTTCAGGCAGGACTGACTGATTCTTTCCTACTGAATCTCCTTCTCTAATAAAAGGCCATGCATGTTCAAACGTCACAGCTATCAGAAACACAGAGAGGACATAAGAGCAATAAAAGAAACCAGAGGTGAAAAAACACAGGCTAAGGAGGGTATAAACCTCTGTGGTACTGATTGTTCCCATCTGGGAGGATGGTGAAGCTGCAGTGTTGGTACTGGGGTGCTGATGGATTCTCCTGTGTTTGAACCAGCTTTTTTCTAGAGCCATATGCACTGCTTATTGGGTTTTTAACCTGGCTTCACAAGTAACAAAGCTGAACTACTTCACATTTTTACATTTCTTTCAGAACACCATAAAGTCACCTCTCTGCTTTTGGCAAAATGTAAATTGTTGCTCTCACCTAACCTCACCTTGCAAGAACGCTACAGCGATATTGAGACCTCTTACTCATCAGCCAGCTATGTCACCTCTGGAGACGAGAGAGGAGTGGGAGCATAAAAAGGTTTTGGAACATTAAAAAAAAAGTGGCTCATTAACTAGGAGCTAGTGTGTGGGACCTACTCAGCAAGCACTCAGATTGTCATCAGGATGTATACTATGTGCTGACATTACATAAGGTTAAGAATGCAAAGTAAAACACCAAAGAGTTAGGAACTACACTGACGTAGTTCCGATGATTTCCTTGGAGCAAATTTGTCCTGGTGTAATCCTAGAAACATACAAAGGAAGTGCCATTAGGAAAAAAAGAAAAAGCAACCCCACACATTTCTAATAGCTGATCATCTTCGGTATCTGAGATATTTGAGGGAAAAAGTACTATTTTCTAGGTGGAAGTATGAATTAGCATCAATGAAAAATATGAATAAGTACATGTGTGGGAGACTGCATTTAAAACATTCCATTGCTTCTACAAATTAGAGTGGCATTAAGTGGTTCTCTGCTGTGCAAGTGGACAGTATTTTTCAGGCAATTATTATTCAAATTTAAACAGGGGAAGGTCAGGTTAGATATAAGGAAGTTCTTTACTGTGAGGGTGGTGAGGCACTGGAACAGGTTGCCCAAAGAAGTTGTGGCTGCCCCATCCCTGGCAGTGCTCAAGGCCAGGTTGGACAGAGTCTTGGGCAACATGGTCTAGAGTGAGGTATCCCTGCCCATGGGAGAGGGGTTGGAGCTAGGTGATTTTAAGGTCCTTTCCAACCCTAACCATTCTATGATTTTATGAAAACACATTTCAATTACATCCATATTGTGTTTACCTACAATACAGATGTGGAATACACACAGCATTCTAACATCTGTATTATACACTTTCTAAACTCACTATTGCCTTGTTTCTTGCTAACAGACTGTAGAATAATCTCAGTTGAAAGCTACTTGCTTAAACTGAACTAGAAATATTACCTTCTAAGAATATCCATTAAAACAAAACATTTTGTGAAGACACCATTTTAATTTTATTTCTAGAGAGCTGCTTGAATAGATTTGATTTGCTTTTCTCTCCCAGTGATTCTATAGGCAATGTTCTATTTCACAGTCAACATTCAGAAAATAACTCTCCATTTGAGACATAGAGGGGAAGAGAAAGTTCTGTCCAGATGGCTAAACTATGGAAAAACATTACAGAAAAAAATATAGAAATCATAATCTGCAGTGGGCTACATTTATACAAATATATATGTCTATATTTGAGACAGTCACCTAGACCTCCCAGTGGAAAGTGTTTCTAAGGTGTAAATCATTTTATCCTTAAATAAGTATCTACAATGGATTAAATAAGGCTGTCCTAGTACTAAATGCTTTTCTCTCTCCTTCTCCATTTATTATAAACAAACAGAATAAGGGTTCAAAAGTGAATACTTCCCATAATATCTAATCCTAAGGTATTCTGGCCATAGGATTTCTATGATGTTAGTTCTAACCAAAACTTTTTAGATTTAAAAATAAAAATCAATTGGATTGACCTCCAAAGTTTAGAGACACTTCCACCAGAGATTTACCCACCTTGTTTGACTAAACCAAATGCCCTATCTCTGCATCACTGCTTTCTGAAAGTGGGTCAATTTTCTTCCTCAAAACCATGGTAATTCCTTTGCTTCCAACTGTGGGATCTCAGCTTGCTAATGAAGACCTTATTTATGGGAACCTTGCGCTTTTGTGCACAACGTAGGAAAACAGCAAAGCAGAGAAATGTAGAAACAGTTTAATACTCACTTAGGCAGGTAGAACACTGCCTAAGAAAACAGACCTGATCCACAGATTTAGGATTCAAGTTTTGTCAGAGTTTTTGGGCATTCAGATTAGGGATTTTAATCTATGATCTTCTCAAGATCCTAACTCAGAAACAATGCTCTGGTTGCTGTACCTCAGCCCTGAGGCTGCAGGAGTCAGGGAATACTTTCACTCTGTGCCAGTGGGAAACTCTCAACATTCAAGCTTATTCACACTAGTGGCTGAATGCTTGCACATATTCCCCTTCTTATCTCACTGCAAAGAATACAGTACCCAAAAGTTCTGGTCTTCTTTCTTGGTCCTACTGAACATTCCCTGGGCACTGTTCAGGTCTTCTCAAGATATCAGGTACAACCACCCTCAAGATGACAGACAGTAAACCAAAGCATTCAGTCTACTACTGAATATATATCTAGTTTCACAATCCAAGCCTGAAAAAGTATCATTCTCAGCACATGGGTACTGGACCTGATTTTGCTGCTGTCACATCATAAGATACTGGGTGGAAACCATACATTCAAATAGACACAGTCTGTCACATATGAACATAAACACTCTATTCTGGAGATCATACACTAATGTGTGATGCCTTTCAGGCCCTGTGGAAATGGAATGACATTTGGTATTTATGAGGAGGTACCAGCACACTAGAGGACAAGAAGCCCAGAATTTCTCCCTATTTACATTTACTAAAGCAGTAGTGTGGCATAAGCACAGAGTAGGTAGTCCTGTCTCCATGGGTTCTAAATATGTTATGTAAGAGGAAAATATTTTTGTTTTAGAATCATAGAATCATAGAATAGTTAGGGTTGGAAAGGACCTTAAGGTCATTTAGTTCCAACCTCCCTACCATGGGCAGGGACACCTCACACTAAATCATGTCACCCGAGGCTCTGTCCAACCTGGCCTTGAACACTGCCAGGGATGGAGTATTCATAACTTCATTCAGCAGCCCATTCCAGTGCCTCACCACCCTCACAGTAAAGAACTTCTTTCTTATATCTAATCTAGACTTACCCTATTTTCTTTATTCAGTTCCTAATGCACTACATTTCTAACTAGATGGATTCACCACTCTTTTTCTTCGCTAAGACGGGGCCAAAAACCCTCCAAAAAGTAGCCATTTTGAATTGGTTTTCTTCAGTTTTATGTGAAAACTGTATTTTTTATGTTTTTTTAAAACACGGCTAAGCTACCCCACAGATCATGCTCACTTTGCAACACATTGCATTGAGACCCACAATCTGTCTGTCCACACTTCATGTGATCTCACTCTTAGTGTCAAATAGGGAAGACTTCAAGTGACAAAAAGTCACAGAATGCGGGTCACTGCAGGCAGGAAGGCAAAGGCAGAAGAGTGGTATTAGGCAGAATGTTAGATAGGAAAGTGTAGTGCAAGGCTGTGTCAAATTAAAAAGACATAGCTTATTTTGAGTTTTTTACTCAAAAGCATCTTGTTACAATAGTGGGAAGAGAATGTTCCCTTGGGAACAGCAATGCGCTCTTCTTCCACTGCAGCAGCAAAATTGCTTTGGTTTAAGTACCAGGCAAAATATTTTAGTAAGAGATAAACAGAAAGATCTGCTCAGGAAAAACAGTGAAAACAGTGAAGATACCCAGATAAGAAATAGATAAAACATAAGCAGGGATAAGAAACCCAAAATGAGGCACCTAGGTACATAGCTAGAAACCTGAATAAGTACCAGGATTTTCAGAGGTGCTGGAGACCTGCGCCTCCCTGCTGTTCATGGACTTAACAGGATTTCCAATTCCCTTGCCTGTGGGATCGTTCTTGTCAGTGTGAGACGTTCATGTATTTGTCATACTGTCTGCACCTGCCCGAGGCAAGCCAGCCCTGTGCCGAAGTAGGACAGCAATGTTAATGCAATCATAGGTACCAGCTAACAAGTATTCTGACCTATACCATAACACACCAGCTTGAATAAATGCCTCCTGAGCCAGCTTGTGCCTGGATAGCTCTAGCTGTGAGTAAAAAGGATACATGACCACTTGTATGTATCCAGGTAAATAGGACTCCAAGCACACTGTTGTTATGGAGACCTCATGCCTGACACCATCCTATGGTACACGTACCTTGAATCCCCAGACAAGCGGATCCAATCCTCCCCTCCTCAGCCATCTAGCCACTTAGTTAGGTATATTCTCCTGGTGACAACCATCCCTTGTACCACAGCTGTAAATCTTTCGTTTCTAATTAGATTTTTGAGGGACAATATGACAGATAGAGAAAAAGCATCAGCCTTCTTAAGGAATTTCTGAGCCACAGACAGTTCACACTCAAAAACAACAAGAAATCTGCAGACCTAAGAGTGCTGACAAAGTCCCAGACTTGCTCTTTGCCTGCCATGGCATCTGCTATAAACACTGAGTTTGATTAGCAAACCTTCCATTTTTTCCCCTTGCAGAGTTCTTTTTCCCCTATTTCAATTTAACAAGACTGGAGCTTCCCAGAGAAGCTCTCAAAATGTAACAAGTGACACAAAAACTTACAAACTGTCTTCCCATGTGTGAAACACTTGGATGTATCCAGTCCAAGGCAGAATGACTGTGCAAAAGCTGAAGTATGAGTGGGCAACTGCACTCTGCCAGGAACTCAGGGAAGACACCTTTCTGTCCTCCTTCAGAGAGAAAACATGAGCTGTGCCTTGGCACTGCCAAGAAAGCTGTCAACCACAGACATAGCTTAATCAGATTTTGAGAGCTCTTAGGGTGTGTAATGGGGCCTTTAATTTGCCTTCCCTTTCAAAGAAGGCATGAAATCAGCAGGCGCTTGCTGTGTGTGTATCAGGGGATTATCACAAAGAATTGGAAAGAGTCAACACGCTTGGAAGCACTGCCATCACTCTCTGTACATTTTGCTTAGCAGGCAATAGGCAAGGATCTGAACTTGAACAAGTATTCTAAATTTCAACATTGGTCAACGCCAGCAACAGGTCTAGAGATGAATATTTTTACTAACCACAAAACTTCATTCCTGGTAGTAAAAGTATGTAATACCCTCTGTAAAGCGTGACACTTTTACATTATGTAAAATTCCAGTATTTACAGGGTGCCTATGCAGCATGGGGTTGTATAAACAATTCCTTGTTTTGCTAAGGATATTATTACACCGTATACACAGCACAGTAGGGCTGAAACTAGTTCAAAACTACTGTGTATGGGTTTCTTTTTTCCTTCCTGACTTAAAAGCCATATAAATTGTACTGTTGTTAATTAAAAAAGTCTGCAAATTATTATCTATCCTTCTTAGAAAAATAATTAATTACCTGCTTTTTTTTTCCTTGAGGAAAAAATAAACCGATGTCTATTGTTTCTTTGCTTGTTTTGGGATTTGTTCTCTTGAAATGACATAAGGCATAATATTTGTTCAAGTTAGTTGTGAAATAAGGGAGGCCAAGCTGCTAACCAAAATAAAAAGCAAAGGGGTTGTCTAGTTTGTAGCCTGAAATGGGCAGAGGAAAGTATTTTCTTTTTGATTTGTCCAGAGGGCCTTTTGTGAAGGAGAGAGCTTGAGAGGCAGAATTTTTTGGTGTTGTGTTTTTTGCTTTGGTTTTGGTGTTTTGTTTGGGGGGGAGGGAGTGGTTGCTTCTTTTTTCCCTGAAGAGAGTAGATTTCTTAGAGAATTTTTTTCAAGTTACAGCATTATCTGTTTCAATATCTTATTATTTGGAGTTTCAAAGCCAAAGCCGAAAGGAAAATCAGCTTGAAAGCTATCCTTGTGGAGTATTTCCATACTGTAATATACTTCATAGCAAAGATATATTAACCCTTCTTCCAGTGTGTCAATCCATGACAATGAAGTGTGGTGGTTTTTTGAACAAAAGAGCTACCACGCTAAAACACATTAAATTCAGAACTCTGAATTTTATTTGATGGCCAACAAGGCCAGTATTTAGTGGACATTAAATGCCATGCCTGCATGCTTAAGGTTTTACAGTAAGATGTCTATTGCAGGTCAGCAGTCTAACAACCATAATTGCTTGAAGCACTGGATGATGGAAAGAGCATTTAGGCTATGTTCTTTCCCATGCAAATGTGTCTTGGACATGCTGGCCTCCAGGTTCATGTGCCACTTTTTCCTATGTTGTGATGTTGGTATTTACAGTACGCTAGACACCACTCACAGAATTTAAAAACAAAAAAAAAGAAAAAAAGTTATTCATTATCTAAGTGAGATCAGAAGGGCAAAAGAAGGGCAACAAACAGGTGAAAAGAAGACTTCTGACTGGAACTGGCTTTCAGGAATGACTTGGCACTATTTTGAAATATTTTATTAAAATTATATTCTTCCAGTTACTGTGGGATAACTGCACAAGGCAGCACTGTGCGAAACACTTTTCATTTTTCTTCCAAGAAGAAAGTTTTAGAAGGGGAGGCAATAATTCCTAACATGCCTTATTCCCCTTAAATCTCCATAACATCACTGTTACAAAAACACTAGATATATTGTTTTAAGTGAAACACTGGTGTGTTAAAATATTAAATAAGGTTGTTATGAATTTTTGGAACAGGACACAAACTTTTACATGACAGACACCTCTTCCTCAAAAATTGAATGCATTCCAGACACTTGGAGTAGAAAACAAAGAACCAGCTCAGAGCTGTTAGGAAGTAATGAGGCAAGAAACATTTGAAAGAGAAAGTCTTGGCTTCTAAAAAATCATCGGGGGGGGGGGGGGGAGGGCTGTTGAGGAAGGAGGGAAGAAGTCATTTTCTGAAGGACTAATGGGCTGCAAGGTAGCTACCACAAAAGTTTGTAAAAGCTGGGTTAGGGACAGATTGTACTGTAAAGGAAATCTTTCTGAAAGTCTTTAGTATTTCAACTGCACATAATGTAAGGGGTAAGATGGATTTGGTACTGGTATAAACAAAATCCTGCAAATAACACTCAAATAAACATCCTGAGAACTTTTTCCTTATTACGCTGTGGTGCATGAAATATCTTAACTCTGTTAGCTGTGAATCAAATCCACCACATCATCACTGCAGGGGAGTCAAGCCTCCCTTTTGCAACAGGTCAGAAGGGATTCAGTGTGAAAGGAAAATTCTGGAATAGTATAGAAAGAGGTAGTGTTTGAGTGATCTATATATGTGTGCACATCTGTAGCTATCTGACTTTAAATGCTGAAAAAGGTGGGGTTTTGTCTAAATTTTAAATGTGCAAATTTTATCTTATTTTTCATTCCAGTCAGATTAAAGTAGTAGAAAATACCATTCAGAACAGAAAATGCAAACATTTGGCTTCTAATTAAGCATACTAATTTAAGTTCACAGCTTTTCTTTAAGCCCACCTTTGAAAGTATTCAGAGTCAGGAAACTATTGCCTCTGTAAAAAACATTTTGGAAAACAAACACAATGACCTTATATCCCATCTGCCTCCAATCACAATGCACAGTAGCTGCCAGCTCTGTGCCTATTGGTTTTCTGCCCTCATCTCTGCATCTTCTCCATCAACTGCATCAGACACTCATTACCCTTAGAATTTTGAGTGCTCTTGGGTGAGTTCAGCACCCATTGCCATCTCTCTCCTTTCTCCAGAGTAATACAATGGGAAATTTACCATCCAGCAGTTCTGCACTCATGGGATCATGTTTGCCTCCAGGTTGCTGTCAAGGCAGTAAGCATGGATCCTTTCATTTAATATTCCCCCTCCTTTTTTTTTTTTTCCTGGAAAAAATAACTAAATCTACAGAGGTAAAGCCATGAATTATTATCTGACATCTCAGTTAAGCTGTACATGATCTGCAATGTCCTTGTTCTGAGTATGTACAGGGAAAAAGAATAACAGAACCCTAGCTTTCTAGACACACCAAGGTATTCTTAAGTGGTAGCATTTTTTTGGGAGATGACAATACAATTTGGGCAGCTATTTCCACATCACTGAATCTTTTAGATTCTTTCACCATTTTAGTAGAGGTCTTTCACCATATCCTTGTACTGGGTCATCAGTTGACTGTCATTTTATTAATTACTTTATTTTGATCCTTTCTTGTTACTCATGGCAATGCTAAAATTAGATGTTTTACGCTAAACCCCTCATTTCACCACAAATGAGGTATGGAAGACACAACTATAGTAAAAGATACGCTACTATTATGGTGTTTTTACCTGCCCTAAGCCTGCTTGAGAGGCTATTAGAGTAGACAGCATACGTTTAAAGTTTTGTGAACTTTCTGTACTTCTGAGTTTGAAGAAAAAAAACCAAACAAAACAAAACACCAAACAAAACACAACCAATGGCCCCATCTCGTCTTTCACAAGTAGCCTAATGCAGCTATGCAGCTTGAATATGAAACTCATGTTTTGGCTGGTGTTATGAATTCCTTAAATCTCACAATTTTGCTATATAGTTTTATTGTCCCTTTTACTCTCAGATAGAAATTCACCATAGCTTGAAGGAAAATGGAGAGTTATATTCTTCCTAGATCAACACCTCTTAAGTGTAGAGGCCTCAGCCCTAGCCACCTTCCTCAATTAACTCAGACATCAGATACATTTCTAGACTGTGTATTTCTTGAAGTTTATGGAGAGGGAGCCATGAGTTGCTTTTAAATATTACCTATGCATCTTCCATACTTCCTTCTGTCTCTTCATTGAACATTAAGCGGTATATGCCAATATCAAACGTTTATTATTTCCTCCACCTTGAAGCCCAAACACATAAAAAGGGCCAATATGGAGCAGAAATCACTACCCATTACCACATGTAGTTCTTCCAAAGGACCTTCACACTTGGCCTGTTAGAAAGATTAACAACAGTCTTACAGGGTTTGAGTTGGAAGGGACCTTAAAGATCCTCTATTTCCAACCCCCCTGCCATGGGCAGGGACACCTTCTACAAGACCAGGTTGCTCAAAGCCACATCCAGCCTGGCCTTGAACACTGCCAGGGAGAGGGAACCCAAACCTTCTCTGGGCAACGTACCCCAACCCAAGTGCAGGACCTTGCACCTGCCTTGTTAAACTTTGTAAGGTTCACATGAGCCCACTCCTCAAGCCTAGCAGGGTCCCTCTGGATGGTATCTCTTCCTTCCAGCATATCAACTGCACCACACAGCTTGGTGTCACCAGCACACTTACTGAGGTTTGTTGTGGTTTAAGCCAGCCGGCAACCCAGAACCACACAGTCACTCACTCACTCCCCCCCTATTCTCCCCCCACTCCCAAAGGGGTGAGGAGGAGAATCTGCTGAACCTAGGACAGGCTGTACTCAATCCCACTGTCTATGCCACTGACAAAGATGCACTTGTTAAATAGTGCTGGTCCCCATACTGACTACTGAGAAATGCCACTCACCACTGATCTCCACTTGAACATAAACCCATTGGCTGCAACTCTAAATGCAACCATCCAGCCAAATCCTTAACCACCGAGTGGTCCTGTCAAATCAATGTCTTTCTAGATTAGAGACAAGGATTTCATGTGGGACAGTGTCAAATGTTCACTTGAGCAGCTGTTCAATGCCCTTTTAACACTTCTATATGACTTATGTCTCACAAAGCTCCTGACAAAAGCATTTTCATCTGGTATGCCTAATGACATCCTCCCACTCCACAGAGCCTCCTTCAACTTCATCTAAGCCCTTTTAATTTTCATCTTTTATGTTGCCACTACAATAAAACTGAGGACCATAGCAGTAGCTGAGCCAAAGTCTATTACAGTCTATTGAGTTCTTCCATTGACTAGACTTTGACTAGACTTTAGACTATGCTTCATTTCTCTGTATTTTGCAATTAAGAAGTTAATTAAATAATCCTAGATAGATAAAAGCTGTATCCAGGCAACATATGAATTGACATTAGTTAGTACATCCCACACATTACTTGTAAAATGTGCTCTTTGTCTACTACAGGGCAATTAGTTAGTATGTCTGAGAATGCCAGATGATAGTTTAGTAATCTGAGAGCATGAGAAAGGAAATTGGTGGCTAACCAAATAACCATCATCATGTTTTTTAATACACTATGATAAAGTTGTATTTAAGTCTCACAACAGAAATCGTCTTTTTGAGCTTTACAACACATGTAAAAAAGGAAATTAAAACAAGGGGCAATAAGAGCATGGCCTGGAATACCAATTTCAGTTTAGTCTTAAGAGTTGGAGCTAATGTTGGAGCTAATGTCACATCATGGTTCATTCTACAGGAAAAGTCAACATGGAGAAGAAAAGAATTTAACCTTACAGGACATCTTCCTGCCTCTCTAGGGTTTCTGATGCTCATCACTCTGGTATGTGCCTTCAGCTGGAACAAAAAGCATTCTCTGTTTTGAAGATCATAAAAGCCTTGATGGACTATACACAAGTAATTCCAGGTTCTTATTAAAAACAGACTTTTTTTTTTTTAAAGAAGGCAGAAAAATTACAGCAATCCTCCATCATTCCTCATGAGGAGACATCTTTCTATTCTATTTGCTGCAACAGAAAGTGTATTTCTTGTTCTTAGTGTCATTGAGCAATCACAGAATGGTGACAGTGAAAACAGTAAGGCATCCAGTTTGAAATGCAACCACAGAAACTTTTCTGTCATATCAGAAGAAAATCTTAAGCAATTAATGTCTTAAGAACTATGGCTCCAAACTAAACAAACTTATTCCTTCAACACTGCCACATATTTGCAACACCCTGAGAGCCACCTTTACAGTTACTCACAAAAAATCTGAATGCTCCTTACTAATTAACAAAAGTAGGCAGCATAGAAAGACAATCTAAAGCAGTATAAATCATCTCCCAAAGAAGTCCAACAAGTCAGAAGATACAGAGGAGTAGCTGTACAACAGCCAGCAGAGATGGAAGATAAGAAGTGGTATTTCAGCAAACAATACTAGCCAGCCAAAACGGAACAATTATGTACTGAACTGACATGAAAGAGCTGTTTTAAAAATGCTGCCAGTTTGTATAAAAGGAAAGGTGAAATAGAGTAGTTTCCCTGTGGCTCTGCTCTAAGGACATGTTGCACACAATACTTTTGTTTTTGAGCACCTTCATGTTACATTTAACACATCTGTAAGAGTACAGAATTGTTTATTAACTTTTAATATTTCTGTATATAATATTTTTCATATTAATTCAAAACACTTCAATCTCTGTTACAGAAAGGATGAGTTTATAATAGCTCCTAGGAATGAAATGAATCTTGTGTCTTAAACTTCCCAGCTGATGTCCAATGCAGGTAGTTAGAACAGCCTCTTAATACAAAGTTTTCTCCAGGTGCCATACAAACTGAACACTGAATATCTGCTATTCAGCATTTTAGGCACAGTTCTCAGGATCTGAAACTCTTAGCAAAAGCATTGCTGCCAGTACTTAAAACATAATCATTATTCTCACACATACCCACATACTGCAGTAAACCCATTTTTGATACACATTAAGTGGAGGGCAAAGAAACCACAGTAAAAGTAATAAATGTAATGAATAATCCATAATTTAGCTACCAAAACTACTGGAATATTTCAAATCTATGAATATGAGGAAAACACAGCAGAAAGGATGATGAACTGTTCACTACAGGTCAACCAGAACCTCCTCTAAATAAAAGATTGTAGTTGTCACAATTTTCTACCCTTCCTCCCCCCCCCCCCCCCCCCCCCCCCCCATCTGCTTGGTGGAAGAGAAAGAGATGAAGAGGCAGTGTTGGGAGGTTTTAGTTAACATTATTCCATGAGCTGGCCTATGAAGCATCTCAAGTAATCTGATATACCTAAAGTTGCATTTTACTTATTCCACCAGCAACACAATGTACGGTTTATGGGGTCCCTCAGCAGCTCCATTTTTTCAGGCCTATAAGAGTCCTGAGATACATATGCAGTAAACATTAACTGGCTCCACATCAGAAATTTGTGCTGTCAGCTTATGGCAATGAACCCAGTTAAATGCACTCTGCTGAGATGAATACAAACCCATATATTCATTCATTTGAATACAAACCAAAACACCCACCAACCAAAAAAAACCCAAATCCGTATTTTCTTACATAAGATCAATCACATTAAAGCATTAGAAAACAAATCAATCTGTTCTTAGTCAGATAAATATGTTCTTGCTCACCTTATCTGGCTTAGCCAACAGTAAGAAAAACTCACTCTAGGCAAATAAAGATTCACATGGCTGTGCACATCTAAGGTAGTGCTGTGGTAGCCCTCTGGTTGAGTATGGTATGTGCCCACTGGTTCCAATGTTAGGCACAAAACCAAGCTACAGTCTTGGGATCCAAATCCTAAATAATTTGGACTTACTTTACTGTTTTTAAGCTATCTACCAAGTTATTTCTATCAACAAAGGTCAGTTTGGCTATAGAATTTTCTTGCAAAGTAACTTTAATTCCTTAATTTCTGTCTATTCATGTTACTGTTTGTTCTCCATCTCTCTAATTATGCCTGAGGAGTTGGACTTGAGTGCACTGAATTAACAAATTTTACATCAAATTCTTACTTTCCCAAAAAGCTCTGCTACATATTCCCAGGATCAGACAATCACTCCTTTATATTTTGAGTATTACAGAATATCTCTGTGAGCCAAGCTATACTAAAATCAGTTTAAAAAAATGACTTAAATTTCTTCCCATATCAACAGGCATTTAAGTGGCAGGGGGTTAGGCAGGAAATATGGCATTGTACGCACAGGCAGCAATTGAAGCAAATTGCTGTTCTTGTTAAGAAATAAATTTATTCCTTGTTATAGGTTTATTTGTTTGTTGGTTTGTTTTGGGTTTTTTAAATAATTAAAGGAAAAAAGCCCTTAGTGTGATTTTATGTAGGAAGTTGCATTTTTTCCCACACTGGAAAAATGAATCAGATTCTGTGTTTGTTCTATAGACATAAACTGACATAAAAAGATAGCTTGTTTATCCACTGAGAATCCAAACAAAGCTTACTGTAAATACTTAGAACAGTTTCAATAACTGATCAGGAGCTGAACATCAAGAGGCTTTGTTTGATTGCATGTTTAAGGGAGGCTTAGGTGATGTCCAAACAGGTCCAACCAGAGCTTCTCATCAGGCAAGTAACGATTTCATTCATCCCTGGACAGCACACAAGGTGGCCCTTCTGTCCCAGACTTCCCTTAGTCTAGCACAAAACTGGTCAGGAACTTATGTAAGGCATTATCTCAATCAATTTTCATACTGTGACTTGATGTTACAGTGATAAATTTATGGAAGACTTCCATCTACCCTCTAACAATAGCAAGAAACAGTGGGCTTGCAGTCCCCTTCGCCTCTGTTCTGAGGGAATGCAGGAGCTATAGTCACAAAGAGTTCCAGCCTATGACGTTTCTCAAGTCTGTGGCTGCTTATGTCCATGGTGTCATAATTCATCATAAAGAATTAATGATTTGCACTAGCCTAGCTTTTTCTGTATAGGTCTTGTCTACCTCTGTTTTCTGGGGTAGTCACTAGTTTGCCAGTAAATATTTAGTTACAGGGTACTTCCTTATTAAGTTTGGGGAGTATCAATAGATTTCTTATCTTTTTTTTTTGTTGCATTGAATGTTAAAACTACAGTTGTTCAAGCTTCAGTCACTTCAAGAAAGAGTTGCTTTTCTTGGCTTATTTTGGCAGCTTAGTTTCACCACACAGCCAAGTCATGGACACAGAAAGAGTGGTTCAGTCTACACAGCATGCTAAATGTTAGCCTCGCAATCTTAGTTTCACACTAACAGAAAACAAGAACAAATCTGTTAAACCTGTCAGGTTTACAATCTGGAAATGTTAATGGTTGATATGGAATATAAAGCATTTTATTGGGAATTAATTGCACTTGGAGAATGCAAGACATCTCTAATCCTGGAAAATAAACCTTCCTAGAATGAAGGCAATAGACTTTCAAATAAGCGAAATAATAAAGACTATATAAAAAAAAAAGGGGGGGGGGAGAGGCAAATAAAAAAGAAATGGGCCTATTATCTTAATTTTGAACCATTTTCTTTTGGTTCAAATCCAGTAGACAGTTTGTCTGCGATCTCAGTATGAGCAGGATCAGCTCTTTCGTGTTGAAGTTTATGAAGTTGCATACCCCCCCTCCTTGCATGATTTTGTGTCCATGTTTCTGTGTTTCTTTTCTAGTTTTTCAGAACCCTTTTCTGGGTTTTGACTGGAGACAAATCATCATAACATTCTGTTAAAACAACAACTTGTCTTTGGTTAAATGCTCTGTAAACTATAAAAAGAACTCAAATATACTGCAAGCAATCACACACCCTCCTTCACTGACAGTTCCTCTAAACGATATTTACGGGCTGCATGTTTTAACTAATCTGTGCCCATAGGATTGTTGGCCCCAGTCAAGCTGCACTCTCAGGTTTTTGGATCTGGCCTAGCACACCCTGAAAATAATTCTTACCACCTCACCAATTTTCCATCATCACAAATAGACAAATTTGGTGTTGGGAAAGTTCTTGAGCACTTCAGTGTTTTAAATCCTATACAGCATTTGGAAAACAAACAAACAAACAAACAAACAAAAAACAAACCCCACAGAACAACAAACAAACAAGAAAACTTTTCAGGCACTGAGGATTTCTTGTCTTGATGGAAGCCAACAGGGCATGATCTTTTAGATCACTGGGGAGCATTTTATTCACTTTATGAACTCACCTGCTTAAAACTGAGAATTCACCTTAGTCACCCATATCCATCCTTTCTACCACTGCCATTTCTGTGATGGCATTGCTACTTTACACTGCTGCTACACTAACAGGAGAAAATACTCAGTTCCAGTGTTATTACTTGCGATGACAATTATTCCACTCTGAGTCTCCTTACTTTTGCCCACAGCTTCTATTTGTACCCAAGAGGCATACGCTGCCCATCAGTGGGAAAGCCACTGGTGTGTAATGCAGGGTGGCCTGGGTTAGAGCTCTGTATTCCCTTGGAATTAAATCAAGTAAAAAACTGTGCCATTTCTGCAAAAGTTCACAGGAGTGCACACACTATTGCAGGCTTCTTGGCAGGGTGGCAGGCAGGCTTCTGCAGTCCTGTACATTCCTGGGAACATTATTTTTTTAAAGGGTGGTAGAATCTCAGTCCTTCTTTCCAAGTCTGTGACTGGGGCTCCCAGACCAGATGTGCCTGGCTTTCATATGGCTGTGCAGATTAAAATGTTTCCGATCTTTAGAGTACACAATCAGGATGAAGTATAATCACAGGCTTTTCTCTTAGACAATCTATCTCAGACATGCATGAAAATGCAGGGTGCAGGAGGGGGAAAGCAAGGAGGGGAGAGGAATGGACGTATGCATAGAAGAGGGACGTGAGAAAACATTGCCAAGGCCAGCAGGGCAAATGTCCCTAGTGTGCTAAAAAAATTCAGTGCTGTTCTCATCCTGACCCCATTGGCTACTTGCTCTGCCTATTCCAGTAAACAGAGCAAGGCCAGGACACAGACTGAGAGCTGGGCTACAATCATCTGCACCTCCTTACTCTTGGCATGTTCCCTGGCACAGCTATGGCTCCTTTGAAGGCTTACTCTCCTGGTCAGTGCTTGGCCTTAGTTCAGGTGACAGGTCATGCAAGGCATGGCTCATGGTTAACAGCCTGGATGTAGCCACCTTAAATGGGGAAGCCAAAGCTAGAAGGCATGAGGAAGAATGAGAACTTAAATGCACAGGCCTAAGCCATACTATGTTGTGCTACTTGACCAGGTCATATCCATTTTTTAAATGGTACAGATATAACCATTACTAATGTAAGGAGACGCCAGATGTCATACATTATTGTAGCTAAATATACACAGTTAAACAAATATAAAAGCCCATCCATACATGACATAAAAAGAGAAATATTCCTGGGGTGTGGTCTTCTGTCCCTACACTAAACCAACCTGCTCGCAGCGATGGTGACTAAACCAACCTGCTCGCAGCGATGGTGTGATGCCTCTGTTGGCTCCAAGCTAGCTCAGATACTGTGAATCCCTACCCCTGACACCAGAATTAAATAATAAAGGGTGACAAAGCCTTTTCAGAGAAGACTTCCTTTTTTTCCAGGGTCTAGTTAAGGCCTGACCCTCCAGCACCTGTGAGGCATTCTCTATTAAGGAGTTGTATGGCATCTCAGCAAAGGCACCAGAAGAGAAACTGGTTCTTTTATATATGTGCAAATAGCCTGTGTGACAAGAAAGTGACAGAGGGATTATCTTCCAGCTTTCCTTTTTCCCAACAGATGATATTGAATTGCGCACTCTATATTTTCTCGTTAATGTGCAGGGCTTTGAAAGCCTTGCCGAAGGATTTACTGTGAAATGTATACCTTTATTTAGAGGATTACTCACAGGTGGTGAATTGACTGAAATCTTACCATGCTGCTGTACAGTGCTATTCAGAACAGCAATCTTGGCATAAATTTTTCTTTAGATTTTGCAGAGATCTTTTTCATGTTTATTTTCACAAGGTGTTTTATCCTGATTTGCCAACTCAAAACATACTTCTTACTCATTGTATTCCTTGCAAAAGCATTGTTTGGCTGGTAAATTAAAAAGGCTAAAGGCTGTGCTTAAAAATAATATCTAACCAAAGCCTATTGGCCCTTCTAAAAAGACTTCAAGCTTTGAAATATATGTTTTATTTATAGAATGTCCCTCGGAAATCAGGCCAGGAAGTTGCAGCTGCTGAAAAGTTAGATGTTCTGTTTAATTTTTAAACAAAATTCTAAACAACGTATTCTAGTATAAAGAAGGCTTTTATGAATCATGAGTCATTTTCTGTTGATGGGAATATGATTGGTATCTCACATAACTTATTACTTCCCTGTCCTGCCCCCACTCCTCCTATTGTAAGTATCTAACAATCTATCTTTGCTATTTATAACACACCTAAATAGACTGATAACCAAAGAGAAGAGAGACTGTGTTCGAAGTTGCCATTCAAAAGGTCTTTCTGACACTAGCTACTTCCTCATAACTTACCATATTCCACAGTCTCATGCTACTACTAAAAGTTAAGTATAAGTTAAGTATACCAAGTTAAGCAAGTATACCATTTCACAAATTTTGGATCTTTTCCCTATATGTTGTATTTTCAAAACATAAAATACATTATTAGTTCAATCCTGTAAATTACTTTTTACACTGAAATTATCTCAGCAGAGCCATCTTTTTCTTTGAGTCTTAATGCCACATTTACAGACAGGTATTTATTCTTCATTCCTTCACATTATTGCCTCTCTGCTAGTTGCCTTTTACCTCAGGACACTACATTTCTTGTGCTTTTCATAAATATATTTCCTAAGAATCATCATTTGATGCAGATATGGAATTCTTAGCCCATTCTGGGCTGCATAAACACAACAGACTGTGAAAATTCAAAGAGTTGGAATAAAGCAAGTGATATGCTGCTACTTTCTACATTGTAATTATTATGACAGCATCTAGATTTAAAGTCAGATTTTAATACGTTGAAAATAAAGCAGGTAGCAACACAATATAAATGCAATTTAACAACTGCAAGACACAAATATTTGGGCTGACAAGTTCACCATAAAACTATCTTGACTCCAATGCCTGATTTATGAATTAGATCTTGCTTGTATATGGTGAGTGTAGCAGTTGAAATAAGTGAAAAGAGGGCCATGTGCACAGCCTGTCATTTAGGCTGTTTGTATAAATAATGATGTATAATTTCATCAGAAAGAAACCAGCCCTGTGTTTTAATGAAAACTAATGTTCATTTATTACCTGCAACATTGAAAATAGGAACTAGTTTTAAGTAGGTATATTCTTAAGAAAAGGTTCTTGCTTTAAGAAGCTTACCTCCAAAAGTAGTGGCAATTTTGATAGCTCCAGTTACTGGCATGTTCTGTCAGCATCTTCCTCCTCTGACTGCCGCAAACCTGCAGTCTGTTCCAAATGTTTCCTTTGCAAACTCGGGAATCCAGAAGAATTACTTTGGAAGTCTACTGTCCTGATAGGAAGCACTTACTAGCTAGTAAAGCAACACAGAGAGAGACTGAGTGAAAGTAAAGGATGCCTTACTTTCACATATCCATGCAGAAGGGAGAGATGAGTTATTACTTTCACAGATGTCACTGTCTTAGGCATCACCCTTACTTTCACCTCTCCCTGCAAGCATACCCAAACACACAGAGCCTACTACATTAAAATAATATGGACATACCCTACTATACCAAAATGAAGTGGTCTTCCCTCAGAGTATCATTTTTTTTCCTCCTAGATGAAAATACAGAGGAGAAAAAAGCTTCTGATCCTTTGGCTAAAGACATCTTGAATCCGTTATAGCAAGCAACATACCCACAAGTGGTAGGAAATGTCACAGGCACAGATGTAAGGCCTATAACAGAAATTATCTAATAATCCAGTTATGGTTAGCCTAGCTTGTTTCATTTGTTTAGCATTACACAGTTGTGTGCTTTAACTCTTACTACTATATGTATTTCTGTAACTAACAGTAGCAAGAAAGAGTTATTTGTGAATAATGAAGTATCAATCACTCCATCAAAAAAAAAAGACTTTTCTTTGAGGAACACAGACACAGTGTGATAGCAGAGGAGGAACAATGTGGAGGAGTTGCATGTACAGGGTCGTATAGGAGCAGGACTACAGGATGATTCCAGGGCTATAAACCACTCTGCCACAGTCATTTAAAAACTGGACAAATATTATTTTAGGGTGTAAAAAAGTACTCAGTATATATAAAATATCTATGGTAAATTTGGATGTAACACAGAACTGCAGATCAAAGAAAAAGCAGGGAGTAGAGCCCATTGACAAACATAAAAATGACCACATGTGGAAACTGAAAAAAAAAAAACAAAACAGAGGAAGAAACAACCTCCACCCTCCATCTGGTAAAGGACTTGGGCTGCTGACCACTTGCCAAGCCCTGTGACCTTGCCAAACCGAAGCCTTTAATCCTAGGACCCAGGGGGACAGTGGAAAGGTAAGCATAGCATCAGAGAAAAGGATAGATACTATAAGGTTTCTATGTACATTAACTCCATATAATTGCAACCATAAGTATTAGTATCACTGTAACTCAGCCAGTAAATATTTGATTAGACTGCTAGGAATTAGATTGACAAATGAACTTTGCATATAAGGTATAATTCCTCTGCCCTTAACAAAAGGTTGAGTGAGGCAAACTAGTGGGAATTCAAGCAGCTGTTCTGTAATTTGGATACAACAAAAAGGTAACCCACACAAGAGAAGGGAAGAGGCCCAAGAGTGCAGATCTGCAAACAACTTCCTGCAAGAAAACCTGTTTGTCTTACCTTTTCCTTTTTTTTTTAAAAAAATGGTGCATTAAGGAAAAGAGATTGTTTCTAATAAGGCATGAGATCAGTTACATTACTATAGGAAAACAAACTGAAGAAATTGAAAACTGTGGTTGCTGAGATCATTAACAGCCTTATTAGATGGCCCAGCATCCTATGATTTTAAGAAGCTGCAGTAATGAGCAGTTTTAGAAGCCATGATTGAGTGTCTGCCTTCAAGAAGCTCTGGAGACCATCACTGGTCTCAACTTTGCTACGCTAATAGCTCTCTTGTGAGTGCGCAAAATACCAGGGATGCTCCGGAAATGTGTTCAGCACCAGAGAGAGGAGAGAAGGCTGTGCTCTGCAGAGGAGAGCGCAGCTTCAACAGATCTCACATTCCTATACATGGGAAGTATATCAAGAAGGGTATATAGCTCAGCAAAAGTAGGAGAGTAGAAGACAGACTCGATTTATCTCAGCTTTTCGGAAGGAAAAAATGCATAGCTCTAAACATTGTGCTCAGGTCTGGAACCTGAAAAGCAAGCTTGCAGCATTCAAGCATGCAAACTGATTTGTCCTGATCACCTTGTAAGTTGTTTTTTCCACTCTGGAAAATGAAATGCACAGAACCATAACAGTTCAGCATCAGAGCTCCTCAGCTACAACAAAACATCTTAGCAACAAAGGAAGCAAGTGAGTATCTTAAATGCTTTGGCTTTTTCTTGCTTATTATGGAAGGATAGAAGCAGCAGAAATGGGCTTGACACTTATATATGTGTAAGGGATTTTAAAGTGGCTTTGGCAGTGCAATGTACCCGTTTTGAGCAGTTTAAACGGCAAATTCCTACAAACCAAGTATGATTTGAGAACATTTTAGCACCCAGAAGACACTCTTTTTTTCTCTACCTAAAGTTAAAGTAAACTTTTCATTATTTTTCCCATAAGCTCCTAGCAGTTCTTTAGTTAATATTTAGAAAGTACTGTCCAGGGTGAGGCATATCAATTTAGCATCCTTCTTGAAGGGCACCCAAAGCACACTCTTAGTCTGCTCCCATTCTTCTACTTCTATACTCATTAGCAAGGATTCTTAATTTTGTTAATTTGCTCTTAATGACACTGCACTGATGTGCATGAATGTTACATAAGTCCTATAGGCATTGATCTCTCTTTCCAGGCAAACAGAAAGAATTATTGAGTCACACTGTACAGAAACCATCATACCACATAGCAGACTATCTGTTAGCTTTCTGAAAATTTTGGGTTAAAGAAGGGCTCAAGTGGGTTAAGATTAATTTTTTTTTTCCCTAAAAAGACTGTGAAATAAACAACAGCTAGATGCTTTTATTTTTTCCTTCATTTTTGAGGGGAGTATGATCATTACAGAAAATTTAAAAAACAAAAAACAAAACAAAAACCTAAGCAAATCAAAAAATCCCATAATTAACCAAACAACCCTGAAAAGAAATTAAAGTTCTTGATTAATTTAATTGTTTAATGGAAAGGTTGGTATTTTTCCCCCAGGTGATTATATGCTGTATTATTACCTACGTTAAATTTTCTTGTTGTTGCAATCTGCTTGCTAATAAAAATAATGAGTTTGAGGGAGAATTAAATGCCCCATTTTCTTGTTATATCATTTCCACCTCCCCAAACCTCTTAAATGCAAAAAAGTTTACAAACTGTTCAGCATGAAAATAAAATAATCACCTCCTGCTAGCAGAAATATCACTACTTAATTAAAAAGCCAGTGGAAAAAAAAATTGTTATTTCATAATTTTGTATAACCAAAGTATCTAAAAACTGACTTAAAAGTTAGACAACCTTAAGCCTTTACAATCTCCATACAAAACCCTTTTAATATCATGCAGAGACTGCAAATGTCCTCCAAAAATCTAACTAAAAGCATTTCAAAATATTTACACAATACAAACAGAAACAGCCAACAGGTAGATGGGATACAAGTTACAGACCCTCCAAATAGTTTTTCATTGCAAAGATACAAAAAAAACCTAAAAAAATGAATAAAGATGGCAGTGTTCAAGGCCAGGTTGGACAGAGCCTTGGGTGACATGGCTTAATGTGTGGGGTCCCTGCCCATGGCAGGGGGGCTGGAACTAGATGATCTTAAGGTCCTCTCCAACCCAAGCCATTCTATGATTCTATGGTGCTTTACCAATTAGCAATTTCTGTGAAGATGGTAAAAGCCTAATAAATTAAAACTAAAATGTATTTTCTTCTTTTTTTCCCCCCTCCATGGACAACCCAGTGTACATCTGTAGGTACTGAACTAAAACCAGAGCATATCCATTGGATGTATGGAGGGTGCTGAGAATATGCATAGGAGCAAAAAAGATTTCAATAATTTTCTTCCATCATCTTTGTTAGAAGTAATTTCATGTTGATCTATACTGCAGTAAAGACAGTTTATTGTTTCAGTGCCTATTGCACCTCCACAGAAGGCAGTCTCAGACATGGTCATGACTATGCTGTTCCAAGTGGGTCTTCACAATGAATTTTCATCAGGATTTTATGATACTGAATTTACTGGAATAATTTTCACCAACATGTAAGCAAGAGCAAAAAACCATTATTGACCACAATGTTTAAAATCAGCAAGGTGATCATATAAGCACTAATTATTGCTGTGATTTTTGAATTTCAATAGTAATTTTAGCTATTATTCCCCCTTACTAGGCCTACTCTTGCTAACTTCCAGCTCCAGCTTAGCCTAACATCTGCTTCCCCCTTTCAGCTTCACCAGTCTTCCATAGTCAGACTAGTACTCTGCATTCTCTGCATGTTTTTGCCTTCCCACATCTTTCCTTTTTGCTAGTTTAGCCAGACAAATCCACCCTCCAGGGGAACAGAATTCTATACCTGTTCTTCCAACTGTTCCTCCTCCTGTTATTATCCCCTCCAGCTGTTTTCCCCTCCAGCTGGCTGATGCAATGCCTCAAGCAATCCCTTACTTCCTCAGTATCATGACTTTCTTTCGAGAACGTGCAGAAAGAATGTGTTATTTCACTATTCCCATCTTCCTTCTCTCTCACATATTTTTTTTCATCTGTATTTTAAGTTCATCCATTATTATAAAGGATAGAAGTTTCTAAAATGAAGGAAAACTGTAACCTTCATGTAAATCACAAGGCTCTTGGAGGGGTCTTTGAAAATACAGTTGAGCCAATGATAAATATTGGAAGTTGCAACATTAGGAAGACAAATTATGCTTCAGAGTCCTGCAATACATTGGATTACGTTTGGGAAGTCATTAGAGGAAGCCTAGAGACAAAGTTTTGGAAGATTCTCATTTGTCAGTGTATTCTGGGAAACACGACACATAGCTCTTATAAATCATTTTGATAGTCAAAGAAAAAGTTATTTGATCTAGTGCAGAATTATGCATAAAATACTGTTTCTAGAGTCTACAATTTTATAAAAAGGAGGTGGCAGGTCTGCAAAGAAAACTTGAGAAGTGAGGAGAAACATTAACTGTAAAGCAAAAAATGCGTAACTGACGGATTCTGATGGAAATACACTTCATGAATCAAGAATTCTGTGTCTTAGGAACATGGCCCATTGCATAGTAGTTGTGAGATACACCAAGAGCTAGCTTACCATAGCAAAAACTAACTCAGTTTTTGGAAGGCACACTCTTCAGTGAAAAAAAAAGAAATATATGGGTGTTAAAAGCTTTAGAATGTTATGTGCTACTTGGTCTACATAAATTCCATTATTGTAGAGTTAGCCTCACTTTTGTGTTTTCTTTCACCACTTGATGAGAAACACAGAATCACTCAGGTAAAAAGGGATACCTGGAGGCCTCCTAATCTAGCCTGCTGCTCAAAGATGCAGCAGGTTCATCAGGGCCATAGTCACGTTTTAATATCTCTACGGATGGAGAGTCTAGGTCCCTGTTGCAGTATCTAACAACCCCCACAGCTGAAAGATTTTTATTTCTGTAGAGGATTTGGAGCTTGCTGTTGATTCAACAGACTCCTGATTTGACCATTCTTCATATCAATACAAAGTTCTCAAAACTGTAAGTATTTGGGCTACTTGAATAACGTAAATTTCATAAAATTTTTTCATTGTGTATGACTGAGATGAACGTACTGCTGAAATATTGTTTAAACTATGTGTTGCTATCTCTGCAATTTATAAGTAAATCCAATGTCAATTATGTTTTTTGAAGCATCTTTCAAACACTATATTAGGAAAGAATACAGTCCTACAATATACAGTTTATAGGGGGAAGATCCTTAGAAGCTGTAGACTACAAACAAATTATTTTACATCGGATAGCACTAGATTCAATAAACTTCTCTAAAGACTACCAAAGTGATTTATAAACATGAAAATGGCATAATCTACACATATTCTTTGTATATGCCTCCTGAAAATACAAAAAACTTTATCTCCAACTATCCAGCAAATTCATAGGCACTCATAAGAACATAACAATGAAAAAAAAAAAACTTCTTTTCTTTTTACATCAACAGTATTCATAACTCTTGAGAAAATTTGCTCTAACAGTATTCCCATTTTATGTATACACTCCATCAATTTCTCCACTGTCTGCTCTACCAACTAACCTTAACATTTAAAGGTAGGATAAAGTAAACCATTCTTGTACCCCTTTAAACATCTAACTAACCTTTAACTTGTATTAAAATCAAGTTTTCAAAAGTCTCATCTCAAGTTTGTATAAAGTAAACATTCACTTTATGAAAAGAAGCATTTAGGCCTTGGCTACTCAGAAGATTGCAGGCAGACTGTTGTCTGCCCTGAACCAGGTATGAGCAGCTTGCCCTGCAGAACTGAAGCCTTGGCAGGCAGACCCTTCAACAAGAGATCTTTTCCAAAGAAAATAAAGCTGCTCCCTAGCTCCTTCTCAAATCCCAGACACCATTTAGTGGCTATGCACTTACATGATGGTTGTACAAAGGCTGTCCAGAGCTAAAAAACCAGAAAGACCATAGGTACAGGGGCCCTTTATGGCACTTGACATCAATATTGGAAAGCCTAGGGAAGATGCCTGATAGAAGTCTGAAAGGAGGTGGGATAAAGGGGGCTGGGATACTTGGAGGCTCTTTAGGCTATGATGCAAACAGTTTCCTCCAGAGAAAGTGGAAAAGGATTTAGGAGAGTTAGGATATAAAATGCTGAGTACACAGGCACAGAAACGGTTTCAGTCTGTCATTTGTGTCTTCTCACAGATGCTTTGGGTACTGTGCTGAACCTCAGTATCTTAGTATTAAATTGTTGGAAGATATATAGAGCCCACTCTTTTAAAACCAAGTCCTTGTCCCCACACTCTCCCAGTTTCCACCTACTGTGCAAGAGCAGCACTTTTATGGGCAGAAAGTCTCATGGAGTGCCTTAGAAACTTCATGTCTGCTATGCTGCCACGTATTGCTAATAAAGTGCCTTCATACATGCATCTTTGTTTTACATCTACTTTAAAATTCTTAATTGTGCAGTCCTGATGAGAATGGACCAGGTGCCTCTGTCTTCCCCAGTGAGTGCTGTTGCTGTTTTTGTTCCACTTGACACCTACCTATTCCTAAAAACAGGTGAAAGATCTCAATGAAGATTATCAATATCTGTTGCCACAGTTACAAGTATAGAGATTAGAGGTGGGCTTGAAGCACAGAATTTAAAGTATTTTGAAACCCACAGAAGGGATTGTGGTTGAAACTGCCCATTTATGAAGTAGAAATAATTATGCCTTTCTGTATCCCACACCTTTAAACACAGAAAACCTGTCTGACAGAAAATTGAGGCTGAGAGATTAAATAGTGAAAACCAATGACTCTCTCAGTTAGTTTGGGTATATTGCACATAAGCAACAGATGTTCTCGTTTTATTTGTCACATGCTCATAGCTACTCAAATGATATTATATCCTTGAGATAAGCATGCGAACAATGGTTCTTTTAATAAACCATTTCTTTGGCATGCTTAAAAATCTTTGCCCTTACTGTAAGCAGTTTTAAAGCAATTTAACAAAACTAAGGAGAGTACTACTAGCACAATTTTGTCCTGGACAGGAGCACAATCAGCTCCTCTAAAAATCACCAATGGTGCAGTGAAATGAGGGAGAGAGAGACTGAGATTGGAAGATTTAATGCATTTTAATGTCTAACCAAGAAATGACAAGGCTTAGAACTAATACTCTAGTACCTAAGAAAAACTAAGAAGGTGCTAAGAACTTCTAATTCACCACAGTATACTGTATCTGCCTGGGAGTATGAATTAGTAGCTCTTACTGGAGACTACAGGAACACACTGTACCCAGATTTCAGGTACTGTGGTCTGGGTGACTGACTCACTCCATTATCACCTCACATCTTTCATTTAATAACTATAGTTGTAGGTGCAACTTCATTACAGTGAAAGCAGATGCTCCCAGCTCTGTTACAGATAAGCTCTCTAACCTATGGAAAGCAGAAGGCTGTTTTGACTGCACATAAGGAAACTAAAATAGTTACCTCCTATAGTTACTCTCATCCCCCAGATAAAGCCCCATCAAAACATTTTAGGATATAATAGCAATCTCCCCCCAAATGGCAACAGCTCAGAGAAACTGGCACAACCATGCTGAAAGAATGAACTCAGACAGGTTTAACAAAGTCAAAAAGTTTTGAAAATTGCTTCAGAAGCAAGAAAGATTGGCAGTTTGAAATTTGTGATATAAAACCAGTATCTAGCTAGGCAAGAAAATTTGCCTAAATTACTGCTGTCAAACAATTAGATTAGTTTTTAGTGCAGGATAAAACCTTGGAAAAAAAATAACTACCCATAGCTCCCTTCCATTACCTTCCACCCCTGAAGGGAAACCAGCACATTCACAATTGCAACTCTTCTGCTTCCAGGACACGCAGGCTATTTCTCTTTGAGGTGCTAACAAGCTTCTAGTGACAGTATTTACACCTAATGCAGAAGCTAACCTCAGCTTTACACAAGACAGTAATTTATTTAGCACATCTGTCATGTAGGCTCTTAATCATCTGTGGATAGTTTTGAATATAGTGTGCTTTCGTTTGCAAGTCCTACAAAGTCAAACCTTGGTGTAAGGAAGCTCAGCTCTGCTTCTTTTTGTCTATTGATAGCTTTTAATTAAAAAAAAAACAAAACAAGTGCATTTACTTTATACCAATTTAAAAGCTGTAAAGTAACACAGGTATAATCAAGAGCAAATCTGGTAGCAAGGGCATCGTAACCAGTAAACAGGACTCAAGACTACTAGCTGAACATGCAGGCCTGAGAAGAAGGTTGTCTTGTTTTCAAGCTTGTAAATAGAATGGTTTAACGCTTCAAAGACTGTTTAGGCAGAGCTAATAGATTTCTAGATTGCCTTCTTGCTTTCTCCTCTAAAGTTGCTATTGCAACAAAGATTTGGTAACAGACAGATGTTTGTTGTTTTGGAAGTGCAGGTTATTGAATGTTTTCATCTGCTCTGACTTTGAGCTTCCCTTGTATTTGCTATGTTTCCTTCTGTTCCTTCTCTCTCTCCTTTATGCTGTAAGCTTTGCGTAAAGACCATCATCTCTCATGCAAGTGACCAGTAAAAGTTTGTCACATACATAGCTGCACACCTGCAGAAAAAAAAAATTTCCAACACATAAAGCCAGAAGTCTTCTGACTTGATATAAATAACCACAATAACAACAAAGCCCCTTCCACCCTCATTAACTATTGATTCACAAAGTTTTAGTGTTTCAGTTCAGCAAAGAAAACTCAGATGCATTAGTGAAACCAGCAGCATATGTCCAGTTCTACAGATTCTTTGCTCTGAGAGTTTTCTGCTAGTATCTTCAAGAATGACAGAGTACTGAATTGCACATTGTAAGGCAAAGTGGTAAAAGGGAGAACAATGAGTATGATTTTTTAATAATTATTATTATCAGTTCATAATGATGTGCTGGCTCCTCAGAGCTTATGCAGGCAAATTTGTGATTAACAGGTCTTCAGCTGAGTGAAAAATGCATACCTTTCTTCTGTCTATGCCTGACTAAACTAAAGCCCAAACATAAAGCCTTTGTAACATGCCTGTTGATACCAGTTCATTTATCAGGAAAGATAGAAAGGGATCTGACTGAGCAGTAATATTTACTTCATCCACAAAGAGTCTTTGCTTGTAATGACTTCATCATCTAATTTTCTACATCCCCTGTGCTGATATCTGAAGAATCTCTCTTGCTTGCTTTGTTTGCCTACTGTTTGGCCCAGAATCTGTTTGAACAGAGCTGGACTGTAAATGCCATCATCGCAGATCTAGCATTTAGCTATACTAGGGAGAGAAGAGGTTCTATTTATAGCTCTTCTGGGCAGCATTAGCTGTGCTTTGGCTCTCACCATCCTTGAGAAAAACTTCACAGGAATATTCTTTTTACTTCTGATAAGCTATGACAAGGCTTAAAGGTTTGTCAGGATGTTCTTCTCATCTCCTCCCTTCACCTCTAGTATATTGGAATTGCTTGAACGTATATACGAATAAAAAGCATTAGAAGCAGCTGTATCTTCTGAATGGAAATCAGACAGAGTTCAAGCAAATAAGATGCTTGCAATACAAGTGTCTTATCAGATGAAATATAAGCATGAAATCACACAGGTTTCAAGCAAATAAGGTGCAAATAAGATAACATTCTGAAGCTGATAAACACTGTGAAAACCTAGCAAAAATCTAACAAAGTCTCTTGGACACTATGAGTCCTTGAATTACCCTTTTATTTTTTTTTTAACATTTTTTTTTTGTTCTCTCTAGCCCCTATTCATCTGTATTGAAAGAGAACTTTTTTCTTCTCAAGTAATCAGTAAAAGGCAGCTTAACTAGAAGACCTGTGAACTCGTAGACATTTAAGCAGAAATTTCTGGGTGCCAGTTCTGACTGGGAGCAGAAAGGTACATTGAGTTTTACTGTTATTAAAATATTGTACAAATCTTGAGTGAATACACTGAGCAACAACTTGAAGTGTGAGACAGTAGAGATGGATGTGCACATATGATCATGATATTCATGTCATTGAAAGTGTACCCGTTACCTGCTGAATTTTATTATCTTAATATCCTTTAAAATATGAAGTGCATAAATTGCATCCATAGTGACACTTGGAGCACTAAGAATCACAAGAAATATTGGTACGGTTCTTTGGATAAGAACTCCTCAACAAAAGTGTTTCTAACTTGACCACTGTCAGGTGATGTATGCCATATAACCTCTTCCCGGGGTGGTCAAATACCAGTAACAATTAGGAAGTAGACACTCAGCTACTGCAAGGCAGTGAAACTCCTCAGAAAACAAAGAATTGCTAATTTAATCAAGAAATCGATTCACCTAGTGTGTACTATAGCCTACATGAATGCCAGACTTAAAGATTTGCTTTTAAATACTCTTTTCTTTAGAGAACCTGAATAAACTTTTTAGTTATACCTTGCCATGTTAATTCTGTGTTGATGGTTGAATAAATGACTGCTTCTTGCCAAGACAGCCTTGTAAAAGCAGCTGTTGAAATCAAGTGGTTCCTCCCTGCCTATTTTTAAGATTTAAGTAAACAGTGTTTTATCAACAAAGCAGCCTTATTTGAGAGTTTTAGTCTGAGCTGCAACAAATTGAAGACAACCATCTCAAATGTTCTAAGACTAGTTTCAGGGCAAGTAGAAAAATAGCATGTAGTGAAGTGGGGCACCCAGCTATCACTCCATTTTAACTCTAAGTTAAATACTGTGTACACAGGCAGCATGCTAATCACAAATCCTTGTTAAACTCTGGCTAATAATTACACTTTGTACTTATTCAGAGCCTTTCATTTGATCATCTCAGAGCCCTCTGCAAACAGAAATTCATTTTCACAACATCATAGGAGTAGCTATGCAATTACTAAAGATCTCTGGGGTAGAAATGGACCCTCTGCCTGTATAGCAGGCCAGTACTCAACATCCTTACTTAGAGGTAAAGGAAGATGCAATAGCACTGCTCTAGACTGTAGGAATCTGTAGTTTCAGCTGCATGGGAGGTTTTAGGTTAAAAGTAACATCGTGAAAATGAAGCGATACTTTCCTTGTGTTCTTTTCATAACAAAAACCTAATTATTTCTCATAACTAAAGGTCATGCTCTTAAAACAGTGACACAAAAGCATCCCACACAGCAAACCACAGACCAGAAAAAGTTTGAAGCGCAAATATTAGGAAGGCAAATAAGCTATCTTAATCTGATAAACTGCTTTTGGTAACAAATTAGAACAGTTGTTTCATGTTTGTAGATATTTTTTTATGGATTGTTCTTGCACTTTAAGGTACTGGCTCAAGATTTCAGGCTTATGGCAGAAAGTGTGTTTAACAATTTTCTAATGTTTTTGCTTAAAAAAATTAAAAACAATGATGCAGTGACTACAGCAAAAGGTAACTTACCTCTTCTTCATTGGAATCAGTAAAGAAATGCCACAAGGTGATTATCCAGTGTAAAACAAATTATGTATCAGTTTGTACATGAATAGCAACATGAAAGCTCTCCACATAATCAGCATTGCAGATGGCACACGCTCAACTACATTAAAAACTAGCAATGTAAGAAACTGAAATCCAGATTAAGATTTCCTCTCTGAAAACACTTTATAGAAATAACTTCTCCAGAAATTCATATGCACATTAACACAGGCACCGATTACCTCCTAGTTCAACAGTTATCAATGTCAAAGGACACATCTAGTTTTCATGTTGTCATCGCCAGGTTTTTAACAAGAGAGGCATGGAAGATAACCACTGAAATAAGGGACATGATGGAAAACAGTCAGATGAGCGCAGTTTCCTTTGCTTTCATCCACTAGAGGAATTTGCAGGTATCAAGATCCTCGCTGCAGTGAGGATAACAGAAGTGAGTTTAAGCTCCTCTTGTGTTCCTGCTGTTAAGATCAGTTTATGCTGATCTGGTCTTTCATATTTCATAGAAAACCCTGCAGTCATCTTTAAACTTTGCAAACTGCCAAGAACATAGAAGCACTGGTCTAGCAAACAGGCCCCAACCTTCTACCAGAATGGGCACTGTAAAGTAAGTTGGCATTAGAAACATTAACAGGCCTTTACAAACAAAATGAACATGTAAACTGGAGACTGAAGCATGCAAAGCTGAGTGATAATACCATATGCTCATGATGCCTTCAGGAATTTTACTATAGTTTTCAATCCATGTATTTTCTTCCAACTTCCTCTTTGAGACTTCACTTTAGCCCTTCATATATCTACTTGCCTTATTTCTCTTTTCTCCTATTCCCTGCTGGGTTTGCTTCTGTGCTTCCCTTCCTATGTTTTTCTCTATTGTTTTTTTTCCCTAATCAATGATCTCCTTCCATTTTTACTAAGCACCATCTACTTAAAATTTAAACAAATTAAGTAAACCAAATCAAATTAAATAAACCAAATAATAAAAAAACAAACCCTGCTCTCCCTATGTAATGTTTGTTTTGTGTGTTTATTACAATCCACTGCTTTGCTTTCTGTAATATTTAAACTGTGAAGTCTTCAGCCATTGACTGTCTCAGCCTGTTTATACAGAATGTAGTGAAAAAAAAAATCTTATTCCTAAATGGCATCAAGGTTTTCCCATATTAAAGATAATTAGTCATATTGCTGGTGGTTAATACGCCAACAGCTCAGCTATAAACAAGATGTCTAGGCATATAGAGGGGAACAAAACCAAAGAAAAGTAACATAGTCACTAACAGTAATTAATGCAAAGTAAATATTCTAAACAACACCCACCCTAAAAAAAAACCTCACATCACCACAAAAAAAACTCCAACAAAAGCTCCTACTATTAAAGTTAGTTCCTTTCTCAGAAATTTCCCATCCAAAGCATTATAAATTATGCCTGTTTTGAGCTAAAGTTCCAAGAAGTTTGAATCAGTTTTACATCTTCCAGCAGCTAATGAAGACTGGGTACGGGTAGACAAAACATTCTGCTGTTATCTCAGTAGTCAGAAAAAACAAACAGAATATTTTATAGCTTAAAATAGTTCATCCACAAAGCATTTTTAATACCATGTGACTGTGCTGGAAAAAAAAATATCCTAAATTAATTTGTCATTTTATTTTGAAGTATATAGATGGCTCCTCTGCCATTTATCAAAACACTAAACTCATTTTTCATTGGACGTACAAGCAGCTGGGTATGTACATCGTTAAATGTCACTGAATATGCAGTATTTTTAGAAAAGCCACCTCAATGGGCAAGAAAACACTCCTTTTGTGTGTCATCAGCCTTTTAAACAAATGTGAACAGAGCATTCAAAGCTGTGGATTCTGGCCAGGTAAAATAATAATTCTACATTCTGAGAGAAATGCCTGTTAGAGCTGTTGGAGTATGGCAGGGTTCATAGGTATTGCAGCACTGATGGCAGCACATTGGCTTCCACTGGGCACTGTGCTCTGCAGCACACACGATACTGGGAGTGCAGTGCCTCCGCACCCCTGCTCCCAGGTCTGTAGCAAACCGTATCCCAGCTTTAGCTCTCCTTTACTGTGCTGTGTCCTTGTGTACATACATTTATTCCTACAGAAATTCAACAATTTTACCTGAAAAATCAAACACACGGGTGCAGTGGTAAATGCAAGGCAGAACTTATCAGTGCAGACATCTACTGCACTACTGTGGCCAACACATTTGTAGGCCTCCAGCCAACTTTTCCCCGCATGGTACAGTGCAACAAAGTCAGCACTAGTTCTGGAACCTCCTCTGTGAACTTTGCTGCACAGTATTTGTTGATATTTCAGCTTGCTGAGCTTAGCAGTAAGGCACTAAATGTTCTTATCACCCACTAGAATATCTATACTTTATTCTGCAAATTACAGAATGGAACCATAAACCATGTTCCTTTCCAAGTGAAATTAACACAGGATGTGATGTTATCATTTAGAGCCATATCAAAGCAAATAAGAAATAAGGTCTGGTGAGCCTTCAGTAAGACATTAATACCAAGCCAGTAAACCAGCCAATTCAGAAAGAAACAATTTGCAGAGAATCAAGAGGAATCAAAGAGAGGGAAAACATAAAACCTCTGCTTTGCCTATAAACATCAGAATTTCCTTTGCAGACTTTTGTAATTAAATTTGCTTTCTAAAAGACAATAATTTCCCCTAGTCCAGGAGTATCTATTCTCTCTTACATCCAGTGTATTTTCTTCCAAGTTTATCTATCCCCTAATGCTGCTGGAAAGATTTTCCCATTATATTTAAGTCCATGCTGAGATAGTACAGAGACTTTTACCTGTGTACTGTAGACAGGGAAATGAGAAACAGGGAGGCTAGATGGCTTGCTTGTTAGCATAGAAATAATTTGCATGAAAGAGGGAACTGGACACAGGTTTACAAGTCCAAACCCCAACCAACACGACAGCCTTAGTTGTGATCCCAGGACACCACACTTTTCCTATCCAAGTAAAGACCAGGCAGGTAAGCCCTGCTGATAGATCTCCAAATGGGCTAATCAATCACAAACAAGTGCCCACCATATCTGAAGTGACCACCTCCTGTGACCTTCTCCACTGTCACCTTGAGAGGCCTCATACAAGCATCTTACTTCCCATAGCCAGAGACCTCACTGACACCATACTCTAGTTTTCCCCATGAGTCCCACAGCACATGCTGTCCTCAACTGTGTTTCATGCAGCATCTCATCTTTCCTCTGTAGCTCTAATTCTGCTGCGTGCTGGATTTGTTTTTCTTAAGGTATAAATTGGGACTTATGTGGTTGCTCTGTCTAGATATCTGGGTAACCCAGTAAATTGATTAACCATTGGTATTAACCATTGCTGAGGTACAGATTAGCAGTTCTATGGGCATGTCACTCACCCCCTTTCATCAGGTACTTCTGATCAGCCTCAATGGAACAAGGTATGTAAACACTCCATGTCTCAACTTTGATTCACACTTATGCCTTTATATCATTTGTTTCTAGAAGAGATTTGACTGCCCTAGACAACTATTTAAAACTGACATTTTATGCAGCATAGGCCTCTGGTATTTTTGACCTTAATATTTTAAAGTGCAGGACATAAACAAGGCAGCCAAAGTGGCCTGTGGAATTTTTTTTCAATGTTATGTTCTGCTGTTAATCTGATTTGATTGTCCCGGTGATTTCATCTATCCCTTGATGTCACAAGTGTTTTCACTTTTTTTTTTTTATCTACTTGTTCTGCTCTGCCGAAATATACTCTACAGCCAGCTAATATGATTATTGTTTTCAGTATGAACCAAAGGTAGAAGCCTTTCTGATAAATCTGTGCAAGGCAAAATCATGGCTTTGAAGATATAGCTGTGCAAGTCTAGTCCAAATCCTATCCAAAATCATGGCTTTGAGGATATAGCTGTGCAAGTCCAGTCCAAATCCTATCTCTCAGAGCATAGGTGCATTTGAAAAATTCATATAGCTGGCTTTGCAGTTTTATAATATGTGAAGATCTATGACTGTATGCTAAATCAAGTGCAGGGTATAATGTTCTCCAGGGAAGGTTACAGACCTAGTTGTGGAAAGAGCTATGTTTTCCTTCTCCAGTGGCTGATGGTTGAGGAAGGTTCCTTCATGCCACTTGACATATACACAGCAGATGCAATAAAGACTGCATTGGACAGTGGGGAGAAGCATACCCAGTAATAGCATCCACTATTGTTTTTTTGTAAATAAGAAACATGTATCTTCCTCAACAACATCTGCTGGACAATATCAGATGCTGGACACCATCACAAAAAAAAAAAATCTGTACTTCTCTGCAAGCTTTTAAACCATCCTTCAAAATGAAATTTTTTCCTCAACAAATCTCTGTTAGAAGGTACAGTCCTTATTAAATCTTTGTTAGGTTGTGGGTTTTTTTTTTTTGTTTCCTTAAAAAGATGAGAAAAATCTGTAGCATCTCAGCAATATCTAAACAACTTGCTTTAGCATTCCTCTTAGATCTATAGGTCTTTCCTCTATAAGAATTGAGTACAATGTGCATTTAGACCTGCTGTAGTTAAGCACACTCAGGAGAGTGTGCTTAACTACAGCAGGTCTCTGAGATAACGTGTGCTCCACCACACATGTTATCTCAGAGAGTTTCTGGGAAGTGGCAGTTGAAAATACACTAAAAAAAAGGGGGGGAGGGCAGGGAAGGAGGAAATGACAATGATGCTCTACACAAAGCTCTTGCACAGAGTCAAAGTCTGCATTTCTTTTGAAAGGAGTAAGGGAAGAGTAAGGAAGAAGGTAAATGTTAAATAGGACTTATGACCAGAAGGCAGCACTATAACCATCTAATCTGACTGCCTGAATAACACAGACCAGTATTTCAGAAATGGCTGTGCCCAAAAGATATTTGTACCAAGGATTTTATTTCCAAAATATCTGGGACAAAAAGCAAACATTAAAGGAACATTTAGGCTAGAAGTGATTATACTGTAACTGGAGTTGCTTTCATGTTTCTTGCTGCAACTGTTTCACTAATGGCAAATCATCTTTAATTAGAGTTGAGGACTATAAAGAGTAGAGCATAGCAATGTTAATTCTCTCTTTCTTTACAGAAGCACTCTGGGATGCAGTGTGCCAATTACAGCTTGATTGGGGTTTTCTAATGAAATTATTTCTTTTGTCAGAAACTGTTGACATATGAAGAGCAAAACTTTTCATGGAACAGTACCAGGCACAGACAAGTTGCAACAAGAAAAATGGAATTACCATTTTGAAAAAAAACCAAATCCACAACAAAACCCTGCAAAAAACAGTCACAGAGACCAAATGAGAGACATAGCAAAAGAAAAACAGTGGCAGAGAAGTCCAGTGCTTGAGGCTCATTACATGAGCAAGTTTCAGTTCCACTTTTTTTGCTCAAAAGTGACTGTATCACAGAATTCACTTTAATGCCCCTTACTAGTGGGCTGCTCCATTTCTTTTACTGTGGATCTTTTATTCTGTATATACAGCTAAGGTACATTTTGCCTCAGTACGAAATGCTCCCACAGCCCAGTTGCCACAGAATAATCATTTACCTTGGACATTACATCTCTGATGTATATTTCTTTATATAAAATGGGACAGTTTTTTAAAGATTTTTTTTTATTTAATAAAGATGCCAAAGAAACCAGTTGACCTTGGCACTCACCCTAGACAAAGCAGACTCAGGTTCAAGTCTTTATTCTTGATCTCTTGTTCTTCCTCCTCTTCCATCCTTTTCTTCACTAACATAAAATAAATAAAGGTAACAAGCATGGTTTTATCAGAGTCATGAACTGAATTCCACCCACCGACCTCCCCCACTTCAATCAAGCAGTAAATTGGTTTTGTGCCAAGCCCTGCTTTCTCTAGTTTTGTTTGGCTAGAGCAATACTGCACTTGCTTTGCTTGCTCCAAGTTCCTAAGTTGCAGCCACAGGAAAAACTTCTGACAGAAATTCTAATATGGGACTCAAAAAACCTCAGTGCAAAGTTTCACACTTAATTTCAGCTGCAAATTAAAAACTCAGGCTTTAATTTTGCATATCCCTTCTGAGCCCAGGTCTGTGCTCACTCAATCCTGCATCTAATTGATTTTAGAAGTCTGGAAAACCTTCTCTTCCAATAATCTCTGCTGGGTCATGCAGAAAGGGAACTTTGCAAGTATGATTTAAAGAAAACAAAACAAAACCCCACCCAAAACAAACAAACAAAAAACCAAACCAAATCCCCTCCAAACCAAACAATAAACAGCTAAAAAAACAAGACCATGAAACCCAAAACAAACCCTTCCCCCCCAGCCTCATCTCTAATTCATGTTTTGAATAAAGCAATTTAAATCCTTTAGAGCTGGGATTTTGGAGGCAACCACTGCTGTATTGGAAATCGTGTGCATTCAAGCAGAAGACATTTGTTTTTCCTTGGATGCTTATCCTTTCCCAAATGATGGATTTGCAAAAAGTGCAGCTGCAATGGCTGCTAGATTGTTTTTTTGCCTTTAACTGATTTCTAACTTCCACAGGTTTAATTATTATTAACTATATGATTTATGCCTTCTTGAAGCACATAACTCTCTTTTGACAGTTTCATGACCAGTTGCAGGGTCAAGGAGGAATCTCATCTATTGGCTTATTGTAAGATAAACCTCAAATGGTCTAAAGGTCTCATTTTACATAGGGGAGCCAACTTCTGGTAGACAGTAATTGAGGGGGGAGGATGTCACATGGTTTCCTAAGGTTGCTGAATATTTCAACAGGTAGTTTTATGGGAGAAGGACTTTGATAAGTTGGCAGTGGCCAACTTGAGGTTTTGTTTTGTTACCAGTGCAAGTACAAGGTGATTCTTGAAATGCAATGATTTGGAAAGCAAAGATGAAAAATATCATGCGTTTTTGTGCAGTGTATTCAGTTAAACAGGGAGTACATGAACATTAATGGAACTACCTGGCTATGAAGAGACAATCTCTTAGGATCCAGAACACAATGCCGCAGGACAAAAGATGCAAAAAAGAACCAACACCTTGTGATTAGGGTGCTATGATGAAAACAGACATGGCCTCAGCTGCTTTTTTATTCATGTATCTCCTATGAAGTGCAAGTCAGTTGAACCAAAATACATTAAAGCATAAACACCTTTGCCTGAAGTTCAAGCAATGTGCAAGGCACTCAAGTTGGTATAGGGATGCAGTGTTGCACTTGTGCCAAAACATGGCACTTCAGAAGCAGTTCAGCAAGAGCTGGTTTGCTATACAGAGATTTGCTGGTATCCAAAAAGCTAAAGATGCTCATGTATTCCCTTTTTTCCAGGCTGCTGCTTTTATTGTTTCTGAGCTTACCTAACTTCACATTAAAGACCTGTCTCAGTTATGAGCTCTAAAAACTTTCACAAGCTAGGAAGAAATAAACCCACAGAAGGAACCTCTTTTAAGGATACAAAACAGTGGGGAGAAACAGATTTGAAACAACACTCGCAGTGATGCAGGTGTGCAGGGATAGGGAGAAGAGGGTGACATTCTGCCTATTAGTACAACATGACATAAGAATGACATTGAGAACACCAGTCACACAGAGGCATGGTGAAGTTAGGCAGCCTAACCCACTGCAACACTCTAGTAAGGGGATAAGGATGAGATTTAATAATCTGGCTGAGATGAATAATGATCAGATTCCTCCAAGACTGGTGATTCACCAGTGACTTCAGTGGATTTAAGTTCAGGCTGCTGCCCTGCCTTGACCCCATTACAACCCCAATTTATTCATTATTTCTCCAATAAGGCTTGTGCCATCCCATAGCAAAACAGAGAAGATATCATACAGAAAATTCATTACTAGTTTTGTTGCTGAATTTATTTTCGGTTGGATCAGTCCAATTGTCTTGTTCACCATATAGATGTTATAATCAACACAAAGGGGGATCTATGGCTAGGGATGGCAGAAACCCATCATTTTTATTGATAGGCCCCAGGCACGTGAGTTTAAAGTGAATGTGAAACTGTGCACTCCAAGGGAAATACATAGGTAGCTGTTAAGAATTAGGTGGTCTGGAAAACCCTTCCTGCACAGCTTTTGTTTTCAAGGGCTGAGCCAGCTGTCTTGGGAAAGATGATCACAGGTTCTCAGTCATAAGACCGTCAGAGAACATACAGAAAGCAACAACTGGGTTGTTGTGCTCATTTGTGTCATGCCAGAGAGAATGTGCCTGTCACTGCCTTGAAGGAGCGCAAACAGGTTTTCTGACAAGGAAATAAGACATGCTTTGAGCGCAGTTATTTCATTTGCTTATTTGAGGGGGTCAAGTCTGAACACGTATTGACTAGCTAGACACTGAGCAAGCTGTGTGGGTCTGCTGGGGTGTTACTGTATTTGAGGAAGGATTATGCAGCACTGAGAAACCAAGTGATTCTTCTCAGACAGCTTTCATAGGCTTGTTCTGTTTTCTCCAGGTTATAAGGTTGTTTTGCAGCCTGGGTTATTGACGTCAGCAAGTCACATACATTCAGACTCGAATCTTTCCTAACAATGTTTTTATGCACCTGTGAGCAAGTAGCACATGCAAACACTAAGAAACAATGGTGAAAGAGGCTCTCATTGCCAGCATGAGGACAGATGAAAGCATGGCCCCTGAGGAAAAGTTGAGTAACAAAAACACTTGACAGAGGCATTTGACACGAACTGCAGCTTACAAATACATAAAAACTAAGCAAAGAGAAAAGTAGTGTTGTTTTGTTGTTTTTTATAATGGAGGAAGACGTTATGAGCTTCAATCTCTGGGAAGGGCAATTAAGCGTTGACACAGGAATAAAGCTTTCTAAGAGCCAGGACAGTGGAGCATGGGACAAGTTTACTGAAACAGACTGAGGACTTTTCTTTAAGAATATGTTAGGCAATTCTGTCATGAACAATTTAGACTATCTGGAAGGAAAAGCAAGGATGAGGATTTCTAAGACTCCAAGATAGTCGTCAATATATTTGAATAGAAGCCATTAAAGTATCATGGTCAGCATCACCCTGTAGCTTATATCCTGGCATAGAGCACAGTCAGCTTCAGGTTGTGATAAGGACTATTTTCACTGTGATTTTAGGCATTCCATAGCTCTGCCTCATTTGCCACAGTGAAACAAAATTCACTATCTTGCATAAAAAAAAAAACAAACAATCCCAAACCCCCAAAACAACCCCCCAAAACCAAACAAACAAAAAGAACCAAACCCCAATGCTACTGTTACTTGTCACAGCTGGTATTCTGAATGTTTACTATATATTTCTTTAAAAATGAAAACAAAACCAACCAATAACAACAAATGAAGTCCAACAAAACCTCTCTTCATCATCCTAAGATTTATATTGCTTTTTCCTGGTTCATGCCAAATTAATCTTCTGAGGCCTAATGGCACAAAGGGTAACTTCTACTGTTCGGTCTAAAAATTGTGAAGTACAACTTCTATTCCAAAAAGCCTCTTTTGGAATATTTTATATATTACTTTCCGATGTGTAGGATACTTGTTATCACATGTCCAACATCCTCTGTCTGGATGAGACTGGAAAGAGAATGAGTAATCCTGAACTGCATTCTTAGCTTTAGTAATAGTCCAGACAAAGGGAGGCATTTGAGACACAAGCCCAAAGGCTGCAAAGCAGGGCAAACCAGTTTCAATATGTGAAACTCACTGGCAGCAGGACTCTCTGGACTATACTAGGATTTGTTCTACTGAAGAACCTAGTCAGGGTCGCTTGACCATTTGAAAAATTTAAATCAGAAGCATAAAGTTGACAGGAGGAATGACAGAATCAAGGAAAAAGAAAATCCAGAAGAGAAACACATGCTCTGACCTTATTGTTTCATTTAGATCTCATCTATTCCTAATTGACTTATTAGAAACTTGAAAAAGTCTGTGTTATGCATCTCAGCTGTGTTGAATATCTGGCAGAAAACCATAATGCTCAAAAGGTGGAAAAATCTTCAGAAACATGCATGTTAGGTGAGGGAAAGGCTTATGTCAAAGTTCACCATCTTTAAAATAACAAAGAGGCTACAGTCATTAACTATTTACCAGACACTGCTGGTGCTGGTCTAAGACAAGGGAAACTTGAGAGTGAAGATATCAAAGAACAAGTGTGCTGAGGAATGTCCTACAGGAAGCAAAGAATAAGTGACTTTATTTTGGTCAAGATACCAATTATTGGTAAAATAACAGGTTTGAACATATTTAGGCCTGAAAATAATAATTTCCTCAATTCCTTACTAAAAAGGAGCATTTAGGGTTAAAAAAGAATTAAAAAAAAAAAGAAGAAAAGATTGATGAATGCCTGATTTCAAGCAAATCCTCATTGTTGCATGTTATTTCTCATCTGCCTTCTGCAGTTCATATAAACCAAAACATGCAAAACAAAACAAACCTATAAAACACCTATGGTTATGCTGATCAGAACAAATTGCTGACATTTTTTCTACTATATCAATATCGCCTCTAAAACCAAACCAAACTGTTTTGATGTTCGTTATGGGAATGGTGCTGCTACAAGGATTTACATACATTTTCCCTCTGGCTCCAAAACAGCCTTGCTGGAATCAACAATATACAGACACAACACAACTGATACTCTAATTTCACAGGAATCAATTGCACATCTAAAACCAGACTGTTACATACTTGGATACAGATGAAGAAAAATCTGAAAGAAGTCTTTCTATTCTTTTAACCAATGCATATTTTAAAAAAGAAAAAAAAAGTAATAATATTGAGTGCATTCACCTCAAAGTGGATAGATTATTATTGTGAGTTAAGCAAAAAATATTGATACAGATAATATTTTCCAGATGTAGAAGAAAATGCAAAAGACTCTATCTTCTAAAGAAAACACAGTGCTGTGGACAAGCTGAGTAACTTCTGTACATTTTGAGAACATGGTTTAATATGACTGAAATAAAAATATATGCGAAGAAATAGTTTTGGGAGTAAACTTTTGTTCTGCTAGGGCAAAGCAATGGATATTTATTTTCAGCAGTTACAGTTCAGAAGTTGTAACTCATACATGATCTCAAAATGCAAATTAGTCTGTGATCATTAAAACAGCAAGGGAAAAATATCTACCTCTACAGTGCGAGAGTATACCAAAAATTGATTTGAAATAGTGAGCAGCAGACATTAATTAAATTGAGTAGACCAGTGATAAGTAAGCTCTCTGTGCCTAAAGCATTTCCAGATATTTAATATCCACTTAGTTTATATGAGAATTTCAATACTTAAGACAAATTAGCTTTGTGACAACTTTAACAGATGACTATTCTTTGCTGGAAGCAGAGACATTGCAGGCAGCCAGGTAGTTCGCAGAAACAATGTTCCCATGGTCAGACAATATCAGGAGCCTGATTATTCCGATAAAGTTGAGCCACAAACAGTAGTATTCCCCCTCCTCAAATATACCACTTACTTTTAAAAATAATTGTCCAAGTTCAAATGAAGTCTTTTCCAGTTTTTATGTAAGTTCTAGAAACTCAAAATCTGTGGTTATTGTTGTTAGCATTTCTTGGTGCAGAAGTGTTTGTAAATTAGGTGTTTGAAAACATATTTGGCTATATGTTGGCTATATTTTTGGTTATGAAATTATTTTAACTGTGAAAATTGTTACATATTTGATATTTAAAATTGCATATGGTTCTTTTTAAATTTATTTTGGTTACACTGACTCAAAGATTGGTAATTTCATGTTGCTAAAAAATTATCTGAAATTATAACTGGTGACATAGAGCACAATTAGCCAAAAGGTAAAATTTTTGCATACTTGTATATGAAATATGAATATATTTTATATATATGTTCATAACCAACACAAATATGTAAAAAAAAAAAATCTTCCTGAAAATTTACTTCCAGATTGTGGAATAACAAAACAGGGAGAAGTGGCAGCACGTACCCTTTTGATAGTAATCAACCACTTGTGAGTAAAATTCATAGTACTGTGTTTGGATAAGAGGAATAAGAGGTTTTAGATTTATTCTTCCCAGTACTCCAAATCACAATCACCATTCAAAAGGACCATGTTGTAGTATGTTATTATACCAGTAATAATTATAATAATTTGCATTCCTGTATCATTTTCCTTGCTTAAGGATTCATAAGTGCCTCTAATTTACATGCAGCCTGCACACTTCTTTTTCATGCTCTCAGGCATGACAAAAAGAGGAGAAATATCAACACTGATAAGAATATAATCACATAGAAACAAGTACATTCCAGCTTAGGACTATGGTCTGTCACTGGATGCCATATGCGTTAGCAACACGTTCCCATTTTGGGTTAGCAATGACCCACTGTTTAAGTTCAGATTGATTATTTTTGAGTGAAAACTGTCTGAAAATGAAATTCAGGGAAGACTCATACTTCATCCAGAAAAAAGAACTGTAATGAGCAGCTGGGGGAAAAATGAAATAGTTACCTACTTACTTAGGTCTTACTGCTGCTTTGGAAATGGGTGAACGTCTTATTTCTCCTGTCTTAGGACTGAGTATAAGCAGTAAATTCTGGGAAGTAAGTAAGAAAGAATAAATAATTGGTCAAGTGCTGTACCTTTCATTAAAAACTATTTTAAAGAGAAGTAAAGAGTTTGGGAAAATAGATTATCAAATTTCACCAATATAATTTAAGATTATGTGAATATAACTGCTAAATGCACATTGTTCAAGAAGTCCTTCTATGTGGATCCAACTGTTCAGTGTTTTAAGAAGTTTCAGTTCAAACCTGAAGGACAACATTTCTAAAATGAATTAAGATGAAAAGCAAACACTTCTTTAACTTGATCATGAACATAGTGCCCTGAAGAAAAGTTTGAATAGGGAAGCAAGTCCAGAGGAGGCCATGAAGATGGTCAGAAGGCTGGAGCACCTCTGCTATGGAGACAGGCTGAGAGATTTGGAGTTACGCAGTCTGGAGAACAGAAGGGTCCAGGGAGACCTTACGGCAACCTTCCAATAACTAAAGGGGCCTGCAAGGAATCTGGAGAGGGACTTTTTTTTTTTTTTTTTTTTACAAGTAGTGAGAGGACAAGGGGGGATGGCTTTAAACAGAAAGAGGGTAGATTTTGATGAGATATCAAAAAAAAAAGTCATTCACCATGTGAGGGCGTTGAGACACGGGAACAGGTTGCCCAGAGAAGTTGTAGATGACCCATCCCTGGAGGGGTTCAAGGCCAGGTTGGATGGCGCTTTGAGCAGCCTGGTGTAGTGTAAGAGGGTTGGAACTAGCTGATTTTTAGAGTTTCTTCCAACCCAACCCATTCCATGATTCTAGGACTCCATTCTATGAACTAAACAAAGCAAAAAAATCTCCTTAAACAGAGATTTCAGCTGAAGATTTCCAACTCAAAAGAAAAAAAAAAAACAAACAAAAAAAAACAAAAAAACCATAACCCACCCCAAACAAAAACCAAACAAAACAAAACAAAGGAAAACACAAACCCAAAACATTTGACATTGAGCAATAAAAGAGAAGCAGATGAGGTCAATGAGAAACTTAACATGAGCCAACAATGTGCGCTTGCAGCCCAGAAAGCCAGCCATATCCTGGGCTGCATCAAAAAGAGAGTGACCAGAAAGTTGAAGGAGGTGATCCTGCCCCTCTACTCTGCTCTTGTGAGACCTCACTTGGAGTATTGTGTGCAGTTCTGGCGTCCTCAACATAAAAAGGACATGGAACTGTTGGAACAAGTCCAGAAGAAGGCCACGAGGATGATCAGGGGACTGGAGCATCTCCCTTATGAAGACAGGCTGAGGAAGTTGGGGCTGTTCAGCCTGGAGAAGAGAAGACTGTGTGGAGACCTCATAGCAGCCTTCCAGTACCTGAAAGGGGACTATAGGGATGCTGGGGAGGGACTTTTCATTAGGGACTGTAGTGATAGGAAAAATGGGTAACGGGTTAAAACTTAAAGAGGGGAAGTTTAGATTGGATATAAGGAGGAGGCTCTTTACTGTAAAGGGTGGTGAGGGACTGGAACGGGTTGCCCAAGGAAGCTGTGAATGCTCCATCCCTAGCAGTGCTCAAGTCCAGGTTGGACAGAACCTTGGGTGACATGGTTTAGTGTGAGGTGTCCCTGCCCATGGCCGGGGGGTTGGAACTAGATGATCTTAAGGTCCTTTCCAACCCTAACTATTCTATGAATGCTGCAATTCCAAGAAAGGTGTATGGCACCTTATTTGACTGCCAGCAGCCTCAAGTTCCTTTATTCCTTGTCTGGAAAGTAATTCCTAAATCACAATTTAAAAGGTCAAATCTACTTCTTGTTATCCAAAGAAATTCATTCCTCCCTAGCTGAAATATACATCCTGCACATTCCAGTGGCTTGGTGCTTTCACCTGCATCAAAGAAGTGAGAGCAGGATGTAACAGGCATAACCACTGCTCTACAGGTTTCAGACCAGTGCACTTCAAAATATAGTATTAATAAAAAAATCGGAAATTATGTACCCTGGAAGCAACTTGTCTGATTACTGCACAGTGGTAATTAGAGCTGCTTCAAAGCTACAGGTAGGGCTTGGTGTCACCTGCTGCTGTCAGTAAATGGTTGGGTCATTGCTACCCTCCAGCAAACATTGCCCCTCTGCACCAGTCAGCTTCACAGAGCCCTGTGATAAACAGAGGTGGCACTGATGCATAGGTACCAAAACAGCAATACACGAAAATGGCAGCAGCTGATTAGAGAAGTAGTAGCAAAATCCTGTTCTGGAAGGCAGAAGAAAGGATACTTTTTTCTGAAGTGCTCAAAATAGGTGCATTTTACAAAGCTTTAAGTGTTTTCACACTTTCCTTTGTGCAAATGTAGCTGAAAATGCTTTGAAGATGAGTTTTGCTTTTAAATATCCTGAAAGTCATTTTCAAAGGTATAGTGACCATCCCTAATGTCTACAATATGTACATATGTATTAAAAATACAGGAATACTGGAACTGAAACTCCTAAAAATGATGATAATGCCAAGGTGCTTTCACAGGAAGTTCTGCTTAAAAGTTGCCATTTCTGTACAATCGTATTGAAACGAGTATGGTGTTCTACACTTCTAACGATTCATCACTTCATATTTGACTAATTTTTGGTTTTGTATTTGTAGTTTATTGTTATTTATTCAACCCAGCTGGCTTAATTAAAAAACTCATTTTTAATTCAGCACTATTTAAAACTACTTATTCATGTCATTATAACAACAAGAAGAAAATGATAAGACAAAGACAAGTAGCCTAACAGCCCACAACAATTGGATCCAATTCACAAACACAGCAGCAATCTAAGTAATTTCAAGAATTTTAGAAAACTTGAAAGACTATTTTTTTTTTCTTCTAACAATTTTAGAAAACTTAAAAAACTATTTTTCTTCTGACAAGAATAAAGCATGAAAATTTGGCTTTCAAACCACTTTTTTTTTTGGAGTCCACCAATACTGACAGCTCCTATCAGCTGCAGTCTTATGGCTTAAGGAATAAGCAGCAGCACTTGCTTAGTCTTTCATTCATTTAAATGAACAGGGGAAGTTTAGGTTAGATATAAGGAAGAAGTTTTTTCCTGTGAGGGTGGTGAGGCACTGGAACAGGTTGCCCAAGGAAGCTGTGAATGCTCCATCCCTGGCAGTGTTCAAGGCCGGTTTGGACAGAGCCTTGTGTGACATGGTCTAGTGTGAGGTGTCTCTGCCCATGGCAGGGGGGTTGGAACTAGATGATCTTAAGGTCCTTTCCAACCCTAACTATTCTATGATTCTATCCTTCTATCATATGAAGGAAAAGTAATGTAGCCATTACTCAAAGTGTGGATGAACCATGTATTTGCATGTTGCCACAGTGACATCTTCCATTTTGGTCAGCAACAGGAAATGAGAGGAAAAGCAAAGGCTTGACAAATTAAAAAAGCATATGAAGCAGGATAGAGGTAGAAATAAATCGTCAGATCCCAGCTTCCAGGCTACAAGCCTTGAAGCACTATAATAAACCAGCAAGCCCCACATGGTTTCTAGTGTTTTCAGAAGTCTTGGAAACACTCATGCAAGGTTCCTGAGTTTTTCTTGAAAAGACAGCAAAAGAGCTTTCCTCCTCCTCAAGAGGAGCTTAAATGCTCAGATTGCCCCTGATGAAACATTCAGATAAATGTGATACTTTTTAGTTTTTATCACATGGCTTTGGAGCAAGGTGTATTTGTTAAACAGGACTCTGAGACCATGGGAAATTCACCTGTCTACTGAAAAATCAAATCATGTTATGGTATCTCAGTCAACATGGCTCTGTTTCATTAAGCCATGAATTTTGCTTTCCTAATGGGAGTGTTTGCTGCCCAAAGGAGGTCTCATCTGTAAGGAAAGTGCACATACAGACAACAAAAGGCCCAATTAGTCAGGTTTAGCAAGTCAAAATGGGGATGGGAAATCATACACATCTTCCCTCTTGTTGCTGTTTTCTAACTCTACTCCAGACTACTGGAGGTAATTTACTGTAGTGTACTATAAAATAGCTTATCAAAGACATTTAATCATATACACATGAACTAGTTACTTTTTGGTTTAGCTAAATCAACATGCAGATCCTTACAGAAGGACCATGGAAGGGAGTTTCTTGTGATCTCAGATTCCTGTGGTGCCTGTCTGAACCCATCAGGCTGAATTATCTCTATGTAAGCATGCTGAATTATCTCTATGTAGGCATACTGAATAACTTGGTATTTGAAGACTGGTGAAAGAGTTGGACAAAGCCCTTTCATCCAGCCCATTAGCTCTTGGCACACACTGAATAGGATTGCGCATCTCACAATGAGTATCAAGCATCAATTTATAGGATCAGCAATCAGCTGAGTATTCCAAGAATGTATGCCACAGAGTCGTGTTAATAAACATTATTATGGCAAGCAAATTTGAAGGTTCACAGAGGCTGCAGAAAATTAATAAAATATTTGTCTATTGTCTGGAAGCAAGGAATAAACTAATACCAGTCACTAACACTGAAAGTTCAAAATATATGCTACCCCAGTCAGGCTAGTGAAAGAACCCAAGATCAGTAAAGTTTCACTTCTGTGATTCCCCCAAAATGGATGATGTTTCTTTACAAAGGACAGCTTTAAACCAAAATTCAAGCCAAGCACTCTGTCATGTGGAATTGGAATAGGTTTAGGAAAAAACTAGCTGTCAGTAGTATTTAAAATTCTGCCAACAGCCAAGAGAAAAAAATGGGACCAACAGGCATGCAAGTTACAGGCCAATCTAAAGAAAAATCCTGGCTCTAGAAGCACTTTTAAGCAACAGAGGAGGAAAAAGGATTATGTATAGAGAAGTGTTTAAAGATAAAGCAAATGAAAACAGAAGGCTAAATTATTGTCCTCATTCACAGGAAATCCATGGCGGACCCAAAAACAGAAGCTGAAATTCTTGTTTTCCCTCCAGCCTTTTGCTCTGAGGAGATAGCATTTTTTAAAACAGATTGTTTTATGAACTGTATCCAATTTTGCTATCCAGTATGTCCTACAGAAGTGGTTTATTAAACTAAAACACCTTGAAAGCTAGCAGGCTCTTATGATTTCCAGTAAGTTTCAGCATATTTCTTGTATTTAAATATACAATAATCATTACATTACATAGTAAAATAGTAGGGACTGCAACTTACTGCATTTAATGAAACACACACACATACTTCACATTTTGTTATTTTTGTTATAAGTAAAATAGGAACTACCTACATTATTAAAGTTCACTGAACACTGTTTCCCATTACTTCCAAAATTACTAAACTAACTGTTCTGGTTAAAAGCTTCCAGGCTCATTTTCTGCCTCAGACTGATTTTTTGCTTTAGCTTAATGGAAGGGAAAATGTAAGGTTTCAGCCAAAATGGTTCAATCATTACTAAAAATTAGAGCAAAAGAAAATGAGGTTTATTTTTTCTTTAAGAACAGCCTACTTACCTTTTTCCAAAAAATAGATACTGTTCTTATGCTTAGGAGCAGCAATTCTGACACAGGAAAAAAAGGCAGCTATTTACATTCATCATTTATTCACCCTCTGAAGATTCACCCAATTTGGCCAGATTATAGCCAGTTGAAAATTCCCAGTTAATAGAAGCTTAAAAGAAATTTGTTTCATTTTACCAAATCAGTTTCTTAAATAATCACTCCCCACTAGACATTTTGCAGGTGAGGGCACAGGAATGCAGTACTGTTGATGGATTAAGCTTTATTCACCTCACCTGAAAGCTTTGGATCTTTGACAACCACCTTTTTTGCACCTCAGAATTTGACTTGGTTAAACCTGATGTAAATAGAGAAGAATGAAAACTGTGTCAAAGGGGTGAAGGCAGGTATTGAGACTAAAGAGGAAAACAACACCTGGATATTAGCATGTCAATTTAGAAACTAATCAGACAGGAATGGCTCAGTAAAGAGACTGATTGAGACAGAGAAGACCGGGAATTGTAGCTGTGGGAGAAAATGAAATGAGTTGAAGATGGATGAAGGGAAGTTGGAGTTTACTTGATAAATAAACTGAGGCATAGTAGTAATTCCCACGTATGGTCATTCATGTTCAGTAAATATTAATCCAAACTGTAACAGGTAAGACAAAGTCCTTCAGAATAAGGAAGGAAATAGAAAGTCTATTTTAAAAGAAAACAGCAAAGTCTTGAATTGTCTAGGCTATGAAAAAGTTATTTTAAGGGATATGTCTGTAAATATTTTGCTACTAAGAGCTATTAAATGTATAGGACAAATTGAAACCTGAGTGTATATACCAGCTGCAAATAAATGTAGGCTATAAATTATTCATCAACTGTTGGAAAGAAGAAATCCTGAAACAGCCTTTCAAGTGGATTAGATATGAAAAAAAGCAATGTATATATAACATGAGGTTTTGATAACTGGAGACTGGCATAAGTGACTCTGACAGTCACTGTTCTAAAAGAAAAAAACAGTGAGGTGTATCAGAGCGCACAGGAATAATACTGAAAAGCACCAGAAATGGGGACAGGTAGAGGTGGAGTTTGGCATGGCAGAGGTCAGTGATATGCTACTAATTGCAGTCTGAAAAAGTGTATTGACTTTGTGAAGACAGAGAATGGTGGCAGGAGTCAGTGAAGAGCAAGGTCAATGCTCATGACGTCTGGAGAAAGGAATGTGGCATGCAGAAATTGAAGATTTTTTAAGCAGGTACTCTGACATGAGAAAGTCTAGATTTCCCTGCTGGATTATACTGGATGCAGAGCTGGGCATCTTCCTCCAGATTTAAGACATAAAGGCAAAGTAGAAGGAAAACTCAGATAGCAATTGCATATGATGCTAAGGAATCTTCAGAATGTTTCTGGGCAATTTCTAGGCAAAAGACAAGAGAAATAACTGTGAAGAGCCTTCAGGATGGCAATAAGGCATTTATGTTTAGTGAAAGAAAATAGGTGCGATCAGCAAAAGGTTGAAAGTGAAAAGGAAAAAGAGGCCTAATTACATTTCTATGTTTCCTTTTAAAGTCATGAGCACTGTTGTTTCAAAACCCCACTCAGCCTTCAGAAAATACTAAATACCTTTCCTTGACTGTACAAACAGATCTCAGAAGATCTGCATGTATATCTACAATTTTATTAAGAGGAAAGGATCGCAGAACTGATTTGTGAAAATGCATCTATGGATAAACTTTATGCTTGTACAACATAAAGCAAAACTTAAAAGATCATTTAGCTGTCATCTGTTGCCCAAGAACTCTTGTTAGTTATCCTGGTGGGCTTCTCCAAGGTCAGTTATTCCTTCCACAGCCCTTGATACCACCTTCCTTCTCTGCTGCTCTTCCTTCATGGTTCAGTGACAGGTGTTAGTGGAATCCCTCATTTTCTACTGCAAATGCCCACCTGCAACTTCTAGCAACGTTGCTCTCTGTCTAGATTTGAACTGGTACATGGCACGTGCTGTTTGTGTTTCTTAAAAACTGTGTCACCATTCTGCTACCCTTTTGCTCCCCTAGTTCAGTCCTAGCTCAGTGCCATATGCCCCAGCTATCGTGTCACCTGAAGGATGGGTATTGTCAGTGCAAGTGTGTTGCACACAGTTGCCTTTACCAGCACGCTGAGAGGCAATAGACAGGTTTGTTGCATGACTACAGTGCATTCAGCACAACATACTGTGCCTGTGACTACTTTTTGGGTCCAGGTGACTATCAGGAGGCAATGCACAGGACTGCTTCAAACAGTTCTTGTCCTTCTTAGTTTTTACCACACCAGAGCAGCCTAGCTCACTTCTATGGTCCTAAAAAGAGAGAAGTAACTTCTTGGGTAACCTCATAAAAAAAAAAACAAACCCACAAAACAAAAAAAAAAAAAAAACAAACCTAAAACAACAAAACCAAGCAATCCCAAACAAAATCCATGTGCCTCACTGTCAGTACAAATCAAAATCCTGCAGTCTCACATTTATGATTTGGCCATCAGATTCATGTGCAGTATGAGATCCAGAAGGAGAGAAAAAACCCGCAATACCTTTCTTAAACCTCACAAATCTTAAAAGACTGTACTATTCCCATACCAGGGGCTGAATTCCCAAATGTCTGGGAAGTCAGAAATGAGGAGAAAGGCCATGGTGATGGTTCATAGGTGCTTCTACCCTGAGAAGAGCTGTTTTCTGCCTTTGTTGCACTTATTTTATATTTACTTTTAGAGAGGCAGGGATAAGTGTGATAGTTTACATCCTGCCTCATCAGGAACCTCTTTCTGCAGGTACAGCAAGTACTTAGACTGTGTGAGAGCTTGAAAACATATTTTCTTTCTTATCCTTACATTTTTTAATCATTAGCAATCAGCATCAGTATGTCATTAACAATTCAGTTAATATGCATATTCAGTTTTCCCAAGTGTTTGGTTGTGATTAGATAGTATCTTGAGCCTTTTTGTGTACGCATTTTTTTGATTTGGATGATTGTGTCCCATGACCCATCCAAGGTCTTCAAAAGTATTTCTGATGTGGGCTGCTCTGAATAGTGTATTCAATGGATTTTCATGGATCCTGCATGAAAACTGGCTGGAGAACCATACAGCAGGCAGAATAAATAAGAAATTTGGATCTGATTATAGCTCACGTGGGTGGCCAATTTTCTAGAGAAAGCCAAGTCTAAATCCCAGAACTGAACAAGATCAGGCTTTAGGCAATTATGGATTTGGCCATTGCACAGTCTCTCAGAATCAGTTGGAAAGATGTTGAGCTTTGCCTGAATTCTTCCCTTGCACTCTAGAAAAATTTCTCAGCATTGAAATACCAGATATAAATTTAATCAGAAGAAGCACAGGTAAAGAGAACCTGCAAATGTAGCTACAGAGACCTCCAGTGTGAAAGCTCAATTTACAACCTGTAATAATGAATTCTTGCTTAATAAACAGCTTATGGAAGGGATCAGACAGAGGCAGCCCAAGAACTACTCTGAATATTGGCAAGTTCACAACACACTAAATGTTAAGTCAAAGGAAACACAACAATGTTATCTAAAACACACAAAGGGCATAAACTGATACGGATAATGGCAAATAGACTATATAAATAATCTTAAGAAGATGTTATTAAAAGCCAACACTTCTGCACAGCCAATGAAAAGTGGGATACAGTGTTGTTTGCTATTTCCCTTTCAATTGGACTATAATGGAAACTACTTATTTCCCTACTCTTTCCCTGGACATCAAAACAGAGATTTCACTAGGACAAAATAGCTTATAAATGATGTTGGTAGTCACAATGTAGTGCTTATTGCTTATCTGAACCCACACATCTGAGTGCTAATAAGCACTCCCTGCCCTGTAACCCAACATGAATAGCAAGAGAAAATGAGTAGCAAGTTGCCCAACACCTCCACCGCAGGCTGCTGAAAGGAGCAGCAGTTCACATTTCATGGTGAGGTTTTCTTGGGTGCTCTACCTTCCCTAAATTCTTTGAAAAGCAGAATTCTGACACCAACACCTTAATACTCCTCACTATTGTTTTCTTGCCACTAGAGGAAATTCTTAGCATGAGCACCCTCATCATATCTCCCTAGGGAGAAATGTAAGCATTGTAGGAGACAGTTATTGTTTGAACCCAACTGTGTTAGATACTGTAAAAGAAAAAGAAAGAGAGATAGAGGTATTTCTGTTACGAAGACGTTGCAGAATTTTAAAACACTTTCTCCAACAGCCATAACAAGAGAAGAGATTCAGTCCTTTGCCACTGCTTCTGAAAAACAGCAATGAAGCAATACAAACTGTTCCCCAATTTTCCCTGCCTTTAATGTCCTTTCCATGAAACGTAGCTCTCCAGGGTTCAAGTTACATTTCCATAAGATAGAAAACCTTGGCATTAATTACTATTTCACAAGTAACTCTCAGTACCATTGACTGGACAAAAACGGATGTACAGGTCCCAAGAGAATGTTTCCAGGAACTGGAAACAATTCTTATTCAAAGTCTAGTATAGAAGCTTAGTTCTGTTCATTGTCATTCATCTTCTAGAGCAAATATAATGAGCATTAATCTTTTCTTACAGCGACAGAAACAAACATAAATTGGTTGATATTAGTAGAGCTACTTCTGGAATAAGATTCAAATCAAGACCAGTCTTCACTCTTGACGTATAACAAAGTATTCCTTCTTTTGCAGTACAACATAGCTACAACACGGCAATTATCATCTGTGATGTGTGAATTTTAACGATGATTATTTACACAAATTGAGATCTTTCCCCTTTTGTGACTGACACACAGCAACAGTACAGCTAACAGCAAGAGATTAATTTCTTCTTTTCTCACTCAGAAGTCAATTGCTATAGGAAAAAGAAATGCTACTTCTAAGAGGGCCATGCAGAGAAGAAAAACTGTGGGGTGTGCTGCTGGTTTGATGGATTTTATATATTTTTTTTTTAACATGCCAAAACAAAATGCAATTGCTCTTCTGTTCATGGATTTTTATTAATAAACAGCTGATGTTGCTGCTGGCACCTTGCTTCTGTTATTGAGATGAGTCCTTCCAACTTCTAACTGTGCTGGTGTTTTCTCTTGGGAAGGGATAGGGTCTGCAAGAGTTCCATTAGACTAAAAGAGAAACATCTGCTTGGATTATGGAACAATATATTGGCCAAGCAATAGGTTAACTGCAGCTGGTCAGCTCTGCCCTATCTTGTGTGTGTCATGGAGGTCAAAATGAATTAGCACTTACTGGTTTTCAGTGAATTCTTCTAAGGAGATATGATTCAGATTCAGAAGATGAGTATGTTGGCCATTTCCTTTAATATAGCATTGAGTTACAAGAATACATTTTCCAGAAAGACAATACTGTTGAACTATGAAGAAGGAACAGGCAAGCTGTTACTGTTTTTTTTTTTTACTAGACATGGAATTCTAAGTGACTGCATTCAAAACCAGGCTAGAAAATTACCAGGGTGGACTACCTTAGGGCAACTAAGATGATTAAGGGAGTGGAGCATCTCCCTTATGAGGAAAGACTGAGAGAGCTGGGTCTCTATAGTTTAGAGGCGAGGAGACTGAGGGGTGACCTTATTAGTGTCTATAAATATATAAAGGGGGAGTGCCACGAGGATGGAGCCAGGCTCTACTCAGTGGCAAACAATGATAGGACAAGGGGTAATGGGTACAAACTGGAACACAAGAGGTTCCACTTAAACTTGAGAAGAAACTTCTTCTCAGTGAGGGTGACGGAACACTGGAACAGGCTGCCCAGGGAGGTTGTGGAGTCTCCTTCCCTGGAGACATTCAAAACCAGCCTGGACGCATTCCTGTGTAACATTATCTAGGTGCTCCTGCTCCGGCAGGGGGATTGGACTAGATGATCTTTTGAGGTCCCTTCCAATCTCTAGCATACTGTGATACTGTGATACCTGAATGTTGTTTTGGCTCTAAAACGCACTGTTGGTCACTAGTTGTAGCATTGAAAAATAGCATTGTCAATAAATAAAAAAAGTTCTGCTCACGTGATTTGGAATCACCTCTACATCATGAAGTGCTTAATAGTTTCTGTTCCACATAGAAACCTATGACGCAGTCTCTGCTTCCTATGAAAGATTAGTCAGACTTAAATGTGTTTTTTTCCAAGGAGATTATTTCTAACTTCATGGAAAAGGCAGTCCTTAAAGTACTAGATATGAGGATTCACAATTTTTAATTCCATAATTCATAATTCAAAAATGTACTATTCCATTTTATAACAGCGAAACTCACTTAAAAAAAAAAAACAGCTCTGTAAAAAAGGAGCTTGATTAATTTCTCTGTTACACTGCTTTTCACTCCATCATTTACACTAATAGCACAACCCAGACTGGTTAAGCTGATGTTACCTGCTTAACATAGGTCGTTTTAACATAATTAATTGTCAAATCTTAACGTTTCTGGATATATCTGCAGTACATTGACAGTGTAGGTTAATTGGGATAAAAGAGAGCGGGGAGATAAAAAAATTCTTGTATCTGTAAGTTTGCTCTGCACTGGCTATCTGTGTGTCTTAACCTGCAACCCAAACAGAGGCATATTTATTTTGCTACGTATGTATGCTTTTATAAGGTGTTTTGGGATCCACTGGTATGGAAAAAAATATTATTACCTGCATGGCTTTTTTCCAAAACTTACAGAAGAAAGAAATTTCTTGTGGAGTGCAAATGTGAATTTCCATACACTGCCATCAAAATAGTGTTTTTTTTTAATATAGAGCTTCAAGGATTTTCTGACTTCTTCCTCCCTGTAGATATAATAGCAGCATGTTATTTCAGGCCTGCCATATGCAACTTTCACACCCAAATCAGTCTTCCTTAATTTTGTGTCAAATGACACAAAGACTATAGTACTAAAACAGACCCTCCTCTTTTCACTCTGTGAAATTTATAGGCCCACTAGGAACAGCAACAGAGGTATAATAAACTAGCAGTGCAAATACACACACATTTTATAGAAGAAAGTTTTATAAGCAGAAAAAGCAATCAAAACGACCCATTATAAAAAGACACTTTGCGAGTCAATCCAGTAGAGACAAGAAAAGCCCTCTGATCAATGGTGGAAAGAAACACCAGCACTTGCATTCATATTTTTCTTGTTGCTAGTGGTGTCAAGAAGCAAAATTATCACTTTGTTATTGTTTTTAAGATTAATATTAATCTACCATAATTTTCTTAAATATTACTTCTAGCAGATTGAGAGTTGTAACACCCCCACCATCTGCTCTAAACTCAACACTTGGATGGCTTAGTTCTAAAACCTTGAACAGCTATCAGCTTCTATGTCAGACTACAGGATATGTTTTATAGTCTTCAATTTCAGAACCTCAGTTAAAGATGTTTTGGATTATATTTCAGGTTTCAGTGCATTTGCTCAGGTTTGTCAGCATCCTATTATATATGTTTTATACCAAATCTTCTCATTTGATTCTATCACTTCTTACAATATTTTTTCTTTCTTTTGTTTTGTCAAAGATACAGATGGTTCCAATTAATGTCTACTTTAGTTTATCTTAATAAAGCCAGTATACTGCTTTTAAGGAGTGTGGTACAAACCTATACTATTACTGACTGTGAGGCCCTGCCCATCCCTTACCACTTTTGAAGCTTCAGACTATGTTGTTTTAGATGATAACCATCCTTGAATTTCCCCTGAATTTGTGAATGACTCAAGGCAAAAAATTCAGGAGACAGGACATAACTCTTTTCTTTTACATGTATCAAGAGACTGGTATTAATTCTGGAAAGGATATCTGTAAGCTAAGAGTAAAAAAAAAAAAAAAAAAGGAAAAAAAGAACCACAGTTGAAAAAGCATGTTTTAGTAAAGAAATATGATTTTTTGCTAGCATTACCTTGGTATGAGGGAGACATATTATACTATCCAGCTGGAAGAAGCAACTGCTGTTCTGTAACAAGGGTAACCCTGAAAACACCGAAAACATTTGGAAGCAAATTTCCATTGAGAAATGTGGCATTTGAATTAGGGGTTTGGTTGTCTTTCTTCTTCTCATACAACTCAATCCAACCCATTCAATCCAGTGGATGTCAGAGAGGGCACTCTCACACACTACAATAAAAAATTGTTTACCCTCTAAGGACTCCAGCCATAATCATCTAACAGTTTTTTCTCGACATGCATGTAAGGAAACTCTGGTTGACAATTTAGATATTGTCCAAGTAAAAAGTGAGTGAAGGATTCTGACAAATTCAGCTTGGGTTTATTCTTTATTTTTTTTAATTTTAGTTTTTTAAAACTCTTGAGAATCATGAACAGAACACCAAAAGCTACTTTGTAAAAAACTCAACAAGACTCAAAGATTTGGCCAAGATAGAACAGTTTCATTCCTATCATCAGGTTTTCTATTTGTGCTTTTGAATGGGTTTTTTTAGGCCGGAAGAAGCATTATGATGTCAATTTTATGCAGAGGTGGAGTGCTGCGAAGAGATTTGCCCAAGTCCTCACAGAAAACTATCTTCAGGACTGCGAATGCAGATGGTAAAACTCAACTTTTCTCCAAGAAATATTTCTCTGCTGTTAATAAAAATTTGGAAATTGGCATCATGCACCAATCTTGATTTCATTTCCTGTTGGAAAAACACAGGCAAATCATGCTACTAGCAAAAGTTCTTGGAAAATTAATGAAACCATAAATCACATACACGCCTGAAAAACAAACTGATAAAAATCCTAGGAAGATTAAAAAAGTGTGAGTTTACAGGAAAAACGTTTCTGAGAACAGAAGGTACTTTGGGGGTTTGCAGCAATTTGTTTATAACCAGAAATGGATATCATAGAATATTATTATTGGATGCTAGATGCTAGATGCTGTGTTCACACTCCTTGGATGGCATTCTCTGGCAGGCAGATCTACGCAGTGGTCGGAGAGTGTCAGTGCAGCGTAGATGCTAGCAAATGTGAGTGAGTGCAGAGTTGTTCATACGCTACCTTCATTGGAGTGCAAATCATACTAGCCTGGTGGGAAGCACCAAGACCCAAGCAAGCTAGGGAATGGTGTTGCATGCTGGAGTCACCCCAACTGTAGATTAAGAGATCCACAGAGGTCAGGTTGATGGAGATGACTTGGAGCACTTAAGAAGCAAGATAATCGGGTGTAGGAGGCCATTCTGGAGTAGTCTGAAAACATAAGGCACATTTCACTTGGGATAGCAGTAGAATGTGGGTAGCATTCCCCACTGAATTTTTACACAGTTGGTGTTGCATTAAGCTGTTTGCTTATAAACAACACAATTAGGCAATAATTAGATGTTGAGATGTGAGTAGTTGCTAGCACCAAAGAGAATCAGCTTTCATTAAGAGTAAGGTCTGGCACCTAGAAAAGCTGCACATAAGTGGAACATAAAACCCACAGCCTGTCAAATCCAAAACTATTTCTTGCCAAGATATTCAGCTTCATGTGAAAAAAAGCCCAACACATTTTTTAAAGGTGCATTCAGATATAAAAACTAAAATTATCCTAGTAGCCAAAAGACAGAATATTTTGAAGCTCAGACCACTTACTTCAATGCTACATTTGCAATTCTAGTATAAAATGTATAAATTTTGTATACATTTTATGTTATATATATAAAATATATACAATGTATACATTGTATAATATATAAATTGTATACATTTTTGCAATCTCATAGGATTTCCTTCTGGATTAGAGCTGCTTAAAATTTAAAGAGATATACCTTTAAATCTTCAACTAAATATCACAAATTCCATTGGTGCATAAATATTATAAAAATGAACACTGCACAAATACAAGTAGGCAGGATACTCCCCAAATAAAACTATTACTTCCTGTTCATAAAATAAAGCAAAAGCCAAAGGATAAATGTAAAACATGGACTATGTAGCAATAATGACAAAATTCATAGACTCATAGAATGGTTTGGGTTGGAAGGGACCTTGAAATCATCTAGTTCCAGTCCCCCTGCCATGAGCAAGGACACCTTCTGCTAGACCAGGTTGCTCAAAGTTCTTGGTCTCTCATGAGTAGTCTTAGGAATTCAATTAATTTTAATTGTGGGACAAAATATATTTATGTGACTTGCAGCTACAGTATTTTGCCTCAAGGATGTGAGACAAAATACACAGCAGTCAGTGGAGAGATTGTAGCTGGCTTTCATGGGCTTTGGACTGGGTCCATAACGTGTGAGGCATATTCATTGACATTAGCCAACTCCAGTCAACTTTGTAAAGACTCTTTGTCTTTGGAGGAACTGTAGACCTAGGTCTAAAAATCATTTATGATTAATATAAAAGATGAAGACCTTGCTGAAATGCATGCCAAGAAAAGACACATGCACAAAAAAATCTCTAAGAGCCTGCAAATCTTCAGGTACCAAATGTCAGGGGGGATCTGCATGGCTCCCAAGTGCTAAATTCCATCAAGCAGCACAATAAAAATGTTTTACTCCAGCAATTCTGTGTGATGCATGAGCCCTCTCTTTTAACAGGTGAAGACCAACAAGTTCTTTTAGATGACCGACATCAAAAGAAGTTGGTCCAGCTTTCAAATAAAAATATGGCTGTTAGGTTTAATAAATTTATTCTGCCATAAATATGCAGATTATAGTTAGGAGAATGAAAGAGCAAACAAGTATTGGAAAACCTAAATGTTAGAAACATATATATCACTTACTTTTCAATTCACATTGTCAACATTTCAGAATCACAGTAACTGTGTCTGTAAAACTGTTAATGTTTAGCACAAAATTGGAGTTTGTTTCCCTATGTTGTAGCAATAGTTCTGTGGCAATTCACCTCCAGAATTGGCACTCCAGGTGTTTTTCTTCAGTTTTGTTACCATTTACTTTAAAAAATACAATGATTTGTCAGAAGCATCACTGTGTACTGCTCTTAAGTCCAAGGATTTTTATTTTCGTAGAGACCAAGAACACCCACAAAGTATCAAACTGAACAAATCAGAAGAAGCATATGGCAAGAATCCAAAAATACAGTCAAGAAAATGTGCAAAATAGATTTACTTAAAAGGAAAATGATACTAAGATCAGTTCCAGTTCAATGCAAATCTTTCTAAATAGGCAGTTAAAAGCTGGCTCAGGTATTTTATGAGGAAATTCATGTCTTACTATATCCCACTATGAATTTTATTTGCAAGAGGTATAACATCCCAGAAAGGTATTTTTGAAGGAATTCCTCAGTTTTCTTCTGCACAATATTGTTCATGTAACCAACATTCATTCTGCTGTGTGAAGAAAAGTAATAGAGCAGAAAAGTGAAGCTTCTCTCCATCATTCAGTTCTAACATGCTTCTGTCATTGACAAACCTATATTTTACAGCCACATACTTAATAGTTAAAATATGCATCTCAGTGTCTTCCCACATGCAAGTCATAAAGCAACCCAAAAACCTGAACTGAAAGAAAGCAATTAATAAGCTGCCTATCCCTGGCTGTCAGCTATTTGTCCAGGTGCTTAAAGTGCCATATCTGAGCACTCCACAAAGATTAATGTGGTTTTTCAACACCTCTGTTCAGAAGTGCAGATGCAATCCAAGGAAAAGCAAACTGCTCACACCAAGTCAAGAAAGCTTGTCGGGGTGAAAATTGAGCACAGGTCTCCGAGCCCCAGATGTGGTGCCTCAATGATTCTCTCTGGATGGCCATTTCTCTCTGTCTGACCCTTTTCCTCATCTCAACAGGAAGATTCTGCAAAATTCAACAAAAATCATAGTAAAAATGAGCAGTTGCAGTCCCTAACCAGTAAGTTCTGCAGTAGGATTAATAATACCACATACTAATGCATGGTTAGAGTGTGTTTTTACTGCTATTCCCATCAGTAACCATCAGTTATGGCTGGTAAATTACAATGTAAACCACCTGTTCTATTTAAGAATGTCTTTTCCTTTCCCTACCTTCACTCCCTTCAAAAACACAAAAAATCCAAAATAAAATAAGTTTCAACTGCTACTGAAGTAGGCATTCATTCAATTAAAATCAAGAAGTAACTGAGAAAAGTTTAAGAGCCCTAAGGAAACAAGGTTATTAGCAAACCCATACCTTCACCTGTCCTTGAGAATTCTCAGAATTGCCAGTTTAAACCTCGGACTTCACAGAGAGGTACCTGGCAGAAGAAATTCAAACTGGTCAAGTAATAGACACAGGAAACAAAAGCCAGGATGGTCAGACTCTGCTTTCATTCACCTGCTAGCATTCCATTTTGATGCTAGGAATTCACTGGATCCCACTGCGCCATATCTTTTTCAGAGATTATTTTTATGTTTTTATTGACACTGGGTTACTTTATTAAGTTCTAAAATTGCAAAATACATAAGTAACAAGTTCTTAATTCTGTCAGTCATTTCAAAGGTACAGAGGGAGGATATAATGTGCCTTACCGCACTTGTAATTGTGTTTTTAAGGTTTTCACAGATTTCCTTCCTGAAAATATGGTGCATTCCTTTTTTTAAATTTTGCAGTTTTTTCAGAAGAGGAATAAACAGACAGAAGAGAGAAACTGAGGAATTTTTATGATGAAGAAGAACATTCTAAGCATTTTAGGATTCTTATGCTGGTAATTTCTGTCTCTCACATCACCTCTTTGTCACATCCTCCCTGCACCTGGGCTTTGATATTTTGAGAAATGCAAATATAACTAGGAAAGCAACTGCATGAAAATTAACAGAAGTTAGATGTTAAGACTTAGCTGCTATGTGGGCAAATAATTCAGTCCTTCTATAAAGTATGAGTTTACATCTCTTCAAACAACAGACTTACAAAAGGAGCAGTTTTATTGTTCCACCTCACCTTAAGATTAAAAACTGCCCCCCTATGGCAGCAGGATGAAGACAAGAATTTAGGATGCTTTTTAAAAATAAGAGATTGAAGTGGGCCTGCTGGTATATCTCATTCTCTCTCTGCAACTGTAGGCAAACGCATAATCCCTTTCTTAAACAGTAGTTTATGAAACCCTGTGTTAGCTAAATTAGGATTTGTGTTTTATAAGATTAGCATTTTTGTTTTTCCTAATGGAAAACAGTTTCATTACATTAATCTTCCCTATTGTCACATATTGTCTTTTAGTTTTCAGTTAATTTTTAATTCTGGCCCATGTACATTCATGTCTGTTCACACTGGGGAAAGCAAGAGAGACATGAATGCTAACCAGTTAACACACTGGTAGTTAGGACACTCATGCTTGATCAGGCCTGCAATCTGAATATGAGTTATCACATTTTATGCAAGCACTCTAACCTCTGGGGTTAGCAACTTTTCTAGGACAGGCATCCCCAGCTCCCAGCCCCGGTTCTAGTCCCACCAAATTCTGCCTTAGACTCAAAGTATCTGTGCTGTTGAAAGTTTTATTAAAGCTGGAATATTTCAGAGAAAATCTTCATGGTTCAGATCAATTGCCACTTTCCAACACACATATAAACCATTTCAGAACCACATTCATTACATAATTAAATTTTTAAAGGTACCTCAGGGAATAAGTGGAGTCCAGTCATGTTTTCAGGGAGATCTCCAAGATTACTGATTTACTGTGGTTATATTCCCAAGTAGCATGCAGCATTCTACAGGCTATGATTTGCTGAGCAACTGAAAGTATATTTGTTTACACCTTTATTTTCAGCAAGTCCATATGAGCAAGATCAAACATTGCTGCCATCTTTTGACTAAAGTACACTTAGCTCTCTAAAGGGCAAGGAAACATTGGGTCATAACTGACAAATACAAGCATTAGGCAAATTATTTATTTATGCAAAGAGGAGAACACATCTCTTTTTAATAAAGAAGAGCCAGGAGACTGTAAAGACTCTATTAACTTTATGCACTAGCTTTAATCAGATACTGGACTGCGTTTAGTGCTGAATTTTCCTCACATCTTTTTCAGTCATCAAGTGAAAACCAAAAGTATCATGAAGGTGCTTCTGCCTGGGAGACTGGATTGGGTATCTTTAAAGCAAAAAAATCTGCCCCTTTTCCAGTATTGCTCACAGTTACTTTTCTCAAAAACAAGAGTGTGCATGGGAAGAACTGTGACTCTGTGAAGTTAGGGCCAGGTCCCAGAGACATAATCCAACCCCAAAATGCCTGGTGAGCTATAGGGAGGTGATGATTAATTTCTGTGGAAGTTTATAAGTCGTGAAGGGCTGAGGATTATTTCCTCTTTGTTAAAGGTCAGCTTTTACACAACCTATTCGCAATGAGCTCCGTTTAGAGTTGTGAGCAAGCATAACTCAAGTGCACCACAGGAGCAAGCAGAAGTGGATACTCAGTGTGAACACTTCACTGAGACAACAAGCAACTTTCAACTAAACAGTTACAAAGGTCTTGTGCAGTAATTTCCCTTTAAACAAGCTTACACCATGATCAGGGAACGTCAAATTTCAGAGGAAGTTTGTTTTTGCAAGCTGTTGAATGTGATAGGGTGTTTTTCTTTAAATCATAAATCTGCTGACTTTTGTGGAAGCTTTTGGAAACTATGAAACATGCAATTGTTTCAGTGAGGGGTTTGCTGAAAAATGCCTGATAGTTATCTTTGAATTATTAGTTTAACTAAACAAGAGGGGTTGAATAGCTGTTGGATAGATATTTTTCAGGGAAATACCTGGTTGTGTCTGCATCATCCATCTATACTTCCCAGCTCTCCTCAAAGCCCAAAAACAAAAGCTGCTTTGGGCCTCAGTGAACTACTTGGATAACAGTAAGGGATTTAAATGCATTATAAATATACTGTGAGGAATCTCTGCAAGTATGGAGTTAAAATAAGTCCCTTGCCTAGTCCAAAACCCTACAGTGAATGATAGCTTTGGCTTATCACTAGAAAGGCAATTTAGGGCTTCTCTCTGACTCCCAGCATCCCTTAAATGGTCACTGCAAGACCAGAAGTGTTGAACTTTTCATACTTTAGTGGCAGCCTTATACAAAGGAAAAGTGGATTCAGACTTGAGAAGAAAGGGACAGAAGATCTGAAGAGCATGTACCCCCCCCCCCCCCCCCCCCCCCCTCCCACCCCCACATATTACAGGATTTTTCTTCAGTGTTACTGGTTAGGGTTTTTTCCTCAGGGATAAAAATCACCTCAGCAGAAAGAGTCAGTGGACAAAAATGATACAGTTTTCCAAATCTACATAAATCTCAAGGGTTTAATTTTTTCTTCACCTTCAATTATTTCTATTACCAATTAATCCAAAGAAATAACAATCATTGGCCTATCCTTATCTGACATTAGCTTGTACCAAGCTTAATGTGCTTTATAAGCATGAGCTCTGGCTCACAGCTGCTGTGGAACAGGCAAGCTGGTTTTATGCTCCTTTAACTGAAAGGGAAGTTAAAGCAAAAGAGAAATTATATACCTGATGATAATCTCCCAAAACCCAAAGAAACATTGTCTGATATCTCAGAATGGAAGGACAACTGGAAAGGAAAGCACAAGAAAGGTAAGAAAGTGGGGTTTGATTTGCCTCTCCAAAACTGTGCTAAGGACTCTGGGATAAGCAGAGAAAAGGACATGTCAACATGGGTTATTTCTAATTTTTTTCAGAGAGCAGTCAGGTTGGGAAACCACAATATGTTCTTTTCAGAAAAAAAAACCAAAACAACAAACAAACAAACAAACAAATCATTATGCTTGGTTCTGATTAAAGAAAATTAGTAGAAACTTGAATTTCATTTCAGAGTTTCCACTTTTCTGTACTGATGAGGATGATGCTTGGTTGTGTTATAAATTTAACGTAACTTATGAGAAAATTCAATAGGCTAAGCATGCCAATGGTAGTTTCTATAGGAAACAGCAAGCAAGAGACCATGTAACTATTACCACATCTGATCAATTTGAAGCTTCCAGACTGACCACAGCAAGGTCACATGAGGAGGACAAGTACCAAATGGATGCCTCACAATTTCTAGTGACAGGCTTGCTTTTACCTGTTTGTTCACCACACCTATTGCTTTCAGTCCCATTGAAATAAGGGTGGAAAAGACCCTTCTCTAGACAAATAATCTGTTATTTCTTGGACAACTCTTATTGTCAGTTATAAATCAGAATAAGCAATTGTTTCCAGTATCTTCTGTTTTCAAATGGTTTTTTATGAACTTTGATATAAACTCTATTATTTTCAGTGTAGACCAACAACAGATTAAAATTAAATGCATATGCAATAAGTCATTTTGTAATGTTACCAAAATAATATATTTGAATTAGTCTAACTAGTTCCTATGAAGTGACCTAAAACTTTCTCCAGGATTTATAACTTCTATAAATTGGCAGTGGTAGGAGTTAGCTGAAAAATATGAAACAATTGAATGCTAGTGTTAAAAACATTTAATACTATATTTTTCATTTTTTTTTAAACAAGCATGGCTATAGATTTCCTGCAGGAGACATTATTTCCCACACAGTACAGAAATTACCTCTGGGACTTCATTTTACTCCAGACAAAGCATGAATTCTTTTGCAGTGCATGTGAATTTCTCTGCGTGTGAGTGCTATTTATCATGCAATAGGTTATTTAGCCCCCTGCAGTTTACAAATAATAGACGGAAGTTCTTATTACTTCACTACAATGGTAGCTTTCTAAAGTAGAGAAGTAAACCAATTTACAGTTTGAAATAGGGACCAGTATTTCATTGACTACTTTTGTCAGACCAGGACAAGGAATACTCTTCTTTTTTTTTCTCTTTTTTTTTTTTTTTGGGGGGGGGGGGGGGTGGTGGGGGGAAGGATAAAAGTGCTGTGTCATATAAGTGTCTTAATGAAATAAGATGATCCTAAATGGTAAAGAGGTTATGGCAGAGGCAACAACTTTAATCAGTGTAATGCTTATAAATGTATTTCATTATTGATGCTACAGTTGTAAGGTATAAGCTATCATATAGAAAGAAATGAGTTGTTCAGTTTCTGCTGCCTCTCACCCACTGCTACCTATGACAAAACTTCTTATGAAAAGATGGTATTATTTTGCCAAACCAGAGGCTGGGTCACAGGGTTCAGTTTATGGCTCTGTCACCAGGTTAATCGGTTGACTTCAGTGTGTTTATCATAACTGCATTAGTAAAATTGTGACATTAACATTTCTTCTCCTCTTTCTTCTTTTTGTTCAGATTGCCAGCTCTTCCCAACAGTCTCCCATAGAAATGACCTCCTGTTTGCATACATAGAATTTCATTTAAATGGCTGAGAGAAGTAGAAAAGAGCAGGCTGCATAGTTAGAATGAAGCTCTTTGTAAATATAGAGAATTTTGCCTAAGTTTTCTTGCTCATCAATCAGAACCAAAAAAAAATCATCCAAAACTTCTGCAAATGCTGCTACTGATAAAATAATGATGATAATGAAAAAGTATCAGCTTCCCAGGGAGAAATTACTACAGAATTTCAACAAGAAAAAAGGTTCAAATGAAACATTAGGGTTTCTTGAGGTTTAGTATATCTCTATCTGGCTCTTCTAAAGAAAGCACGTAGCTTGAACTTGTAATTTTGGCTTCTTTTGTGCCACCACTATTTTAAATTATTAGATTACATACAATACCAATTTTAAAGAATGAATTGCAATGAAATGTGAAATTTTTCAGATTTTTTGTCAATTTAGGAATTTCTAAAATTTTGCATTTCCCATCAGAAATTCTGTTTACTGGCCAAGATTTTAGCTTCCTTTTTTGGCCCATGGGTCCAGACAATGGAAAAACTCCTGAAAGTCACAATGGACTGACTGAAAAGTGAGAGATTAAAAAAACAATACCAAAAGAGATCACAAACAAAAACTGCAGTGTAAATATATTGAGAAGTGCAAATTGCCTGATAACTGTCACTATTTCTTTCCATTAAGGGCCTAACATGGGAATTTTAGAGTAGTGTAAGAATATCCTTCAGTGTGAAGGCTCTTGATAAAGAGCACAAATGTGGCACCAACAGCTTGCAAAACCTGCTAATTGTACATTAAGATTGCCATTTTTTCCCATTGGTTTAACCACTGTGTCATCACCTACCTTAGTCAGATAAAAACTTTCCCAGGACACTTCTACAATAATGAATTACAGAAATGATGAAGGCACAGTCATAAATCCACCACGGAACAACATCATGCTCCTTTCCCATTGGCTATCAGAAACAGCTGTTGAAACAGATGTAATGTAAACTGTGTCTCTGTCACACATACTTTTAGGATGTGATGTACTGGCCAAAGAAGGATACAGATTTGTTTATCATAAAAAAGAGACAAGAATACTGACCTTGAAGATCAGATTAAGTATAAAGTGGCCTAAAATAACAAACAAAATGTATGCCATATCTAAAGGTTCATTCCTCAAGATTGTACATGAAATTCATGAGCAATTCCGGAGATGCTGATCCTCAAAAAACGTATTGAGAATCCAGATGCCAAGAATCTCCCAAAGGAGTTTTGGATATTCAACACCTTTCAGGATCACTCTGATGAAAAAAAAAAAAAGAAAATCAGAATGCTCCATTAGATTATGTCAAAGGGCTTAATGCTGATAGCTGGCTGTGCTTTATCTTGATTTTAAAGGGCTAATTTCTGGAGCAAGAAAGACTTACCCTCAGTTGAGGAGGAGAAGGTTAGGAAACACTTAAACAAATGGACCATACACAAGTCCATGGGACCTGATGGGATGCAACCATGAGAGCTGAGAGAGCTGCCTGATGTTTTGTTTCTATATTGTCTGTTAGACCCAGATAAGCAGTGTCTAATTATTTCCTCTAAATACTTGCATGAGGTTTTTCATTTATTTTTTCAGCCTGCTTTGTGATCCTCCCATATTCAGTTTGTAAGTAAAATAACGCATCTGAGTTTAATTAGTGCAAATTTTAATCTCAAGCTTAAATACTAATGGAAAACAAATTTTAAATCTTGCTTCCACAAGCAGTTTCTCTAGAAACATAGGATCAAAATTATGTTTGCCTAGTCAGGGATATACAAATCTTAGAGATAGTGATCAGTCATAATCCATAAACACAGCTTGAATTCCACCCCTTTAAGATTAAAAAGGCTGACATGGCAAAAAATAAAATTCACCCAAAGTAGATGTAGCTTTCTATTCCTTTAGGAAAGAACCCCATAGGAGCTGCTTTTGTGTATTACTTACACCTTATGAAGCTGCAGATTCATTAACTAATTAATATCTGCACAATACTAGGCACAAAGAAAATATGCATCTTATTGCACATTTTTTATATCTATAAAAGTTGAGTGACTCACCCTGGCTACACACAAAACAATGGCAAACCTACACTAGGCACTCAGAAACATATAGTGTCTAATCTAATAAGTCACATCTATATCTTTTTGAACTTCATTAATAAATCAGCATTATGATCACTGAATAATAAAGATTGGATTGCAATAGCCATATCTGCACTGTTGTCAACTTCCTAACTATAATCAAAGTTCAAAGACCTTTCCAAACATCTACATTCACTATAATGTGTATTTTGAGTTAACCAAAATTTATCCCCATAAAAAGAAAATTCCTATTTTCAAGACTTATGAGACACTTACTTACACAGTGATCATATTTGTGCTAACCCACTGCACAGCAGTGTATCTTACTCTTGACGACCTCAAGAGCATGTGTTATATTTCAGAAATCCCAAGACTTCGGTGGCTGATTCAATAACAAGCCTTATCTCTTTTGAAATCAGTGGCAACATAAAGAGAGATATACTTATTTTTTTAAGCCACATGTATTACTTAGAGAAAAAACACATTTGATAACATTGTAGAAAACTGGGAGAGAAGATAAATGATATTTTTTCATTTGAAATTCCTTGGTATTAATATGAATGGTGTGAAAAAGAAACAGTCTTATGAAAAGAAATAGCACATAGCAAGCTATTGAGACTTTTATATCAAGGAATGCAAGCTCTGTATCAGTCACTCCATAGCCTCTGTTTTGAGTGATGCCAAAACTTCCTGAATGTTGCGTATCTGCTTCACATTTTACATACCATTAAAATTCTGGGCACAGGAAATAAGTCAAAATGGGAGAAACGAACAGTGTTCAAGGATATCAATAGTTTTACGTTGATTTGATTTACACAGTACAAAGGCAATACAAAACAATATGTACTGCTCATCAGGTTTCAAAAGAAATAAGCAGGAACTCATGCCACAGGCATAAGAATGTACTGTAGGCATGCTCTTTCACGAGATTTTATTGTAGTCCAACGTTTAGTGTATATAACAGTACAGCTAGTCAGAACTGATACAAAGCTCAAGGAAACTTAAAATATAGTTCAGAAATGTGATTACTATAGTTCCCACAGTTGGACAATATTTTGATTGCCTATGTTGCTTCATAAAAGAAATAAATGATATTTCAGGAATCATTCTACAATGTTTTGCTAGTAAATATCTAAAAAGGCACTAGAAGAATAATTACAGCCCATACTTCATCTTTCAGAGTTGCAAATGATAGAACTACATGTGTCAGGTACAGTTTGTCCCACCATTAAAATATTTCAAACCTTAAGTTCAAATTTACCTGCTTTATTAAGTAGATCACATTTACTTGATTTGCATTTAGCCTTTTACTCTGAAAGATGACAGTGTTTCTCTAATAAACATGCCTTACAACATCTCTTAGAAGTGGGTAGCTAAGTACTCCAGTTCTATAGATCTATAAGCTTAAAGAAAGTAAAGAAAGGGCCACATGACTTACAAGAAGCAGGGAATGACTCCTGTAGAGATCAAAATGGACTGCAAGAACCAGACCTCTCAGTCTGAGTTCTAACACGTTATCCAATGCTGGCAGTCTGCAGACTTTTTCTAAGGAATACAGAGTGGTCACAAATAATTAAAAATATGCTGCCAGTTTTTCTAAATTCTACAGGTTTCTACCTCTACCATCAACCTAAATTTTAAAAGTTACCCGTTTGAAGAACATTGAAATACAGTTAGTTGGATTTTTGACCTTGAAGTCTGTCATGTATTTTATTTTAAATCATTGATATCCATCTTCACAGAAGTTGGTCTGTTGAACTGTTTAACTTCCAGGTTTTGTAAAAAAAACTTTAATTTTTAAGAGCAAGTGTGAAACTACATGTAAAACTGAGGTAAGTGGGGATCTTTGAAACGTGTAAAGAGAAAGTCTTCAAAATGACAATGTTTATTGACCAGGAGAGGAAGACTTTCAGAATGAATCCAAGTCAGCTGGTGAAAAATACACTGATTATACAATGTAACTTGTGATTGGAGGATCTGGACTGAATGATGTCCTACATTTAAGTTAAGAAGAGACAAGATCAGCTGTTTAGTGGGAAAGAGGAAGGGAAAGGTTGCAGTTCATTATCGACTACGACCAATATCCTTGAAGACTTGTGCCTATCTAAGCTTACAGATTGTCACGCAAGCTGCACAAGTACAGTTGTAAGCAGAGATTTTTTTTTTTATGATACTAAGCTAAGAAGCCTTAAAATTTGATAATTTACTCCTGCTTCCATATTGTGTAGGTTCATACAAACTAAGTCAGATCCCATTTAGGGTCCTTCTGGACTGGCAAGATAGATAGGACTGAAAGGACTAGAGCAAGAATCAGGCTCCAAATGTTAGCTTGGATTTCAGTAAACATTTAGCTTGTTAAGAGTATAATACCCTGTAATAAAAGATGTGAATAGTTCATGGAAACACTCCCAAAATGCATTTGTAGACCAGGTACTTTCAGTATTGATAACAATGCAGCCATCGGAGTGTAGAGCACAGCTTCTTCAGCAGGTTTTCCAGGCTTCACAGAGCTCTAGATTATCAGTCCCAAGGTATTTGGTTTAAAGCCAGAAATGAGATACATTTACATCCAACTACAGTATAGACACAACCATATAAAGGAGAAACATAACCTGTACAATTCAGTAGGTTCAAAGAAGCCCAAAATCTCAAGAAATTGTACAATGGTATCTTTCATGATGGAACTGTCAATGCTTTCACAGTGTAGGAGCTTGTAAAAGCAAGCATACAGGTTAAACACCAGAAAAAGAACTCTATCCATGATAGCCTCAATGATAAATCCTCTAGCTCAAAGCCCCACTGAAATAATGGATAAATTATGTTGTTAAATTGAAATTACTGTTGGACATGGTGGTCAATTATTCCCCAGATTCCCAATGGATTACAGTTTTCCAGTGAAACTGCTATTTCTTCAGAAGAGATGGTAGAAATGTGCATTCTGCAGTTTAAATGCTATTGAAATTGATGCCAAGAAAAACAGTCGTGCCTGGCTGATATTTGAGATAATTTGGCAAGTTATGGAAGTTTTACAGTACACCCCAATTTATTGCTGTGTGTACAAAATTATCCCATAAGACAAAAGCTATGTTAAACTGTAACATCTATATTTTATGCAGAAGAATAAAAGGTGACAAGGAAACAGAACATTTTTCAGTATTAAAATGCAGGATGAGAAATTATTTTCTGCCAGAGTGCAACCATTGGAATGCTTTTGTGGTAGAGAACTTTTTGTTTTGGTAAGTTTTAAAGCCTGTAGGTCATCTGGAGACTGTTTCCAGCTCAGGAAGTTTTTGAGCATGTGGTTAGACCACAAAGTGATCTAAAACACTTTAAGAAAACATGGTTTCCTTTTCCTCCTAAATTTCTTTATGTCACATTTGTCAACAAACATATTACTGCACAAATGGCATGTGATCCCACAGCAAACTGCCTTTAGGAGTTGAGATTCTGCCTGTCAAGCTAATCTAAGACTATCCTAAACTACATATTCTTCTCAATGGCCAACACATACCCTATCATGAAGCTACATAAACTTCCTTACTAGACTGCTCTGAAACAGTGTTATTAACCTAATAATTGATGACACACAGAAGGCAGAGCATTGTTTAATGAAGCTAAAAATCAGTGAAAGGCTCCTTGACTTTTCCACCAGCAGTGACAGAATCAGAATAGTTTCATGAACGCAAGGACAAGTAGAATACTCTGTACCGCAGGCGGCGGGAGAGAATTTTTTAATCCCTTAATCTGACCAAAACTCAGGAAATTTAGGAAAGACTTGACCTATTTTAGGAAAGACTGTCAGTATGTTAAGTATTTTAAGGAGCAGAAAGCAAGAAAGCTTTTCCTATAGTCTCAAAACAACTTGGACTTCAGACACCTTCTATACTCACTGTCCCTGGTGAAAATCCATTTCCCTAAAGTCAGCTATTCCAAAATTATAAGCAGGGCTTCAAAAAATTGTGGGCTTTTAAAAATGCTAAGACTGTAAGAAAAACATCAGTGAATACTGAGGTCATGGAAGCTGGCACTGCTAGTGTTGATGTACTGCTTTCAGTCTGAAGGAGGGCCGGCAGACTGAAGGAGTACATGTTCCTGTTGGCCTGATTGCCATCTGGTTCAGCTTCTGAGACAAATTCTTCTCTCAAATTAGCTCCTCTAATATGCAAAAAAAGAAATTCAAAACAAGTCATAATTGAACCATAACATTAAAATTACTAATGCCATATTTCTAAGCATAAATATAATTTCTTTCAACAAAGAGATAAACAGAATAATGTTAATTTGTGTTTGCATATCTATTTATACCTATTAGTCGTTACACTAGCTGTTGCTTCTTATAGTCACTCAAAGTAATGGTAAATTCACATTATAAAATACAACCTAATTCCATTATAGAAATTTAGTTAATATGATGCAAGTTACCAAACTAAGATGTCCATACAATCCAAATACAGAGTATTAAAATTTTTCTGTTCGAAACAGACAATAGAACATCAACAATTCACAGAAACAGAAAATACAGGCACTGAGTACACAAATGTATTTTACATCTAACTAGCTAATAATTTGATGGATCCCAGATGCTGCAGAAAAGCAAAATCATGACTCTGCAACCTATTTGAAACAGATATATATTATTTAAATTTATGCCTGTAATTACAATGTGGTGGACAGGGTATGAGTTTCAGACAGTACTACACACAACAGAACCTATAGACCTGTCAGTACCCTGCCCCACTGGTCAAAAATGAAAGGTACTCTAACAATTACTGTGAGAAAGTAAGACTTTCACAGAATAGCCTACAAGAAAAACAGCAAAGCAAAACAAAACACCTTTTTTTTTGTCCAAAATACATCAATTATAAAGCATCCTGAACGAGGAGCTGAACTCCTGCATTCACTCAGGGCGTTCTGAGAACTCTCACAGAGTAACCTTCACATTGGAGCTATGTAAACAAATAAAATCCATAAACCACTTCAGACCTGACAGAGCTATATGGCACAGCAAAAGGTATGAGGAAGGGCAGTGAAATATTCATTCATACTCAAAGCCTAGCAGTGATAAGGCAGGGCATAGAAAGCAGGGCAGTGGGGATTCCCACAGACAGTGGGAATGCGGGTGGAAGACCTGTAAGAAGGGAAAGGCTCCAGATATTCTCAAGGTGACAAAACTCAGAGACATCTGCCATGTCCTCTGGCTACAGCATGAAATGTATTTAGAGGAAGACCAGGGTTTTCTAATATTTTATGTTTGCATTAAGCTATTTGGGATTACCTTTTGTTTCATGTAGCTATAAAAATGATGGGTCTTTTCTCCTTATCCCAGTTTTGGATTTGTTCCTAACACAGTGTTGATAATAGAGGGATGTTTTAATTACTGCTGAGCAATGCTTACACAGAATCAAGGCCTTTTCTGCTCCTCACACCACCCTGACACTGAGTAGGCTAGGGGTGCACAGGAAGCTGGGATAGGACACAATCGGGACAGTTGACCCCAGCTGACCAAAAGGATATGGGATATCATATAGTATCATGCTCAGCAGTATAATCTGGAGAAAGAAGATGACTGGGTGGCATTCATAGTGATGGTGTTTGTATTCCCAAGTAACTGCTATATATGATGGAGCCCTGCTTTGCTGGAGACAGCTGAACACCTGCCTGCTGATGGGAAGTGGTGAATGAATTCATTGTTTTGATTTGGCTTTATGTACAGCTTTTGTTTTATCTATAGAACACACAGCTTCTCTCACTTTTACCCTTCCAGTTCTCTCTCCTGTCCCACAAGGGAGGAGTGAGCGAGCAACTGTATGGTGTTTAGTTGCTGGCTAGGGTTAAACTACAAAAGGGTTTTTCTCATTTAGCCTATTCTAGTAAATTAAATAATACCATAGACAACAAATCTAAGACCACTTTTCTTTTAAGACTCCCCCACCAGAACAACGTGCTTTTAGCTGTGCTTCTAAGCAGATACCTGCAAAGGCATCATTTCCTCAAGTACAGTTCACAGATGTTCTCAAAGTATCTTTGCATCACATTTGGCACTCAGATAGCTACAGAAGTCACCACTCCTAACCTCCCTCTTCCTCTTCTGCCAGGGGTTACCATAATCCCAGCAAGGATGAGGCTGAATGGAACATGCATTATACTATTGGAGTCCAGGGTTTATTAACTGAAAATCACAAGTTACATTGATAAGTCAAAAAGCAAATTGCAGACACTGAGGGGATGCTACATGTCACATTCAGATTTCCTGTTTGAAGGAACATCTGGAAGACAGGCCCTGGGCACATACTGTTGTAAACCACTGCAACTACCCCTGCAAAGCTACCACCTTGAAAAACAGCAGCTCAGGCAGCACTCTTCATGCAGCGGAAGAGGTGAAGAATTTGAATGCAACCCCTAGGCCTGCCGGAGATGCTGGGTATACCCAGGAGACTGGCAAACACTAAGTGCCACACCATCACCACTGTACCGCTTGCAGTGCTGCAGGGTTTGACTAGTTTAAAGCAGCACTGAATACAGGAACATTACAGTGTGACTGACAGAAAACGTAAAAACACAGAGGACACACAAAATGTAGGTCTCATAAATAAGGGAGGGTTGAGATTATCTATGTCACATGGGAAACACCAGAAATTCAACTGACCCATGAAGATGCTCTCAGTCACTTGTCATCATGTTTCAGAGGGGATGGAAAGTAAAGTTGCTTCTCAGCAACTTTCTACTCATTGTCCAAGCATCAACTGCTACTGCTGTGCAAAACACTGCACATCTTCCTTTCCAGTGATGCCCGAAGATCAAAATCCCTAACTTCTGTGTACCTTCCCAAGAGCTGGTCAAACTATGGGTTATCAATAAAAGAAAAAAAAAAAAAGTAGGAAATGTCGGAGTCAAAATGTAGGGAACTAGAAAAAATAAAATATAAAAATTAAAAATATATGGAAATACCAGTGATTTGTCATCATTGCTGCATTTTCTAGTTTACAGGTTTTGCTAAAAAGTCTCTAGGTAGTAGCAGAATTCACGTTCAAAAGGTATCATTTGTAGCCTGCATATGTAAGTCAAAGTATATGAGTGTGTGTTTATGTATATATTTGTAGGGTAATTTGGGCTGAGAATTTGAATTAAACTTGATAGAAAAAAATATATAAATTCTTCCATAATCCAGGACTCAATGTTTCTTCCATCTTTTACTCATGCCATTTTAGCTGGGGAAACTCATATCATCTATTCTTATTGTAATTAGACAGGTCCACTAGTTACTTCACTTTGTTCCAGTAAGTACTCTACATCATTTCTAAAAACAAACAGTTTAAAAAGCAAAGCCTTTCTAGACCTAAACCTGCCTACAGACTCACTCTGAAGCTGTCACAGGAGATTCTTTGTCACAAGGTCAGAAACTTCATTCACAGTGGTTATGTATCTCATCAGCAGGATTACATGTATTTTTTTGTGTTATACACATGGTCAAGTCTATTGTACAATGTGCAAACCCAACATTAAACCTTCCACGAGAAGGGAAGAAAAAAAAGACCTCTTCTGAGGTGAAAATGATAAAAGAGATGGATTAGCTAAAAGGTTTATTGGCAGTCTAATATATATACACTACTAGCCTAGTTTAAGCACTTGTTCATGTCACCATTCTTAAAAAAAAACCTCTTACCAGAAATGATCAATTTTGAGGCTATGTATAAAGCCTTCAATGGAGAGGAAAATACTTGCATATCATGCTCCACTTTTACTGGAATTCTAGCCATGAAATATAAGACATGTTCTAATTCAGCCTGTGCACAGACACTTGCAGGGAAGGATTAAGATGGCAGTTTAAGAATACAGTGTAAGGCTTTTAAGTTTACCTTATATTATGGCATTTAGTTTAGTTCTGTGTATATGTAATTTTAAGAATCTTTATTATTGCAGAGTTGGATCTGGAATATAAAGCACTGGTGGCTTTTATGAGCCTGTCTGAACTATCCAAACAAAAAAAATCCTTGTAGCAGGCAGGTTTAAGACAGTACTACTCATGAATTTTAATGAATAGGCCAGCTTACACATGTAATGCAGAACTGTGCTGAATGGACTCACAAGTGTTTTAATTTGTTACCACTGGCTGAATTCTGAGGAAAGATGGAGTAGTTGAGACATATGCTTTAGATCAGGGTGATGTACATTTTCTTCTCACATCTACAGTAGCTTGTTCTGGCTATAGTACTGTGTGTAGAATACAGATGACCAGGAAACAAAGGTAGCCAAGTCTACCTACATCTAAGGACTATTTCACAGTCATTTTTGCCTTTCCTTTTTTTTTTCTTCCATACTTTTAAATTGTAACAGAACAGTAACTGATGAAAGTATTCCTTTTGGGTATTGCAGCCAAACGATTTCAAATAGAAATAAATGCCCATACAGTGGATGTCCCATTCATCTCTATCTTTCAAATGCCAGGTCATTTCTTGGCCTTCAGGGTTTTTTCAATAGTATAGCTCCAGAAAATCAAGTAAGTTAAAATCCCATTGTTCTTTGTTCTGCAGGGTTTTAGAAGTACACAAGGACATATTTCTAAGACTCCAGAAAAATATTGTTATACATCCATGAAATGAGATACCTATGAAATACTGACCCCCAACTTAAAAGTCTGCTATTTTGTTACAGAAAAAAAAGTGGTTTCCACCTTCCTGAGTGCCTCATTGTTTCCTTCCTTCTCCTGCCCTCCTTCCTGCTTCCCTAAAATGCTACCTCACCTGTGACATGTCTGATTCTGAACTACTAAACCTGTGTGCATACACATATATGCACACACATGCGTGAACAATCTTCATTGTTCATAAAGGAATGTGTTTTTTTTCTAAGAACAGGCTTGAGAATATTTCGAGTCTCTTACAACTGACCCTGTGTCCTGACTGTTGTGGCTTTTAGATCATGGTCACTGGCCAAACTCAGAGATCAAATTGTAATTTTATGAGGCTAATCCTTTTTTCTTCTTGTCTGCAGCTGTCATGTTCTCCAAAGGTACAGAAAATGCTGTAAGTTGCTAAACCTGAGCAGAAAATAGGTTGTGCCAATGTTTTCTAAAGCGATACGGAAGAAGCGCTCTGTAAGGATTTCCATGAAAAAATAAAAAAAAAATAAAAAAAAAATCCAAACATATTTTTTTAAATGGTCTGGGCTTTTTTTTTTTTTTTTTTCAGATTTCTCTGATTCTGATCCTATAGCAAAATATGCAGACTGCTTTATTTCCCTCTGATCAGGGCCAAACTTATTTCAAGAGTACACTTAACTCAGACCATGTAGAATCCAGGCTCACAGTTGGATTAATCTGAATGTCTGTCCTTGTTCCAGCCAGCCATAGCAGTCTGGAGATGAACAAATGATCAAGACTGAGCCCCACACAGTAGTACCCCCCTGTGGTAGCCCCACTGACTGAGCCCCACACAGTGGTACCACTTACTGGATATGGCGAGGCTACTGGATAACCTGCCTGGGACAGATATGACCTCTGCAGAAAAGATTTTCCTCTTCATTCACTTCTCCATTCACTGGGGTACGTCTTTCCTCTAGGAGGGGCAGCTACTGCTGAGAAACCAGACGCTGTCTATGGGCTGACTCAGTCTGACTTTCCTGTGACTAAAGGAAGCCCAGTTATGGCAATCATACCCCATGCTACAGGGGACATGGACCAGAAGGAGCTGTCAAGTCAGATACTGGCAGCCTGCTGTAGGAGTCAGCAGCACATCAGAGACAGCTCTAGGATGCAGTGATGTGACCTCTCAGGAGTTAACAACATGTCTTGCTCGTGAAAGTCTCTTCTGGATCACCTTCCTCATAGCGCAACATATGCATGTCTGTGGTCTTCATCATAAGAGGATTTGGGCATGCCGCTTGGAGGGTGTGAAAAGCAGATCCTATGAATGTGTGTCAAAAGCCAGTTGTCCCAGAAATGGGCAAGGAGTTTCCTGAACTAGTTGCTAGGGAACTAGCTTAGGTGTGGTTAGCAAGACAGTGGCAACATTACACAACGTGAGTTCATTTATCTTCTAAGTCAATTCTTCTCATGCAGTTTCATCTTGTCATTAACTGGTTTTGATTTCAAATCTCCTTGCAGCTGCATTTTCCTCTGAAAATAAAGTCAGGTACACATCTGACAGGTAGCTTATGCTTGCATAATCTTAGAAGTAAGCTGTGGTGGTAGAGATGTAAGTCAGGCTGGATGTCTTAGGTGTGGGGGCAGGAGAGAGGATGCATATCTTAGTAAGCCATCCATTGAACCCTAAGTACTGTATAAACTAGTCTACATGGGCCACACTATCTCTGTGTGCCACTATCTGTCATGTTAATTACTGGTGGAAGACAAAAGAATGTATATGAAAGATGTCAGCAAAACGTATTTTTTGCCTGTTATCAAGTGGGAGTAGAGTTTGAGAAAAAACTTCAGGCAATACAGACACAGCTTCCCGGACAGACCACTCAAGGTTGCTAGGGAAATTAACTGAAAACAACACAGACATAAGCACACTAAACTTGCCTGCTTTTGATGATTAGGTTATTTTCAATCTCTCAAGAGATCCCATCCCACTTAAATGTGACATGATAAGACACATCCAATGATACTGTGAGAGCAGCCACGTCTGGAATAGCACGCAACACATACTTGCCTTTCCTTCCCAGTTTGAGATTTGCGATGCCTGTGACCTTCACAGGCCATGCTTTGTAGGCAGTGAAGGGGAGGAACAAGCTGGGACACAGCGAGTTTCCCTGAACCACAGGAAGAGATGAGCTCTGGCACTGCTGAGAGTTACATAGACTGATTTTGCCAGAAGCCAGATAAGAAGAGAAGTAACCTTCCAGGAGGTTATGACAGAGGAAAAAGAAACATCTGTGACGACTAGTCCTTCCTTACATGAACATTGTAGCAGCTCAGCTATTTCTGGTTACAGGTAAGGCGGTACAAACCCCTGTGGAAGGATTGACCCTATTCTGGAAAAGACACTCAACTGACAAGCAGTGGTGAAGTGACTGACCCATAGTATCCCACTGCTGCCACTCTTTCTGATGGAAGAAATTTTTCTGTGATTGAGTTTCTGGAGCTCAGACTGGCTTTGTTCATACTCCTCAAAGCTACATCATTGGAAGCTGACCTCTACAAGCTGCATCTTCTTGGCACTAGCAGCAATCAATGCCCAGGATTCATTCGGTATCATTTGTAAATGAACGTGCTGAATTCAGAGTCCAGCAGCTCTAGTCTGTCAGGTAATACAGCTACCTTCCTTCTCCCGTCTCCCTTCTATCCCTCTTCAAAAGTAGACTTTTATTTGCAATGCACCTTTCCACAGCTGTAAAGATTAGTGAAATAACACATACAGTTCCTGTTATATGGATACAAAACTGTTACAGAAGAAAGAATAGATGGTGCAAGCTGGCTCTTAGCCAAAAACTGAAATCTTGAGACTGGATACCTTGCCTGGGACCTCACTAAGTGGGGGGGGAAGAGATTGAAGTCAAAACAAGATGTCTGCCTAGCAATCCTTGCCCACCACAATGTGCCCTCTTGGAAATGGAAATTAATATGCCAGTGAATCATATCTCTGCTGATGGGACCTCTGCTGACAAGCCAGTGAAAAGTACATCAAGTTGAACAAAGAATCCAAGAACCAACACTACTGCATTCAGGTCACTGACTAAACAAAATCACAAACAGTCAATGGAACAAACAGTGGTGGTTTACGTATACTCGTGCTGGTGAACTATAGGACAGCAGTGGAGATAAAACTAAAGACAAGAACAAACCAGTGACAGTGAATATAACCCAGTCTGGGTCACTATCATGATGACCCAGAAAAATCCTCAGCCATCTGTTGATATACCACAACGTCGCGAGATGAAATGCCCAAGTACCCAACACAATGAAGGCAGCAGTTACAAGATTAAAACAAGATGCTACTTTTACAGAGTCCAAGCAAATCTACTGATGTTGTAAATCTGGTTGTTTAAAAGAAACCTGTATCAATTAATCCTATATCCCTCATCATGCTCAGTTATAAAGGATTCCTCCAGCAGGCAGTATCTAGCAGCTTTTCCAAAAAGAGGCCATGATATACAATCCAATCCATACGCACTCTTAGCTAAGTGAACTTTTCTTTCCACCCTGCTGAACATTCAACATGTACTGAATGTAAGTTCTGCAATAAATCAAGGCAATTAAAAATAGTTAACAGTTGTGTTTACATGAGAACAAGAATTTTGAAATAATTATTCTGAAAGTTGGGAGCGCAACCAAGCAATCTGTCTAATTAGCTTTAAAATTACTTCTGCTTTTTGAAGTCAGGTTGGAAAGGATTTGAGGGACTTGAATTTCAGAAAGTGCTGCTCAAATACTTAAGCTTTAACACCAGTCTGAAAGTTCAGTATGTGCCACAAACCATTGGAATAATAATGATGGTGATAATAAAACTTTGATAGCAGCCATCTGCCCATTCCAGACAGTTGAATCATTTCCAGTGCTCCCTGAGAGCCAGCACTGACATGGATTTTTATACACTATATCACAGACAGTATATGTAGGGTCTGCAGTCAAGACCTTTCTGTAATGACGTCAAAGAGGTTGTGCAGCCAGCTTTTAAAATCGCTGCAGGCTTGTCCTAATGACATTAGGATATAACAAATGAGGAAAGGAAGATATGTATATCAGAGTTACAATAACAAGCAGGGACAGCACTCTTAGCTTTAGAGGCAGCACTTAGGTTATTCTCCATAGAGCTGCTCTCCAAAGTTTACGTCAGTGGAGGGGTTGGGTTGTGAATTCCATGACGAAGGGGCATAACTCAGCTGGAGGACTCTTTAGTGTGAAGCCTGGAAAAAATTAAAGAAAAAGGTATTAGAATCATTAAAATAGAACTTAGAAAGCTGTAAAGAGAAGAAACATTAGTAAGATGTTTCAGCATCTGTTTGTACAGATAGGAATCAAGTACGCTGTTAAGAACAGTCCATAAGACCTAGCTAAGGAGTTTTTTTCCAAAAGCAAACTAAAACTCTCAAAATAACGGAGCAAAATATTGTATGTGCACTTATAGACTACTGGCAGAGATGTAAAAGTAGGCTTGTTTCAGTCCTGTTGATAACTTATGTACAGCCACATTTACAGGTGACTGTCTCTGAGTTGGACCTTTGCAGGTACAGAACAGAGGGATGCAGTAACCAGCTTTTCCCCTACAGTCTCCTAGAAGCCTAAAAGCTGCATCTCTTCTCTGATGCACCTCAACCTGTCAGCACTCTTGATAAGCTGGGAAGCTTACATCAGGTATTTATAAGAGGGATGCAAGAAAGCCCATTTCTTAGTAGATGGCAGAGAAATAGCAGAATGTGAGTCCAGTTGCAGGTTTTATAGGAGTTAATTTAAATCAGGACAGTTTTCAGGAAACTTTGATGGTCAATTTTGTATTCTTAAAGTTCAAACTAGTAAGTAGTTGACAGACTTTTAACAAGAAACATACTTGTATGCCTTTGTGGGTGAAAAAACCCAAACATACTGTACCATAATTTACCAGTACTTGTGAAATATGCTGTAGATCAGTTCCTGTTGCAAACAGGTACTCTGTTCATTGCATAAAATATAATTCTTGGAATGCTGCCATTTAAACCGAGTAAATACTCATATTCATGTAAATGAGACTACTACTATTTGAATGACATATGTTAATAAATCTGTGTTATTTTCTTTACCTCTAAAATATCCTGTTATTTAGCCATTCATGCTAACAGCATAATGTGCACATTCAGAGTTTCTTTATACCCTTATTTATTTTTTCCTTTATATTTTCACTCTAGTTAGCAGTACTTGAGGTATTCCAGATGTACCATTCCAAATAGGTACGCAGCTTAGCATAATTACACTTATCTATAATTATCAAAATTAAAAAGCTAACGATTTATTCCCTGTACCTCTATTTTTATCTTATTTTCTGGAAACCATTAAAAAGAACACCAATGAAAAAAGAAATGTAAGAGTTAAGTTTGGTAATGTTTTCAATCTTTGCTTGTAACTATCTAACTGCGTAATAGAAACAAGGGTATTTTTTACTTACTGTGGATTGTTAGTGTTGAAAGGTGCATTTGGAGGACATTTAAAAGTTCTGAATCTCTAGATCTCAGCAATGAAGAACAAAGGCATTACCACATTTGAGGACATCAGGTGTTCTCAGGTACTGTATTTCAGTGTATAAGGAGGTTGGGGGGAATCTATCTTCTGGATGATAACAGATCAGATTGGAAAGGTGCAGTGTGGGGTGGCAGCAACAGGAGGACTGGGGGCAACAGGGGACCTCTGGACCAGCAGCAGCACAGCCTCAGGCATGGGGCACCTCCCTGGGAATAGGCAGGGCTGTGTGGGGCTGGAGTGAAGACTGGACCTGCTTCTGTGCCACTGCAGCAGGGGCTGACAGCCTCAAGGGTTTGAAAAGCTTGGGGGGGTGAAGTCAAGTCCTGGGCTGTGAGTAGGGTTGAGGAGATCCCAGAGGGTGGGCAGGACCTGTCAGGCTCCTCAGGGCCCTGACAGAAGTACTTGAATTCTCTTGCACAGCTTTGATTTTGTGGAAAACAGATTCAATACCAGTTGCTTTGCAGAGAAATTATTCTACCAAAGGATACAAATCATGCTAAATCAAATGTGCATCCTTGCAGCACTCTGCAAGCGGTAATAAATACCTAACCCAAGTCAAATCATAGTAATGCATGATAATCTTCATGAAACTTGGACATACTGCTCAGCTGCCATTTCTGTGGTTTGATCTGCATTCTTCCCTGCTGGTGTCTGTACAGCACTCTTGTGTGCTTCCCCTGTAGACTTTTCAATTTTACTTCTTTATCATCCAAAATAGTCATAGTTTCGTTTGTTACTTTTAATCAAGAGTGGTGATCACCTCTGATATTTGCTACACAACAACAGCCATGTTACCCAAATCACAGAATCGTAGAATTATAGAATAGTTTGGATTGGAAGGGACCTTAAAGATCACTTAGTTTCAACCCCTCTGACGTGGGCATGGACACTTTCCACTAGACCAGGTTGCTCAAAGTCACATTCAGCCTGGCCTTGAACTCTGCCAGGGATGGGGCATCCATAACTTCTCAGGGCAACCTACCGCAGTACATTGCCTTTCCTGATGGAAAGGTAATGTAAAAATACCTGCAAAAATCAGAAAATAAATAAATAAACCTAAAGACACAATCTTCCTGGGATCACATTATTGCAAGTGTTTTCCTGTCCTCCTCTAGTTTAGTTATTACCAGCTGTTCTTCATCTATAAATTCTCATTCAAACACTTTGCCATGCTGGTGGCAGTATTGTGTATAGAAGATAAGTAGCAAAACATCTTCTGTTCCTTGTGCTTTTTACATGTTTTCCCTGATTTTAGTCATATGATGCACTAAGACAAGCAACTCAGAAAAGCTTTAAGCCCTCAGAGTCTGTTACTTTTTGTAAGGCAGTAAACCTAGATTGATCTCTGAGATAAACTAAAGCAATGGAAACTTCTATGAGAAGTAATGACTCTGATGGAAATAATTGTTCAAATCAGGTGAAGATAAAGAAGGAGACAAACACAAAAAAAAAATTAGAAATATCAGGCTTCAGGGCTTCAGTTCCAGCAAAAGATTATCCCAAATCTCTGTGGGGAAATGAAGAACAGCTGAGGATCAACAGTGTGTGTGCTTGGTGCCACTGCTACATGAGGCCTGAGGTCAGAATCAGATGGGCATAACACAGACCAGAAAGTCTCCTGTTTCAGTGGTTGTTCTGAATCTCTTCCAACCCTTTGTTGAACTCGATAAAATGGTAGAAAGGATGAGCCAATGCTTCCATGATGATACTTCCACTAATTCTCTTAAAAAAGACTCACTTGATATTGGTCTCCAAGGACAGAGATAAACCATCAATTGCAGTATAAAGGACTTAGCAATCTACTTGGCTACTGGACTTCTTGTCACTTGACTGTCAAGTTTCCCAGATGTTCACACAGTGTGTCTGAAACTTTTGCTATCCCAGCTGCCAGACTTTTTTCTCAAATTAAAGAGGGAAAGGAACTGAAGGAATTAGGCATTCTGAACAGAGAAAACACCAGGGCAGAAATATAAACACAGAAAGTGAATGGTGCCTTCACTGACCTGAGAAATATTAAAAAAAAAACAGTATCACATATTTCAACAATTTATTGTAACCAAATGTATTGATGCTACACTTCTGCTCCCAGATTATTCACATAGTACCCTAGATTCATGGCACAGAGGCCAAAGACTGTCTCATGAGATGTAACAGACTGGAAACAGAGGATATATATTAATTTCAAAATTTCTGGGGAAGATGGGAAGAAGGGGAAAAAAAATTCTGATCTTTAGAACTAAGCCTTGTAAGACTTATGTGTTACACAGAGGTCATTTTTTCCATATTAGAGAGATTGATTTAGATATTTGACTACTCAGATTTGAATACTCACTTTTCTTATGGACACAGATTTTTTATAGATCAGGGGTGGACTTAATATCCCTTAAATAAAAACCCTATTAAAAAAGAAAGTGGAAAAGTGGCTGCAAGACTTTCCACTTCAGGTGTTAATATGAGGATAACTGGAGAAAAAGTCTGATAACAGTAAATATGAATCAAGTAATATGAAACAAGATGCAATTTTTGTAGCTAAAATATCCCCCTAATCATAATTTTCATAAATAATCATGCGATGCAATCATTGTTCTTTTGTTTTTGTGCCCATTTAAGATTCTGGTTTCTGTGCTGGAATCCACCACCTGCTAGGATGAATTCCATAAAATAAAAAAAGAGAATTCTAGAAACATGGATAATGTATAGGGATGGAATTGCTCATATGACCTTATTCAGCACATGTGAACATGACACAAGCAGATGTTGTTATGTTCATATTTTTACTATGCAAAAAAGCATATTTTCGTATATCACATCTGATGAAAAGCATAGCTTATTTCCCAATTTCAGAAACTCATTTATGATCTTCCACTATCCAAAACCATAATAAATATGAAAAATTAAACTCCTGTCAGGTGGAGTAATGACATTCTAATGACTATTATAAATTTTGGAATCTACATAACTCTTTTCAATTGTCACAGCACTTTTCCATGTAAAACAACAGTTAACCTCTCTTTTTGTTCACAGATTTTCAATAAACAGCTTTTATTTCAAATCAGTACCAACACCACAGAACTCTCACAACTCTGTGCACTGAACTTATAATAACAGGAATGATTCTAATGTCATTATTTCTCCTTTTTTATATCCCACTTTATATCTTCTCACTTCCCTGACCATCAATAAATTACTGCTGTTTTTTTTTCCTATTTGCCCTGCAAGTCATTGATTTAAAAAATATTAAATCAGATTCAAAAACAAATAAGATGAAAGAATATTCTGTCATACAAAACAGAGGAGAGAATTCAACTCATGCAAACAAAAGCAAGCTTCTTAAAGCTTAATTGCACTGAATTAATCTTGTTTTAGTAGGTGAAGAATCCCACAAAGAGAAAAGATAACAAAGGTTGCCTAACATACTTTTGCAAAACTTGTTTCAACCTGTAGAGCCATATCATATCATTCCATTAATTGGACAGAATTTCTTTGCACAATAGAATACATGAGTTGTTTGTTTTACCGGGAGGCCCTTCTTTCCATTGACTTTTCATGGACCACATCCAAAAGCAAGTCTTTGTGTGCGTAAAGGTACAAGATTCATACCTTCCTTCTTTTATGATTTACCTTCGCACTTCTAAAATACATGATTGACTGAGTCCATTCAGTGGGACCATTTAGGCTTTAATGTCATGAGGTATAATTATCTATCTTTACATATGGACAACCTCAAATGGAAGTCCATGTTAATCTTATCTAATATTAACAGTCTCAGTCTTAGTCATCTAGGCTATTTCAATGCCCGAGAAAATATAAAAAGCTTGCCCAGGGAAGAATTAATTCAAAAGTGAGATCAGTGGCTGAGAAAGGATGAATGATACTCTGAAGGGTCCCCTGGCTACAATGTGATCTTAGGCATCCAGCTTAAACTACACAACTTTAGCTCCTAAGCAGCTGAATCTAGATGAAACGAGTAACAGCCACAGGTCAATTGGAGCAGAGAGGGAAAAATATTACAGCATCTAATTTTAGGCAGCTAACCTGAGGTGGTCATAGTGTCAGTGAAGTTTCCCATGAGCTTAGTTTTCAGAATTAACACTGGAGGCTCAGCTGTGTATGCGGATGTCACTAAATTCAGACAGTAACTTACACAACTATGACATTATGGTTTCTCTTAATAAAGAGGTCTCTCTCCATCACCAAAACCCAGAACACAGGGTTAACACCTTCCAGTACAGGCATCCTTCCAAGATGCAGTGCTTTGCAATATTATCTCCCAAAAGGCTCAACTGAAGACCTATTTGACTTTTAGGGTATGCAAGGATATTTTCAGTTGCAGTATTACAGAGAAAAAAAGGAGTGAATTTAAAAAAAAAGGAATTCCATTCCCAGTTTCAAAATTTTGAATAAATCTACAAAAAGGGACATCATTATCATCATTATCACCATTATCACCACCATAAGCAGTTGTTGAATGATGGAGTAAAAATATTTCCAGAACATGTTATCTTGAGAACTTCTGCCAATATGCTGCAGGAGGAAATTCAGAATGACAAACTGAAGAACTGAAGGTCTGAGAAGGCAGGGAAATATTTCATAGGGGTAACTACATGACTCTCATCTTGTGTTGAAAGAATGAACAGAAGAGAGGAAAGACTGTCCAAGTTCTGCAGCAAAGACACAGAGGCTGTCCTTGCCACTCAAGCTGCATCTCAAGAGGGCTACACTGCTTTGAAAAAGTCATGCAATGTAACAAGATGTGCAATCAGTGTAAAACCACAATTGCAATCTATCTTTCTAGGTTATTTAGGTCCATCAGTAGTTACCCAGTCCTAGGCACCACACTTCAAAAGAGAAGTGGGCCAAGCGAAGAAGCTCTGGATAGAGAACCAAATATAAGCAAAGAAAACAGGTGAGAGAAGGCTGAGGAAAATGGGGTTGCTCCACCTAAAGTAGAAAAAGAAATCCAAAATAAAACCTGAGAGAAGACATGACAAATACGTTCAGTTATAGAAAAAGCTGTAAAAAAGAAGAGAGTTACTTTTTTTTCATGGCTCTGGTTTATAGCTTTGAATAACAGTGAAAAAAAGAAAACCTAGGTAAAATCATGAAGTAACTGTATTTAGGGAGTTCCCATTTTTGGAGTTCTTAACAAGTTGGACAATGTTGACAAAAGATGAGAAAAACAGATGGATGAGACAATCTTTTTCAGTCAGTAAAGTCATTTAGATCCCTTTGGTTTCATAATTTTATAACATCTAATAAGAGGATCTAAACTAGGAGTAGTGGGCATGTTGAGATAAGGTCAGCACAAGATTTTTCCCAGAAAATGCTGGGGAAAGCATTTGGCTGACTGACTGAAACTGCAGCTCCCAAGATTCATTGGTTAGGGGTATTTTTTAGCATTATGATACTGGAATATATCATACACCATGAAAATAATTCATCTTATCTAATCAAAGTCAATCTGCAATTCTTTACCTCTTCACCAGCTATATATAAATAGCCAGTTCTGGAAGTGCTTCAAAAAAACCCGTTGAACATATTGGCCCATATTATGATAAAATCCAGATGCGTACCACCTACTTCTCAACACCTTTACAAAAAAGGGAGGAACCGCATGGACGTACAGCATGCTCCAGCCAGCTCTGAATGCTTGCTGCATCAGGACCCCAGGGCATGCCATGAAGCACTCCTGGGCTTCAGTGAGGACATATGGCCAGCCTGGTGTAATACATCAGATGGGTAGCAGCTTTGGCATTTGGAATGATTTTTCTGAACTCCTACTCTTTTTATCACCTCCAGTGAATCAGTGGCAAAAATTGTGCATGCATTCGTTGAATCTTTCTTATGCTAAAACTCACCTGAGGTACACATAGAGTTACCTATTTTGAGAGATTATTCTTACGTTTTCTTCATTTTACAATTTTTCATATCATTTTCTTTACAAAGTAACACAAGTATTTACTGCAAATATAAAAAAAGGGAAAAAAAATTGTATTACCCACTATTAGCAGAGACAGTTGTAGCATGCATGCTTTTTTGTGGACAAAAAAATTTACATAGAAATATCTGTATACCTTATAGGAAACTTTATATCACAATCATCAAAATGAAAAAGGGTAATAAACTAGTTGTAAATCTAACTTCATTTTCTCTTCTAAAGACAAAAACATTTCAGGGGCAGGACACTCTCTCAGTGAACTTTCTGACTTTACTATTCCTTTCTTGCTTTCATATGTTCCAAATTCTATAAAGAAGAAAACCCACTAATTTATAATTAAAGCAAAAATATTAATGACTCGTCCCATATTTTCAAAGGCAATAACCTTCTAATATTTGGCAAGTTATGGTGAGGCTGCATAAACCAGACTTCCAGTATGGCATAATTCAGATAAACAGATCCATATTAATTCTCAAAACACTTCATAGATGAAGTTTGGTGAAAAGAAAAAAATGATTGACAGATTTGCTGTCTGTATGCTGTGTTTCCTGGAAGGTTACAGTGACTATTTTTTAACTCCCATCATAAGAAATCACTAATATTAGATATCCTTTTTTAAAAGCACATAATTGAATTAGAAATAATTTTAAGCAGTTGCATTCTCTGGTTTTGATAACGATTCAGCCGTTCGATAAATGCAAATTACCAGTTTCTGGGACTGAATGATCAAGAACGAAACTAAGGGGACATTCCTTCTACAGAGGTAATTTTAGTTGTGGAAAGTTAATAGCAGAATTATAGGTTAATTTTCTTTTTATATACAATTTTATTGAGTAAATTGAACCTTATCCCCTTTGTCATAATGGGAAACATCAATAAACTGAGGGAAATTTCATTCCACTTATGCACTGAAGATTGTTGTAAGAGTTCATGTTATTCAGCTTAGATACAGCTTTATAGCATTTGGTAGTTTTGCCTGGTTTGTTAATCTTATGTCAGGCAAAAGAGACCATTTCTCATTAACATTTTATAGACTGTACTTTAAATATGTTAGTCAAAAGTAAGTTAGCAAGCTAAGCTCAGAGGAAGCAGAAGGTGAGTTCCTGGTAGGAACCAAGGTTAACACTTAGGGAGCCTCTAAAGTTAGTACAGTTCAATGACAATTGTCAGAAGTTTCTCACAACCACCAAATTATCTTCTTAGTAGCCCAGACCCCAGAAGTATTGCTTTTCATCGACCTTCCTTCCTCCTCCAACATAAAATCATAGAATAGTTAGGGTTGGAAAGGACCGTAAGATCATCTAGTTCCATCTAGTAGGAACCTAAACCTTAGGACTCAAGTAGGTCTGGTCAAAAAAGATATGCCACCAAAGGAGAAACTGCATTGAGAAACTCAGGCTTGAAGGTTTCTCAAAGGCTTTGAACAGCTGCAGAGTGGTTTTGGCAGTTTCCAGCAGAAGCATTCTGCCCCTGGCACAAAACAGCCATACATCAGCCTTTGCAGTGTATATCCATTTCAGTGGACACCAGACCCACCAAAGCAGCAATGTGTCTCTACAGCAAATTGCATCCTAGAAAGCCAGTGTAATATTTTTTTTTCTTCAACTGTTAGCTCAACAACAAAATCTAAGAAGTCTGTTGTCTTAGTATCATGTTTCATGCTTTTCACACATTCCTGTCAACCAGGTCCTGACTGCCCTGACAACTTCATCTTTCTTCTTCTAGATATCTTTCTCAACACCTCACTCTTTCTGTTGATCCCATCCACTTTAAAGCTACAGAAGGTATTAAACGATATATTAAATAATTGAATTAATGAAAAGTTTTCACATCATTAGTCTTCTTGTTATGTGTTCTCTCTCTTTTTCTAACGTGCTTGAGAAGCATGACACAAACAGGCAGTCAACAGTAAGTGAACATGACTTTTGGAGTGTTACCAACATAATACAAAAAATCCTCCACAAAGGAGGCTCTCCTGTACCTTGGGTTGCTGCTGTAGCAGTAAGGTGAGGAATGAATATTCATTAGTTCACTAACTTTTTCTGCATCAAGAGAAAACACTCCTGCATGTACCAACAGAGCATCACAAATGGCCTCTGCTTTTGTGCATATGCCAATAGGTAATACAGTCATCTGTCTCTGCAGTCACTTCTGCTGTGATCTTTATAGATATAGCTTCACACTTTGGAAATTTTCCTTCTAAAAACTCCAATGAACTTGAAGAAGCTCATCAATAAGTATTGAAGGAATAATATAATTTGGTCCAGCTTCCCAGGTTCTTGCAATTCTGAGTTGGTTTACTCTGCAAATATAAATGAAGTAAAATGGGAGAGATGACTTTACAGCTTTTTGTTACCTGTATTACAATTTTCAGACGCAGCAGGGTTCAGAGAACTGTTGTTCTGCTTGACCTGTCCCAAATTTATCTCATCTGGGCAGATTCCAGTAGTTGGACAAGAGCAACTATGCTGACTAATAAGGAATTAAGCCTATTAAAATTCTTTTTAAATGTCTCTGACTGCCTGAGCCATTTGATTAGACTATTTCCCTGGAAAAGGCATAATACAGTAGAAACAGTTCAAATCAGATTGCTTTTATGAAAGCCCTTTAATGCAGTAATTGGTTGTGCAAATAGTTGAGAAACAGCAGAGAATGTTGAAATAAAGGTTCATGGTGACAACAAAAACCATTTCAAGCTCTTTTGCGTAGAAACCTATAACACCCAGGAAATTCTTTCAAAAGAAAAGGCCAGTGAATTTAATTCTTGACCATGTCCCAAGGAAAGACTTTTGTTATTGATGGCTGACACATTCAGCTGTGACCATCAAAGCAGTGATTCCAGAGCATCATATGCAATGTCAGGTCAATGTTTGTAGGTGCACTTTGAATTTGATACAGATAATGTAGCTAAAACCAAAATAATCTGCTGACAGATCAGATGGCTGGGTTAAAAATTATTTCAATTCTATTCAGTTACTCTGTGGCCAACCCCTTCTTCCCCACCCAGCCAAGGACTCATGCCAAGCACTGGACAGATCGCTGGCAGCCATCTTCAAGACATGGTTGGCTTGAAAAGATATGGGAGGAATTCCAGCCCTGAGAATTCAGCGGCAGGTGGAAGAGCACAATCTGGCATATGAAATGGCAGTCATCTCCACACATTGGCATTTATAATCTATTTTTCTGGCTCACAAAAAGTTGTGTGATCATAAGAACCTAGTGTAACACTCAATTACTCCATACAAACAACTCTATCAATGCATGCACAGCAACATGACTGAAGCTGTTGGCCTGCCTTTGAATTAAATCCTTAGAAGTGGCAAGCTCTTAATTGATTTGTGTTTTGTTCAGTTGGTGTCAGCATTCCTCAACAGAAGAAAAAGGTGTTTCCATTCCATGTCTTAATGAATGGCTGTGGCTCCAAAACCACAGAAAGACACATAGCTAGTAATCAGCAACAGCCCCTGTTCATTGTAATAGATGAATGTGGAGATAGACAGCAGTTATATAATATTTTTGAATGTCTCTATGTGCTGGCAAATTCCTCCCTAAGGTTCTCCCTTTTTAACAGGCAGTAAGGCAATTTAATGATTTCTGACTTTCATGGTTTAGTACTGATTAGAGAAATCAGGTCACTTCCCTTGACCTGATTTCACTTTCATCAATAAAACCCAGTGCATGTTTGACCTTGTAAAAGCTCACTGTTGATTCATGTCCAGTTTGTTGCACTAGGACCCACAGGTCTTTTTTTTTGCAAAGCTGACTTCCAACCACTTGGTCTCCAATCTGTACGGTTGTGTGGAGTTTTTCTGTGTAGAGGAAGGACTTCTATTTGCCTTTGTTGAATTTATCTCCAGATGCATCATTGCCATTTATTTTGTTGCCACAGCACAAGAAAACAACATTGATTTATTTAGTTGCATATTCACCCTATTTAACTCAAACCACTTAAATTCACCTAGAACGTTTTGAGTTACTTACTTAGCAAATTTAGGCTCAGCTGACTCTATAACCAGCACACTAGTGAAGAATGTTGTGGTGATTATAATTCTGGAAAACACTCCCTGAAGTTCTCGCTGCAGTTCAAATGCCAATTTAGAGATACCTGATTTGGGAATCTCTTAAAAAATTCTAATCATCTGGCAACATGAATGTTAATTATCATCTACTAATACACTAGGCAAGGTGCAGCAGTACTGGAGAGATTCCTCCTTCAGCAAATAGTAGATACAGAAATAGTTCAAATGCTTTGGTCACGCAGCAGTCATGATCCCCACAAATCCCCATAATACCATTAAGCTTATTAGATGTCACTGCCAATGTAGAGAGTAGTCTTTGTGTGACCAGTTAAAGAAATCCCTGTTCAGCGAGGTCTTCACCATTCTTAAGGTATAGGAATGGGATATTGCTGGCCTTTATAGTGATTATATACAGGTGGAATAATGCTGGCAGTTCCTGACAGCCTCATAGTTGTCAAGAAAATGTTTCAAGGATTGGGTAACATGGAACAGCTTGGAAAAATTGCTGAGGAATGCCTTGGAATTTGGTTCCCAAGAGCATGCAGAAGTTCCTGTCCACAGGCTCTTGCGTTAAATGACTGAAATAATGAAAGGCAACATTTCATAGAAAGTACCATCAGAACTTTCTTTTCATAACTGGTTACCATGTTGATAGCCTAACTACTGTAGTGTTGAAGACTCTGTAACCAACTTGATATTATAGGAGGGTAATAAGGAAAAACTGACAGAATGCATCTTCATTGACAACAGATATCCCAGAATGCCATCTTCTATTTTGCACCCATGTAAAAAAAACAGCCAGTTCAAACATTTCAGACACTCCAATCCCTTCCTCTCAGTATTCTGAACCTTCTGATGTTTCTCCACTTTCTTGCCAAATAAAATAAGAAATAGCTGTTGGTTTGGTACCTGCAGACAGGAATTTTTGCCAGGGTCCTTTTGCTTCAGACTGTTGGCATTTGATTGACAGTTGACCAACAGACTTGTCTTACAGGGTTTGTTTTTTTGTTTTTCTTGTATAGAATTCAGGATCTTTAAATATATATAATTCTTGTTTCTCATTTCCTATACCATGATGTTAAGCTTCTAATGTTTTGGTATGTTGGTGAATGAAGACAATACTTTCAGTTTTGAAAGGCGACATACATATTTCTTCATCGTCTGTCAGTTCAGTACATATTCAGGCTGACTCAGTGGTTAGGCCCTTTTGTCTGCAATCATAAACATCAGAGATTGATTTAGCAAAGAGATGCCACTGAAATGCTTTGTCTCGACCTTAGCTTCAAAACACTGAAGTTAAAATGCTTAGCAACAAAACATGCTCAGTAATGAAGGCAATGAAGCTTCCTAATTTCCGTTTGTGAAATTGAAGTCTCTGGACAACGAAAAATGGTATAGGCAATAAAGGAGCCTTTAGCAAGATTATTATTTTGGTCTTAAGCACAGCAGGACCACAGTGACAGTGTAATGGCAAATATCTTAGCTATTTTTGTCTGAGACTGCCTCTCTCTCCAAGATAACATGAGCATCCTCATGATTAAGATTCCCACAGTGTTGGCTGACTTAAGGCACACTCCTCAGCATGTCCCCACCAATGCCATGTCAAGTTCTAGATGAAATGTCATCCAGATCCCTCATAAAGGACTTTCCCCAGAAATCTTACCAGCTGTACTGAAGCTAATGACTTTTTATTTCTAGAGCTCATCCATATGCTTCCCATGACCTGTAAACGAGGAATTGTGTGTGTGCAATTAGCAGCAAATGAGCCTAACTCTCTTATCACCAGCAATGTGACCAGCAGCACAGAGACGGGGTCTCCTCTAACTTCACAACTGCTGCTAATACACAAAGAGAGACTGAGAGGACCCAGGTCTGGCACACTCTTTCTACAGACTGTGATACAATATCTTGGGGGTACAGGGCTGCCTTTCCATAAAGCCCACCTGGCGTAGAGGTCAGGGTGTCCTCTCGTGCACAGTGAAGGCTCTTTAAGTCTTTGACTCCTCTTTACTGAGGTTACAGATTAGCTGGGCTTCTCACAGGAACAGCAGTACTTCTGTTTCATGCCTATATCTCTGGAGTAAAAGCCAACAAAAATAAGTATTGTTCTCCAAACCGGAAAACAAAATGTTTTCAGAAGAGCAAAAAAGTTACTTTGGATCAAATACTAGTGACCTTGGGTCTGTAGCAACTAAAAAGTTGGGGTTTGTTTGTTTGGGTTTGTTTTGTTTGTTGGTTTGTTTTTTGCTTTTTGTTTTTTCTTGTAATTTTAGAAGAGTAGGAAAGACTGTTTTCATGTCAGTTTGGAAATAGCTAGAATGTAAAGCCTGATGTTATCTGGACCACTGGCAATTGACCACAATGCTTGCTGTACTTAATGTTTAGCTTAAAAACTTAAGAACTTAAAACCAGATATTAGTGTTTGAAAATTAATGCTAATCTATTACTGAAGGGAAATTGGGTTAACAGTGAACAACTTTCAAATCCTACTAGTATCTCAGTCCTTAAGAAGTCTTTGAAATTAAATGAACTTTAATTGCACTGAATGAACAAAATGCACAGGAATTTGCTGCCACAATAAGAAAAGTAATTTTTAATTTTTAAATAAAAATATCAAGACCTAAAAATAATACAGCAAAGAAATTATGTTATCTCTGATATGAAGAGCAATCCAAGAGAAGACTTTTAGTATCATTTAGAACCATAATTAAGCAAGATAAATGGGACATAAGAGATATCACAATGATTTTTGCTGATATGCACCCTGCTCTGACACAAAATTGTGACGGCAGACTAAAGTACAACTTGCAGGAACTAATTCCTGACTGCTAAAGAATTACCAGATTTACAGCAGCTAAAATTTTACTTCACCTGTTTGCCATGGACTATGACCTTAGCTCTTGTATTACAATCTCTTATCCCTCTCTGCATTAGCGATAATCATCTCCCCTCCCATGTAAAATGGACCCTGTCTTCCCAGAATCATGAAACGGGTCAAGTGATAGGTAGCAGTCAGAGGTCAAAACAAACCCCAATGTTCTTTGCCCTAGGCTGAGTCATATATTTTTTGATTCACCATGAATTATACTCTTAAAAAACCTCATCAATATATAAGAAATAAAAACAAGAAAGTAGTTACAAAAGGACAAACCCAGAGCTCCAAGTAAAAATTCCTTCAGATTATGCAGCCTTCAGTCCCTGAATCATAAACCAGATTCATGGTTTTGGCCCTGGCCCCTATGCAAACAATGTGGAGGCCCCTCATCCAGTGAGGTTCAGCTATTGCCGAAATCTCTAAGGAACAGTCTGTCACTTTCCTGAGACTGAGAGAAGTGGTGAAACTTTCACAAAGGAGCAGCTGACCCACCTTGCTCAAGATGAAGACTGCCCCAGAAGATGAGCATAAGGGATGAGCACACTCCCATTCTGATGAGAAATACCACCAAGAAGTTGGCCAGGTTCTTTGAGTCATATAAATCAGAACCTGACTCTGGCCCTGTTATGGCCATCAAACCTAAATTCTGTCCTATGTCTAAACCAGATATAAATGCTGTCCACTGAGTCTACCATAATCATAAATATTACCAGCATAAAGCAAAACAATCATCATTACTGATTTAGACTGTGGGAACATAAGCTATACTATTTCTTTCTCTTGTATATAAGGTAACAAATAAAAAGGATGGAAAAAAGAGTGAGAAATGTGTTCTGGCTATAAATAGAATTTCTTAATTGCTTAACTTGCTTCAATTAATCCATTGCACAGTTGTCAGTTCTTTGCTATGAAGAATCCTTCTTAACTGCTACCCCAGAATTATGATTTAAACAACGCAGCATTAAGAATTTCTATGTGCAGCAAAACACAACCGATTATAATCAACACTAGTGAATTCTAATTTGACATCAGACATAATTAACTACATGAGAAATTACCTCTATAATAATATTCAACAGGAAGCAATGGCATCTTCAGTAACTCATACTCAGTATTATGTATAGTCACAAAGTTCCTGTTGGTTCAATGATTGAGCACCTGACACAAAGGCTGAAGGTCTAATACCCAAACCACAGAGGCCTAGGGTTTTCTGAGTAGCCCAGGTGCCTGTGGTACTAAATTCTTGCAAGTGAGATTTCTGTCTCCTACTGCTGCAGAGGACTAGATGATTCAGAAGAGGGAGCCGAATCCTAGGGGCAGACTGAAGAGAGCACAAAATAGACGGTTTCATTTTGGACTCCTAAGTCCCTGATACAGGAGAGAAAGATTAAAGTATGCTCTTGAAACTTTGACAGCCTTTCAGCTTAACATCAGGAACTGATTTTTTTTTCATTTTGAAAATTCTGCTCCAATTTCAAGGACATTTTCTATCTTGCTTTACCTCTGACAGAACATTTTAATCTCATGTCTTTCAGCCTGAGGATATGGTCACTCAAAGGTATCTTGTTATAGCAGCTTAATGAATGACAAGTTCTCAGCCTAGCTTGGTAAATTATGAAATTGATTTTGTGGAGAAAATAGTCCCTCCTGTATCCAGAAATTCCTCTTGTTGTAATCTTAGTTACCTTTGTTTTATCAACAGTGGGTCAGAGGTCTCATTTTACTTGAAAAATGTAACATAAAATAGGAACTGTTAAATCAGCTGGCTAAGCTTTGAAAATCTAGATAACCCTAATCAAAACTAAAGATATTTTTGTAGTTTGTGGGTTATCCTGAGCAAAACCAGAAGATGAAAAATTACATTAGACCAGGCAACGAAGAGTGAAGGAGAAGTGATCTAAGTGCCAGTATTGAAATCTGATTATGTCAAGTTTTGCAATTTTAATTGCTTCAAAGAGTTGAGTGTGACAGAGAAAATTAGTCCCATGTGGGAAGTCTGGTGACAATGCAAAGACACAGAGAAAAACTTCTGAATTTCATAAAATATGTTGTCGTTCTTCGCATGCTTCACTTTTGTGTATCACTGGTAATAGTATTTCTTCATATTTGCATTCTGTGGTTTGAAAAACATTATCAGAAACCTGTAGAATGAAATCCTGGCCCCAATGAGATTAATTAGTTTGTTCAGTTTAAGAGAGACAGAGTTCACATTTTACAATAATCTCATTTTCTGTTATCGTGCATTCTTTTTCAAAATTTCCTTTTTTCCGTTCAGAAAGTGCTCTTAGAATTACAAAACAAACATCCAGTGGATATAGAAACCTGACAACGAATAAGCCTCTTTTTCTAAAAGCAATCCAGACCACTAAGTTTTTTCATTAATTAGCATTTCTCAGAAATTTACTGATTAACCTCACAGCTGTTTCCAACACTTCAGTCTGAAACTGCCCAATAACTACAAAAACAAGTTTTCACATATTTAAAAGCTAATAGCTCACAGCTTCTAGCTTTTATACAGGCCAAGATAACCAGAAATAAACTGGACAAAAAATGAGTGAGGAAAGCAAAGAGAAGTTGCATGAGAAACCACTTCAGAAACCACAGATGAGAAAAATAAGAAAAAAAAAATTAAACTGCTCTGAAATTGTGCCGATCACTTCTTGATGAAGAGCTGTTTTTTACTGTCGGTCCTAATCTTTCTACAGTTAAAATACTGTTAGATAGTACCATACGCATATGTGCCTATGATTTCTTCAGTATTGCTACTGCAGATAAAAGATAATGTATGATCCAAAAAGCATTTTGGACTCCAGATAATTCACTGGTAAGTAGACATGCATTTCTGTAAGAGCAAAACACTGGCAGAACATGTAAAAAGAAGATGTGACATCACGTCACTCCTATGAAATGAAATACCTAGATATTAATTTTGCTCACAATATTATTATTTTACACCAGGGCTAAGGAAAAATTGTGTCACCTATCAACTCATTTTCTGATCCAAATGTAAGACCCATTTTCCTGACCTTGCCTTCGTTAATAAATACATAGTAACATGCATATTTAAAATAACAAATTAACAAGACACTTCACTGCACACACATCTCTGGGGAGAAGATGAGAGAACAAACAACATGTGACAGATGTTAATCACATAGCTTAATGCACTATTGGAAATGGGTCAGTGATGGCAATGAGGACTACCCCATAGGAACCATAATAGGATGGAATAAATTACAAAGACTATAATAGAATTGAAATATGAATAATGAATTTGTTTTGCTTCTGTTATATGAGAAAGTTAGTTTTGAGCATGTTATCTGTTAGAAGGCAGTCTCTCTTATCTAGCCAACTAACATCAGAATCAATATTTAGTTTAGCAGATGGAAATTAGCTAGACATACACGGAGTTGTGGCTAACATCAATCAGATACAGAACGTGAATAAGAGCTTAATTGATCTTATGAACTGCATTTTTCATACAAATGTCCTATATACAGTCTCTTTCATAAGAACGTAGAATAAAAGCAGGCAGTATCTTTTCACAGAATAAGAAAGACTAACAAATATATATTGAAGTTTTTAATGATGATTTAGATTTAATTTGCTTCTCACCTCTGTACAGTATCTGTCCTAACTGCAGCATTATGAAATGAATATGAACTTGCAAGAACTCAGAACTCACCCTAATGATGGTTTGGTTTTGGGGGTTATTTTCTAATGAAGTAAGAGGAGTGATCTGATTAGCAAATCATTGAATCAGGATTCCAGAGACAGGAATTCGTTCTTGCACACTACAAAAGGCCTCATAAGAACACTAAAATCCTTTGCTAAGGTATTAACAACAGTGGATGATGGGGGGGACTAGAGGATGTTGTTTTTTACGTCAAGTAATTTTGGTCCAAGTACAATACTAGGCAGCATATTTTATGCTTACAAGTTATGCTTCATCGTTGTAGCTACATTGTTTGAGATAGCTATGAGTTTTGCTCCTTCAATTCACTAGAATTTCCATTTCAGTTAGCAATCTTGATTCAGGACCACTTCTTGTGTGGCTTTTTTACAGTGAAGATAAAGTTCAAGCTGCCTGTAAGAGTGTGAATAATACATTTTTCTTTCTTTTTTTCTATTTCCATTGACTCTTAAAAAAGTTAACTGAGCAAGATTTGCTTCTATATTGTTTCTATATATTAAACTAATGCCTAGAATAACATGCCTATGATTTTGACTGGGGCCTCAGATGACTGTAACAGAAATAAGAAACAACAATCATAAGTCCTCTGGAAGAGCCCTTCTTTTTGTGATCTGTCCTAAATGGAAAGGATTGTACAATTTTGAATGATATTTTATCCTATATTTCTGTAGAAATAGGGGAAAAAAAGATCATAATATTGACAGAAACATCATCCTTCTAAACTAATTTTAGTATTTTGGTCTGGCTGTAATTTCTCACATCATTGTATACAGCTCTAACATCACAAGATAGAGGTAAGTAAATTAATGCAAAATTTGAACCCCCAGAAAATCAGAATAGTTCCAAACTTCTTTAAACAAATAGAAAAAAAAAAAGAAAAAAGAAAAAAAGAAAATAAACCAAATAACCCCTTAGGTCTAAGTGCATGCCAGTGAAGAACAGAAATCCAAACATCTCAAAAAAAATATATAAGACAAATGGATAACTAGGAAACTAGGACTGCATTTTAGGAATTCTTTTATTTGGATAATCAGTCACCTGGAGACTTAGAAACCAAATGATTCTTTCATCATATAGTGTCACTTTAATTTGTATGTATGCAGTCCTCTGTGACTGAAGCACAAGAGAAAGAATGTGGATAGCACAGCTTATTCTACTACTAACTCTTCTTTCAGTGAAAACAGCAAAAAAACTTGAAAGGATCAATGCATCATAGACTAATTTAAGGCCAAGAAACCTACAGAGATCATCTGGTCCAACATTCTTCCCAAAATGCAGTGCTCCTGCAAAGGCTGCCACGAGGAGGGGGAAAGGAGCTGTGCCACAAAGGCACTTGCTGTGCTAGCAGTGCTCCTTCAGGACTGTGGCCTGTCAAAAAAGCCATAAATCGTTTGTTACGTGTTTCTTAAGTCCTAAGATAAAGCATTTAAAGATGTCTTGGACATTCAGGATTTTCTGATTCATGGTTTGACTAAATGCATTATAGCAGATATGAAGAAGAAGAAAAGTTATTTTGAAACTGAGTCCCTGAGCTCTCCTGTCATGACATGGTTAAGTATTCCCTACATAACTGTTTACATCATTTAAATCTCTGGTGTCTTTTATTTTCTAGCAGAGTTTTGGAGTGTATTGAAACTACTCTTATTAGTCTCAGTGACTCTTGAGAAAAATATCAAAACAAAACATGTTGGAATTTAGGAGGGGTTATAAATACACAGTGGGATGAAATAGGGACTATCTTAGCTTTAGCTATCAATCATATACCAGAAGTTATTTACTAGTGGGTTTGAAATATGCTTCTTCACCATATTTTTAGTCCAGGACTGAGATGAAGAAGGTGCCAGAGCATAGGAACAGGTCAGGTTAATTACTTGTAGTAGTTTATGAGGTTCATAAAGGGTGAGAATGCATCCACTAGCAATAAGCCTGAACCCCTCAGTTACTAGCAGGCCAAATTCTGGAGGGTACATATGAAATTTAAAATAAATTTTGTATACAAGCATATCACTGGTACTGTGGACTTCAAAGAGGATTTTTAACTTGGCATGTTTTATATGCCAAGTCTATCATCTGCCAAGTATCAGAATGCATGCAAGCTGTCAAGTACCAGTCTTAGCAGTGTTGTGTGTTATTAAATTACTGCAGTCCAAAACTTAGAATATTAGTTGTCTCTCTTGAGGTTATCTCAAAAGGTGCTTATAATGTTTGGGCTGGCACTCACTTATTCTGTTTGTATTCACACACCTATGTGAATACTAGACAGAACAAAACTCACATGCAAACCTGGTTGAATAAAAACCCCTGTAAAGCTTGTCACTGGCTCCAACAATTTGCTTTAGGTTGTGAGAGGCTGAACCATGTCTGTTTTGCAATAAAGCACATTTTCATTACTTGACCAGGGTAATCCCATAAATCACTTTCTTTAAAAAGGCATCTGAAAGAAAGGCCCTGTGGGAGACTAATTGTGATTATAAAGACACTAGCTGAGCAATTTGTAAGATGGAGATGTAACAGTGAAACATTCCAAGAGATGATAATAGACCCAATCACTACCTAAATTAAGTGCAAAAAAGAATCACCCAAGAAGAAATAACTTCTATTGCTATCTTACTCAATCCTAACCAAGCAATTTAAGATGAAGACAATCAATATTTTCACTGATTCAAATCCTTCAATCAATAAAAGTAGTATCTTCTGTCTTTTTTTCCTCTGGTATTTTTATGAATGGTGTTCGTAGAGCTCTGCAGTAAGTGATTTTCTGTCAACTCCAGAAACAATGCTCAAAAAAGCAGTATTAGAAGCTGGAGAGAGAAACATGACTGAAACTTCAACATGGAAATAAGCTAGAAAGCAAACTCAAAACAATATGTCTAAGGTGATTTATTCATAGGTCTTGACTACCTTTTCAGGACCAGAAATCACTGTGAGAGGGAATTAATAAAACAGGGGTCAAACTGAGTGGAGAATCATGAGCTTGATTATAAAAACGTAGTGATTTTGTTTGAGCACATTCAAATCTATTCTGTTCTCAAAACAGCAAAATTTGTGGAAATAGTGAAAATATGGTTTTATCAAACTTGCCAATTCATACGAACCAATAAGAAAAACAGTGTCCCATTTTACGTATTAAGGCAACATTTCTACCATATCTTATTCATTTCCCTTTTGCCTCAAAATATCTCTTAAATTTACCTGCTACCTAATAATGTATCCCCTGTGAGCTAACCTTGTTATGTGTTATGAACAATTCTCCTGTCATTCTCTTATCATATAATCCTCTTTCTTATTACATATGAAAATATTTGTTATTAAGAATTGTTTTCCAATTCTTCCTTAAAAAAAAAAAAAAAAAAAGAAAAAAAGATCAAGAGAATTGTGTGCAGCTCAAGTAGATAAAACTTCTCTAGCTTTAAATATACTAGCTCTATTTCTATATACTAGCTCTATTTCTGAAAATGTAAATACTTCGTAGAAAGGAATTATCAGCGCGGCCTGCATATTAATGGTTATCCAGAGTTTTCAAAGGGAGGAGCCATTAAATAAAAAATAAAATACTTTATAAATGTTTTCAAATTAAAACAAAAAGAAGTTATCAAAATACATGGCTGGAGTGCCATGACGTCAAAGCAATGCAAACTTTCCTAGAGAGCCTGCAGATGAGGTACTAGTTCAGCTTTATGAAAGTTGCTGAGTTAGCCATCTAACCTGTCATAAGACCGTCTGCATAGCCAGTAGGCTTTCACCTTTCTTCTTGGTACCTCTGTAGCTTAGCACCTCTGGTAACCTAAGCCAACAGGATTTTAGAAAAAAAAATATGAGCATGGGACTGTTCCACCATTCTATCTATTTTTCTGACATTAAGGAAACAATAGATCACCTGTATTCTGAGGTTGTCTAGTTTCCACTGCCAGAAAACGGAGTTTCCACAAGTGTTCTTCGCTAATCAAAACACTGTGGAAACACAGAGGAGTTTTCAGGAAAAATAAGCAACTGGATCCCATCAGACTTATGACTGTACCAAACCCATCAGACTCTCTTGAGTTTGTTTTCTCTAAAGAGACTGAGTATTTTGTTCTTTCCTCTACTGTATACTCTGAGGACAGAAGCTCTCCTACAACATCCAAAGTATTTCACAATATATCACTTTATAGCTGTAACGGCCCATTAGGAGTCCAAATTCTCCTAACCTTACATATATGACAACACCTAGTGGCTTCTGTGGGACTGCTGAAGTAAGCAATTTAAACATGTTCTTGGGCAGCAGCATACTTTAACTCTATGTAAGATTACTTCCTGAGTAATATTTTCCATACCTATAGGTACTCTTTACCTACTCATTGTGTGTTAATTCATGCAAAGCCCTTGAGATTCCGGTCTCTCGGCCAAATTCTGCAGAAGAAATTAAAGGCTACCAGCAAGAGTTGCAAAGACACACAGCATACCCATAGGAGAAGCTCTTCAAAAGAAGATCTAAATGTTTTATGACCTTTCTTCCATCCAGCTCCTCATATGTCCTCTCCAGGAAGATAACAGTAATTCTATGTCCTGAAACTGAACATTGGTGAAATGTCTGGAAGTCTCAAGAAATACTGAAGAAAGCAGACCCTGCCAAAGTATGGTGTGGTACCAACTGGGGAGCAGGGACTTACCTGTGCTACTCTGAAATTTCACTCAAATCCCAGCCTCCACAGTAGTCCTTATTCATTTTCTATATCTGAGCCTAACCTATGCTCAGCTGGAAAGTAACATCATTTTACTGTTCTCTACAAGGTACTGGATCCAGACCTGAGCTCTTTGGACTACAGAATGTTACTAGAGAAATATACAGATGGCTTAAGAAAGAAAATAATGCATAATTTGGCTTTACATATTTAATAAAGTCAATAAGGCAAAATGATACAGCACCAGTTTAAACGACTGTTTGGCCAACTCTGCTGCTGACCTTTTATCATTTATTCTGTGGGGAAGCTTTACTGACAACCTCCATGGAGAAACTGAATGACAGAGATAAGAACTACATAACTGAAAGGCAAATTTCTAGACTTCAGCCCCAATTTGTTTTATTTAAATATAGTTATTGCGTAACTGCTTGCAAGTATCTTTTGAGTTCTCACAGCTCCAAGATTTATATCACTTTAGTTAGCTAGTGTTCCCAAGACACATAATGCTCGTAAAAACTGATAACAATAAGAATAAAAAATAGTTCTGGGGGAAAAAGTTGATGATTTGCAGACACTATCTGACACTAAGTTATGTGGTTTAGTTGATACACTGGAGGGAAGGGATGTCACCCAGAAGGACCTTGACACCCTTGTGAGGTGGGACAATGCCAGCCTCAGGAAGTTCAACCAAGTCAAGTGCAAGGTCCTACACCTGGGTCAGGGAAATCCCAGGCACAGGTACAGGTTGGGCAGAGAAGAGATTCAGAGCAGCCCTGCGAAGAAGGACTTGGGGGTGTTAGTCGATGAGAAACTCAACATGGGCCAGCTTCAGTGTGTGCTCACAGCACAGAAACCAGCCATATCCTGGGCTGCATCAAAAGGAGCATGACCAGCAGGTCAAAGGAGGTGATCCTGTCCCTCTACTCTGCTCTCGTGAGACCCTACTTGGAGTACTGTGTGCAGTTCTGATATGCTCAACATAAAAAAGACATGGAACTGTTGGAACAAGTCCAGAGGAAGGCCACAAGGATGATCAGGGGACTGGAGCACCTTCTGTATGAAGACAGGCTGAGAAAGTTGGGGCTGTTGAGCCTGGAGAAGAGAAGGCTGCGTGGAGACCTCATAGCAGCCTTCCAGTGTCTGAAAAGGGCCTAGAAGGATGACTGAGAGGGACTCTTCATTAGGGACTGTAGTGATAGGACAAGGGGTAACAGGTTAAAACTTACACAGGGAAGTTTAGGTTAGATATAAGGAAGAAGTTCTTTACTGTGAGTGTGGTGAGGCACTGGAATGGGTTGCCCAGGGAAGTTGTGAATGCTCCATCCCTGACAATGTTCAAGGCCAGGTTGGATGAAGTCTTGGGTGACATGGTTTAGTGTGCAGTGACCCTGCCCATGGCAGGGGGGGTGGAACTAGGTGATCCTAACGTCCTTTCCTACCCTAACTATTCTATGATTCTATTAATTAATATCATTCTGTTGATATACTAGCAGTCAATAAATGTGCAAATATGGCACAGTCAGGAAATTGCAGGTTTGTTTTTATAGCAATGATAACCTCCATGAGGGGAGCCAAAGCTCTTCTCTCACACAACTCACAAGTGAGCTCCATTACATGAATCCTAAGTGGAAAGAAGTATAGTTTAGTGATGTTTAACAAAGTGTCCTTCGCCTCTTTTTCAGATATAAGACACCTGCTGCCTTTCATCTCCTCTTCCTGCTGGTAAGAAATGTGCTGGGTGCTTTTTGGTTCATCCAGAAGTACTGACTCTTTCTTTGGATGTTAGAGACGGACATCTGTGCACCTTGGACTCTCTTGGAAGAGGCTGATGTCTAATGCTTTTTGAGTAAGTCCTTCTGTGAACTTGTGCTTGAATGCCAAACAAACTGTTCTGATGATAATACTGCAAATAAAAAACTTGGCACCATCAATGGCAATGTCTGTTTAGTATGGCCTTTTGAAGACAAGAGGGTTTCTCCATGTTGGGCTATTGATCAAGTTCTGTAACCATTATGTGCAAAGTAAAACCATTAAACCTGTTATTTTAGAGTAGTGCTAGAAGATTCCAGCTTTCACCTATGTCCATATATGATGTAATTTATTAAGGTGGAAGCCATCAAGGGTGAAAGGGGTGTAATTAATTTTAGAAAAAGTCTAATAAAGTTACAACCACATGTTTAGCCAAGCTCAGATGGCCTAATGATAATAAAATAAAATAAAAATGCTCTGTGACTGAAATCTCTGCTATAATTTTAAGAACACTAAAGTGGGGAAATCTGAGATGTATCTCCCACAGCTGCAGGAACTCAGTTATATTATACATGTGATTACAATGTGCCTTGGATAGGGGAGCACAACTCCCACTGAAGCCAACTGCACTACATTTTCCATTTCTGACTCTGATAGGTCAAGATTTTTGACTGATATAAATCAACCAATTCTATTAAAATCAGTAAAAAGCTGCAGTGATTTATACCAGCTGAATATTTGGTCTGATCTCTTTCCTGTCTTGCAGTAATTGCATGGACCACTTGTAATGGCTCTTGGAAACCAATTTCCTTTGTGCCTTTAGTTCTGAGGCACATTTCAATAATGGGGTCACACCGTTCCTCTGCCCATGCAGGTAATGGGGCAACATGTCTTCTTGAAAGGGAAGTAGATATTATTTGCAGCCCAGGTCTCTTTGCTCAGACCCAACAGAAGGCCCTGTTCACCTGTAGCATTGGTAAAGACTATGCAAAGGCTCTTTAGTTCTAAAGAAACAAGACTAGCAATCACTTCTCATCTACAATGCAGATCTGGTAGTTCTTATGGTGTTAAAATTTAAAAGATAGAAGTTCCTCATCAAACAGCAAAGACACCAGAAGACTAAAGACATAAACAGATGATATACCACACACTGTACAACTTGGCTTTCCAGTATTGAGACAAAGAAATGGCTGTAAGAAAAATGAAGACATCTTTGCCTTTAACAGTTTGCAGTTCCATAAATACAGTGCAGAACCATTTGTGATGCACAAGCTGTTTTGGGTAATGAATCATTAACTGACAATATAAACACAGCATTTTTATAAGAATGCTGGAAATGTTTTTGTTCTTGTTCAATGTCCTTTGGGAACTTCTTGTACTCAACTTAAGATTGCATCTCAGAAGGATTTCCCCCTCCCCCCCTTAAAAAAAGAAAATAATAATAGAAAAAAACAGTAATTTATTTTGAAAACTACAAACAAGTTTATAGTGTTAGTGTAGCTACCAGAAAGGAGAATGTTGTCCCTTTTCCTTCTTTCCCATTTCTTTTGCATAAAGAGCCAACAACATTATAAAAAATGCAACTGTAATTAATTATATATGTCTCAGAATAAGTATTTACCATTTACAATGTTTGACAGGATATATTGATCTATCATATGGGGATGAGGTGATGTTGAGAGCACTGAACTGTAAATGCAAAAGCCCAAAGACTACTATTGTGGCACTGATTACACTTTCAAGGCAGTCATTTCTTGTTACTTGAATCAGTTTTACATGGAAGAGACAAATATGTTAATCACAAGTCACCACTGTGAAGCCTATTACAACAAAAGTAACTTCACATGTGTAACAAAATTAACTGCAAGAAAAAATATTCACAGTGCAACCAAGATCTGCACCATTAAAAGCACGACAAGGCTCTATAGAGGCACCTTTTATCGTGTTCTTTTTCCCCCCAGCAGTCCTCAATGTTTCTTTACCTGCATATGAAGAAAGGCAGGTGTTTGCATATGTGTTGTGATACCTTAAAGCATTATCACTAGCTATCTATGTTCTTGACACAACCTGCTCCTCTTGCCAAAAATAAAAAAAAAAAAAAAAAAAACAAGCTTCTGGGCTATGACATGGAAGATTATACATGGAAATAAAGAAAACCAGAATGAAAATTAAGGAAGTGCAGCAATCTTCCTTGGAACTCGTCACATAGTTAATACCTTTTATCTTTTCACAGGAGGTTATTTGAAGGGAGGGGCTAGAAGAAGAGAGAGGGGAAAGGAAAGGAAGGATCAGTTTGGTTTTGTGTACCTTGCCTAATCTATCTTTGTCTTTCAGCTTGCAGAGAAACATGCTTTACAGCTGCATGGCTGTATCCAGCTCAAAGTCCCAGTTAAGACCTAGAGAAAAGCCTTAACCATTTCAGTAGGTCTGCAGTCTCCCTTGTCCAGTGAGGACCAACCCTAACCTTGCTTTCTCTTTCCTAGGCCAGGAAGAGTCAATCAATTTTGCTGCTGAACTGAAGTTGTTGGAAAGACAATTAAATTTGCAAGAGCATTTTAAGTGTGCAAAGACAGGGCTCTAAATACATGTTCAGATCATTTTGCAGATCTACAAAACTTCACCATGAGATAGAACTGCATCCTTTTTTTCACACTAGCCACAGATGATAATCAAAAGTCAGAATGACTCAAATGTGACTGAACTGTCAAAATTTTCCAGTACAAGGGAAACAGAGAAGAACGCAGCAGGCTGTGGAGAGAACCAGGGGACAGGCAATGCAGAGCGTTTGCTTCAGTGATGCATTAGGGCTAGTGGGGAAGCTTGCACCAGTGAAGGGGCTGCAACAAGAGCATGGTGGTCATCCTGAATATTTACTCAAAATTATCCAGTGCCTCTGAATTTAAATTTCAGAGGCACTGGAGATGTAAAAAACATTTTGGTTATCTTTGCCAAGCAAAAATCTGTTTTGAAATGCCATAGTTTCTGACAATGAATATTCTGGGGTTTAAGCTATACTGAGCAATACCCAAACCATGTTATAAAGAGAAGAACAAGATACAGAAATTTCTACCAGAAAGCCCTGCCAAGAAATAAGGCATAATGAGACTGTGGGTTATCAGTTTCTCTGTTTAATTTTTTCATGTCTCTGGACTAAATCTTTACAGGTAAACATATTGCATCATATTTAATGGAAGATGATTTCTTTTGCCAAAAAACATCACAACGAATACTCTCCTTTTCTGGAAAAATTACACTTTTTAATAAAAAAGTAGACTTTTTAAGAAAATTATTATTTTTCTTAAATCCCCAAAACAGTTAAGATAATTCAGATAGTTCAAAATTAATATTCTTAATGATTTCAAGGCAGGGGTAACTCCATTGAAATTGAGAAGTACTATATGTATGTTTAAAATATTTAATACTTACTAATATCCAAGTACAAATGGAGGATCAAGGCTTCATATTTTTTTAATATGAAATAAAATTTAGATTCTGTAAAATGTACCTCTTTTTGTACAGAAAAACATGTATCTTAAAACAGATAGGCCTAATCAGATAGAGTAATTTAAACGTATCTGTCAAAATTTCTTGTTGCATGTTATATGTCTGCCAAAGTGTGAATAATATACATATCACCCTAGTTGAATAAACACTGCTATTTTTTAAACAAAGAGCATGCTACTTTACAGTTTTCAACATTCTGAGATCTCAAACATAACGTCTTTTAGGCTTTTTTAATTTAGTTCATCTTTTCTTTTCTTCTTTTACAAATATTTGCATGTTGTGGGTAAATATTTATGTAATTAGCTGTATTATTATCATCTGTCTTTCCACCAAAGCCCAGAATCTATAAGCTTACTTTGTTGCTTCAAATTTGCATAGTTGCTTAGGTTATGAAGAGATTGTATCCAAACTAGTATCTGAAACTATATTAATTTTAATATCACAGTGAAGGAAAACCAGACACTAATGTGTGATATTTCTAGGTTTTGGAAATAGTTGAGTACATGGTGTCTGGTGAGCACAGCAGAACTGACATTTTTTTTCCCACGTAAGAACTAGTCATTGAAGCACTCTAAAAGAGCAGGTATTGCCTTCCCTGTTTCTTCTGCTGTAGATACATCATGTGTTTGTCTTCTCCTTTAGTGATATTTGATTCATCAGCAGATAGAAAAATGCTACCAGCTGATGTTTGTTCAGTTTTAATGCGGTAAACTTGCAAATGGGAATAAAACGGGAAATTCACATCTTTAATACATCATTGAAAGAGAGGCAAAAGATACGGAAGTCACAGTCATGTATCGTATCTGCTAAATCATATTTAGCCTGAACTACTGCTGTTGCATTCTCTCTCATACCCTCCTTCTCAAATACCATGGATTCTTTTCTGTGATGTTTCTGATAGAGAAAACAGTAGCGTTGCACAGAAGTTTAAAAGCAGTCTATAGAGAAAACGCATAACCTGAAAAGCATTAATTTGCTGCTTCAGTGCCAAATTTAATTTGTATCCATGTGAAACATGTAAACAGTACTATCTGCTCCTCTGAGTAAACAGCATACAGCAGTGTTAATGGCAGATCAGCACAAGGAACAAATACAAGAAGCTGCTTTAATGATAACAAAGTTGAAAATTGTGCCCTTTGCATTCATTATCAATATGGCAGGAACCAAATAGCTAATGCCTATAATTTTAGAGAGGCTGTCAGTCTTCAGAGTTAACAATATCAGAAAATTATTAAAAGGCAGTTCACAGTTCACAAAGATGCACTGGCAGTATTTTTATTTTGCTGGAAGACTGGTTGTTTTGAAGGGAGGTTATTGGTTGTAGTTTGGGAGTTTTTGTTGTTTTGTGTTATTGTTTTAGGTTCTTTATTCTAAAGAGAGACTGAATTTTCCATTAAAAATGGAATAATAGTAATAAGTTACCTGAAAAGAATTAGCAGCTGTATCACTCCTATACAGAAAACAAGTACAGAAGGACCTTCATTGTTTCTTCTTGTGTAAAACAAACAAAAAAAAAAACCAGAAAAGTGAAGTTTTGAAAGATGTTTCAATAAGAATTTACTTAAGAGAGTTTACTTTCCATCTCTGTTTAAGGACAATTCAACACACACTCCAAAGAGCAATCTGATACATTGAACCTCTGCAGGGAACAAGGGCTATTTCCCTGGGCTTTGTTTGTTAGGACACACCACTGCTGTGGAGCCATGCCATCAAAAAGTCTCATCTGACTTACCTTTCACAGGTATTTTCCTTGAGATTGTTAAAGAAGGTATTACTTACTTCCCTTCAAATCCACCACAAACCAGGAAAGAGTTAATTGAATGCTTAACTTCCCTGTAAAAAAAAAAAAAAATTATTTGGGGTTAGTTAGAGTTGAGAAACATAGTTCCAGTAGATTGGATTCCAAAAATAGGAGGTAGTTGCAGCTGGCCTGCTTCTTCCTCTCAGTTTGTCCCTGAACCAGAAAACCTGGAGCTAGTGACAGTAATATGGCATTCAACCTTTTTGAACAGGGACTGAGCACAGCACTATGCTGTGCCAAGGACTCACCAGAAAATTGCCTTCAAAACACAGAGTGTACAATATGCAAGCTCAGTCACCAGGACCTACCAGCTCAGAAGCACCTGCAATCTTGCCAGTGTTTGAGCAGACTAGTAGTGTTGTGCAAAATTAATTTTATGGAAACTCAGGAGCTTCCCTAAATCTGGCGAGACTGTGAAGAATGAGTCCTCTCCCTCTTGACTTTTGAAGAAAGCCTGGGCTAAGAAAGTGCTCCCCTGCTGCCATGTCATGAGAAAACTTCTAGGCCTTGATCTGTAGAACTGCCTAAAAGTTACAATTTTTTCTCAGAGTACCTCATTGATAGAAAGCACTCTTCATGCACCAAGCAAGCAGACTAGCAACTCATTAAAAAAGACATTATTTTCCTCCTTGTATGAAAACTGGAAGAGCTGAGAAGAGAGATTGTTAAAGACTCTGTTGCTCGGTCAGCTGACAGTAAATAGAATTTCTGCCCTGAAATCAGCATTAAACACTTACAGGAACATAGCAATAAAAAACAATGACAGAGACATTTGAATTATTTTACAACAGTAAAAATAATTGCGGAAAGTTCCATATCGGTTAACATTTGGCAACATTAAATTAATGTTATTGTTTTAATTAGTTTCCTTTTCAGCTCATGAGTTGACTTCAGAAAGCTGTTAACTCTATTTTGATAGATCAAAACTCTTGCTTTCTGCTAAAGCAGCATAACATTAAAAAAAAAAATCTTTCTCCTTTCTCTTCTTAAAAAAGATGGTTTTGTTCATCCAGCTATAAACCAGCGAATTAGTTTAAAAATAACCTAGGAAACTATGTCTTTCTGAATTGTGATTTTGCCAACACAAAGAAATAGCTCATATATTTATCTATCATTACAGCCTGGTTATGGGAACTAGAAAAAGGAATGCAATGATAGGAACATTAACCTTTAACAGTGGTTGAGCTATAACCCATTCTTGTTCCAAGACTCTAGTTGCACAATGGGTCTTTTTATGATAGTTTAAAATGTCTTTTCTGATAGCAGTGTTTATGGAATTAGCTTGAGATGACATCTTCTTTTCTGTTTCTCAGGGCCCTAGTAAGGCAGGAGAAAGAATGCCTCTGCATGGCGAAAACTAGACAGGAGCAATCTCTGTGACTATCAGGGAAATGAGTCGACCAGATATTTTGTCAAGATTTCCACTGAACAAGTCAGCATTCCCTGCCTTCTCCTTTCTCAACTGAAACACTCCTTTCGAGAGCACTTGGATATGCACTGTCAGATTCCTTGGGACACACAGAAGTTTAGGTGTTTCTCTTCCAGTTTCCCACCACACTGTCCCCATTTGGTTCCTCATGGGCCTTGTCCTTCACACTTTAGGCAGGCATCTCACTTCCTTTTCATACTTTACTAAGAACTGATAGCAATCTCTGATTAGCTATTTTCATACTACAGACATACTGTCTACACACTACATACATGTTGCCACACATGTCAACATGAAGAACTCTGTAAAATTTAACTTTTGGAAGCGCACAGGAGAGCTTACATTAAGAGATACACAAACAGAACATTTTACTTTCTTTGATGCCCGAAAGAGGGTATAAGCTACTCGACTGTTTCAGTTTACTTTTGGATAGTATTGAAGTGCTCAGTACTTGGAACAGTGTTCAAAACCATTTGAACGCTAAAAGGGCACTTTAGGAAAATTTAAACTCTAAATAATTCAGAAAATTTTTCTGATAAAGCAGTTAACTGTGGTTGAATTTGAAAAACTCTTTTGATCATTTTTAACCAGGCATTATGGGGGACAGGGACTGTGTTCACAGGTATAGCTAAGGTTTGGGAAAGTGACTTTAAAAAAGGTAATAAATTAAGAAGATATGTCTGTTTTGAGGTCTTCTTCTTCAGTCCATTTTTATGCGTAAAAATATATGAGAATCAGGCTGTGAGTCACTAAAGATTTTTCTTCCACTCCAAGACTATTGGGCAGTAATAAAACTTTTCCATAAATTGCAACACTCATAGTACCAGTATGTCATTTGCAAAAAACCGAGTTGCAACCATGTCAGGAGAAAAAAACCCTACTTATTGCAATGTGAAGTATGTTAGATGAGGCTAAACAAAAGATATTGTAGCAGTTATGCCAATTAAAATAATTCTTTGCATGTATGACCATTTACATTAACAAAAAAAAAAGCAAACAAATTTGAATGCATATAAAGATTTTATGTTTATAAAAGTCTCATGAATCTCAGTATGAATCCACATTTGAGGTTAATTGCAAAGATTACCTTTTCCCTTTTTTAACTCTTCTCAGTCATAGGATTTAGCTGGGAAACCTGACTTGTGTTCAAAGTTGGATAGGATTCGGGTATCTCGCATTTGAGTCATCAAAATTCATTGCTGGTTTTCACATGAGTCTTGCAGCATTGCCTGCAAAAAATCAGGTTTTTTTATTTTTAGTTTTATCTGGATAGCACAGACAGACCTTCTTTACCATGTTACCCTTGCAAAGGAGAGAAGATGTGACACCTACATTTATGTTTTGGTTAAGAGCAGTGGTGCAGTTTTGAATTAAATCCCCCATTCCCTTTTCCTTGGAATTCGTTTGGAGCATAGTGATTTTACTACACATGGACTAAATTTCTTCCTGGAAATTGAACTTTGTTCCAGATGTGCACCAAACGTACTCCAGCTCCTACCAGGGACGCAAGGCCTGGAGGAGAATGGCACTGTGGACATCTTCAAATCACATGGAACCTGGGACTTTCATTAAAGGAGACTAAACTAAATCCAGTCCAAAACAATCCCTCCCTCAAAGCACACCTCGTGCTGGTAGTGCAGCATCAGCCCCATCTGCTTTGATTTGCTCTCTGCTTATATCGCACCTAACAGCTTTCCAGTGTCCTCAGGCAGACAGGACAATCTGACAGATACTAGGACTCAGATAGAGCTACCACAAGAGCTAAAACAATATGCACTGAGAGGCACATTCTCAGTCTTCTGCACAGAGAGTAAGGTAATAATGTTCCGACCTCCTTGTAACTTATTTTCCCAATATTAAGTAGAAATAACTATTTTGCATTTTAAAGATTTGTTACAAAGTTGATCTTTGTCCTTGGTGCAATTCCTCGTTATTTTCACCACATCTGACCTTAGCTCAGTTACATGCCTTTCCTTGAAGCATTTAGTTTTGTATTAGAGAGAAAAACACATTTGCTCAGTACAAATTATGAAAGAGCATTTGTATGTTGTGCCGTGTCCTCCACCTTTTTGAGACCACCTAAAGACCTCTTCTCTAGCCCATCAGCTCTTGCTCGTCTATTCCGATGGTTTTGCACAACAAGAGGGGCATCACAGACTGACTGATTTGGCAAATGAAAGACCGACTGACTTGCCCACTCAGAAAGCTGAGCTGCTGCCTGTATAAAATTTCAAGATCTTATTTCTTACAGACACTTTATACAACACAGCACCAACATGCTGAAGACGTCACATCCCAGGATCAAGTCTCTAACAGAAATTGCCTTAATCATTGAGTTCTATAGACACATACTACTGATAATTGTAGACTCCTGATCTAGTTGAAAGAACAGTGTTATTTTAAGAAACAAAATATGTTTTCCGTATATAATGCAGCACCTAATATTCTAGGACTAACTTACCATACTCAAGGTTCCTAATTGTGAGCAGGGATAGATGTTTGCAACTCATTTATTTTGTGACTTTTGTACTTAATAAGCTACCCAAGAAATGTCAAAATGCAACACAAATTCCCTTTAAATATCACCTTGCTTTCACTTGTAATATCTCAAATAATTTTCATCTAGAAGCATAAATTATAAAATCATGCTCTACTTATACACACCCCAGGGTCTCTGGTCCTTTGCTTTGATTCAGCAGGCATGGCTTGGAATTTCTCATAGAAAGTCAGCCTTTGAAATAAATCACATCTCAAATATTTCTTGATTATTTGGCATTAAGGGCCATCTCTTTTTGAACTGCATTAAATTTTACCAGGGAACATCTGACTACCTACTCATATTTTACCTAATATTTTTATATTAGGGTGGATATTTGATCTGTATTGAAAGTGCTTATACACTCTTAGTATTATTCTTAAAATAATTTAACATAGTTCCATACATATAAACTCTCAAGGAATTCAAGATGAAATTTGCTCATTTACCAGGATGATTTCAGCCTCCTAAACACATCCTAAGATAAAAATATACTAGAGTTATTAGACATAATAACAATACCCATTAACAGAGGATAAACAGTCAATATTTCTGAAGTTTGTTCTCCATGTGCATTTGCATGAACAATTTTTAAAAAAGAAAAACCTCACCAATTCAAAGTCATGCATGCTTCTTGGGAACATGCTGATACAGAACAGCCACCTAGCACAGATGTTAATCATTTGGTTTATGCATTCTGAAGTTACTGTGGTATTAACATAGCATGAAACTGTACAAAGCAAATCAGACTGCACTTCAGAATCTTTCCTGCTGGTTGGTTTTGGCCATAGCTATGTCTTAAGTCTTACAAAAGAGAATAAAATCTGCTATAACCTTCAACTGGGGCTATTTCCCGTGGCGACAATACTTTCTGAACATATTCCTGAATCTAAATCTATTTGTAGCAATTTATGGTTTTAATTCTCAATGGTTTCTTAGCTAATTAATGAAATAACATGGGATCGCTCGATTGCATAAATTTACAGATGTAATTCATATATATGTAGATATTAAAAGCAGCTGATCACAGTGTTAAACCACATAAGAAACTGTCAGGTTTGGGGTTTGTCATAGTATTTTAAATTTAATAAACTCAGTTGCTAAGCAGTACAATTCTGATGGTCAGCAGCACTATTGAAGTTTATACAAGCTGAAGATTTTGCTTTTTTTTTTTCCCATCAGTAGCACTCCAGTCTATATTTTCAGGTATAAATTTTGCCTCTGGTACATACCAGTTGACTCACAAGACAAAATATGGCTCTTAAATACATAATGATTAATGAAATAACTCAAGAGCCTCTTTTATGTTGGTTCTTTTTCTTGATGTCTGCACTTTTTCAGTGGAATATGTCCTGCTGTGGAATACAAACTACCTCATGATCCATAGTTTTCCCTCCCTTCTTTACAGGGTGCAAAACTTAATGACATAGTCAGGTCTGTTACTCATAGCAAAACTGGAAATTCACTTGGAGGTATGTGATTCTTTTCTAAATAGGTGGGATGAAAATAACTGCAGTTGTTTGAAATCTGCATTTAAATATTTCAAACAATTAGTACTGTGTTGATTTTAAGGCTAGAAGGAACAGTTACAATTTGCTAAAAATGTTCTTAATACATCACAAAGTATATTTTGTCAAACTATAACATAGGTTTCACAAAGTGTTTAGCTGTATTTCAGATTTAATAACACTTTATATCATTATGCAGCATTGAATTCCGCACTGTAACTCCTTGTTACTTCACCTTGACAATATTTCTGTTAGTAAACTTCTGTGGGACTATTCATATTGACTTTGCTAAGATGAGTGAGTAAGTAAGAAGGGTGGAGAGGTCATAATTCAGTCCAAAGAGTTTGCTTAACGGCTGGGGGTGAAATGTGCCATTAGAGCTTGATCTCTCACTGCCACCGGTAAGGCTCCCTCTGTTGTCAGGGGGAGTTGGCTCAGGCTTGCAAGGCACCATCTGGTGATTAGCACTGTACAGAGCAGTACCTCTGCAGGGCTGTACCAGGAGGAAGGTCCTGGATCTTTCAAAGCAGTTCTGGGAACAAAACAATTTGCTACTCCTCTACAAAGGGTTACAGCACACTCTTTGCTGGGACTTAAAAGTTAAAACTTTGCTGGAGGGAAGCTTATAATTGTTTTAAATACACCACTTTCTAAAAGTAAAAAAAAAGTAAATAGATTTATGTTAAAAACTAACAGATTTAAAAAGAAAAACAAACCATGTATGAGACAACATCAGGAAAAAGCCTGTGCAGACCAGTTTTCTCTTTGAAAAAGCTGCTAATTTAATCCACCATCTGGCTTGGGTGCAGTGAATTAGTGGTCTCAGTTGAGCTCTTGAAAACAAAGCCACAAGCACAATGGGTTGGATTCTGCCCCAGTTAAGTCAGCTGGAGTCTTGCCTGTGATTAAATGGGAGCAGGATGACACCTAACTGACATGGTTTAAGATGCTTTCTCTCAATTACCGCTAAAAAAAGGGTAAATAATGAATAGGTTTCGGACAGTTCTGTGTCTGCCTGACAACCCAACAGCTTTGAGCAGCAAGGCAGACCCTTCATACCACATTTACCTGAAGTGTCATGAGCATCGTTTTACTGACAGAAAAGAGGCCTTGCAGGTGGCATCAGCTTGCTCATAACACAGATCCATTCCAATGCTGTCCCCACCATACCCAGGGTGAAACCAAATTGTAGCCAGAGCTAGAGCTGAGGAAGAACATAGAGCTGGGCCTTGCCATCAGGTTCCAGAGTGATAGCTTCATAATGCCAGATGTCCTTCCAGAAAGTTCATAAGACAACCTCCAAAATTGTGAGATCCACTGGGGTTAGTGAAGGCAAGCAAATTACAAACAGAAGGGTCAATGAATGGTGTTTACAGTTAAAGCTGCTGAACTCAAATTATTTAGCAGGACTATTCTGTATTTTCACCAATCCTTTTATTTACCTCTGCAGTATTTCAATCATGATCATTTTTATCACAGAAATTTTCTTTCTGAGCAATCCAACTACAGATGCTGATATAATAAAGGAAGCATTTATAGAAGTTTTCCTCAGTCTCACCATGATTCTCTAGCATTAACACACATCTGTGAATACTGTTCATCAAGATAAGATATGGGCTTAAGGCTAGAAAGAGGTTTGATTTATTATAAGTTACCTGTATCATGACCAGATGAGGATGCTTATCCAGTACCTACTGTAATATTCAAGCTTGCTGAGTGGATACATTCATGCTAGTTTCAGTTGAGGTCAGAATTGGGAAATGCAGAGACACATGAAAAACAATAGAGTAAGGAAATGTTTAAGAGAGGTTTGTTGTGATGGAAATCTGATACATAGTTCTGTTCTAGTTTTAAATGAAAAATTGAGTCAAGTCTTATTCTCCTTGAAATAATCTTTCAAATAATCGTAGAGCAAGTTATCATTTAGGGTAGTCTGATAGCGAAATCAGAGTTACTGTTAGTTTTGCCAGTGTTTAAACTGCCTTATCTTGAGATGCATCAGTCTCTTCTCATCCCTATGGTGCAGGACAGCCGCACAGAAGGTAACCCAATTCCAAGCATAAATAAATAACCAACCTGAGTTCCTCCTCACATGGGTCTAAATAAAGGATGTTATGGTATTACAAGATGCTGCCCTGTGAGACAGGAAAAGCCTGAAATAGTAAAGAAAGAGATGTACCATCCATTTCACAAGCAGGCAAGCAAATGGAAACTTCCTGGTGCTAAATCTTTCCCCAGTGAAACATTAAGAACAAGCCCAGTCTCATAACTAGCGCTGGTCCTGGTGACAGCTGCTTGGACAGCTGCTGTCCTGCTAGAGTCAAAGCCAACTTTATAAATTTGGTTTGTAATACACTGAGCTATTCTGTTAGTTCCCATCCAACCAGAGTGCTACTCATCACACAGCCTGTGACGCAGTCTTGCTTTTCCTAGAACACAGTTTCCAAAGTGAACTGTCAAGTTATTTTATGGGAAGAACAGACATATAAACCTGATGACCTGAGGTGAAGTGTGGAGAAAACATAGTTTCTTGTTTGCAGGAGATTTTTTTTTCCTCTAAGTTTGATCTCAATGCTTCAGACAAGTACTAGACATTGTGCCTGGAAACTCAACATAGATGTCAAAGTGCTTTTTCTGTGCTCTTGCACAGAGCATGGGGGGATAGGGGAAGGAATGATTGTCCTCTCTCAGATGCTGCACAAACATCTCAGGTGAACACTGACTGAGTGGTGCTGCACATAGCACCACTCACTGAAATTCAGATTCATCAACACAGCCAGGGGGCTAACATGCAACAAGAAAAAAAAAATTTCTTCTACAAACAGAAGTATCATAAGCAATAGACTAATACCAGACCTACTCTTTTCACTTCTTCACTCAATTGCTGTTCAGCTCCTTTGAAATGCCATTAAAAAAGCATATACTGCTCACGAGGCCCCAGGATTTGCAGACTCTCCAGAGTTTCTCTTCCTAGAAATATATATCTTACCCAGGTAAATCAAGTAGACTTAGAGTAAAAAGCTTCCACTGAACACGGTACAGTCCTCATTAATACTTCATACTGCAGCATTACCTACCAGGAAGAATGAGATCATGTAAAATTATATCTGTTTTTAATTTAACGAACATCAAAACAGATTTTTTGACTGCCTTCAAAATCTTCTTCCTTACAGTCCAAGAATGATTTTATGCCTTGCATGGGAGATAGAAACAAATGTAGAAAAATAGCGATGCTCAACTTCAAAAACAGTGAAGCAAAACCCAACCTTCCAGGCTTGTAGACTTTGAAAGTAGGGGAGGGGAGAATGTTCATAAGCTGTGAGCCAAGCTTAAATGTTCAAATACAAGTTTCTGCAAAATTTTGACATGCCAAAAATAAAAATAAATAATAATAATATATTAAAAAAAAAGCTTCACCAGGCAAAATGGTGGTTAGGCTTTGAGTTATATTAAAAGCATTGGATGAGTAGTTTCAACGGACTGGACAGTACAACCACAAACTTAGTAAGTCAGAAGGCTTAGCAGGATTGCCTCACCACATTAAGCAAACATCAAATAGGATGAATTTAGGTAGCATATACACCTGCCAGACTTATTCAAGATCTATGAGATTGCTGGATCTGACATCATTTCAGCCTGATATTTGCATTATGATGCATATCCAGCAAAGCATCTGAAAGAATGTTCCTTTCGACAGTGCAGGTTGCACAATACTTGTGGCATAAGGATGGCTGGCTATTTCTACACCATGCTTTGCAAAAGAAACCTTGATCTAGGCTCTTGGATGTGGTTGTCCTGATGTTAGAACACTTGCCAAGAGAACATGCTTGAAACACAAGTTTCTGGATTTGCTAATCATAGGCTCCCACATGATAATACCCAGCACACCACAGATGTTTGCTTACTTGATTCCTCGCTGCTAAGGAAGTAGCAAGTACTCCTCCCAGTCACAGTTCCACAACATAATCATACATTTAACGTTGCAAGCCCCAAAACTCTTTGGGGTTTAGAGCTAACCATAGCAAATTCAGATGGCAGAGCATTAAGCATTTGTTTCTCCCCATTATATGTGGAGAAAAGTTACTTGCAGAACTGAAGTCTAGATCCATAAGTATCTTGCAAACAACACAAAGTTCAAGAATGTTTGGACTCTAGATTTTGGCATAGGATGTTCTCAGAAAAAGTAGCCACTGCTCAAAATTATGGAAATATAGATTTCATCAGATAAAATAATTTTCCCATTAGTGCATTCAACACACAAAAAAAGGTCTGAATTAACAAAACAAAACCTTCATAAAGAGAGTAAACAAAATTAACAGGAATTCCTCTAGGCCGAATGTTAGAATAGAGCCAAAACTATTGAAAAGTCCGGAACCCAGACAGCGCCTAACTAGTTCACAAGTTCATTCAGGGTAGGGAAGGGGGGAAATGTGGTCAGACACTTCTGTCATTTTGAAGAATATCTGTGGGACTCTGACAAACAAGATGAATGTTCTCATTCAAATGCACCAACAGTTATTTAACTTACTTCCCCTGAATGTCTAGACTTCAGCTGCCTGAAAGACTAAAATATTTTGTCCCACAAGCATTTCTGGTGTATTGATTTATTTGTATTCTGCCTTGTCCCCTTCTCAAAGACAGATTCCTGTTTTGAGCATCCACATCTATAAGCAAAATAGGTTGTCAAACCATGCCACTAGGCTGTTTTACATGTTTTACATCAGGCTGTTGATGCTCTTTGGGGAAGTTCTGAACTGTGGCTTTTGCTAAATAGCAGCTTAAGGAAAACTTCCACTAGACTGTCTCTCCTCTTTGCTTTTAGCTGCTAAAATGCACTCAAGACATGTAAAAAGAACATGAGTGGGGTTTTTTCTAACTTCAGTGTTTAATTCACTTTCTTTAGTTGGCATAAAGGAGCTAGAATATAGAAAGGAAACAGTCTATATTCTACACTTTCTATTAATTGATGTCTTATGGTAACACTGAGAAATCCCTAGCTCTTAGGGATATAAAATGTTTATACTCTAACCTAGTACCAGTTTTACTAATACAAGATTCTGGGCAGTGGCAATTCAGATCCATTTTGCAATATATCCTTCTCCTGGGTAGGACTGTCCTGCTTTGATCTAGATTCAGGACTCATTTTTAAGATTCAATCACATCCTCAGACCAGTGAATTCATATGGAAAGAGAAATTGTCATTAAAAGTTATACCATTAACCCACAATGCACTTTTGCAGAGAGCATTGCACAGTCAATAATGGGACAGAAAACAGGCTCCCTGGCTTACCATAGCCATGAAGTTAGGCTTGGCACTGTGCATCACACCCTCTGTTTTCAATCTCCACAGAGGAAAGCCAACACCATCTTTCACATGGTCTTAGTGTTGTGAGAGTTCTCTTTTTATAAATGCCCAGAGTCACTTCAGGATTGGTGCTAAATAAAGCAGGCAGCAAGAATGTAAACTACAGGCCGATGTTTTGTTTGCTGCATATAGCCACCAGGAAAAGTGAAATATTTCAGAATCCCCAGAGTATAAGTGGGAAAGAGTCTGCAGTATAGCTCTGTCTTATTTTGGCTATGCAATGAAAAGAAACTAACCATTCTCAGGCTACACATCAGTGCTTCTCAGCCAGTAGCTGTGTGACCTGGCATCAATATCATCCCTGAACATGTTATGGTGTACATAATATTCCAGGGAACTGAGAGAACAGGAAAAGCTCAGCAGAAGTATTACTCCATTTGCTGAGGAAAGCTGCTAGTTGTACCTGTTTGCTACAACTCCTGCCTGAACTTTAGAAAGAAATATTACAGCCAAACATTTTCTATCTTCAATTGCCTTCAGACTATTTTATGTTCCTAGTTCTTTCTCACTCAGGAGTTGTGTTAGGCACTTAAGAGAAAGTATGATGAATAAGAAATTCTACCACACCCCCCTTTCAAAACCACATATGAGATACAGCAATCCTTTAGCTCCAGTGGTTATAACCATCTTGCCATGCTGTTTCCAAATAACAGCCCATCTTCCAGTTCTAGTACTCTCTTTGCACTCTAGTTTCATTACTTCAATTTTCCTCTCCAGCAGAGAGCAGGTCAAATTCTCCTCTCATTTCCAATCACATTAATCTGCAGTTACGTCATACATCTCCATGATGTTCTGACAAATTCTTACTATGCTCCCTCTTGTAAATGATGTGAAAACATAAGTTTGAGAGAAACAGAACATTAATTCCAGATCCTGTTCAGGTCAATAGTTCTGTCACTGGTTTCAACAAAAACACGATTTGGCCCCCATATAATGAATAAGCCCAGTGCAATTCAGTACATATCCATTTGGCAGGAGAACAAATTGACTTCTGCTTCCAGCTAGTGCTACACAAACCCTCTTGTTTTAATGTGATCAAATGCTCCTTATTTCATTCTCAGGAGATCTCCTACACAAGATTTTTTTTAAAGTAGTGTTTAGTGGTACCTTCTGTTCATATCAAGACTATAGTAATATTTTCATCTGCTTCAACATTGGATTCACCTACTGTATTTGATGTGAGGAAGGAAAAAGCATTTTAAATAGCCATCCTCTTGCCTCCTTGTTTCAAATGTAAACACTTGCAAATCTAATGCAAACAGTAATGAATTTAGGAGACTTGTGTGCTGTACTGTTTATGGCAATGCTGTCAGAAGAATAACATAAGATTTTCATGCCAACTGATATGCAGGAACTAAAAGAACTCTAATGGAATTATGTTAATAGTTCAGCAGTTTTCACATAAAAGATATTATTCTTAAAGAATCATTTAGTGGAGAACATTACTCTCTTTTGATCAAAATTCAAAAAAAATGTTAGCTTTATGCTCCTTACAATGTTCATTCCCCAGTCTGAAGCTAGAAATTCATCTGAACTTTGAAGTTTAACATTGACTATTCAGATAAACCAGCATTTTTCAACTGTGCTAGGAAAAATATTATATTAATGAGATCATTTGGCCAAAAGTGCTCCCCTAGTCACTAATTGATTGTCCTGTTTCTCTAGAACAACTCTTGTTCTCTTTGACAGCTGGTCTTCACCTGAAAGGAAATGAACCTTGAAGGAATATAGCAAATTTAGTTGTGTCACTTAGTGACTCCTCTAAAAATCTTAGTGGCAGATTTTTAACAGTACTGGGTTCCCAGTCTTGAGAGGTGCACACATCACAATTTTAAATAATCTGTTAGAAACAAAAATATTTATTTGAAGATGTGCTACTTAGACCATGATCAGCATGACTAGAGCTCCCTCCTTGTCACCATATGTAACACTTGATGCATTTATTTTAAAGAAAGGCAGACTGATATCTGGCAAAGGGGAAAAGGGTTATAATGAGAAGTGGAAAAATTGTCACCATCTACTGCATTCAAGATTCAGTTCAATCTACTTAGTAAAAAAATTTGAGAACGATCACATTAAAATTGTCTTAGTGCTTTATTACATCTTATTTTCCTCTACATATCTACTTGAATTTCAGAATACTTTACTAATGTCTCTAAGGGGAGAAAATGGGAGGGGATGGGGAAAGACTATTTTACAAAAAGTCTAATGCTGTGCTTGTAGAGGATCAGTTTACTAACATTGATTGTTTTGGGATATGAATTTCACTAAGCTTGAGATACTAAGTTACAATGTAAGTTCAAGTTCTTCATACAAGCATCTTAACATTTAGTCTATATATACAGTTGTGTATACATAGTGAATAGAATGCAAAGAGGCAATGTAAGTAAGCACTATTCCAAGCATAAGAAAGTACACACATATCAAAAAGGTCTAGTTGGATTTGGAATTTTCAATAGTGGTAAATATCAATGAAAGAGGAAAGACTTTATTTGAAATCTCTTAATGGAGACAATTTGAGTTGCAGGTGAATTCAGTCTAATTTTATTGAAGTCTCTATGCTCATGTGTTGAAGGAGAATTCTGAGAAGAAAAAACATTGAAAGCTAGAAAGCCACTGTTAAATTACTAGACCAACAGGCTGTTAAAGTTAATTAAGTAAAAAAAAACTCAGTTCACTAAATTCTACTGTAATTCTGCAAACAAAAGAACAAGATTTGAAGTTTCTTGTTTTTCTGAGCAAAAATGCTGCTTCAGCTTCTATTTATGATGATTAATACCTACCATATATTTGGCAGACTAATCTTGACCATTTTTCCTTCAGCAGTTCACAGTCATCTCCCTCAGGGATGTGTATGTCAGCACATTACCTAATGATAATCTGATAGCTGTATTTGCTTTTAAATATATATATATAACATATGATAAAGTGTCTGGTTTTTATACAACTGTGCATCTTTTAGTGCTACAGAGGGCTGATTTCCAAATATGTTCAGAAAAAGGAGGAGCTGAAGAATGCTGCATGATAAGTAGAAATAAAATGGACACATAGTAGTGAATAATGGAATTAAACAATATGGGAGATTTGTCTTCATAAGATGATCCTTCCAAGAAACTGAAAGGGAAGGGGGTGGAGATCAGTGAGGACATCGGAAAATTCAACTTCCAAATGGTCTTGGATGCTTCTCAAGGGAAATAAGGAGCTGCAAATAAATGTGAGGACAAATGGCAACAAGTCTACAAGACCTTTTTTCCCCCCAGGAAATGATGGAATATTATTTATGGGCAGCAAGCCAGTAGAACTCTTCTTACCACAGCTAGCTCTAATCAACAGCTATAGGTTTGGAGGGTAGATGTAGACATGTCAGATAAGTTAACGATGATTGCTACAATAGGTAATTGCAAGTCAGTTGCCTGGGAAATTAATGGCAAATTAATTTATGATAAGCTTTTAACATTTGAGTGTTCCTGAGTTGATGAACCACATCAGGGCAGAAGAAGGCTCATGCCAAGTGTATGCACACAAATAAAGAATTGATGAGACGACATTATGGGTGACACTCTCACTTTTTTTGGGAAATCTGCATTAGCAAATACCTCTCTGAAAAGCCTGGACAATAACACACATGTTGTGGGGAACAAACAGTATTAGAGTTTTGTGTGCAGTTGTAGAGCTGTAAAATTACTGACCTCACAGACAGATGGTGGGATAGGACACGACTATAGTGTTGCAGCTGATGTATATAAGCTCTTTAGGAAGCAAACTAGAATGATGATGAGAGATTTAAAAAAATGAGAGGAGAGAATGGTGAATAAAGTGGTTGTACTGCCATTCAAAGTGACATGAACATACCAGAGAACTGAATAGAGAGGAACATCATGAAGTTCAATGGAGGGAAATGCCAAGTCCTTCCAGGAAGAAATATCAGCATCCACCAGGACATGCTGGAGACCAACCAGCTACAAAGCAACCTGTCAGAGAATAACCTTGGAGTCCTGGTGAGCATGAAGTTGAACATAAGCCAGAAGCATGCCCTTGCAGCAAAGAAAGCATTACGGTTACATTAGGAAAAGTGTTGCCAGCAAGGTTGAGAGAGGTCACCCTTCCCCTCTGCTGAGCACAGTTACGGCCACATCTGCAGTGCTGTGTCTAGCTCTTGGGTCTCAGTACAAGAAAGACATGGTGTTATCAGATTAAGTCAATTTGAAGGCATGAAGGAGAGAAAATAAAGAGTTGGAGTAGTGATGGGCATCCTCCGGCACAAGAAATATTCCATACAAAGGAATTGCTTCTGACATTGCCTGATGAGAATGGACAATCAGAACATCATTCTCCACACTGAGAAGTGCTCCAAGAACACTAGTCATCACTCAGAAAATACAAGCTTTTGTCACCATCCAGAAAGGTGTGAAAACTATTTTGCAGAAACTAGCTGAACAAAATGTGGCTTGATGCAACAATCAGCCACTGAATGTCATCACCAAAAAAAGGAAAAAAAAATAGATTGGTTTGATTGTTTGGTTTGAGGATATTCCTTTCTCCTTCCATTTCTTTATTTGTGGACTAAGTTTTATTACAACACTAATTTGTTTTACATTTTGCTTACAAATCAGTGGGAAAAGTTATTTTTCTATTCAGCTATAATAATCCTGATCCTTCTGAGGAAAACACTGGAGCAAAACAAAATTGCAGTCAGAAGAGAAACCGATATCCTTTCAAAGCACAGTTCTTTAGATAAAAACGTAGTTCGCTATACCATATTCACCAAAATTATATAAAATGCTAGCTAGATATTATTTGCTTACAGCTGAACTAGTCTGCAAGTAATAAGTTTACTTTAAGAGTTATTGCTTTCAGAAACAAAAAGGTACTGATCCACCTACCTATAAAATTTAATACTGGGAAAGACGTGGAGAATTTGAAAAGCCATTTCTTCATCCTGAAGTGGCTCAGCAAGTTAAAAATTTTAAAGCATTTCTTCAGAACAAGCCCCAAGACTTTAAAGCTTCTCACAGAAACTTAAGAGTACCCCATAATGGAATAGGTCCAAGTGGATAGGACATTTGCCTAGGACAAATCTCCTATTTGAGATTGAAACAGGAATGACATTGAAAAAGTAACTCTGCCACAGTACTTTGGTGATTCTCCTTCTTTCCAGAACTGGGAGATGCCCAGGGATATAAATATAAGAGTTGCTGTCAAATAACTTATTTGAGCCTTCTAGAATCTCCAGAATGGCCTGCTTGAAGTCCTCTGAAAAAAAGACTTATTTTCACTATTGGTTGTTTCTTAATACGTATCATTAGATAAGAGTGGGTAAAGTATAGAGGAGAAAAAACAGTGAAAAAATGTAGAAATTTGATTATTTTGTAAGTTACTTTGTCATATCCATTACGGTGGTATTTGTATGGAGCAGAAGAATCAAAAAAAAATAGAAAATAAAAAACAGCAGAGACCTCAGCACAGGGAAAGAAGGCAGTGGTGGAACTTCTGATGAGAATAACTACGAGTTGCAGTATGGGATGTTTAACCATGTATCCATTACGCTTCATGGAAAATTCTATGGCAAAATTTTTTAGCTTTCACACAAAACCTTCATTAATGCCTAATGCTATAGACATAATTATTCTCATTTGCCATTTTATGCTTTGCAAAACATCTAGCCCTAGCAAATTGCAAAGGTATTTCTCTAGGCATAAGAATAGGTAAAGAAGCTGAATGACTGTTGGATCTGGATGTCAAGAAAAAAAAGTTCAGAAGTTTATTAAAATTTAAATTTCTATAAGTGCTGCGATGTACAACCATCATTTGTTCTTCAGCTTCTGTGAATTTTCTGAATGAAGCATGTAGTGTATTGAGAGGGATTGTTGTGTTCATCATTATGGTCTTATATTCAACAGCTTCTTCATTTAGTGAATCTCAGACTCCTTTACAAACCTGACTTACTGCTCTGTGAGCTAAACATTTTGTCAGTTCACCCACCAGTGAATTCATGACCAATAAGGGATGACAGGCATTTAACAGCATCTGGTTAAGTTTTGCAAATCAAGAATAATCTTGTTCAGAACTTGACAAAAACATCAGAGACAATTTGTTTTTTCTTGCAAAACTTCTTGGAGTTTTCCTGACGTTCAAGGTGGGGGTTTGCTGTAGAATAAGGTTTACCTACACTTTACTTACAATCTAGTGCAGAGCCAGGCAAGTCATTCAACTGAGCTTTGAGGGCTTGCACCAAAGTAGCTCACTTACCTGAACTCATCCCAATATAAACAGCTAGGGCTCAGTTAAGTTGTCCAAGCATGGATGCCTGCTGTCATCTGAGACTTCCTGATGGGGCTGACAGATGTAAGACACAGGCTGTCCTGGAGGGGTCGTTCGAGGCCAGGTATGGTACTGCTGGGAGCACACACTGGAACTCATGCCTGTGTATGAAACAAGGTTCTAGTGACTTGTCAACTGCTTAGCTCTAGACTTTCCTGATGACACTTGCTAGACCTGTACTGAGTAAAACAGAAACACAAGCTCCTAGGTGATGGGCTGATACCTTTATATTAAGGCACTAAAATTTGTCTTAAACTGAAACCCATCCTCTTGTCCATGCAAAACTTTTAGAGCAGTGTTTTGATGCCTGTCTCATTGGGAAGAGATACAAACATTACTATATCAGATTACATCAGCTTTTTAGGTCTCCCAGTGCCATGCAGAGCAGTATTTCAGGCATAGAAATGAACAGGGCAAAAATCAGGTTACATTTCCTAAGTACAGAGAAACTGCTAGTTAGCCTTCACTGCAACTGTAAATGAGTACCTGTGAGTTTCAAAAACTATTAGACTGGAAATTGAGAGTGGTATACCAAAATCTAAAAAGCCTTTTTTTTTTTATGTAAAGTAATAGAAAATGAGTGCAGGGGCATGTGTGTAAATCTAAACCCTAAACAAATCCTTCAGATCCACCTACAGAGCTTCCCAGGTCATTAATCTATCAATACCATTCCCAGTTTCACAAAATGTTTAAAGCTGAACATTGCATGTGACTGAGTCAGGAACTAGGGGATTGGGATACACAAGTCCCGTAGAGATTTCTACACTAAAGGGAGAAGGGATTGATAGCATAATACGTTAACAGATGCTGCCAGGTTTGTCTCCTGGATCACAGAACCAGCATGCAAGGAAACAGGATTAAAAATTGCTTTTTCCTTTGTAGGCAAGATCTGCACTTCATCAAGAGATTGGAGGAGATGGCGTTTTCCTATCCAATAGCCTCTCCCTCAGATGAGTTTTCTTAAGGGAAGTGCCAAATTCCCCCAAAAAGCAGTGGGCTTAGTCTACATCAACAGATAAACTGTTTCTCAAGCCTTCCCAGATCAGTTCTTGAGCCTCCCTCTTGAACAACTTCATGTCAAGTTGCTGTGAGATTTGTGGAAAACAAGGAGAACCATGTTGAATGCCTCCTTTCTTTGTAACTTAAGCCAGAAGGGAATACAGAATTGATTATTAATTGCATGATGTGTTAAAAACACAGAGGAAGCATTTTTAAACCTCTTCCATAAGTACTATTTGAAGACTTACAGGGACAAACTCTGCTTTCCCACAGCAAATCTTATTTTAGGTCAAGGACAGCTTCCTAGGTTTTGAATGAGTCAGGCAAACAGCGAGATACTATGAAATTGCCATATGCTTTGTACCTGCTGTGGTTTTTTTTCTGTTCAGAAAAAGGTGAATGTATTTTCACATGCTGAAGAATTCTAAGGAGTATGAGAGACTGTAAAGACACAGCAGTTTATCTCCTAAAATCATATCCTTTCCCAGTTTTCAGGATGGGGCTATAGACAAGCACTGTATTGATCCAGTGCAGTTATTATGCATATTAATGAGCTTTAGCCTTGGTTACAGCCATCAGTGCTGAGCAAAATTAACATGTTATTTATCAGAAAACATTATTATTCTTGTTACATGCACTCAGAGAACTGCAGCACAACCATTAAATCTTCCTCTGAACATACACGCTGGATCAGCCTTCATAACCACAGCAGGAGTTTGATTTGTGCCCTTAAAAAACAAGTAAACTTTTTTATCTTAGCTTGAATACCCTGCAGCATTATGAATGATCTTAATTACACAGCTCTCTTTATACACAGGTTCATGAATATGAAATACTCTGATTAAAGTAATGCTGAAGTTCTATACACATTCATTTATGCAGGTAGCTCCATCTGAGTTAATGGACTTGCAACAGGGATCGGTTCTGCCTGCTGTGCCAAAGCACCATCTCACATAAAGCATAGAACCAACAGTTAGATGGCAAAAAGGAGATTTACCTTTCTGGGGTGAAACAGGGTAAGAGTCATAACTGCAAAGAGCCATACATGAGTTAGCTTGAGGGAAAGCAGTTATGCTGAAATAAAATAGCCCTGCTTTCATTAAGGTTGAAACTCCAGCTATTTTATGTTTCCTCCTTAACCCACTCAGTAATTATTGTGCCCATCTTGCCAAAGCCAGCCATGACATTCCCAGTCACAGAGAGGAGCATTGGCAGGACCCCATCCAGCACAGCATGAGGACTCCGGTGCAGTGAGTCATAGCCTGATTCTGGCTACATTTGCTGCTTCCATTGTCCCAGAACAACCCTTCTGGCTGCTGATATCACTCCGGCCCTGCCCAATACTGAAGAGAGTGAGAAAAAAGAGAGGAGATGGCAGATCACAACCTTTGACCAAAGGTTTCCAACATGAAGATGATTAATCTCTTAATAGGTGACAAGTATAAGGACCGTTTTTCTGCAACCAAGCTTGCAGGGAACAGCCGTAGTGGGGCAAAGCAGGATTTGACATGAGATAGAGACAACTAAGGGGCTCATGTGAAAAAGAAAGGCAAAAGTCCAGTCCACCATTTCTGGTGGAGGCAGCTTCATGGTCAACAAGAGTCAGAACCAGGTAGGACAACAAAAATGGCCCCACTGAGTATGGGGAGAAGCAAGCCTAACTAGGAATAAACATACTTTTACTGAGTGACAGAGACAGTAAAGGCAGATGTCCGAAGATCAACTGTTAGATCTTCCAGCAAAATTGGCTAGTTTGCTAAGTAGATTGTTATGACTTTTGATTTTGGCAGCCAGTTTTGTTTGATTGTTCTAGTATGCCAGAGACCTCCCAAGTGCAAAAGCTGAGCAAGAGATTAGATATGAATTGGTTTTGTTTCCCCAACCTAAGCTTCAACACCAATCACTTTTACTTATTGTACTTCCAAATGCCAAGTACTGCTAACACACCGGTAAGTAAACAGCAAGCTCAGCTCTGTGTATTAAGGAAGGGAGTTTCTGCTGTGAGAAATGAACCCCTGGAAACTATGGATCAGGAAGCCTTCCCATCTAAGAAGAATCTCTTCAAATATCACTTCTGTGGAAGAATTATAATACAGTACTCTTAATTTATGTTATTGGTAACAGCTACTTTATACCATTCTAATGGAAAAAAATTGAGTTATGATACTCTGTGTCTTAAAGAGGAAATACAGAGACATGTATTCGTCATGTGGCTGAATATTAGATGGCTTGAGAGAGAATGTTCATCTTGCTCTTCTTGGTATGTGTGTAAAAAGCCTGGAGGCTTTTTACCTGTGGGGAAGTGATGAACCATTTCTAAAAAAAAAATAAATAAAAATAGTAATAGTAAGACAATTATTACTCTGTTTCAGAGAAAAGCAGAGAAAAATGTTATGAATCAACACTTCCCTACTCCTTTAACATACCCCATCATGTGAATTGTGTCTTAACTAATTTTTTTTTCTATTTGGGGAAAAGGGAACGGAAGAGGAATTATATTACACATATCTCAAAAATCTGAAGGTGCTATGCTTAATAAATCATAGCATTTCTGAAATTGACTGTTATTGTTCCAATCATATCACCAATCTCCTTTCTGTGATTAGAAAAGTACCTGTACTTTTTCTTACTTAAGCGAGTCCCCTGAGGGCACGTACAACTTTCCTGTGTATTTATTTGTTTGTATTTTAAAACCAAAAATAGTTTATGAACTTACAACAGAAAAATTACTTGCCATAACACTACAGGGAAAGGCTCAGCTTTATGCTTTTTGAAGGGGTTACATTTTTACTGACCTTTGAGTCATTAGCTTACAAAGGTGTGATGGTTTTGGCTGTGATGAAGCTAGTTTTCTTCATAGTAGCTAGTGTGGCACTGTGTTCTGGATTAGTGCTGGGAACAGTGCTGATAATAAATGGATGCTTTCCTTATTGCTGAGCAGTGCTTACAGTCAAGGCCCTTTCTGCTTCTCACACCACCCCACCAGCAAGCAGACAGGGGGTGCATGAGAAGTTGGGAGGAGACACAGCTGAGACAGCTGACCCCAACTAACCAGAGGTATTCCCTATCATATAATATCATGCTCAGAAGTAAAAGCTGGGTGAAGAAGGATGTGTAGGACATTCAGAATGATGCTGTTTTTCTCTTCTCAAGTAACAACTACATATCACATGATGCAGCCCTGGACATGGCTGAACATCTGCCTGCCTATGGGAAGTGGTGAATGAATTCCTTGTTTTCCTTTGATTGCATGCAACACTTTTGTTTTACTCATTAAACTGTCGTTATCTAAACCTACACGTTTTCTCACTTCTACTCTTCCGATTCTCTCCCCCATCCCAAGGTGGAGGGAAGTGCGTGGTGCTTAGTTGTCAGCTGAGGTTAAACCACAACAACAGAAAAGAAAATAAAGCCTGCTTCCAGAGGTTGAAATAATGAAACAAAATAAAATTAAATAAAGTAAGATATGATATGACTATGCTTAGAGCACCAAAAATCCCCTGACATCCTCCTGGTGTTTTGAACACTGTTGCTTTGATAAAAATAGGTTGGAGAAAAATACATTTACATTTTACTGCCAGCTCATAGGGCTGGGCGCTGTGCCACACTGATCCCAGGTACTGATCTAAGAACCAGCACCTCATTGACTTGACGAAGTCCAGAAACGTTTCCTACGGGGAAATCCTCAAACAGTATGTTCTCAAGGAGCATGCATCTGTCACTGAGCAGAGACACATAAGACAAACAAAGAGAAGAGCAAGAAATTGTGAGAAGGAAAGGGGAACACAGCATTTGGATGCAAGTCCAGAATCTGTCCAGATGTTCAGAACTGACAGTGGACTGGGATCTGCAGCTAGTTTTCATTCCCACAAAAACTGAATATATCAGCTCCAGCACTCAAACAACTCATCCTTCCTCCTCCCAGAACTTCTTTCACAGTTGTCACGCTTCCGAGTTCACTGTGCTCCATTAGACTTACTTTCCTCTTCTCTGCTCTCTCATCTCATCTAGTGCCAGTCTTTCCTGTGTCTCCGTATCTACTGGCGTAAATGAGCATTTTGTATCCATCTTCTGAGTTATTGCTCAGCTACTATATGTCTCATTACTGTGTACAGAGCTCTAGACATCACTGGCAAATAAAGAACAAGAAGCAGAAACTTGAGCTCTGTGGAGGCCTGTTTGTTTTGGCTGTCGCTGTAGTTTTTATTAATAAATGCCTCCTGGTAGACTAGACTCTATTTATCATGACATATGTTATCTAGCTTATGTTCTTACACAGTATTTATTACAAAATTTAAGTTGTGCACAAAACTATTTTTCTCTCTCTTCCCAGACAGTGAGAAGGGTGGTTATGTTATTTTAATGAATATGCTTTCCTTATGCTATTATTGAGAAGTTTTGGTTAAAGAAGTGATCTTTGTATTTTATCTAAAAAATGAGAAATCTGTGGTTGCTGTGGTCTTTTCCCATTGGAGAAGGATTTCTAATCCATCTGCATATTAATAATACTCTAACTTATTTTTTGCTTAGATCTCCCAATTATGGATTTTTCCCAGACCTCTTTAACTACTTCTTTCCAGCCTTACCTATCTGATTGGTCTGATGCTTTCTTTCACACACCACAAGTTGTAATCAGGAGGGTTGCTAGAGTAGCACAGCCAAAATAGGGAACATCTATTTCCACGCTTGCCAGCACCTCCTCCAATACTACAACTGTACTTTAACTCTTGAAAAATCCTGTTTAGTATTACAATGAAATCTTGACAGAAAACATCTAACTCTAATTTGAAGGCATGAAAATCTTTATAAAGAAGAGACAAATATTGTGGTAGTTTTTCAAGTGAAACCTCTGCTTCTGAAAAAAAACAGGGTGCAACTCTTAGATGGAGTCTGATCTCGTAGAAGGGTGAATACATTTCTGGGGCACCAAAGTCAGGTTGCGTTGAGCAGACAAGTGAACTGATCAACATAGGGCCTAGGTTTTGCACTTTACTGGCAAAATTGGGTGAAAAGTGCAAATAGGTCTTATGATTACCTAAAGTTAGTAACAGTATCCTAACAAAAATGAAGCAAGAATGTACCTTTTCAAGTCTGAGAAAGACCTGGATTTATAAAATAACAACTCCTAAATTTGGTTAGAACAAGAAAAGTTTGCAGATAGAATCATGGAATCATAGAATGGCTTGGGTTGGAAAGGACCTTAAGATCATCTAGTCCCAGCCCCACTGTCATGGTCAGGGACACCTCACACTAGACCGTGTCACCCAAGATTCCATCCAACCTGGCCTTGAACACTTCCAGGGATGGAGCATTTACCACTTCTTTGGGTAGCCCATTCCAGTGCCTCACTGCCCTCACAGTAAAGAACTTCTTCCTTATATCTAACCTGACCTTCCCTTTTTTAAATTTAAACCCATTACCCCTTGCCATATCGCTACAGTCCCTGATGAAGAGTCCCTCTCCAGCATCCTTGTAGGTCCCTTTCAGACACTGGAAGGCTGCTATGAGGTTTCCACGCAGCCTTCTCTTCTCCAGGCTGAACAGCCCCAACTTTCTCAACCTGTCTTTGTATGGGAGGTGCTTGAGCCCCCTGATTATCCTCGTGGATGGTACACATAGAGGACATAAAATGCTACTTATAGAGCACCTAAAATCTTTCCTTAACATGAAGCTGTGCAGTGTCTTCTTTTCTCAAGACAGCTTTGGTAAAGGTATGTGCAAAATAATGTCTTGGGTAAGTTCTATTATGCTGAGTCATCTTGATAATTTTAGGGTTTACTGTCTCGCTTCACAGGTCCTTACATTCATAGTGATTTAAAGGAAGAGTTCTGTTTTGTATCATCTCTCACAAACTGTTTTAATACTGCGCTAAGTAAACAGAATGTCATCAGATTTTCAGTCCTTCCTGGGTAATTTTCCCTAGTTATGTAAATGTTTATCTTAATTCTACTTCTTCCTTTGCACTTTTTGAAAAATGTTTTTGCTCCTTCTCTGTGCTGAGCCAGTGTGATAACTGCTATGCAGATTTGAGACAAAAGAATATCAGGGCTGGATGCCAAAGAGCAAGGCTGCAACTACCCAGCTAACAGCGATTTTTTGATTACCATTTATCCAGGAAGGTGTAAAGCAATGCAGAGATCCTGTTTAGCATTATTACCCAAAACCTCCAGATACATGCAGTAGAATGTTTCAGTGAAGTAATTCAGCAGTCTAGTTCCTTGTGTTTATGTAGTAGATTTAGTTGCTCCTGTAAACATGTTCACAGGTGTGCCAGTGCCAGATATGCATATAGCAGTAGAAGTTTATACCAAGACTTGATTCCTCTGATTATTTTTCCCACCATGTAACCTGTGTTGTATCTGGCAAACAAGCTTCTGGAGAAAGGGAACAGCATGCAAAGTGCTGGCAGCAGTTTGTTCGATATGCAGAAGTTAACTAATAGAAAACAGCTCATGTCAACAATGTTTACATTTCTCATGCTTTCTGTCTTTAACCACTTGAACTGAACTATATAAAAAGCTCTTTAGAATCTACTGTGTGTATAAAAAAAAATCAGTACTCTTCCAAATAAGTTTAAGTTTTTCAGTGTATAAAGTTGTTGATAGGTTGGGGATCATTTCCATAGCCAAATAGTGAATTTAACTCAGCAGACAACACTGAAACTTCAGTGCAAGCATCCTTCCAGACAAGCTCTGCTTTTTTTCCAGCTCACAAAAAATACACGATACAGGACCAGATAACTACAGAAATCCACAGATTTCAGTGGGTGGAATTCTGAAGATAACCATCTTATTTCAACAGACTTCGAAAAAACACTAAATAAACAATTCAGTTTGCAAGAGGTTGATGCATTAATCTTTCTGATTAGTATACCAAAATTCCACTTGCTCCTACTACAAGGATTGTCGTATTATCCCTTTACATGGACACCCATCTGCTACCAGTTTCAAGGCTGGTTAGAGAAATGCACTTAGCTGAATAAGCATGCATTTTAGTAGCACGGACAAATTTCTCCTTAATTGCTCACACCTTCTATGTTAAGTCTGTAAATATGAACACGTGAACCAGAAGCCTACTCAGATTCGATAGGATTTGATGGTTTATTTCTTTAAACAGTCATGCAAAGAATGAACTTCTCTCTCTCTCTCTTATTACTATACAAGGAGCATAAAGAAAAAAGGACCAATTCCTAAGCCAAGTTTCTACACACTTAAAATGTTTTAATTTAATTTTGTGAATACCCAAACCCACTTAATCACCCAAAAGTCAGAATAGGTACCATAGCACTTGATACTGGCTCATCAATCAGCAACTGCAAGCACTAACGCAGTGCTATATTTACTGTGTGAGTCTGGATTCAGGGACGTTCTGTATATGACTTATGCTAATGTAAAGCAAATGAGCGGCTCAGCCTGGATGAACTTAACTTCCCTGTGGTTTAGTTTACACAGAGGTAAACCAGAAATAACAACAGTCAAGCAGAGCCAAGTCAGACTGGAAGGCTTTGTGTGCCAATATGATATGCAGACGTCCCTGGCTGGGAGGTAGTGCACGGTGCCACATCCCTCACCCAGGACTACACTACACGTGGACCAGTGGGTGCTTCTGCATGACAAGTGCTCTTTTGTCACGCAGTCATGCACAAAAAAAAACAACTATAAACCACGATTGGAGAGGATACTTCCCTCTGTAGCTTCCCTGCACTTCCTGTCACCCTTGTAAGTCCCAGTGGGTTTACTGTTTTGTTTTTGTCTTCTTCTAGTACCAACCACAGAAAATGGAAAATTAGATATATAGTTGATCTTCCCAGGTGAAATGTTGGCTGAAGCAGAAGCCAAAGGTTATTTATGATCTCCTCCATAAGGCCAAGAAAAGGTTTTACAAAAATACAGGACTGAAGTTAATCTATATTTTGTTTCCTCCAGCTGCAGGAAAAATGCCATGCTTTTGCTGTAATACAGGCTTTGGCCAGGGAAGAAATGGCAGGAAGAACTGGCAAGAGCAAAGACAGAAGGAAACAGATTTAATTTCACACGAGCTCATTTTCACAAATTGTAGAAACAGTAAAGAAAACATGAACAGTATTTCCACTGAATATGATATGGAACTTTTTGGACTGTCTCTTAGAGGGAAAAATATCCAAAACATCTTTAAGGCTGAGCTGAACAAGTTCATTGAAAGTTAATAGGACTCATTTTCCTAAGCACCCTGGGCACTTAAGAAAAAAAATCTTGTAATATACATATTTTCTGCTTGTTGCCAAAAGGAATCAGCTGCTTTTAAAAACCATGAATGCACAGAAAAGATAAATGAGTTTTCAATTTCAGCCTGACTACTTCTCTTGCATCTGGCACAGGCACTCACTTCCAGGAAAAGTAGGTTTAAAATCCTCCTGTTTTATCCAGTACCAACCTAATCTTTAGTATTCATGGGCACAAAGGTAGGTTAAAAGTACATGAAAAAAATGGAGCTGATAGCTGGGTTTGGGAGCAGAACTTGCTTTTCCTTTCTTCCTACAGAAGCATTTACAGCCTTTCTGACTCATGTGAGGATACACACATGCACACCTTTTGTATTCCCCAGTTTGTGTGTTTACCCCACTCACATACCATGCAATCACAATGCACAGACCTGCAAAGAGCATACCTGAAACCTTCAGTTAAAAGGGAATGCCACAGCTTGTGCAGAGTGATTCCAGCTACATGAAGTGAATGAAGAATCATACTGTCACACCCATGATGGCAACCCAACCTCTTCTGGTGCTGCAGAAAGGGAAAGAGGTTGCAGAAGTTATCATATCCAGTGATTAACTGAAAAAAAGTTCAGCACAGTAACACTTGGAAATTTCTGAAGTTTCTAAGGAATGGGATTTAGCCTTCAAATTCAGGTTAAACCTACTGATTTAAGGTTAGGCAGTTACTGTCTCCTCAAAGGAAAGCTGCATTGCAGTACTTTACACATGAAAGAAAAATTGATAAATTTTGCCTGGTTTACATGCACAAAAATTATAGATGAACATTATCCTGAGCATGTATTTTTCCCCCTAAGAAGCCCAGTTTCCAGATCAAACATACCTTGGACTATGGTCTGAGGCAAAGGACCAAGAAGAATTTCTCTCTCAATGTTCCTTCAATAGAGTATAAGCAATGCTTAAGAAAACCATTTGTTCATTGATGGGAGTACTCAGAAACAGAATAAAAACAAAAAAACAACAGTTTTTCACTATTGCTTTTCCCCCATCAAAATAAGAAGGTTTAGCATTATCATTCCCCTTTCAGAAGAACAAAATTAAGTAAATCCATTTATTCATAGAAACACCTTATGCTCAAAATCAGTGCAAGGTTGAAAAGGTCCAGCCTAGTTTAGGGTTTAAAAGGGTGGGAGAGAGAGCAGAAATGTTCTTTTGGAATCCTACCACCTGTCTGCCTTCCTTGCTCAAGTGGTTGAACCTCAGGGATGTTTTAAAGCCGAGGAGTTTATCCCTTAAATGGAGTGACCTGGATTTGTTGAGCGGGTGCTTTCATTACAATTGCTTGTAAACAGCCTATCTGAAACTATTCTGCTTTCATGCATATAAAGGAAAAGCAGAATAAATAAACTAAAACCAAAATAAAATCCTTTAATACAGTTATGCATTTTACTTGATTTTTAAAATATAGGGTTTTAAAACTGAAATGGCTAAAATTATTTTATTTACAGTTTGGGTTTTTTTTCTGAAAGCCGCATGCTTTCTTTCATTAAAAAGCCTAACCTTTTGATATTTAAAACGCTTTTGACCTGGTGAAGTGGTTATTTTTACAACCAGCTTTAGGAAAAGAAAAAATAAAATAGAATCTCCAATAGATTTTAGCCTAAATGTGGGTAGCATGAAACTCTGGGTAGATTTAATGGAAATGCTAGGAGAAGGTACATATCAAACCTGCATTCTTTTACCTCTTTCCAGCCTAAAATAAATCTAAAATGCCTCTGGACTTCTCACTATTCTCATTCCTGATATGGGCAACCTATTTAAAAGCAGCTACTGAGCATGTCGAATGCACGCTAGCCCTTTCTGGTGGTGTAAATCATCTGAATCAGTACATGCAGGAGGGCAGGAGGGAGGGCACCACTAGTGCAGCTGGCTTCCCCAGGCAGCATGGGACCTTTGCAATGACTCTGTACCTCTCCTTCTTCGGTTACCAGTGTGAGAGAGGTTGAGGGAACATGGCCAGAGCATTGCTCTATTTCAGCTATTCTTGGCCATCATATCAGCCTCTCAGGGCCATAGGAAGCGTAATATAATGCTGTGTTAAATTTATGTCCCAGGCTGGACCAAGATTAAGGGAAAATTTTAGGTCTCCCACTGTGTTTTCAGCTCTGTTTCCTGGGGCAAGGAAAAGGGAAGGGGAAGGGTGAAATACTGACAAGAGATTTAAATTGATTTAACCTGAAGAAGGCAGAAAATAAGGATCTCCTGAGCAGCATGTTTAAAAACTGATTTTTTAATAGGATGCCTTTGCTTTTAATGTCAGTTTCAGAACTGTCTCTTTAATCCCTCTCTACAAGACACTTCTCTCCCACCTCGCTCCTTCTGCTTCTGAATTAATCCATGCATAAGAACCAAGAAGAGATGCGACTCTGGAAACTCACAGAGAATGAGCTACAGTGACACCAGTCAAATGAAATTAAATGTGTTCAACAAAATCAGCTCAAATGTATATTGATTAAGTGAAGCTTTATCTCCCCTCGTGCTAAGTACAAAAACATTACTTTCAAGGTGAAGAAACCACCTGGCAATGGCATGCTACCTACAAGGATTAATTATGAGAAAATGTTATCTGTGACCAACAGGCATTTATTCTTTTAACATTTATGTTCTATGAGTCAACAGTAATAGATTTAAGTTAAGCTGGGATCTGGAGAATCCCTACAGAAAGAATGCTACACAGAGGATTTCCCAGTAAACTGTCACTGGCCAAGCTCTGGAATCTGAATATTCATAATTTACTTGTACAAGGTGATATGTGCCAGGCTTTATACAGGAGTAGATGGAATCTAGAGACATATGTTTAATAACATAATGAAGTTTGAAGTTTATTGTAACTTTAATATTGAAAGACTTTAAAAGCAATTAAACTGCTTTAAAATAGCAAAGAATTTATGGGAATGCAACATGGATTGGAACAAACAGGCCTAAATCAACAGTGGTTTGGAAGTCTAGTAACGCCTAGAACTATGGGAGGTAATTCAGGAACAGATGCATCAAATTAATTCCAGTAATACTGGAGTGTTAAAAATGGCAACAGAAGCCAGCTTTGTTCAATGGAATGGAAAAATAATCATCCATTCTCTCTCTTTCCACCCCCAAGGACTTGGATTTTCCCGGCACAGCCATTCACTGGTGGCAGCAGATGCACCAAAATGTCTGGCCCCAAGAAACTCAACACAAATAGAAAACATACATGGGGAAACAGGAAAGAAAAAGAAAAAAGTAGAAAAGATATAAAAGACCCTCACAAGTGTATGTAATGCAAAGATGTGAAGCTGCATTTCATGTTTGACACAAGACTTAAGATAACGCGCTTGAAATACTGGTCAGCAGAGCATAGCTAAAACATGGTAAAGGTTAGGAATAAGGCACCTCTAGAAGCAATTTAACTTACCTTAAAAACATCGTATTTTAGATGCTGTGTACACCCAGTCACAAAATTTGTTCTGCAGATGTGACTCCTTACCACCACTGGATTCACTCTGCCACGGTCAGGTCTCCAGGGCAGACAGTGCTTCGAAGAACCCAATGATCACATATACCAGGGATATATACAACCCATATACTTGGCTTGATGAAAGGTAGGCTTTGGGTAATGTGGAGACTGCTAATGACTGGAGTTTTCAACAGAGACTTTCACCTAAAGGCCTCACATTTACTTGAAAGCTACACTGAAACTGCTCCTCAGGTTACTCATTCACACCATAGCAGCAAGTGTGTAGAGTCTCACAACAAAACTACAAAATTGTTTAGGAGGAAATGAAAGAGGATTGTGTCTCAGAGGCTTGTGTGGAACGTACACCAGTTACTCATAGTAATTTAGTAATTTCTAGTCACAACTGGAAGTGGACGTGCAAGTCACAATTTGTTCAGCAAATTTATCACTTTTCTCAAGAATTGTCTGTGAACAGACTGTGAGTTTTATTAATTTGTCTCCGGTCGGCAAGGGTACACCATTCATTTTATGTGAATGAATCCTGGCCAACGGATTGCTCACAGGCTTATGTCTGTTCTAATTGCTTCAATATTCCCACTTTGACGTTCAAGATGAGGAGGCTTAGATCAAGCCCTAGTTACAACAGATATAGTTTCATTCCTAAAGTAATGAGAACTTTACCTTCTAGACAGAAGATAGCCATAGAAATCTTCCCCTCATTTGAAACAAAGCACAGTAAATTGGAAACAGATCTCTGGCACTGACAGAAAGGCAAGGAGGAAATAGAGAAAATATTGATTAATGAGATTTACTTGTGCTGCGGATGGTGATCAAAGGGGAGTGAATGCAGCATGTAGCACTCACCATTGCTTTTAAAACCAAAATTTCTTTGATGTGCAGCACAGTATCCGGCCATTATGAGAATTAAAAGAAAAAGCCATGAGAACATTATTAATAAAGGTTTAAACTGAACTGCTTCAGGCACCAGGCACACAGTACCAAGGTTTTTGCTTTTTAAATTACTAGTTGGTGAATAATTATAATAAATTATGTTTAACTATTATTCAGTTTAGTAAACAAAACCTTTTGATGCAAACAGTAGTATAGATTCCGTACCGGGCAGCCTGCATATTTGCATAGTTGATAACATTTTAAGCACAAAAAAAATACCCACTCCAGAACAAAGAAAAGGCTTGCTAAGAGCAAAGTGGCCATGGGAATGCTCCCCAGCAGTGCTGGCGAAGTTACACCACATTCATCAAGGAAGAACAAGTATCACACCACTATATGTGTTGGAAGAATTTACAGCTTTTACACATTTCCTCCTTGCACATCTCTGCTGATTTCTCCTTTCCCTCTTTGTGTGAAGGCCTGACCGGAGTCTGGACTACCCCATAGAGGCTGCTCAGCCCACCAAAACCAGTTACAGTCCCCAGTGGTGTCACTTAACCCATCCTGTGGCAGCTGGTGCTGACAAGAGCTCAGTGCCCTCAGCCCATAACGGGGCCACCCCTCCTATTTTCCCATTCTGCGGCTCTGTGAAACTCAAGGCTTCTTATAAACTCAGACAGCAATGAATTTTTCTAGCACCCAACCTGGGCAAGATTCTTACCTACCACGGAAAGGGACAGCAAGCCAAAGAGAGGTTTGTGGAGGGTCAGGAAGGCAGCAGCCCTCCACCAGGGAAGGCAGCACAAGGTTGGAAGCTTCAGTGAGGAGTTCCCACCTGCACTCGCAGCCTCTCAACATCACCACCAAAGGAGTCATGGAGCTTTGACAATAAGCTGCCTTGCAGAGGCTGCAGCCAATCCTACCTGCAGCCCCTGTCCAGAAAGCTGATCATGCCTCCTCTCACCATAAAAGACCTCACCCATACAGGCGCCTGTTGCAGCAGTAGGTGTCTCTCATGATGCTCTGTAGAAGTTCTGACACTTATTCAGTCACATAAAATGCATACAATTACTTTGGAAGATGCTATGGATCGAGATAATCTACTTCTTTTTAAAAAAGCTGCCTGTCAAGCAACAAGACAAGATACAGAAGATTGACAGATATCCTACAGCCTTCTGAAAGAGGGATTTTTGAAGAATGTGAGAGGTCAAGAGGAAATTTAGTTTTGCAAACTCCATATTAAAAAAAAAGGTTTATCTTTTCAAAACACCTTTCAAAAAAACAGAAGTTTTGTACATAAGCGAATACTCTTCTAAAATAAAAGTTTGACAGGTACTTTGCCACCTTAAAAATTACTTGATACCACCTTAAGTTTTGCCTCTTCTATTGTTAATCACAGATTATTCTTTGCCTACAGAAAAAGAAGCTCTTCTTATGCTACATTTCTACTAATGCAAAATACCGAACTGCATCTTGCAAAACAAAAAGGAGGGTTTTCAAGAGGACTCATCCTACTTGACTAACAGTACTCCATCTTTGCCACCTTTAACTCTTTTATCACAAGAAGAATAGGAACTAAAAAAAAAGAAATATCAAACAAATTATAGGAAATCTTGTAAACCAAACCCACTGTAAAATACCAGATTTTTACAAAGATGATCTCACAGTTCATTTGCTTTGGTCAGTATTGGAACAACAGTAGTGTGCTACGTTAGTACTAGTGCTAACCTGCAATGCAGACTATGAAGATGATAAGTGGAAAGGATCTAATAATGAACTAAATAAAATGCATTTTTTCAATACATTGCATAGCATGGTAGAATAGAGAGAGTATCCAAAGGTTACAAAAACAGTTCATTGACTTTAAAAAAGTATTAAATTACTAGTTTCATCCAAAGTAATATCTTGAATATATTAAGCAGGGCTTCACAAATCCTTTTTGTTCAGAATTTGAATCAAAAATGCTTCTTTGAAAAATGTACTCATGTTGAAACTGTAGAAAACAGTTATCTTACTGGGGGTGCGAGGGAGAAAGTAAAGAAAAGAGGGTGAGCAAGAAAAATCTGGTTTGTATCAAGTGAACCATCCCCTCCAACTGAATAAGAAATCTTTTCTTTCAGAACTAAGACAAGCAAAGCAAATAAAGAGTTACACCTGAAGTTCTTGTGATTCACACAATCACGAGATTTCACACAAGAACAGGGGAATGATAGGATATGACCAGGATAATGAAGACTGAGATTCACCTCTCTGTTTTCCTTTTCAGGTGTGAATGCTATCTTCTTACACTCTTATCTAAGCATGGGGTACATGTTTCTCCAAGAAGATCAGGGTCTTTTGCTTAAATAATTGAATGTTTAATTGCAGAAAGAGAACGTATCAGAAATGGAATATACTTGGCTTCCTATTACAGGTAAGTTCTGTCACTGGCTCATGCAGTGAATATGCAATACTGAAGTGGAATGTCTCAAGCAGGATGACCTACCACATAAAACTCTGGGATACATCATTAAAGCCAGAAACCCCATGGGTAAAAGGTGACTGAGGTGGGTCTAATCTATCTACACAGTCTACTTCTGTCTCCAGGTTAGTAGTAAGAGAGAAACTGTTGCCACCCTAATCTCCCTTCCCTGCCAAGACTAATTTCAAAGATTCATAAAAGGTGTATATTTTTTCTTCACGATTTAACTGTTTCTTGTCATATCCCTAGGACATGATTGCAGAAGAGCAATAGAAAACAGATTCTGCCATCAATGATCCTAGCAAAACTCCATTAGTCACTTCAGAGAAGTTAGCACTAATTTTCCATAGAGCCATCACAGGCAGGTAGTGACCCAAAACACTGTGCAGAGAGAGGGTTTTTTCTGGTGCTGGTGCTTGCATGAGCAGGGCATCCTGAATCCCCACAGCAATCAAATGACTATTTCCCTTCTTGGAAAAGCATCACCAGCTTGCAGCGTACTCCTAATGCAGAGCTGAGGAAGATGGTGCTATTTCCTTAGCAATGACTTTTATAACATGTGAGATCCCTCGGCAGCCTGGGCAACTAGAAAAGGCCCAAGATCATGTCACTGTTTCTGAGAGAGCCTGGGGCAGCAGCAGGAAGTTACACACACATCAGCTGAAGTTGATTTGAAAACAAAGCAAGCTATTTGAACAGCTTGATTAATGATGGCCAACCAGGCTTCTGGAAAAGAAGTTCATGTCTTGCTAACTGGCTGGAGATCTCACAGGGGTTGTCAGCCAGGGTACACTTATGGGGGACAGCTTAGAGAGCATTTCCTAAGAAACACAGAAAACATTTAACAACCTTCACAGAAGATTAACGTTTCAGATGCAACAAATGTCTTGAACAGCGGGGACAAGAAAAAGAAGTTGTGCCTCCATGAGCTGAGACTTGGCTAAAGTACAGAAAAGAGAGTCACCATAAGGCAGATTATCACTGGCTGACAAAAAGTTACTTGAGGCAGTGTAGCTGTTTGCAGTCGGGCTGTCATTTCATTAATCTCATTGTAACTCCCTTCAAAGCAGCTGACAGTCATCACTGCCAGACAAAGTTGTGGAAAAGGTCGATGTGTCCATCCTTGATTATTTTAGTCCAGGAACAATCTATCATTCCTAAAGTATCTGTGACATATTCCTCCCTCCCGCCCTCCCCCCTGGACAGAAACAAATGAGAAAACCGTTTAATTACAAGACAGAAGGGGTAGTACAGAAAATGCAAAAATGCAAGTCTGCAAATAGGATAGACTGGGAGAAATAACTGGCCTGTTCAAATTGTCATTCAGAAGACAAGTGCTAGATTGAAATAGATACAGCAAGTGGGACTAACTTACTTTCATATGATGGATTGCTCCTGCGATAGAAGCAGCCTACTGCTCATCACAAGCACATGGGTTTACATTTGCCAAGAAACACTTCTTTCTGCTGTCCCAGGTATTGTGGCCATCTGACCCTGGCTGAGCCTCAGAAGGTAACCCTGAAGAATCCCCAAATGATGTATGGAGAAGTGGGAACCCACCTGGTTTGAATCCTTTTCAGCAGCAAATTTGCTGCTCCCCATGGAGCAGGATAGCTGAGCCCTCACATGCTATCCTCAGCCAACTGCTACCACCAAGCTGGGCTGAGGACAAAGATCAGGAACAGCTTCACATTACTTCCTTGGTCACCATCATCCAGTTACATATTGTGTGATGGCTGAGTAAAACCATATTTTTAAGTACTAAATGAGGGCCCATGAACTCAGTTCAGTTCTTTGCTGTATCTGTATTTTCCTTCCACTTGACACTGAAATCACAAATTATGTATTTTGGCTTGCTGATGGGAACCCAATTCAATAGGCACAGATGAATTTTTCTCCTCTCTGTATCTGCTAGTTCATCCTATTTCAGGCCTCATTAGGTTGGATTTCTCCTATTTCAAAACCTCAGCCCAGTCTTCACACTTCACTAGCTACCCTTGCCTTTCTAGCCTTAACCAGTTCCCTGCTTGTTATGATCTTTTTCAGATTTTTACACCATTTTATCAATACAAGTACCTGAATAATTTCACAATTTCAAGTTCATCTCTGGCATTCAAAAATGTCAAACTTACCTCATATAAGCCATTGTGACATTAGAAATAGGATAACTTGACTAAGCCTGACACAACCACTTTGTCCCTAATATTTGCAAAACTTTATGGTGTCAAAACCCCCACTACTTCATTCAGCAGCTTTCTTGGGCTTTGCATCAGCCCCTCCTGGAACAAAAGAAGTAACAACATGATCATTATAACTACAAATACCAAGTGAAGAATATATACTATGCTTTCTTTGAAACAGTATGAAGTTTTTGTTTGCTTGTGTAGCTGTACTGTATAATTACTAGCCTGTATGCCCCTCATAATGTGTTACTGAAAGAAAAAAAGTCAAGAGTAGCAAAAGAGCTGCACCGCGGGAATAAATAAAATGAAGGTTCATATTATTCCAGCGATCAGTGCACGTTAAACAGTTCTTTTAAATTTGCCAGACTGATATTTGGTCTGTATCATAAATATATTATTGAACTAATAAATAAGTGGCTTTTCTATTCCTAACATACTTTTAAAAAACTCCACTCTTTTCTGAAAAAGTTATTTCTAAATGATGCTAGTGGAATTCTTTTTTTTTTTTTTTTGATCTCCCATATTTACTCATCCTCAATTTATTTTTCCACATTTCTTATTGCACAGAAATAATTGCCATCTTACCTAGCATGAGAGATGCAATTTTGTTTATGTTCCAGAAAAAAAGACAGCTGCTTTTTCACAACTTCTCACATTTTTAAAACTATTTGTCTTAATTCAGCATCAGCCATCCTTGAAAAGATTCATTTTGCCATATAAGATGCACAAAACTAATTCTACGAAATGTTCCGTTTGAATTCCTACAAAGGTTATGAGCTCAGTGGTGATACTTTACTGAGCTACTTTTTGACTACAAATACTACTTTGTTCAAATGTCACTATTTCTAAGCATTTTCCAACTTTTTAATCTCAAAATTACCTTTCATTGCAAAGTTTTCTTTTTCTAGTATTTGTACTTTTTTCTTTTCCTATTTTGAATGTATAGCTTCATATTTGTTCAAGTTGCCAAATCATTAAATTAATTACCAATAATAACAATAACAAATGACCAGTCTAGATATGAAGTGAGCAAAACAACAATTTATTTACCAATTACAAGACTGCATTTCTTGGCTGACAAGACCAATGCAACAGACATACTGCAATTTGAGGCAATTTTGATGCCAAATCTGGAAAAAAATGATGAAAGGGTTTTTTTTTGTTTGTTTGCTTGTTTTTGGTTTGGTTTGGTTTTGTTGTTGATAGTGATTTTCCACAAATACTGTAAAGTTAAAGCAACTTCAAACAGAAAGAAAAGAGTCTATTACAGTTAAAAAGTGAACAGTGAGTTCTTTCTCGTTTTGTTGAAATCACTTTTTCTTCATTCCTACTACAGAGAAATGCAGACTAAAATCTCAGATTCAATAATTGCAAACTTAAGCCAGAAATCTGATCCAAGTTTTGCAAGAGATATCTCTCAATCAGGGAGAGTCTTAATCTTTTATATTTGCCACAACAATTCAGGAGGCAGAAAGCCTCTCTAGGAACGTGGGTATGTGCTTTTCTGAGATCTCCATCACCTGCCTCTGCTGGGGGCTCACAGCAACCCAGTTTGACCCCAAAGAAAGAGTGCCAGCCAAAAAAATGTTGTAGATGAGGTGTAGGAGGAAGCAGTGGTACAATTCATCCTGGGGGCAACCTACTGCTACAATTTAAAGGTACCCTCCTTGGCATAAAACCTCAAGGGAAGGTGACAGCTCAAGCAGTATTTACTCACTTAACTGTTACAGAAAAACACAATTCTATGAGTAAATTAAACCCAACACGAATACACTGAGCTGAGTGTGCTTTTGTAAGTATTGCGGTCTATGAGAAAAGACAAAATAATTTGCATCTCAATTTTTGTTTGGGACTAGGCCAGTTTGTAAATGAGAATTGAAAGCACATATAATTTCCTTTTTTTTAATCCCTTTCTCTCCATCTCTCCCCCCACACCAATCATGTTTTCCTGCGCTTTCAGGCTCTCCTTTTGTTCTACTACAATAGAATCCCCAAAACAATTGCCAGGTCAATGCATTCTGTCTTCCTTCTATTAGTGCAACAGCTGGTGCTTATCTCTTAAAATTCCTTTACTGACAGCTAATGCATGCCTTTCCATTCAAAGAATTTCTAATATGACTATCAGTTCCAGTCCTTTACTATTCTCTTGACCTTACTTCAAAGATTAGATGGGTCCACACCAAACACAGATTCAAATGTCCTCATATGATGTTCAAATCTCAAAACAAGCACCATCAGATTCCTTCTCCTGATGGGTGAAATGAAAACAGTAATCTGAGAAAAAAAAAAAAAACAGATGCTTGCTGTTTCTTGCAGAAGTTTAGATCCTGACTCATCTCTCATTTTTCCAGCAGAAACCCCCTATTTCTCAAAAAACCCCAGCAAGCAAGCAAAAAAAAAAAAAAAAAACTACACCAAAAAACCCCCACAACATCCCTGTTTAATAGATGTATATTTCTTCAGTATACTCCAGATCTATCAAAGTATTTGGATGAATGCCAGCCTTTCAATAGGCAAGTAATAGTAGCTATTTATGCCTCTTGGAAGACAGAGCCATTGTCACCTCCTGATCAAACGTGGCACTACTTCAGATATTTTCCAAATAGCTTATAATTTGCTGAAAGAACTAGTTGTTCAACATAGGTCACACTTTTTAATGGGATGTCCAATAAGGAATACAGAATAAAGGCAAACAAGCACTGAAAACTAGTAAATCTCTCTAACTGAGACAAACAAGCAACAGGCAACTTACCAATGTTTCTGACACTTAAGATGGATAGGGCTTAGATAGAACCTCCAAAATAGCAAAGGGTAAGTCTTCAATGGTACCTTCTTTTTCAATGTTAGAACTGACATCTCTTTTCACTCCAATACAATCACAGGGCAAACTTAAGCTTGACAGATGCCAAGCAGCCTGGGGCAGCTTTCCTTGTTGCCCTTCTGGGAGGCAGAGCACAGCATCTACAGTGCAGCAGAAGAGACCAAAGGAAGCTTTCAAACATCCCAGTTCTAAGCCATTAGACTTCTGTCTGAAACATAATTTAGGCAACCCAAAAGCTAAGTGAGAACCTTTATGGACTTTACCCTGTTGCAGGCTACAGTGCTGCTAGGAGTCAGTCAAGTACTAAATGTCATTGCCTACACCTGACACACTCCTCTCTCACCTTCATAAAGCCATGGATTATAAAGACTTTTCTAGAGGTTCCCCATAGTGTGTTTGCCCTGTCCAGGAGCAGAGTTTTGGTAGCCACTTTATACTATATCAGTTTTTTCACACAACATAAAGGGACAAAATACCTCTCAGTCTTTATGAGCTGTTTCCGAGTATACTCAGATGGGCTAAAGACCTGGAGGATCTAAACCTGTTTGACCATAGGTTAACCCAAAACCCACTAAGACACATGGTGTAGAAGAATTCACTGCCTTTAGTGAACTTTGGATCACGCTCCACACACCCCTTTAATGATATTTTCTATTTCAAAGTATTACAGCTATTTCTGCAGATGCCCAGCATCTGTAGCTTGATGGGGTGCTAATCCTATTACAAGGTGATGATTGGAAGCCTATAGCTTATACTTCCAGATGGTTTCAGGATTTAGTGACCGCATATGCTCAAAGAGGGGAGAAGGAATGTTTGGAGACCTGTCTGGTTGTGAGAGTTTCACAAGGTATTTGCAGAGTTTGAGAGCTTCCGGATAGCTAGGGACCACAAACTGTACATACATTAAACAGCAGAAATTCACAGCACTCTTGAAGCTTTGGAAGACTTTACCCAGCAATATGAAGACCTGTTAATATTCCCACTGGAATGTGTCAAAGATCCTAGCAACTCTTGCCATGGTATACTTGGCAATCAGCCACTCAGGTTTCTTTGCTTCTAGGAAAATATGGAGGCCTTGTACTCACTTTCCCAGTCTTTCATCAGAGTGAAAGGTTCAGGTGACTTCATTTGCTCCAATCTGCCACTGCAGATGTGATGATCCATGGGGCCACAGTAGGGATCTCACTAATTTCCTGGTCTTAATTAACTAGAGTATGCTGTTTATAATTCACAATGACTTCCTAATATTGCACATCTTCATAGCTAAAGGTTCCCACAAAATATTCCAAAAGAAAGAAAGGAGCATGGATAACCATTCCTACATGCTATTGTGGAATCTCACACGATTTGATAACTGTCAAAGCTCCAGCTGCTGAAATTTGTGAAAGAAAAGATTATTTTCTAAGAAGCTTAACTTGCAGTAAGTGCAAGGCTGCAGGAGGAAGAAAAAGGTGAGAACTGGAGGACTGAAATATATTCCAATATTAGCAAACCAGAACGCAAACATTTACAAACAGTAGCTACTAGTAGCATAGGTAACAGCAAGAAGCTTGTTTGCTCATGTGCTTAATTTTTTTGTGTAATACAACATACAAGCTAGCCAAGGCAAAGTAAAACAAATACAATATTTGAGCAAGTGTCAGTAATGTTACTCTATAGCTGTCAGTCTCACACCTCTTTTGACTTACCTGTATCAACAACATTTCATAATTAGGTAGATGGTCAGTCAATACATCCTTATCTGACACAAAAAACTACGTTGGAAACATGGTAAAGCAGAGCCTGGAAACCATTTTCTATAAAGCATCAATAACTCAGTAGGCTTCAGTACAAGCTTATTAGGACTAGATGTAAAGACTTTAAAATTGGGTGTACAGAAGTACAAACTGCTCAATTAAATGAAATTCCTTTTCCACCACAGGTGTCCTTTGCTAAAATGGAAGCATTACTGCTGTCCTTTCACTAAAGTATCACATATTACCTATCATCTCAGCTGGCTGAACTGATACCAGTTTCTAAGAATATCTCTGTGATCATTTTCTATTCCACAATTTTTATCTCCAAGTTGCAGAAAAAAAACATGTTTGCTCTTGAATAAGCAAAAATACAAAAGCTTCAAAAGGTAGTTTAAAATAGTCTTTGAGTATTGTCTCCTCTATTGCTGTTAGAGATGTTGTCATACAAATGAGTTGGGTGAAATACTAGAAATACCTTCTTTCCTAGTAAGGGTGTTTAATATGTTTATAGTCATATGTATAGTGCTAAAATCACCAAAACTACATGAGAAAACCATCTCTGCTAATATTTTTCTACATATGTTTTATAGGAGCTGATATAGGAATACCCACTTGAAAGATTTTTAAAGAGAATGGAGTAGTGAATTAGTGGTAAGTGCTATGGACCTTTGAGCCTGCTAGTAGTCGTAGAAAATACTTAACCTGTTCAGAGTTCAGTTACATGTTTTGTTCTGTGAATATTGGAGTTATCACACTGATGCTTAGTTCACCTGGTGAGACTTCAGTTTTATAAGCATAGGTCTCAGCCTCACAACTAAACCCATTCTTTGAGACCTCTGAGTATATTTAACGATATAAGAAACACTACATAGTTATAAAGATATCTATGCCACTGATCTTGTTGCAGAATCAGTCCCATTGGGAGTAGACTGAAAGGAATAGCATACTTTATACTGCTGCATTGTGCCAAGAATCCCACTTTTATAAGTCTTAAAACTTTGTGGTCTACGAAGTAGGTCTTCATTACTGATGCGTTGTAAAACATCTCAAGTTCCATTTTTGATAATCAGAGCCTTTTCAAGCTTCCATTACTGCTCATTACTTACCAACAGTTTCAAGACTGTTCAGGGAGCAGGTTTTTCTGCTACCACCAGATTTTTCTCTTCTGTCATGCCAACCCTCAAAACACCCTTCAGAATCATCAATATTTTATGTATCGAAATACCTGTTAGAAGCAGTTTCTCATTTGGTTGCCATAGAAATTCACGGAAAGTCCCCTGGGAGTTTTAGAGGGAGTGAGATCAGATTGCTTTGATGCATGAGACACTGCCAACCTAGGTAGTATGTGGGCAACATATCTAATTAGATTTGCAGAGTACTAAGAAGGGCCAAACTTTTCTTCACAGAACTTAACTACTGATTTTAACAGTAACACAACTTTCTGAATAGGAACTATTCACCACTCTTCTAATAGGCTGTAAAGACAACAATGTTTGATCCTTCTTTATTTCCATCTCACCCCATAAACTGAGGCTGAAACCTTCCTAGAAGTATATAGTTAAGAGGTACAAGTGTGAGAAAGAGGATTTTCACTCAGCTTTTGGTTATATAACCACAGATTATTGCTGTTCTTCTGACTGGTTTTAAGGGTCTCTAGTATTTGCCTGGAAATGCCAGTGATGTTACCAGCAGGAAATTTGTCAAAACTGCTGAATGAAGCTTGCTGAATGGAAATCTAACAGGAAACCAGATGGATGAAGCAATAAAAGCCCTATACTACTCTCACCAGAGTGGTCTGACTCTCTCTGATCATATAGATTTTAGTAGTAAACTATCATCTGCTTTTTGTTTAAGATATATGCTAGTACTATGAGGGAGTGAAGGGTGTTTAACTGCAACACAGCAAAGAAGGCTAAATGCGTGATTTTTCCAGTGTGTGGTGGGAGAAACTTGGGCCAAAGCATGTTTTTAGACTCTCTGCCTCTCAGACTCAAACTGTCATGGTAGTCAGCATACTCTAAGAGTGGATTACACTGATTCTTTAGGCAAAGCAACTGGAAAACTCTACCTGCCTGCCTTAAGCAGCATTTTCATGATTTGAAAGGAATGAGCATTCATGGCCAGGACAAACACACCAGGAAAAAAATCTGCCCTGCTTTTAAGGCCTAAGTACTTATCTGCAAGCAAGTTTATAAAGTATATATACATAGAATGTGGACAGATGGATGGGTGCATTTATCATGGTAAGCACCCCATAACACTGGGGTATTCTCTACGGATCATAGTAGGGCTCTGTACATTTGATGTTTTCAAACTTTTAACTATTACAAAAGCAAAACTATGCAATCATGAATTCCCCTTTGACAGATAGTAAGAAAAAGTTCTGCTCTGAAAGCATTTAGGTATTCCAGAAAGAATGTTCCTTTTAAAGGATCCCACAACATTTTAGGCCTATGGTAAACAAACACTTCTCTAGTGACTGCCATTTTCTATCATGTTCTTGATAAAAGAAAGCACCTATCAGGTTAGCTTTATCTGTAATCACAGTGAGAGGTTACTGTATCTATTTACAGCATTTGATAGTAAAGTGCTGTTCATACAATTTGCAGTATTTGTTTACACACATACATTTTATCTCCAGGTTAAACTCATAGAGTTTAAGAGCCCTAGGAGATGTGCCAGTTACAGTACAGGATTATAGTCCTGTGAAAATCTCTAATCTTTGACTGTATAGGTTATGTTCCTGTAAACATATGACCAAGCAAAACTTTTATTATGCTGTACAGTCTCTGAAGCAATGAGGTTCTATAAACATTTTATATAAAGCATCCCTGAGATGCTCTCAGGCAGAACAAATGCCACAGAATCTTTCTCAAAAGACCAAATAATTTCAAATGTTCATATAACTGCAAATACAAGTTTTGAAAAAATGTTAATTTAATTTCCCATAGGTACTTAAAATTAATTTGCATATACATCTGGAAAACAAAATCCAATTGCTGCATGGAAGTCACAGGAAGTATTGAGGGCTGTAACTGAGTTTTGCAAGCAGTGACTGAATTTAAAATGCATTTTCCAGAACTGTGTGTTTCTGCAAGCCAGGGGGAGGCAAGCATGAAGCTTAGATATTAGTTAAGCTGCTTTAAATTCTGAAAGCAGAACTTAGTGGAAGAGACTTCAGTAGCAGGGAGAGAACATTTGAACAAAATACAGAACTTCAAGTTGGAGGTTAAGTTTGTAAAACAGTTCTGGCAGGGATTTTCATTTGTATTTTGTAACAGGACCTAGTACAAAAAAAATCACATTCCTACTTGGGAGCTTCTAGTCACTATAACATTACATATATGACAATAGAATGGAATGTATTATTTATTAGCTGGTATTTAGACTGAAAGTATATATCTTGTTATATATGCTCTCATCATGTCTAAAGTAAGTTATGGTCTAATGAATAACCGAGTCCAGTATTTCTGCACACAAATTTAGATGTTCTGGGACTTGTCTCCTGAGAGAGTAATTCCCAACAATCAAATGTAAAGGCTACAGAGTATATGTGACTTCAGTAAGAGTTGGATGCATAATTATGACCACAGTTTTCAAATCAGCCTTTTTATAACTATGTCTAATTTCAGGCTTATGCTTTGAGTCAAACAAGCAAAGCAACTCACATGTGAAAACAAGAAAGCTGTTTCATGTAAACGCTAGGCAGTTCCAGGCACTTTCAGCACAAAACTTCTGGTTGAAGTTTGTTGCAGCATTTGGTTTTTCAAAACCACCTTTATTGCACTAACATACAGGTCACATGTTCCACTTTTTTTTTAGATGAGCAGAATTGAATCAGCTTTCCAGAGCAAATAGTCATTATTATGAGCTTAAAATTTCCTTCCCACAAATATTCTTTTAGTTGCTTTCAGTGACCATTGCAGTCAATCCCTACAATTCTACTTACAACGTGAGGGAAATTTAATAAATATGTGACTTTATTCACTCAACAGAAACCTCAGATAGAGCTGGAGTTAATTTTCTAGCTGTGAAAGTCTAGTCTAGTGACTTTCTTTGCCAACTATGAGAACATGAACTTCATAAAATCAGACATACAACAGTTGTTACTCAAAAGTCAACTTTAACAACAGTTACCACAACACAGGATCCATGAAAACAAGGAGGTTTTCCATTTCTGAATGTTACATGTAGTAGTGCATGTAAAGACAGAATTTTAAAGTTCAAACTTCAAACAATGTCTTTATCCAACACACATCTCAAGCCTGTATTTGTCTCCCTGGATAAATGCATGCAGTTTCTTTCTTTAAATCATAAAACTTGGTTTTGCATAAATAGCTTAACTTCACAAATACGGTTTCTCTGAAATTTTACTTCAGAAATTTTAACAGTTCCTCCCTGAAGTCAGCTGTGAAACGTCCAATACTTAATAAATTGGAGTTGTTATAACTTTTCTCTTTTGAATTGCAGTAAGTGAAGTATCATCTTGACAGTAGACTGTTGCAAACACGTTTCCTATAAACCATGAATAGAAACAAACATTCCAGGTAAAGTCTACATGGAATTAATTTACTTATGACTCTTGTCATATCTTTATGGCAAAACCAACTTAAAGAAGTTTGTCTGGGACACCTCCATACTACTTCAAATTAATGAGATTTAAAAATACCATGACAGTTACACCTGCAAACAGAGTATCAAATCTCACCAGTTTTAAATAACAGCTCAGGTGTCCAGAGTGCTACAAGGAGCTGGGGAAAAGACTAGGTTCTTATCATAAATGCTCTTTCACTGTCTATCATGGCTTCTAAACTGTAATGGTCCACAAACATGCCAGGAAAAAAAAAAAAAGTTTTCCAATTTGGATTTGAAGAGTAATTTGATAGTTGCTCTGAAATATTAAAGAAAACTCTAAATAAATGCTTGGTATTGAATATCTTTCTCCAGAAGTACAGATTTTTTCACCATTTGTGTATTCTCTTAATCCTGGTAATTTTTCTTCTTTCCCCAGACAAATTGACTGTTGTTTTCTGGCCAGTGCACATTCCTCTAAGGTTGGATCAATATATTGTGTTGGACAATCTAATAACATCTGCTGGTTTCCTGAACTATTTATCACTCCACAGTACAAAACTGAGATTTTTCTTAACTTGTTACAATGTTAATAGCAATCAACAGTTATTGAGGTTTGGAGGTAGATTCAATGGTGTGCATGAAGAACAATCACTCCCTCAGACCATTTCTTAACAGACAGAGGTGATGTCCATTAACTTTCTCTATTAGAATTTGCTTTAGTCTGAGCTGGAGTCCCAGCTGAAAACATCTGGATCTGAACAGGTCTTACTCCTAAACCTCTTACCTATAAACAAGCCATTCAGTAAGTAAACATGAGCTGTGAAACACATTGTCAAGATGGCTTGGGAGCATCTGGAAGACATTACACCACTTATCAAATACCTTTCAGATACACTAAATACACCAGAAGAATGGGTGGTGCAAAGCAAATCAGTATTAATGAAAAAGCTGTGACAGCAATTATACTTCGGCTGTGTCCATAATACACACATAAACTAACAGCATGAAGGGATGCTGTGATAAGCTGAAGCTGTTAGCGCATGCTACCAACCAGCACCTGTTCTGAACTAAAACACTACAATGTTTTCTGTATTTCAGGTCTTACTCCTAGACAGACCAGTAACTCTAATGGAAACAATTTCTGCAACATACGAAAAGTAAACTGGAGCAGGTTACTCTTGAAAATAATGAGGTAGGAACTGATGCAGTTATAAATACTGTTAGCCACACAAAACGACAGATAAAAAACCAAATCCTTCTCAATATATGGCATTATGGCTATGGAGGAGTTCACTTCATAACCAAGGAAAAGCCTGTTCTAAGGGATTGATTTTGGCATGCCAAGCAGTATAAATAAAAATACTGGACATATTGATCTTTTAGGTGTATTCCCAAACACTTACAGAGGCTCTTACTAGACCATGAGAAAGTGCAGCTGGAAAAAAAATCATTTTTAAATGGTATTGTATTTAATGGGCAAAAAAAAATAACTGTGAAATTAACTCTGAATTTTACAGTACAGAAGACAAAGTATTCTATACTACTTCCATTATAAAAGCAAGAAAACTGTGACAAGCAAATTATATCAACGTAATAGGAAAAGCAAAGACAATTGCATGATTTTCTTAATACAGATCCACTTACACATGCTTCAGTTCTGATGGTTCAGGCTCTATAGATAACAATTTTGTGTTTCTAATTTTAAGCTTTCACCAGCTGATAACAGTGGTAGTGAATCCTGCAGTTGAAATATCTGACTCTCCACAGTTAACTTTGCTGAATCTTTCTCTTTTACCCAACTTCATCTTCTCTGAAATCAATTAAGAAAGCACTTGCATCTGTACAAGGATGTTTTACCTAGGCCTAAACATTGCTTGTTTGACTTGAGACATCAGAATTTCTATTACTTAAGCCTGGATACTGTAAGAGGTAAACGTAGGTTACGCTGAGGTGAGCGGCAGAGAAAAGACAGCACTGAGGGTGAAAAAAACTGGTCACTTATAAGAAGGTAAGAAAGAATGGAAGGAAGGAGTTTTGAGGATAGAGCAAAATGTTGAAATAAAGCTGCTCTGACAGTATGAATGAAGAACTACAGCAAACAGCTAGGAAAATTTGAATTCCAGATCTTGCTTCCTTGAAAATAAAGACATTTTCCAAGTTGGGACAGTAATATTGATGATCTTCATGAACTGCTCTGAGATCAGTAGGTAAACAACAGTATATACAGCTACTACCAAAAATTAATTATGGCTGTTACTACAGCATGACAGCTGGCATTTTTAGTACCCAACATCGGATGCATTTTTAAGAATCTGACCCATACAATAACATGCAAAATAATTACTCTAGGCTCTTTAGGAAAGGCAGGCCTGGCAGGTGGGGAGGGGGAGTTGCCCTTTGTGTTAGGGATAGGCTGGAGAGTGTGGAACTGTGTCTGGGGACAGGTGAGCAGTTAACAGAGAGTTTGTGGGTCAGGGTTAAAGGGAATATAGCTATGGGAGACATTACTGTGGGGATCTGTTACAGACCGCCTCATCAAGGAGAACCTGCGGATGAAGCACTCCATAGACAGATAGGAAAAGCCTCACGCTCACAGGCCCTTGTTCTCATGGGTGACTTCAACCACCCTGACATCTGTTGGAAGGACGGTACGGCCCAGCACAAGCAATCCAGGAGGTTCCTCGATTGTGTAGAAGGCAACTTCCTTCTGCAAGTAATAGAGGAGCTGACAAGGAGAGGTGCCATGCCTGACCTCATGCTCACCAACAGGGAAGGTCTCGTTGGAAATGTGACTCTCCAGGGCAGCCTTGGATGCTGCGATCATGAGATGCTCGAATTTGAGATCCTCAGGACAGTGAGAAGAGCGTGCAGCAAGCTCACTGCCCTGGACTTCAAAAGAGCAGACTTTGGCCTCTTCAGGAACCTGCTTAGTAAGGTTCCATGGGATATAGCCCTAGAGGGCAGAGGGGCCCAAGACTCTTGGTTGATATTCAAGGATCACCTGCTGCAAGCTCAGGAGTGTTGCATCCCAACCAGAAGGAAGTGCAGCAGGAGGACCAGGAGACCTCCTTGGACGGATAAGGAGCTCCTGAGGAAAATTCAAATGGAAAAAGAGGCTTATAATAAGTGGAAGCAAGGACAGGTGGCATGGGAAGAGTACAGGGATGTTGTCTGGGAAGCCAGGGACCAGGTTAGGAAAGCTAAGGCCCAGTTAGGATTAAACTTAGCTAGAGGTATTAAAGATAACAGGAAGGGATTCTACAGGTACATAGCAAATAAAAAACAGACTAGGGACAATGTAGGCCCCCTCAGGAAGCTCTTGGGAGAACTGGCTACACAGGATTTGGAGAAGGCTGAGGTTCTGAATGACTTCTTTGCCTCTGTTTTCACTGGCAAAGGCTCTGACCAAACCACCCAAGTCTTGGAAAGCAGATGCAAGACTGTGAGAATGAAGACCTTGCGCCCACTGTAGGAGAGGATCTGGTTCGAGACCATCTTAAAAATCTGAATGTGCACAAGTCCATGGGTCCTGATGAGATCCATCCGCAGGTCCTGAAGGAGCTGGCAAATGAAGTTCCGAAGCCACTGGCCATCATATTTGAGAAATCATGGTGGTCAGGTGAAGTTCCCGACGACTGGAAAAAGGGACATATAACCCCCATTTTCAAGAAGGAGAAAGCGGATGACCTGGGGAATTACAGAGCAGTCAGTCTCACCTCTGTGCCTGGCAAAATCTTGGAGCAGATTCTCCTGGAAGGCATGCTAAGGCACATGAAAATCAACAAGGTGCTTGGTGACAGCCAGCATGGCTTCACTAAGGGGAAATCCTGCCTGACCAATTTGGTGGCCTTCTATGATGGGGCTACAGAACTGATGGACAGGGGTAGAGCTGTTGATGTCATCTACCACACGACATCCTTGTCTCTAAATAGGAGACATCAATTTGATGGATGGACCACTCCGTGGATAAAGAACTGGCTGGATGGCCGCACACAAAGAGTTGTGGTCAATGGCTCAATGTCCGGCTGGAGACCAGTAACGAGTGGTGTCCCTCAGGTATCGGTGTTGGGACCGGTCTTGTTTACCATCTTTGTTGCTGACATGGACAGTGGGATTAAGTGCGCCCTCAGCAAGTTTGCCGATGACACCAAGCTGTGTGGTTCAGTTGATACCCTGGAGGGAAGGAATGACATCCAGAGGGACCTTGACACACTTGTGAGGTGGGCTGATGCCAACCTCATGAAGTTTAACCATGCCAAGTGCAAGGTCCTACACCTGGGTCGGAGCAATCCCAGGCACAGCTACAGGTTGGGCAGAGAAGAGATTCAGAGCAGCCCTGTGGAGAAGGACTTGGGGGTGCTGGTCGATGAGAAAATGAACATGAGCCGGCTTCAGTGTGCACTTGCAGCCCAGAAAGCCAACCGTATCCTGGGCTGCATCAAAAGGAGTGTGACCAGCAGGTCGAAGGAGGTGATCCTGCCCCTCTACTCTGCTCTTGTGAGACCTCACCTGGAGTATTGTTTGCAGTTCTGGTGTCCTCAACATAAAAAGGACATGGAACTGTTGGAACAAGTCCAGAGAAGGGCCATGAGGATGATCAGGGGACTGGAGCACCTCCCATATGAAGATAGGCTGAGGAAGTTGGGGCTGTTCAGCCTGGAGAAGAGAAGGCTGCGTGGAGACCTCATAGCAGCCTTCCAGTATCTGAAGGGGGCCTGTAGGGTTGCTGGGGAGGGACTCTTCATTAGGAACTGTAGTGATAGGACAAGGGGTAATGGGTTCAAACTTAAACAGGGGAAGTTTAGATTGGATATAAGGAGGCAATTCTTTCCTGTTAGGGTGGTGAGGCACTGGAATTGGTTGCCCAGGGAGGTTGTGAATGCTCCATCCCTGGCAGTGTTCAAGGCCAGGTTGGACGAGGCCTTGGGTGATATGATTTAGCATAAGGTGTCCCTGCCCACGGCAGGGGGATTGGAACTTGATGATTTTAAGGTCCTTTCCAACCCTAACTATTCTATGATTCTATGATTCTACAGAGCTAAATTTCATAAATGCGTCAGGTTCCTGCAGATCTTTACTTGCTATTCTCAGCATGTAAGATAGCCTCCCTATGACATCCTTCAGGTCCCATATCAAGATCTATCTTTTTCATAAAGCTAGAAACTTCTAAAAGAAGTTCTAAAGAAGTTCTAAAGAAGAAACTTCTTCTCCGTGAGGGTGATAGAACACTGGAACAGGCTGCCCAGGGAGGTTGTGGAGTCTCCTTCCCTGGAGACATTCAAAACCCACCTGGACACATTCCTGTGTAACCTTGGTGTTCCTGCTCCGGCAGGGGGATTGGACTAGATGATCTTTTGAGGTCCCTTCCAATCTCTAGCATACTGTGATACTGTGATATGGCCAGAGATTTTACCTCTTCTCTCTCATGCTGTAGTATCAGGGATTCTTATAATACTTCTTACATTTCTTTATTTCTATCCTCAATCTTTCTACCATAGGCAGGACAATTTATTAGGGATCAAAAAGGTCTCGAGACATTTTACAGACTTAACCAGAGAATGATGTGTAAAAATTGTATGAATTCCAGTTGCCTACATTCCAAGCTTTGCAAAGGTTTCTGCTCAATTAAATCACATTTCAATGTCTAAAGAACTTTGTGTCCACCGCCAAAAGTGTCTGTATCTACTTCTACAAAATTAATTTTGGTGTTAAATATGCCTTAATGAAACTTTGAGTTAATAGATGATAAAGAAGAATCAAAGATCTTTATGAAGCTGAGAGCTATCCACTTTCGTAAAGCTTACTGCCTCTGCTCATAAGATGCTTGCCATAAAATCTCTTAAAGAAAAAAGGCAAATTTCAAACAGAATAGTAGGTAATCACACATTTTCCAGGACTGACAGGTAAATAGCTCCATTACATTGAATCAGCTCATAATATATTCAATTACTACAAGCAAGAAGAAACCTAGTTTGATAGCTCACATAAAATTGACACTTCTGTAGCCACACAACAACCTACAAAAAAGCACTAAACAAATTTGAACACCATATACTAGTTAAGAAATTTTGCATATATAGAAAGCCTCACATAGTAAGTTACTAAAAAATTGCCAGGATGAAATGTGCAATTTTCACATGCTGTACTAGGCAAAGTAATTTTTACTAATTCTTCCTGTTTTCTAACAAAAAATTCAATACTTCAACCTCAGTTGAGACTGCAGGACAAAAGAAAGCGTCATTTCATCTGAAAATGTCCTCTGAACAAATTTTGCAGAAATTTTACAGTTTTTCACATGGTATTTATGATATTTACACCCTTTTTACTCATTTTTCTTTCTTTTCAGAGGAAAAGAGGAAAAAGCAAAAGCCTGAAGTAGTGAAGGATAAAACAAAAAAAAACACTTTTTTTCTTATTCTTTAGGCATTTTTTCATTGAAAAACATAAATAGAAAATTACATTGTCTCTCTGATCTCTTACTTCCTCTTCAAAACCATTTTTGAAAGGCTGTTTAGAAGCAATACAAAAAGTTTGTTTTGATATATTTCAATATTTCTGAAGGCAAAAAAACCAACTTTTTTCTTATCAGAAAAAATAGGAACTAAATACTTCCCATTTAAATAAATATTCTGGGCTGCAATTTAAGAGCAAATGTTTTCCCAATCATTTACAGTTATTTCTGATTATAAGCTTCAATTTCTCATGTTTTAAACCTACTTTACCTACCTGAAGTTCTAATGTGCCATCTTCAGTACAACTGTTACACACTTACGTTGCAATGAGAGGAGCTACTCCTCGCAAATGGATGATCAAGCAGCTTGAGGATTTAAACCATGTGTTTGAACACGGCTCTTAGCTCATCACATTCAATTCATAATTAAAAAAAAAAAAAACAAATATTATCAGTAACACCAGAAATTAATATAATGAAAACACCAGATTGACAGCTCTAGTGACCCATATTCTTTATTATTCACAGGATAAGTATTGTATAAACACCTGTAAGAGCTTGTCTAATATTAGGAAATGGCTCTAACTAATAACTTGGCACTAGCTCACCATATGCACACTCTTATTTCATGGTAAACCTGACTTCACACTATTTAATTTACTTTATATCCAAAACTATCATGAGCTAAAATGTAAGGCAAGCATCTATGTGAAAGTTATTACAGAATAATGATTCTGACCTGAGATCATACTTTGACTTATTTTTAAAATTATTTCCTCCAAAGACAAGATCCATCCCTATATTTTCCATCTGAGACCAAGCCAAGCCAGCTGCAGAACCAGGAAAGGAATTCATACTCAAAAACCCCTTAGGTGCCTCTGCTAAAAATGCCAGCAATTGACCTGATTCTCTTCCCTCTCTATCCTCAGATTCTGATGAGTTGCACATTCCCCCACCAGCTCTCCTGCTGATTTCAAAGGACCACCTGTAGTCCACATTGAATCCAAGGTAAGATATAAAGAGCAGCCTATATGTACTTAAAATATACGCAGGGTAAAAAGGGTTCCTATTTCACCCAAAGTTTGCTGTCAGAAGGTGGGAAATGGGCAGATCCATGGCTATGCTTCATGGCATGCATCAGCCTGCAGACCAGAACCCATGAAAATTCCTTTTCCTTACAAATAAAACCACTCGAACCACAGTTTTTCCACTGCAATACTTCGGGTTGCTATGGCAAGGTTATGATCAAGGAGATGCCTTACACTGCAATCTGTGCAATAGAACAAATCTCTTCAGTCCTAATCAGAAGTAAAGGAAACTCAGGACAGGATTTTTGTAATACAGACCAGAGGGACAACAGTGTTTTTCTTGAGTGCATCCACATGGGTGTGTGGGAAAGGGTAAGCAAGTGTTCTAGATAATTCACCACTCTTGGCAATTTTTATTGTACCTACTTACCTTTGATGCAATGCCTTGTTATCTGTGTACCAGAACATCTCTTTTCCTGGCAGAATTTTAGAAAAAAACAGTTTAAAAAAGAAAGAAAAAAAAAAAACAAATGACTTCTGATAACTTCAGTGAGATGGCATTTTCTTATAAAGAATTCTCTCTTAATAGATCAGTCTAATGAATATGCACAAAGACTTGGCATATCATCTTTTTCCTTTTAAAGTCACATTGACCACAAGGCACCAGTGTGTTCAGCTGTAATGAGAAGAAATGCTGTGGTCAGATATCCATGACACCTCTTAGAACCACAGGAAACTCATCTGTTCACTGCTTCACAAATTGCCAGAACATTCCACAATGTAAGATCAATGAGCAGCACAGAAAAAGTTCATCCAAGAAAATGTCCTTGATGTGTCTTTGATGCTTCTCTCAGGATAATATTTATTCTTGGACTATTGGACTAGTTCACAAATGCACTTTTTGCAACAGAAATAACATTTTAACTTCTCTATGCACATAAACATACAGAGTTATCATATATGTAATGTTTAAAAAGAAAACCTATTGATCAAAGATGGAGAAAGATGGCCCTGAAAGAGCAGTGAGGTGGTTCTTCTACAAGAAAACTAGTATCTTGCTAACATTTAAACAAGCCATATAGCCTCATGCCACCTTAATATGAACCTATCTAGTGAAAATTCAGGTCATAGCAGTTCATGAGCCAAATTCACTCTTCCAAATATTATTTAATCAAGTAGTCTTGATACCTCATTCAAAACAGGTCATTAATCTTTATTGTGTTACATTGCAAAGTTTTACAACCACAAAAATAATAACAGTAAAACCCAGTTGAACTGATTAACAAAATAGTGACCTAGAATGCAATCAAAGCTGTTGTAAAGAGATGCAACATAGCAACAAAGCCTAATAAGGGCATTCAAATTCACTACTTGAACATATTTTTTCACGTACCTCTGATCTATTAAAGACCAGTTCTCTTTTTCCTCTTTATTTACAAAGTACAAGAATGCATTGGTAAATTGTATTTGCATACAAAATGTGTGTCTTTATCATGTCTTATCATAGGAATAGCTCTCCTGCAATATGAACATGCCTTTGCTCTGTCAAAACCAACAATGCATTAAAGACTCACGAGTTGCAAGGCTGGGAAACATGGAAACTCTAGTTTGTGTTTTTGGCCTCAATCTTCTTGGATGAAAATCATATTGAGTCCAATAGTTCTGACTGTAATAATACATATGACTAAAAATATCCCGTAGATGTTTAAAGCCTTCCAATGAAAGAATCTTCACTACTCATTTGGTGTTTAAATAATTTTTCCATCTTTGCTCTTAACATATTAACTCTATATGCAATTTAAGAGGGTTTTTTCTTCTTTACAATTTTATGATACCTTTACCTTCTAAGTTCAAGAGCCTGTCATTATCCTCCCACCATGCAAGCACTCATACCAAGAATAAGCTCTTTCCTTTTACAAGCTACAAGTTTCTTCATTCTTTCTCTGTAAAGCAAAATATGAATCATCACTGTGATCTTATCTCCATTCTTTTTAATCCAGTGTCTTGTCCAGACAACAGTACCTTGTATGTAATAGGAATTTCTCAGAGAAAGCACAACATACTTTTTTAACCATCCAGTTTTGGAGATACTTTTTATCAGTGAAGCCTGTCTTTTCCCTCAGTTTACACACTCAGAGTGTTGCCACAGCTAAATGTATGGATTTGTGATTCTGTGTTCCAGTGTTCAAATTCAGCTGACAGAAAGCTGTGTTAGTTAGCAGATGTTCAAAATACAGGTGTACATAATTCACCTTCAGCAACCATAACTCTTAGCAGAATATAGGAGCATCAGGGGTTTGCTTCTCTGTTGAGCTTGGATACTATGTTCAGATTTATAATATCATCTACTAATTACTCAGTCCAAAGGATACACCACTGTCCACTAATATTTTTCCATTTTCTTCCTCCCTGCTCAATACAGAGAATTAAACAAAACTCATAAAAGCTATCCACTCAGCCTTGTAGGTATTTTTTCACTGGATGCATGAAGATAAGAACATATGTAAATTTTCCTCCATTGATCATGTCACTCTTTAATTTTTTTACCCTGCAGCAAAATAGTTAATGTTGACATTTAAACCAGATTTTTATATTTATTCCAGATGAGGTGATCTGTTCATTTCCAGACCAACTGATTCATACTACTTTGATTTGCAGGCAGATGTGAGCACTTCTGTCATTTTAATGAAAGTTTTTCTCCCAGTTAAATTACCAAAGACTTTCAGTCAGGGAGAGGGGGAAAAAAAGAATTAAAAAAATATATAAATAAAAAAGGAAAAGAGAAAAGAAGAATCTAGACAGCAAAATGGCAATTCAAGTAAGAAATCAAATCCCACTAATCTCAAATACTTTTCATTTTCAAATTAAAACCTCAGATGCCACTCATATCTAACTTCCTTTTCCCTCTAAATAAACTTGTAGACAGTAGAAGACTGTGGTGTGGCCTGCCATATCCATTGCATTCAGGACTGTGTCAGGAGCACACCTGGTGGCCACATCCTGCGTTTCTCTTTTTCCAGTTCTGGGAAAATCTCCAGTAGAATTTAGATTCTGTATTCTCTGCTCAAGTTTCCAACACAGTTATGTACTCAAAAAGCTTCTGTTTGCTTCTTGGTAGTCTATTTCTTCTGAATATGAAGTCATAATGTCAGCTTCATGACATCATACTAATTTCCACAGTGACAGCATGCCATGGCAAAAACATGGGCTTATAAATTTCATTGAAGGAACAAACAGAAGTAAAGAACCCTGGCCAGGGGAAGAAGAAGATGCCAATTTTGAAAACAACTCCTGTGAAAAACCTACAGGTTAACTCATATTTTAAGAACCTTGGAGTTCAGGTTTGAATTGTAAGGCTTAGTGCCATGCCTGAAGTAGCAAAGCAACAACAGAAGTACTGGAAAAAAGAAAAATTACTCTAGATCAACATTACACGTGTGTCATTACTCCACTGTGAAAATTTTCCTTGAATTCAAGCAAGTAATCCTCTGAAGATACATCACCAGCTACACAAAAACAACCTGTATTTGATTCCTACCAGGCACAGCCAACAGCTTTTTTAAAAAAATTAAAATTTATTTATTTTTAAAATCATCAGCAGATGTTCCAAAGTAGGGAAGAATAGTCCACCTGTTATAAGTACATTCAGTCATCTCTTACAGCCTTCCTGATCAGCTCCATCTCCTGAAGTCTAAGACAGTAGAGCATAAACACACTCTGGGAAACTTTCCATATTCCTAAAACAGTGAGTCATTCAACAGTTGTTTTAAACAGGATCTGAAAGGGTGCCACCAGCAACACTAAGGTCATCTCCAAGTGCACACTAATGAACCACACAGAAAAAAGCAGAGATGTTTGCCACAGATTGTTTAATATTTCTTGACATCTCAGTACTTATATGGCACTCACAACTTTAATAGGAATATCTCAAAATCATTAATGGATCTTACCCTCACATCACCCCTGAAAAATAGAGTTATCTCCATTTTGGAAATGGAGAAATTAAACTAAGGAGTAGGTAAATAAAAAAAAAAAAATCTTTAAAGCTGCAGAGAGGATATGATGAATTACAATGTGATCACAGGTCTCTTGAATCTTTGAAACTTCATAAAAACACAATAAAAGGCTAGATAATGCTTGTCTGAAAATACCCAACTTCCAGAAGGAAAACAAAATTGCAATCTGGCATTTTTTTATAAATATGCACTTTCTAGACATAGTGGTGGCATTTATTGCATATAAAGCTCCCTATGTTGATGAAAATTATTCTTGCCTAACCCAGGACAAGCATGATGTTATTGTATTGGAGAACATACGAGATATCTATGTGGTTTACTACTGATCATCCTTATTACAATATCACAAAAAGTCCCAGTCCTGTTAGGTTTCCACTCGTGTTGTTCAAATCTTTATGTAACACAGAGAAAGTTTTTACCCAGGGAACTCACAGTCAAAGTGTCAGTGCTGCCTTCAGGCCATGGAATCTTCTCAACTACTGTTCTGTGTTTCTGTAGCCTTAGCACAGCCTAAGAGTTTAGACTCCTATAAGTTGTGAAGTCTCCAAAAGTTTTCAAATCATTGTTACATTTTGTTCAAAAACTTCTAGCAAAAAAAAAGAGAAAAAAATCAGGAAATTAACAGCAGGTGTCTTATTTATGATATATGATTTATTCCTTTGCTGAGAGCCAGTCTCTTACACAAAAATCAAACCTAAAGCTATACGCTTACACAAAGAAGAGTCACAGACTTTAAATATAAAGTGGTATTAGTAAAATAAATAACATTTCAAGGAATTTTCACAGACTACCTGCAGGGCATGGCACGACAAATATTGTTGGGGAAACAACAAGGATGTTTGATTCTCTTTACCCACCTACTGTTAGCCAGTTATAGTCTGCTGGTTTCTCATTCATCTTGGCCAGCTAAGCCATTTTTTAAGCCTCTAAGCTTTTTCTATCATTCTTAAAGAAAAAGAAAAGGGAAAAAAAGGACATCTTTTCTGACAGTTTGATGGCAGATTGATGACTTGCTTCAATTGTAGCTTTTAGGCAGCTAATCTGAGGTTTCATCATCCATTCCCAAGAAATTAGGGGTACTGGTAGAAGCATATTCTAATTTAGCTAATCTATCTCAACAGATATGGGGAAAAAAAAAAGCAGAGGACTGGAATTATCTCACCCCATCTCATGAGAGGTTCCTGGATCTATATTTATTTTTGGAAAACGTATTACCCAAACTAGAAGTTAGAGAATGATTGGTGTAGCCAATGGCATGTATGACAGAACCTTGGCTAAATCATTAAAGTTTGCCCAGTAAGACAAGGATAAACTTAATTTAAATTTGGGAATTCAAAGCAATTCAGTTTCACTTCATTTTTAGCTTTATCAAGATTGAATATTTCTCCAAGCTTCCAAACTTAACTAGAAAATTGTTGCTCTTACACTTTGGCAAATATGAGAACAGGCTCTTAACACAGGATTGCCTGTTTGATTTTGGTTGACTACCTGTTTTCATGGCAATCAATTCAAGCTGTTGATTTTAACATGGGGACATGTAGATGAGCAGGCATAAATTTCATGTCTCACCTGTGGAAGGACGAAATAAAGCAGCTGAAGTTCATCAGTCACTTCAATTGGACTGACCCACGAAGAGGGAAGGTTGCCCTGGAGCAAGAGGCGTGTCCCGGGTGCCCTCTTGTGGTCCTGACTGGTACAGGGCTTCAGAGGCGGGAGGCGCCCAGGGTGGGATGCTTTCACTTAAACTACAAACATAATACAAGAAATTGCTAACCATAAGTCCTAAAACTCCTTTAAAATAGACGTAAAATTGCTTTTCTTATCTTGCCCACTAGAGCTTACCAAAGATTACAGAAAACGATTTTAAGGGACCACAGTGCTTTTCACTGAAGTTAAATACAAAACTCTGCTTGATAGCAGTCTCAGTAGGTTGAAGCCTATATGGCTTCCTATCATGACAATGTGCATGTACTATAAACAGAATTAGCTTAAAGAAAGGTAGGATGATATATATGTGCTAATAAATATATTCCTTTCTTATACCGCCAGGAACAGTTAAGTTTACTTCCCCTGGCAACAGTGATAAAGACAGGTAGGCTACAAGGATGCAATGTTACTATATTCGTTGCAAACATGCCTTTTCAGAAAACATAAAGCTGGAGAGGATAGAACCTGGAGATCATGACTGCCATTCATCTTGGAATCAAAAGACAGCTTCAAGCCATTCTGCACTAAGAATCTGGAGAGGAAACTAGGCTTTCCACAGTAAGAAATAAAGACACGGCAACTCTTAGTGATGTCTGGAAAACACGGAGCTTTAAGTTCAATATTTCAAGAGACAGGATCAGAACACTTCCATCTCAGCCATACTATTGTTTCACAAAAACTGAGTGTCTTAACTCACATATGACCCAAGGTTTTTGTGCGTAAATGTCCATATGACCACTTGTTAAGTCACATAATTGCCTGACTCACCAAAACAAATCAAAAGAGTTAGAGCAGAAAAGCCCCCCTAATCAAGTTAGAGGCTCAACAAGATATAGTTTGCAAAAAATATGCTAGCTTTCTGCTATTTCTTTGGATAACATAGTGCTTTCATTTCATTTAATTATTTCCTCACAAAATTGCATTGAACCCAATAACAAGAGTGGGAACAGGGTCTGTATGGCCAACAAACCCCAAGTGCCTAACATCACATGTCATGATGCTGCAAAGAGCATTCTGACAAAACCCCATTGCTCCCATTTTCAGGGAACATGGGAAGCAATTTGGCCCTGGCTTGTTCATAAAAAGTATATCTGGATTATATGACTATCCATGCCCATGACAGATTCATGTAATTGTGTAAACAGATTAGGAATGAAGTCTCCCTCTCTTAGCATCTCTCTCACCATAATATCACTCAATAGAAAACTGCCTAGTATCAAACTGTCACATCAGAATGTCCCATGTATCTGTACCATTTCTGCTGTGAAGTTATGAAGAAACATGAGGGAACAGATAGAGACTTTTACAGAGTTCTAGTTGTGATGAGGATGCTGAAGAACTACTGCATTGCTGATCTTCCTACCACGTCTTCTCAGATACCCTACAGATGACCCCCAGCTATCGATTACCCCTTTTCACATTTTTAGCAAAGTGCAGTCAACTATGCATGCCTAAAATATGCCTGATTTTTCAACTCTTCTAGCCTATCTTGCTGCTTAATCAAATACGTGAAAGCCACAGGGTGTTTCCCATCACCAAAGCAGCAGTCAGATCTGCTCTACTAGAACCTATAGACTGTAGTCATATATACACTGTTTTTCACTTTTCTCTTTGAAATTACAGAAAAGTATCTGTTTAATCTTCTACCTTCTTTAAAACACTTCTTAGGATTTTGCAGGCATCATAGAGCTGTGGGACCAAGAATCTACACCTCTGCCTTAAATTAACCCAGTGCTCAAAATAAATTAAATGAAATAAAATTACATTCTTATAAGTAACATCTTGACCCAGTCAAATTCTGTTTGACAATAGAAAATTACATAATTTGGATTAGGTCTGTATGTGATTTGGTCCAAGAGAGGTCTCTGGAGAACGAATTTTGATTTTGTGTTTGACACATCCCTGAGGGGAATGACTGCATTGAATAGACTCTGCCCAGTGTTTCTGGCAGACGGAGGAAAGAGGGTGGAGGGGGGGTAGGACTTGCATCAGGGATGCCTTCTGTCACCACTGCAATATGCCTCTGGCTAGACAAACATTAGGGTAAGGATTTTAAGGAGCAGGCTGACTTTGGGGAGTTTAAGTTGGCTGTCAGAAAGCATGAGACAGTATTGCACAGTACACTCTTGATATTTTCTGTTGCTCATTCAGCAGCAAGTGACATCTGTTCCTGTCATTATGGTGCTAATTCACAGATTCAGTGTGTTCTCTAATTGTAAAATTAATTTTAATAAGTTAAAGCCTCTGTGCATGTACACTACTAGGTTACAAATGAGTGGGCTTTTCTATTCTCTTTTCAAATGAAGGATATTGTAGATAATGTCTGAGGTTATTACTACCTGCATAAGCATGGACTTTAAGTATTTGGATAACATTAAATCCTTGATGTGCTCAGCTATCAATCTGATCTCCTTATGTCCCTGTTTTACAAGAATTACATTTGGTTAGTGTGTCCCTTCTGTTTCCTCCATGCTCCAATTGCATGGTACTAGGACAGATGTTTAAGTAATTGGGAGGATGTTTATTAAGGGATTTTTTAGATAAAGTCTTAAATCACAGGGGAATAGGACATTAAGCTGCTTATTTACTTTTGTGAACATTTAATGGCTTATGATCATAGAGATGAGAGCCACTGCAAAAATCAGAGCTAGAGATAGCCATTTTAGCAAAAGTATGAGAAAGGATACGAAAGGGAAAAATTAATCCCTTTTTTGTTTAAAAAAAAAAAATAGGTTTTTATTTAAAAACCCCATACTAACAGATTTTGTTATAAAGTAAGTGCACAGTGCAAAAAAGGCTTGCTCTCTCTTGCACAAACTGCAACAAAATTCCCTGTGAGATATACATATGATGGAGTAAAGAAGACTTTAGAGAAATTCCATTAGCCCACCGTTGAGTTCAAGGAAAGCTATTTGTATTCCATATATACCTACTTAAGAGAAACCTGAGCTTTCAGCAGCTCTGAGCTGTAGTCTGCAAACAGAAACATGTCAGTGGGAGAAGACAAAAGGGTGATGAAAAGTGATCTTAATGGTTTAATCTTGGGGACCTACAGATATTCGTTAGGTTTTCTGAAATGACCACTGGGGCTGGAAGGACAAGAACACTGCCAGAAGTCTACTGTACCCATGTATCCATGAAGCAAGAAGAAAAGTAGTAACTTAAAAGTTGCTTTCAACATTTCCTAAAGTCCTGGAATCTACTGCAGTCACCACCAAAACAAGTATCACAACCACTCCTGTGCAATGGCTCTTACATGTGATTGAAAAACTTGCACTAACAGTATCCCGTGTTTGCCAATTCTCATGTCATCGGTGAAAGTCTTATCCTGTTGTTTTTTTCCCTTTGAGCTACAGTTCTTCAAAACAAGCAATTACTTAATGAGCTTTTATTTTCATAATGAAAGCTGTTTTAAGCCCTTGTAATTGTAGAAAAGAGCTTGAAAATGGGATTTGAAGGAAGTTTAAAGGCTTTATGAAAATACCCTCAAAAATCAAATAAAAAGAAGCAGAAGAGTTTATTGTTGTTTTGATTTTTAAGCCTTAAAACTGAGCATGAAAACATCTCTGCAAAAAAGAAAGAAAAAGCTAAAACTACAGATGCTAGCATGAGCATCGTATAGATAAGATTTCAATCCTATTAAGACTAGATAGAAATGTTTTCAAAAGAAAGCTTTATGCTTTCCACTCTACATTTCCACATGAAGCACCCAAACCCCTACCACATTTTAACTGCAAACAGTGCTGCTGCACTTTCCCCACAAGAGCTGCAAACTTATCCACAGCCTCCTCTATGAGATATTTTCTCTCTGAAGGAATCACAGTTACTACACTTTCCAGACCATGATCATGCCATCTCCAACAGTGGATACTGCTGTTTGAAGTAGATTGATTAATAGAACAGCAGTAGATTGATTAATGGAACAGCAAAAGAAGAGGTCATTATAAACAACTCTTAAGTAGTGGCCTGAAACAATGCAACAACTCAGAGCCATTGACATGCTGACCTAAAACAAACCATGAATTTCAGGATGACTTGACAAATATTTTTTTCCCTTGGCAAAAATGATACATTTCCACAGAAAATATCAATTTTGCTGTAACCACAAATGTCTGTCAAACTATTTCAACAGAAAAGTTTCCAACCAATGTTAATCATTATTCACTTGAAAATGTACACTAAAACAAAGGACATTTTGGTGTACATCTGCAGCCAATCAACAGACTAATTTGAAACAAAAGAACTCCATATACAGTTGGAAAAACAAAGAGACCAGCCAAACTGAGTCGCTGCCAAGAATGTAGCCTTGAGAGAACATTTGAAAGACACCAAGATACGTTGTTCTACACTAATTTTGGGAAAATCAATTTGATTGTGATGAATTTCTATGCTGTATCATACTTTTGTGCTCTATCACAGTTTTGCCATGGTTAGGGCTACCTAAACCTGTGATGATTCAAGTCCGTCTATTCTATTCCTCAGTGGCTTTGTTCAAGAGAGATTTGCTCAGTCATAGGAGCATTTACTGGGAAAAAAAAAAAAAAGGGAAAAAAAGAAAAAAAAAAAATAATACCTCTCAACTAGGGCAAGCTTTATGGTTCTCAAGCATAGATAAGGTCACAATGAAAATGGCACCACTGCAAAACCCTCAGAAATATTTAATGTGTCCTGCCTGACATTCTGTTTAGAAGAATTATAAGTTTAGCAAAATAATCTTAACAGGACTCCACTGCCATCCAGTTGCATGTCAGACAACATCTGATAGCAAGTGACATGAATTTTTACCATTCAGTAAACAGCTCACTTTGCTGTTGTACTTCTTTCTGTCTTGAAAATCATTGCTGATATTGCTGTCCTGTACTAATTTATAACTAGCCTTAGAACTGGCATAGTAAGGCAGAATATAATACTGGGAAAAATAAAAAACAATTTTTAACTGCAGTGGGGATCCTTCCCTTTTGGTTATAGTAAAGGTAAAAAGATGTGCTGAGATGTTACACAAAACTTTGCAGCCTCATATTCCCCCTGTGAATTGAAGTCATTTCATATGTAATCCACAGCACAGATAATTCAAAATCAAACAAGAGAAGAAAGCAGCACCTGACCTAGAAAGGAAACAGCTTTTATTTTCAACTAAATTTTCATGACAGTCTAAATACCTTTAAAGTAGTGAAAAATTAATTGAACAGCACAATGGAGTAAAAGCTGCATTCAGCATCCTAAAGTGTTAGTTATGAAAATGTCTTCCAAGAAAAAGAGGCCATTGTTTGAAAAAATAACCAAACAACGTAAAATATTCCTCGTGGGAGTTCAAAATTACTTCCTTGCTCATGTCTTTCTAACAAAGTAGATATCTGCTTAAGTAATAAGTAAAATGATTGGCAGCCCCCTTTTTTTTCCTCAAATATACTAAAGATATGAAAAAAAATGGAAACATTTCAAATAACCCCATTAGGAAGAAGGAAGATGAGAAGAAAGATGACAATATGTGAAGTAGCCATCCAGAAGCTGTAGCTACATCCCAGGTAGAAATTTTTTCAAAACCCAGCATACTGCATACTAGAAGGTCTACAATAATTTGGAGTATGGACACTCTGTGCACATCCATCTACAAGGGCCTTGCAATATTTCATTTATGCACTGAGAAAACAGAAATGGAGACCAAACATCAGAATAGATAGATACTATTTTCTGAAAGACAGCTATCATTCTAGCAGGGAAAAAGAAACACTCAAGAGTCATGCAGTTTCTAAAACAGGTCCCATGAGTTGGAAGATGATACTAAAAAAGTGTGGCTTTTTTTGAAATGGGAGTTATATATGCCAGCCCAGGTTTTCTATGAACAGTTTGATAGTGGGACACTAAGAATTTAGTTGCCTGGGACAAGGAGGATGCATCACAAGAACATTACAAAACTGTGTTTCTTGATCTGTTTGTTGACATGGTAACTTTGACAATCAGTTAAAGCTGGTCCTTCATTTTGACAGCATTAGGGTAGCCAGTCATGAGGATCATGTTTCTCAAGTTCTCATAGTTTAGTCCACTTTCCAGCACTGCTCAGATGCCTGAAAAAAATCACTGTTGTCAGGGACCATGAAACATGCCAGGCCTATTTTTTATCGTCTCTTCGAAAAGCTGCCTTCTTGCCTCTTCCCTTCCTTTTTCCCCTCTCAAAATACGGTGATTCATCACCTCTCAAGCGGCATTCAGGCATGGGACCTGGCAGGACTGATCAAATGCTGAAAGCCAGCTTTGCTATTTTGGGACTTGTGATTGCACAGGAGCAGTAAGTGGGAGCTTAGGGAAGAGATCTGAGGAAGCTCTGCCCAATAGCAGAATTTGAATCATAAACTGACTTTGCATTCAGATCAGCCAGGCTTTACCATTTATCAAGGTCAGTAGCAGTTTGGAAAGAAGAATTTGGAAATATGCACACATTTACAGGAACACCTTCCAAGTGAGCAGCTCCCACATAACATTCTCCTTTATAATCTGAGTGAAATAATCATCACACAGTCAAGCACAGTTTGTTGGTTACTCTCAAAGCAAAACGTGCTTCCAGCTGTGAGAGATAATTACTGCTTATTGACTGGCTTTTGAGAACTTTCATGCTATATTTAGTTGTAGGGTTCTTTGGGGTTTTTTTATGTGCATCACAAGCATCGATTAAAAAAGGCTATTGCTTAGACCAGTCAGCTGCCTTCTAATAATTAATCTCTTATTTCACTTCAAAATATGTTTCACCTGCAAATGTGCTTCATTTGTCATTTGAAGATTAATCCTGGTCAAGCCACCATGAATGCTCTCTTGAATCAACAACTGCATCCATCAGCATTAGCTACTGATAGCATTTTGTTCTTTGATAGTGGTTTTTTTTCATTTTAATATCTTCACAAACACCAGAAAGGACAGTTAATTATAACCATCTCGCTATGGAGGGAAGACTTTAGAAGTAAACCTACCAGCTTGAACTAGTATTCTATATAATTGTTTCTACTCCTTACAGTGGCCAGCACAGTTGCTCCAGAGGCAGAATCAGAAACCAGAAAATAAGCACTGGATAGAATCATAGAATCATAGAATAGTTAGGGTTGGAAAGGACCTTAAGATCATCTAGTTCCAATCCCCCTGCCATGAGGAGGGACACCTCATCCTAGACCATGTCACCCAAGGTTTTACCCGACCTGTATATGGGTGGCTTTCTGGGCTGTGAGCACACACTGACAGTCATGTTTATTTTCTCATGGACCAACACCCTCAAGTCCTTCTCCTCAGGGCTGCTCTGAATCACTTCCCTGCCCATAGTTTCTCTACCAATAGTTTATAACCCTTTAATCTCCAGTAGTTGCAGTAAGAGTAAGATTACACCCTTAAGCCAGTGATTGTTAAACCTCCTGCAGGACATTTTTCTTGGGTGCAATTTCTGTTAGCCTTTGTCTTTGTTCCATTTGTTCTGCAGATGACTCAAGCAAAGCCCAGGGAGGTAGCTTCAGATATGAATTTGAGTCACAAGGCCTGTGAGGGCACTCAAGGAAACTCTGACTGTCCAGCCTCTGCTTTCAGTATTGTCTTCCACTCTGGTACGATGTGATGACAATGCAACTGGAACTATGCAATAAATGCAGTGGCAAACAGTAAAGGCCAGACTACAGGTCTAGTGCCACAGTTCTGGCAGTTTCAGACACAAGAAAGAGAAAGGAGCAAAGAAGGACCAGTGAACGAAATAATTAAAAATTCTTGCTAAATACACTTTCTTAAACCAAGATGCTTTTCTTTGGAACTGGGCCTGAAGTTTGTCACATAAAACTGAAGTATTTCATTTTGAAGCAAACAATTTTGCAATTGAGACACTGAAAACATTTGTCTTTTTCCTTGGTTTGTTTTGCTGATTTGCTTCTAAGATTGTCTTCTGATAAATCCACAACAGTTTCCATTTCCCCCAGACTGTTTAATATATTCATTAGGGTCCCAAATGGAGTCATCACAACATGCCAATTGCAAAACTCATCCCTTGTCTGCACAGAAAAGTTGATTATGTTTCTACACAGCTCTTTGGAGGACACATGACTAATTGCAGAATTGAAACAGGTAAGAGCAAGAAGATCAAGCAATAAGAATGCTGTTTAAAAAGATACAGGACCACTGGGTATTAAAAAAGGATGGAAAAGTAAAGTTTACAAGTGATTTTGAGGACTGTTGTAATGTATGGGAAGAGACAGAATTTATTATGCCCTCCTTGTGAATTAGACATTCAGAGTCAGGTAATATATTGTAGAAATATATCTTTAGAGTAGTATTGCTATCAGCAGGGTAAACAAAGAGTATTAATAAGGAGTTGATTAAAGGCTACTATGAGGAAAATAAGTTTGGAGTCTACTTTCAGTGTTTATATGCACTGAATGTAAAGGTGGGACAAATAAACAGAAGAAAGAGTTACAAGGCAACCTTCTGGCTCTTAAAAATGACAAATCGCGTTGTTTTGCAGAAGATTTAAGCATCAGACAAGTAGGGACCTATACTTCTGTTAAGATTGGGATCCAGCCTGTCATCTGGTTTACTGTAAACAGAGGTTTATTATCAAACTATAATCTCAACTGTAATTTCCTATTTAAGGGCTCAGGCAGCAAGCAGGTCTATGAACCAGGTACTGTTTTGAAAAGGATTAAAGTTGGCCTAATTCTGCTTCCCATTGAGTTTAATGGAAGCCTTACTGTTAACTTCAGTGGAAGAAGGATTAGACCAATAATGAGTGTTTGTGAAAATCATATCGTAGGGCAAACTGAGATTAAAAGATTCTTAACACTATGAATATTAATGTATCATTAAAATTACTGGAGTGTTCAAAACAAAACTCAGGATGATTTGAAGGGTAAGGGTATTTGTACGATAATGCATCATAACATTTAAAATTAAGGAGAATAAGCAGACATTAAAAATTTTAAGGCAGAACATGACATGCAAATAACCACCCTGTCTAAATTAAATCATGCTTGTATAAGCCACTGCCACTGAAGCAAATAAGATGGAACTTGGAATCAGTGGGTAGTCATGATTGTTACAGAGCAACACATGCAGCATTCCAATAGTATTGCTAACAGCAAGAAGAAGCAAAAGACTTGAGGCATATTCTTTAAAATTCTCCATAAAATTGATTCTAACCAGTTTTCTCTCTCTTTAGCAAACCTTAACAGAATAAGAGCAAAAGAAAAGGTCGGGGTAGGGCGGGTGGGAGGGGTCCCCTCTAGTGTCACAACATTTTTCAGTGCTGGTTTTCCAACCACAGCTGGTGGCATTGAAATATGGTCTCATTAAATGTGGCCCAACAGAATATGTCAGGTAGAGTGTTGACATCCTTCTCCACTATAGGACAAAACCTGGTATACTCGGTCCACATGTAGAACTTCTCCCATTTAACTGAATACCTTACATTTTTGCAGGTGCTATTCCATCAGGTTCACATCTCTTATTTTTTACTTCTGGGATCGCTTAGTTTTCTGTCTGTGGAAGAAGTCCTAGAATGAGTGAAGAGTGCATAGTCTGTGTTTTATACCAAACTGAAAGCTTTCTGCAGGGAAAAGAAAACTATAACATCTCTCATTGTTACTGAGGTTTATTTTAAAAGGCTTTCTCTTCTTTGTGAGGCACCCTTTTCTCTATTGCCCTGATTACATTCTCATTGAAATCAGCTGCAAAGATCTGTCCCTTATGGGAACAGGAGCAGGATCTGCAGTAATCAGTAATTAAAGCAAGTACTTATGTTCTTAGGGGCATATTAAAAAAAAAAAAGGCTTTCACATTTACCCTTCACATGCATAAAACAACTAGCTGGTGTGGGGGCTTTGCACACTTCAGGAGATTTATCAGTAAATGCTCTTGCAGCTGTGATAACAGCACATCAGTAATGACTTATGGTGTCTATTGGTAAAGGAGCAATATGCACTTCAGTACTATTAATAAGATGCTGCATTTGCTGCATTATTAAAAATCTATTCGCTTTGCTCATTTTTAGTCATAGTCTCTGTTTTGTTCCCTACCCCTAAAATCTACAGGGCAGATGTGACAATGAGGTTATCATTTAAATATTCTGACATCACACCACATAACTGCTTCAAACCAGAAGGGGGAAAAAAAAAAAAACAAAACAAAAGAACAAACTAAAACAAAAAGCAAAAACAGAAAACAAAAAACTAGTCTAAATACTGCATGTTCAGGCACTTACTTGATAAAACCTGTGAAAATTCATTATATTAATCCATTTTGCAGTAGGAAGGTGGTCACATCATCACCAGTAACCTCTCCTCAAATCACCCAGAAATTAAAAGGTCTGGAGAACAACCTGTTTTCATAATTAGAGATCAAAGCTGAACTTACATGTGAGAGTGCCTGTGTGTGTCTCTGTAGAGGAACAAGAGAAGGGAGAGTTGGCTTTACTTCTCATTCGTGTCGTATCTTGCCTTTTAATAAATTACTTGTTCTAATTACCAGTGAAGTAAACCAAACAACTCCCATTGTCTTTAATAATTAATCTAGTCCAGAAAATAATTTCAGAACTTTTCAGCACCACTAAATTAATTCAAGAAGATGAAGAAAGAAAAGAAATTACCTAAGAAAAATATTAAAACTAAATTCCATCTTCTGGTTTTAATATGAATTGGTAGGATGATAACTTGTGACTGAAAAATTGGCTTCAGTTCCCTCTGCTATTAACTTCATAAAAAACTTCTAAAGGAGGAACTGAAATTGAAGTACCTTCAATACATCAACTATCTTCTAATGGTTGGGGCACTTTTTCAAGAGCAGCACATCTACAGCACTTGGACTATCATCCCACATAGCAAAGGGAAAAGTCTGGACTTGATGATCTTAAAGATTTTTTCTGACCTAGTTGATTTTATGATTACCACCAAATGCTCTAACCACAAAAGTGTTGTGTAAACTGAAGTACCATCACCATCCAGTCCTCTACACATTTTTCTCATGAATACCAAGGCTGCTGGTACACTCCATGTAGAACCTTGTCTAAGAGATATACCTTGACTGATATCCTAATAAGAACCACACCATGGAGGGAATGCACAGTGTTCAAATTCTGCCTGGATCCATATAGAGGTCCAGCAGGTAACTCTAACACAACCTAACAGATGCCACTGAGTAAGCTAGTTACTTCATGTGAGAAAAAACTTCACTAGAAAACATGTCCATAGGACTAGCTGTGCAGGTAAGATGCTAGTAGTCTTGGACTTGGGCATCTAAATCTCCCTCCCCTCTGTCCTAAAGTCTTTTGCATTTATCAGTACAGAGCTCAGTTTCCCCCATCAGGAATGGAGGTACTACAATTTCCTGACCTAAAAAAAGTGACACAAAGACAAATACATATTTAAAAAATAAAAAAAAATAAAAAATCTGAAGTCCTGAGATCTAAACAGGTGTTAAATTTATATCAGAGAGAGAAAAAAACTTGAAAGGTGCACATCTCTATTTCTGTGTGAACCTCCATGAACTTCCCCCTTGGATTATGCCTTTCTTGCTGTGTTTACAGGAAACTGAAAAATGATTGTACGGAAGAATACTACAGAAGAGTACTATTTCTTAAAGGCTTCAGTTAGCAGATAGCTTAACAGATATTTTAATGCCTGACTAATGCTGTATTTCCTAGTAAATGTATAAATATATCATTTTTAAATAAACAGTCCTCTAACTTCTTGTAATTGCACACAGCTGTAAAAACCTGTTTGTTCAAATGTCAGGAAGCAACACAGAACTTGCCTCTTCAGATTTTACCATATCACAAGGCAATTTATCCTGAAGCTTGAGCTGGTATTTTTATATTTTTCCTTTCTTCTTTTTTTCTTCATCATTAGAAATAGAATACCTTTTTTATTCTTTTATGGTGCATTCACTACAAATGATACGTATGTTTTACCCTTTCCTCAGAGAACTTTGCCTAGACAAAACTTTTCATAAAGATTTAATTAAAAGCTAAGAGGGTTGGAGGTCAAGGTTGACAGTCACAAGTAGCAGCTTCCTATGATATCCACAAGTTCATTATCTGCAGACAGCTCAGCTATATACTTTGCCAACTTAAATCGATGTGATGCCTAAAATGTCTGAAACATATTCAGTTTCAAAACCAAAAAAAAAGTGGGATCATAAACCCACAAAAGCCATTTAAAATGAAAGATAGCTCTAAATCAAAGCCTTGATCCAGACTCTTGACTGCTGCCAAAATATAGATCCAAATCTATTCACTCAAAACCTAGTGATAAGAGACATAAAAATATTTTAATACATATAATATATTTTAATGCATAGGAAATGTTTTAATACATATAACTCTCTGCCTGGCTTCTTTCCTTAGAATGAATGGAATCAAAATTCCAAACTCTACCAAATCTGGGAAATTTTTAATCCAGCTCAAGACTCTGAGAATTTCCCTCCTTATTTGAATTCTGTGCCAACTAAGAAGTAGGATTTCAGGTTTCCACTCAGCCCAAGATTTAAATGCCAAAATGTCATTGAAAGGAAAAAAATGTCATAACCAAAAAATGCAATTCCTTAAGCTCATTTCATTATTTTAGAAAAAATGCTGCTTATCTGTTCATTGAACAACTCATTATTGCAAAGTTTTATTTCTTTTTTCTGTGCAGTACAGAGATGCTATTATTAAAAATCAGTCCATTTCATTAAATATTGATAATCTGTTTCTAAGCAGAAATTTTAAGAATGATGAATTCCAAAGACAAGGAGAAGCTCTCACCATTTTTAGATGAGATGGTCTTGACCAACAGGAGAGAACCATAAACATTTTAATGTTGAATTGAGCTGTAGGGTTTTAACCTACAAGGCTGTGAATTTTATTTCACTGGGTACTCACATTTTAACCACACAATCCTTTCACTGCATTTCCCCAAAGTCCCATGACTGCCACAGAAATGCAGGTCAAGGCTGGGAGCGCTGGGACTGAAGAAGGGGGAAATGGACCAATAAGAAAAGTGCCTGGGACTGCTTAAGGCTGTAATCTTGGAGCATCACCTTTTACTAGCTCCAAAAGTTCACTCATAAAACTCCTTCCTCCATAGCTCAAGAGGATATGGCTGACAAATTCCAGGTGCAATGAAAATCTTTAGAAAGCATCTTAAAAACACAAGTCCTTCCATGAACTCTAATTCTTGACTTCCGTCTTCCCTTTTGAAAGCAGAGCTATCACAGTAAGTACTTAACAAAAATTCATTAGGATGCATTCTCCCGCTAGAAGTAACAAGCAATGAGAAAATTACAATAGTTTCAGTAGGGGAAATATATTTTGATCACAGGAGTTTTCTGTAATAGTTAAGCCAGGCACTGTTTTTGATGATGGAGAACAGCGTCTGAAACACTGTTCCAGCTTTTGATATCTACTAATACATTTCAACCAAATTCTTTATTTGTATTTTGTTTTCAAGAAAAGCTGAATAGCATCTTTGTGCTAATATGCAGATTGTCAAATATATTTCTAAATAGATGCAGGGTGTTCTGAGTTGGATTCTAAAGCAGATGGGAGTCAACATAATTGTAGGAAAATGAGGTTGATATTCATGTTTCCTGACACATATACATGAGGACAGACTGCAGCATTCTGCTCCTGCTGAAGAGCTGGGATTTTGGCCAGAGAGCTGCAATAATCAGGTTGAGAAGACATAAAGGCAAAATGACGTCGTGCATGGAGAATACGGTATGACTTCCATGATGTAGTGCAAACAGAGGAACAAAACTATTTCACTGCTATTATTTACCAGAAAAAAAATCTGGGCTTCTTTCCTCAGATACTGAGCTTTGAGACTTTTCTGTTTGTCAAAGCTCCAGGGACCAGGAATGCCTATAGCTAGTGAAAGTCCTCCTATTTGCAACTTAACAGTAACAGGATATGAAACTAAGCCCATTAAAGAATTTGGTCAAACATAAAACAATTTAACAATGCAAGTCCATGTTCTTTTCCTTCATTCATTAATTTAATCACAGACACTTCCTTGAACAAGTTGGAGAAAAAGCTGTTTTCCCTGTCCCAGGACCTGTGTTTCAGTACAGATTATCCCTTGCAGAAAATAACACAAAAGACATGATGCTTTTCTGTGGATATATATGTCAGCTACCTCATAAAGACAGGAAGAAAACAAGCTACATCAAAATTCTATTTAGTTCAGATACATTTTGCCTTAGGAAACAATTTTTTGGGCAGAAGGTTCCTCCAGCTAACATGGCCTACAGTGATTAAAAACTGACTTTTACATGCTTCCCTTAACCAGGGACTCGCAAAGGAACATTTCTACCATCACATTTTTTGCCATCTGCCTCGCAGTCACATGAGCAATGAATTCTTCCCATTAACCAAAATCCCCTTTTGTGCTCATAGTCTTTACAAGGACCAGATGTTCTTGGGTCTCACTAGACCTAAGCCATACAGATACAGCTGGTAGTGATCTAATTAGGCATAAACAGGTCTCATCTTCCCTTAAATAACCATTCGTTTTATGACCAACTGGTATGTTCAGACACCTTAAAATTTTCAAGTGGCTAGTTAACTTGCTTTAGCATCAAGAAGGGGGTGTATATGTAAAGTCCCTCCATTCAGTAGATGTCTGGCCTTTGGGGTACATGCCAAGACCACAAAAATACACCATAGACTCAGAGACGTACACTTTTCTCTGTTAAAACGATGCACATCTACAATAGTTCCTCCAAATTCAACTCAGTGATCTAGGAAGTAGATTACCTTGTTACATTTTTATTTCAGCATTATCTTACTATGACTGTTACGCACATATGGACTTCATTACAGAAGGTTTACCTGTTGGTTCAGTTTGGGTGGGAATCATCTTTTCTTTCTATTACTCTTTGCTTGTTTCCTTTCCTTTGAGTCCTTCTTTCATTCTGCAGGCACTTTCATCATTTCACAAACACACTTTTCTCTAGTCCACAGGATTCCTTTTCTGACATCACCTGAACTGCAGGACGTAGATGCTTTGGTCAGGACAGGGACAAGCTGCACTTCATCCTCTGAGCATTCAGATGGGGATGAAGCATTGCTCTGTGTTCCACTAGGCCTGGATAAACACAAGCATAAGAAATACCTACCAAAGTTAAGGAAAAAAACAAGTTGTTCTTTTAGAGATCTGTGTTTTTTGAAGAGCAGGCACTCCCAAAAGTTTGCTGGATCAGAGATTTGATGTTCCTTATCATTGCTGCTGCATTCCTGACTGCCAGCTGTGGCATTGAATTATTTATGCTACTTTATGATGCCCTGGAGAGTGCAACCTTTCACTGAGTTGGGCAGTCCTTGCCACTGGTTATTCAAACTCGCATTATACCAAAGCTCACTTGATATTGCCTATTTCTGTTTAAAGAGGTCCCTGAACTCCACCAGAAGCCTTAGCTACTGCAGACTACAGTTCTTCAGGTGAGGCAGATGGACATGAATGCATAAAACACATATTGCAACCTTTCCATATGGTCATTTTAACTGAAATAATTTCTTTGAAGCACTATCTGTATTTAAAATGCTAATTATACCACTTCAGCTGCACAGAGAACCTGAGGGAAAAGTGGGTGACCTGTCAACCCCCTATCACAAATGAGCTTGTTTCAAGAGTATGCCAACCACCAGCTCTCAGGACCAGCTCTGGAAATCCATTAACAATCTGCTACGGGGGTGGTTTAGTCACATATCCTCCACTAAACAGTTATATCAAGAGTCACAATGAGCTACAAAGAAATCTCCACATTTTTATAACCCTACAGTGTTCTCCTCAGTTTTTATAACGTGGAGGATCTTAGTTTGTGCTTCCCAAGATGACAAAAAACCTGGCTTAAATTTCAGAGCATCTGTAGGCAGAATAGGTGGATAACTCCCTACTCCACTGTAGGGTGGATAACTCCTCTACTCCACTGGCCCAAGGAGCTGAGCAGAACTCAGGATGTATCGCCATTCCCCCACAGCATCTCAATCTTTTGAACAAACTCCACAAACCTCTTGGCACACAGCACAAACCAAAGGTATCTGCAAACCAAACCATCTGTCACAGGTACAACCCTTGCTTTTTCTCGGAGGGACTCATTTTCCAAAATTTTCTGGTGGACCTTATTGCCTTATTGAGCGAACAGTACATAGAAACCAGATAGGCAGTGGATTGAGTGTATCTTGCTTTTTTAATATCACATGCCTTTGTTTCTTATTGCATCCCACCTCTCCTAGCCATTTATTCTCTTGATTTTACTGTTCTAATGTTATTTATACTGTAAAAGTACAAAGAAAGGCATAAAAGCAGAACAGCAAAGCCTGTTAAACCCATATCTGACAGGTATAAATGATTAGATGAAATTTAGGGAACTGAAGAATTAGGACCAGAGTGCTCAAGCCCTGAATAAAACAGGAACTGAAGATGGCCAGATGATGTTCCGAACACTACATTTTTCCACTGGGAAATGAATTTGTTCAGAGAGAACAGCTTGGAAGCTGACTCCTTCCTTACCCTTAATGCCAGAAGTCTTCCTCAGGTGATATCTGAAGCGTCACCTCATCTCCCAGGTGACAGAGAGATGAAAGCCTGTTAACAACCATAACCAGCCTTCAACTCTTCTGTAAGTGCCACCTTTGCTGCAGATCAGCCTAGGCTCTGCCATCTTCTTTGCAGATGGCTATAGGCCTGGGAGTCTCCAAGACAGGAACATGTCCACATGGCTAGATCCTTTGCCTTTTTTTTTTTTTCTTCCAAAGATCAGCAGCTGGCTGCAAACTGAACCCTTTAAAAAAAAAAACAAACAAACAGACAGCTATAAAAGATAGCTACAATGCAGGAGCAGTTTCAAAACCCGTGAATTTTATCAAAACAGAAAATTCCATGACTTCTCAACTCCAGCAGGGAAAAACCCCATATCCCTTTTTCCGGTCACAGACATGGAGATATTAAAATTTCAGTGAACAGAGAGACAGAAAACACCTTTTCCTGTGTAACCCCATAACCAGGGATATTTCTTACCTGTTGCAAGTCATATTTCAACCATGGCGATCAGAGAGCTGAAACGTCTGAGCATGCGGTGTAGAACACAAGCAATTTCTCTTCTCATGACTTGACAGTTGCCGATTGCCAGCAATAACCCATCTTTTAGTCTACACAAATCATCCACAGCTGATCAGTGCAAGTGCCTGTGCTGTTCATACTTTTAGGAAGATCCAATGTGAAGGCAGGACACAAAAAAATCAAACCAAATCAATCAGCCTCCTGTAGGTGAGGCTGAGGAGTGACTCTGAACTCAAAAAAAAAAATGCTTGTGAAGTGAGAAAGGCTTTACTGTGTTAATTCAAACTTCTGCAGGCAATTGCAGGCAATCTGGATTCCATTTTGAGGTTAAAGGAGTTTGCCTGTATGATTCATCTTTAAGAGAGATCAGAATAAACATCTAGAGAACTTCAGTGTTTATGACTGGAAGCAAGCCTGTTAATTGTTAATTACGAAGTGAATACTGTGTAAAGTAATGTTTTCAAATAAGATATGAAAAGGCACTAAAGCAAATATAACATCCCTAGGAAAAAAGCCTCCTAAAATATCAAAACAAAAAGGAAAAAAGAGATGGAAGTGACTTAGGTCAGGGTTAGTTCTTGAGGAGGACAAGTGGAATACAAGAAAGTCTTTATAGTATGTTTTCATCTGTTAATCATCTACTAATTAGCTCATTTGAAGAGCTATTATCATCACCTATGCCCGCATCCTAAAATTACAGCTGGCAAAGAATTCTTCTTTCTCTTGTAGTATTTGGAAAGTTGCATAAACCTTGACTAATACGAATCTGGTATTGAAAGGCAGCCCTGGGTAATGAGAGGAGCTTGGACAAGGAAAAGTTCTTGCCTTGAATGGGTGTCTGGGGAGAAGAAAACACTCCCAAGCAAGAAGGAAATCCAAGCAATGAATCTGCTCAAGAGCCTCAAATCTTCTCACTCCCAGTTGTTGACTTGGCTAACAGAGACAAAAATTATGCTTTCCCTGAAAGACACAGAACAGATTATTCCATGATAAGAAATTGCACCACCTGAGGATTTGTAGGGAGAGATAAAACAGGAGAACAGCAGAGCTAAGATCTTAAAACAGAAAACCTAAATCTCTGTCTAGAGTTGATGCAAGTCCCCTTAAGGGAAACCAAAGAAAAGAGACTTACTAAAACCCCTCTGTGGTTGTTGTTAGTGCTCCAAATTGGGAGTGGCCGACTGAAACTGTGGACTAGTTCTGGATGTTACTGGAAAGAAAATAGTGAAGTCGACTCATGCTAACATTACAGAGAAGGGATACATGCATTTTATTCTGTGGGGTTTTTTTATGGATTCAGTTTCTGGCTTTACCAAATGCATTTGACATTTCTCAGATAAGAACTATTTTGTATCTGTGTGTGCAGAAGGCCCCAGGAAGGATGCACTTATTTATTTTAAGTTTCTGCATGAGAGCTCAACCTGATTTAGAACACACTTGGGAGGCAGCCTAAATATTTTGATTCCAACCATTTTTGCTGTCACTAACCACCTGAAAGCTTATAATTACAATGACAGACATCTGTCCAAATCAGATGCTATTTTCTTTTAGCAAGTTATCCTACCATCATAGGGAATACCTCTAAATAAAATAAAAACATCCCCACACAGTTCTGCATCAGTACAGACAAGACACATCATCTTCCTATTCCATCCTTATGGACTGCTGCAGTAGGAAAGAGAACTTGTGCATAGCTTTTTCATTTTTTCCAGAACTACTAAAGCTCTGCCTTCTCTCCAAGTCCAAGGAAACTTTAACCTTGGATCACCTGGGAAGAGAAGAAATTTTTTTGCAGCTAGCCTACTAGCAAGCTCTGTCTCAATCAGTTTCAATTTTTAGGATATTTTGGCATAAAGTCTTCTGTCTGGATCCCTGGCAGCCTGAGTCCAAAATGGAAAGACAACACAATACAAGGCAGAGACAGACAACATGGATCTGTATGAGCTGATGTGGGAACTAGAGTTAGGGCTCACTCCCAGCCCACATCTCTTCTTGGAAATGTAATACTGTATGTGATACTCACCTGAGCTGGTGTTGCCAACTCAGTGTCTGTGCTGTACTGCCTTGTTCAGTATGGACATGGAAAAGGGAAACAACCTTCCTTCAAATGTATTAGCAGATGTAGTGTGCAAATGGCATTCCCAATCTTCTTTGAGTCAAGGTCTCTATATTGGAGAGCATGTCCTTGAAAAGTGTATTCCCCCAGGACATCAGCTGAAATCCTGACTCTCCTGCCCTTAGAAAGCCCTCTCATAAGGTATCATCTCACAGGTCGGAAGCACTGGCAGCTGGCGATGAATAAATCATACACTATAATCTCTTTAATACTAGTCTCACTCCTACCTCCTAATAAATGAAAACACTACGTTTCCTTTAATAAGAAATGCATGAAAGTGTGCCATTCATAAAAAGATTCAATCAAACATATGAAGCATATCCTGCCGTGACCCACATTTCTGTAACAATGTGATCTTCTTGTGTGGTGGTGGGCCTTGTTTAGGCAACTTTTTTGTTTGTTGGTTTGGGGTTTTTTTTGACATGCTAGTCACCTCATTCAGAAAACCTGGACAAATATTTAGGGCTAATTTTACAAACGCAAAATCATTCTCCCGTTCAAAAGTGGTAAATACAACAGTTTATTTAAAGAGAGGCTGACAGATCATGCTTTTTCTTAGAGCAGAAATAAAAAGTCCCTTTTCTTCCTCTTACTGGAAAATATGGGGGAGTTTTGCTTTAGGCCAATTAAATCAGAAGGAATAATGGAGAAATTGTTCGCAAGAGAAGGAACCCCTTCTTCAGTCTTTTCTCTTATAAATAATTGCATTCAAGTCTGAATGTAAAAAATTAAAATGTAATCTTAAGAGCTGATTTTGCAAAAGTATTTTAAACGTCTTTTGCCATCTTTGATTTCAACAACTGGAGACAGAAAAATGAGAAAATGACTGAAGCTAATTCACCAGAACAAGGGAGTCCAACATCACTAACAAGAGAGAATACTCCACATATGCACTATCTCACCTTCTTATTAATCACTTGCACAGTCAGAAATCACAAAAGTATTTGATTCACTGTCATGGAAAATCTTTGTCCTAAGCAAATAGATTTCACTAAAAATACTCAAAGCAGTTACTGAACATTTATCTTTCTAATAATTTTTTGGAAGAACAGAATCATTTAATTAGGGAATTAGGTTGAATCCTGGTTCACTGAAGCCAGTGGGAGTCTTCTACTCACTCCACTGGTGTGATGGTTTAATATTTAGAATTCAAAAGGACTGTCTACCTGCTTAAAGTTAAGCAAGCGCTTAGGTATGCTGCTGCATTGGGTCATTAACCTCCAGTTTGGGGCGCCTGGTTAGGTTGTGTGAGTGTTGCCTGTGCACGCGCTCTCTCCTCCGTGCCGCTGAAGGGATTGCAGGCCACCATCTGCTGCGGAGCCGGAGTCCGTCGCCAGGTGGGGAAGATGCTGGGCAGCAAGGGCTTCAACATGGAGAAGCAGAACCACGCTCCGCGGAAACAGCACCAGCCGCACCTGCCACCGTCCATCCCCGCCAACGGGCAGCAGGCGAACAGCCAGAATGAAGGCCTGACTATTGACCTGAAGAACTTCTGGAAACCTGGTGAAAAGACCTTCACCCAAAGAAGCCGCCTGTTTGTGGGGAATCTGCCCCCTGACATTACAGAGGAAGAGATGAGAAAGTTATTTGAGAAGTATGGCAAGGCAGGTGAAGTCTTCATCCACAAGGATAAAGGCTTTGGCTTTATCATGCTGGAAACTCGCACTCTGGCAGAGATTGCAAAGGTGGAACTAGACAACATGCCTCTATGTGGGAAGCAGCTAAGAGTGCATTTTGCGTGCCACAGTGCATCACTGACAGTCAGGAACCTGCCTCAGTTTGTGTCCAATGAGCTCCTGGAGGAAGCCTTCTCAGTGTCTGGCCAGGTGGAAAGGGCTGTGGTTGTTGTGGATGACAGAGGACGATCCTCTGGGAAAGGCATTGCGGAGCTCTCAGGGAAGCCTGCTACTAGGAAAGCCCTGGATAGATGTAGTGATGGGTCTTTCCTGCTAACTGCATTCCCTCTCCTTGTCACTGTGGAGCCCATGGATCAGTATGATGATGAAGAGGGTCTGCCAGAGAAGTTAATCATTAAAAACCAGCAACATCACAAGGAGCGTGAGCAGCCTCCTCGGTTTGCACAGCCTGGTAGCTTTGAATATGAATATGCCATGCGTTGGAAAGCTCTAATAGAAATGGAGAAACAGCCGCAAGAGCAAGTAGACTGCAACATCAAGGAAGCTCGAGAGAAGCTGGAAATGGAAATGGAAGCAGCACGCCATGAGCACCAGGTTATGCTCATGCGGCAAGATCTAATGAGACGCCAGGAAGAGCTGAGGAGAATGGAGGAATTGCATAACGAAGAAGCACAAAAACATAAACAGTTGGAACTCAGGCAAAAGGAGGAGCGCAGGCGCCATGAGGAGGAAATGAGAAAGCAGCAAGAAGAGATGATGAGACGCCAGCAGGAAGGCTTTAAAGGGAATTTTGCTGATACGAGGGAGCTACCAGACATGCAGATGGGACAGATGAGTATGGGAAGCACCACTGGCATGAACAATAGAGGAGCCATGGGTGGTACCAATGTCCCAGCTGCTGCACCTTCTGCGACTGGTCCTGGAGCTATGATACGTGATGGAGCCATGGGAATGACTCCACCACCACCTGCAGACCGCTTTGGCCAGAGCGGTGCGATGGAGGGCCTCGGAGCAATGGGAGGGAATCCACCTGCCTTCAACAGAGGTAATCCAGGGGCTGATTTTGGTTCTAACAAGCGTCGCAGATACTAACAGGATTAAGCTACTCCCTGCGCACACCCCAAAAAGGAAAGGAATCTTGGCAGGCCACGCAGGGCTCAACTCAAGGCGGGGGGGGGGGGGGAACGGGGGACGGACGGACAGGACACGGTGATATTAAAAATAGTTAATTAGGGCCTGTTTTGGTAAAGCCACTCAAGGCCAAGGGGGGTGCAGTCTGTCTGGTAAAGGTTTTAGAAGAATTCATGTGGTGCATTCCTATAATTTCAATGTGAAAAATGGATTCTGGGGGGATGCCATGGTTGTTAAGCCGGTAAAATCCAGCAAGGACCCTCATGCCTTGACCATTCCAGGTTGCTGTTTGCAGCTGGAGTCCTGAGACTAAACTAGATAAAAATTGCAGTGTCTTGGCATTTTTTTAGTGTAGTGTACCTTGCTGAAGAGCACAGGGAAGTTTCTGGAGAATAGGGCAGCATCTGGCTACTTTGCAGCTCCCATGATTCTGTAAATTGATATAGCTCCAAATGATCCATCGCGTAGTTAATTGGGGAAGATTTTATGTTCGGGGTTATTTTGGTTTTGTTCTGTTTCTTTTTCTTCTAACTTGTAGTTACTCCTTTATCTGGACCATCTGTTTCTTTAAAGTAGTTGACTGTCCTGTGCAGCTGGAATGGCTGTGGGAGGCTCTTCTTTGGATGGATTTTTTTTTTTTGATAATGTGTTGTATTGCTGTTCATTTTTACTGGTAGTAAAGTACAATCTATTGGACAAAGATACTGTATCTCTTGATGAAGATTTAACTAAAACAAATGTTTATTTATCAAGTTTCATAGAACTTCATATAAGGGTAAAAAAGTATTAATGAACTTCTAGAAATGGGAAATTGCTTCATGTTTAATTCCCAACTGAGTGCTATGTCCTTCTTTCAGTTGCACAGAGAAACTATAAGTAATGCCTTTTTGGCTGGTTCTTACTATCCCAAACCAGCTAAAAGATTTATCCCATTTCTGTGGCAGATGCCACAGTCTTAACTACAGCAGAACACACCCAGATAGAAAACAGCTCCCAATAAATTCTGATAAACACAGATACTGTGTCACCTCTCCTCTGCAACTGAAACTATCATTAACAGCTCTCACTCTACTCTCCCATCATGGCTTCCCTCACTAAAAAAGCCTAATGCCAGGTCACCATTCTTATCTGCTCATCATGAAGTAGCTTTTGGTTACTGTAGGTATACATTTAAGACCTCTCCCAAAGCTGCAGGATGAAAATCATGTCATCAGCAGAAATGACACACTGGCACAATCAGCTATGTTTCTGTAAAGGTGAAGCTCAGCTGTGCAGGATACCAAGTTTTCCTGAAGGACATTCAAAAACTTCTCACAGAAGCTAATACAAGCCTTACCACATCCCAATCTGTATGCAAAACACACTTTAATCTTGCCCTTTTCTCTTTCTACCACACAACACAGCTGTGGATTGTTTTGAAACAGAACCCATGCAAAAGGGTACAAATAACAGCACGCACATTTGTTCTCCAGGGGAAAAGCTAAGAGACTAAACAACATGTAACAGACATTGGCTGCATCACTTCTTGCAGACTGCAACATGCTTGGAGACTGACAGCTGCAAAAACCATGGTGGCACAGAGCACCCTGCTCCATGAACACACTGTTCAGCCCACATTACAAGTACTGACTTGGAACCAGCATGCATTGTCCATAATGAGGATTTAATACTGTAAATGCTCAGAAGATAACTGACCATTATGAAAAGAAGCCATATGGCTTTTATACATAACTCAGTTCCTCACAGCAATTGTCTCACATCAGAGATACATCCCAAATGAAATGCTCGAAGATACCCATACCTAAATGCCAGCCTGACTACAGCACACAGGCAGAGTAACTGTGGGCAAGTTTCTCCCTAACCTTTCTGTCAGAGCCAAGGTATTCATTTACAGGGAGCTCAGTGACCACTTGAACTGTCCAGACTGGGGTACAGCACACCAAGGTTGCCAGGTTTCAATGAAATCACTTGGTTTACTATACCTTTTTGGTATGTTCCTTCAGCAAGCACCAAAGACTTTTATCCTTGCATTGCAAATTCAGCACAAATAAACTGCACATGGGGAAAACAGTTTATGATTAAAGTACAGCAAGGCCTTAACACCTGTGGGTGTACGATTACTTGATATGCTTACTAAAATGTAAACATTTACAAAACTAAAACATAGCTATAATGAAATATCTGATAGCATAAGTCTAGGTAGTACTGGTGCTAAATTGTGCAATGAAAAAATTGACCAAATCTAATAAAACTAAACCAGCATCCTTGGAAAATATGTCACCATATTATTAAAAATGCATTATTTTAAAACGCTAGCAAAAGTCACTGAAGTGCCATTTCAGTCTATGTAGCCTAAAACTCAGTTATAACAGAAGATGAATGATAAGTCAGTCACAAATCATTCTTCCAATGCCTTATTTTTGGCACTGTGTTCAAGCAAATCTCAGCATTATCTCATAGGCTTTGGTGTTGCTGAATTAAATGAAACGTTTACCACAAAAAGCTAAGGCAATAACCTGTTGCACGTCTCAGTTGAACTAAGACACATGGGAAATGCTTGCTGGAGTTTATTTTAAAAGTCAGCATTTATAAACAAAACAAGAGAGGTCTTTAGAAAAATATAGCTCATTGCCATCAGAGTTCTGGGAGAACTTGATGGAGGCAGACTGCACTCCCCAGCAGCAGCCCATGTCTAACAGTCTCCAAGAACATGACGACAAAGAAATTATCTGCTCTTTGTAGGAGCTTAGTGCTGCACTACACACACCGAGATGGTAAAGGACTGTGCCCAGCAGAATAGTATGTCCTGCCACATGGACACCCCTGGTGCACAGTGGGGGTCCTGGAACACAGAGAGATGCAGTTTGCATGAGAATGGAAAGCCAACCTGAGAGACTGTCAAGCCTACCCAGGCAGTTATAATACCATAGTTAAACACCATGAAATTTGCTTTAACCTCTTTTGCTTTTTTGCTCTTTCACTGAAATTTGCTTTTCATCTCTTTCTGAATACAGTTTAAGTCTTAACAGAATGGGAGAAATAGTTGAGTTTATTTTTGTTTGCTTCTCTGGTAAGCTAACATTCACATTAAACTATATGAAAACAGGCATTCAGTATTTAGGGCCTTTTATGTCATTTTGATTGTCTTTTTTTTATACGCAAGGACTCGCCCTCAGCTAGTTGCAGCTATATGTGTATGTACAATTGCCACTCTGCCCTTTGCTATTCAGTATTTTAAGGTCATCTACAGCAATAATCCTGTTTCATATTTTATTAAACTATCATTCTCTTCCACAAAAAATGTAATGTTAATCTCCTAAACCCCTTCTGGCTTCAGCTGTAATTCTCTTCCACCACGGATTTAGTCTGTTGCTCATCATTACAGCACCAAGTACACTCGCTTTAATAAAAATAGGAATGAATTTAGTCTTTAGTTAGCAGTTGTACCAAAGGGCAAGGTAATTAATAGCTAAACAGACATGAGTATATAATCATTCATGTAAAATGAGTAGTGTGGGATACCTGGTTGAAATCCTTATTAAACCTTTACTTGTTTTATCCTAGTATCAACAGAATAAGGCAGAGTAGTCAACTAAGCTTTTGTAAGAATGATTTCTACAACAGGCTTAATGCAGACCCTTAGCATTTCAAGATAAAGCCATAATTGAAGCTTCAGAAACATAAGCAATTGTGTTTGACATCTTTGGATCACAGTTTTACCTTCTGTCTAGATGAAGGATATTAGTACTGCAGTCAGAGACACTGCAGTTCTTGATCACTTACATAGTACTGTCAGCACATCACTTTGAAGACTAATAAGCAGAGCCTGCTCCCAGCATGCACACCAGTGCCAGGTGAAGCAGGCTGAACAAAGAGCTTAGTACTCAACCTGCCACCTCCATTGCTCTCTTTTAAATTGAAAGACATTACCTTTGACTCAGGAGCTACATCTTTGCCTCACTCATCTATTCTGCTTTATATTCCCACTACTGTCGCTATCAGAGACAAGGTACAGGATTAGATGGATCTAGCCCAGATATGTCATTCTTATTCCACATGAAGTTTCATTAGCAAACTCATAATGTGGTAGAAACCTTGAGCTTTACAGAATACTAACACTACTTTTCTATGTAATTGTTAGTATGAGCTAGTAGCAGCTCTCACTAGGTATCTAGGGCTCTGCATCTTTATTCAGTAGCTCTGCTTCTAGGGCCTCTACTGCTGAATCAAGAGTATCCATTTTATCAATATGGATATTTTACTCTTGTATTGTGATTCTTACTGAGTCAAATATTGTCTGTCCTCCCAGTGCTGACATGAAAGCGAAAGGTCAACTTAAATCATGTTGATTCGAATCTGCATCACAAAGTCCATTTAATTAAGATATAAGGTTATTGCCTCACTATTCCTAATTGAGATCGATCATGTAACAGTAAATTATCCCACATTGGAAAAATTAAGTATTAGTGATCAAGAAAGCCTAGCATCATTTAAAACCTCTGCATTAGAGAGGGCAGCAAACGAAACCAGGATTAATACCCCCTCAAACATTCAAGGTACTTACCCCAAAAAGAAAAACTGCCAACTTATTTATATTTATATTCCAAATACCACAGCAGCAAGTGGTGCAAGTCTTCAAAATGTGTTTTTTATTGGATTAGAAATAGGGAGCCAAACTTAGGGTAAAAAAACCCGAACATAATACGGTGAGAAGTAGTCACTGCTTATGACTGAAGGAAGATACCAGTGGTTGAGTAACTCCAGGAAAACTATACCTTGAGGCTGTTAGGTCTCCAGGTCAGGAAGGATAGGGCTGAAAGACTGTCAAGAGCTTGCCAGCACAGAGTAGTCTGATGTTGAGCTATAAGCCTATCTCTCCAGCTTTTTCTCAGAATGCAAAAGCAGCAATTTACTGAACACTGGTGGACTTTAAGCTTTAAGCCCCTCATATCTAACTGTAAGAAAATGCCTGCAGTACCTTCAGAAAGAAAATTTAGCCAACTAGCAGTGGTTGAGTTAGAACAGAATTACAATAGTATTTGATTCATTTTTTCACCAAGTGTTTATGCTCTTTCAGCTAAAATTTGACCTTAAGTCTTAATTATTACCTCTAGCATGTTATTAAGCCTTCTCAGCATTGTGGGAACAAGGAGCGTTGGATGCCTGGTCTTCACAGAAATACTGACAACAAGAAAACCACACATACACACTAGCAAATCAAAGACCTGAGACCCATCCGGATCTATAAAGACCACAACCTGAAGAGTGCTTACTGCAAAACTGTTCTGAAACCTGTTATTATATAGTGCTGAGTTTTGGAAAGAAGTGTTGCATAGCAGGCATACAGGAAAAGAGATTACTTACATACACATTTCATGAACAAACCAAGAAATGTTATGCTTGCTTTTTGTGAGATTATTAAAGAAACAGGTAATCCTCCTAGTCCAGTCAAATGCTATTCTGCTCCCTAATTGTACCATTGTATCAATTAATGATTTGTTCATACCTTGAATTGTATAGGTTGTTCTAGTCTCATTACCTCAAAAAGAATATGTTAGAGTTTCTCTATAAGGAAGAGGGGTTTTCTGCCTGAGAAAGATGATGGGGGGGGGGGGGGTGTCTGAAATCTATGTAATCGTGAATGATAAAGCAAGCAGAGATAAGGATTGTCAATTCCCTGTTCCTTTGAAGGTGAAATAGGGTCCATCTTATGAAGCTGCTGTGAAACCAGTACAAAAAAAAATTAAGAAGGGTGGTTCTCAGTACAGTGAGTAGAGCAGATCTGCGAAACTCCTTAGCACTGTGCACACAGGTTTAAAAGCAAACAGGTATTTGCAAAGTTGCATTGTAGATCACAAAGCAGACTAGGCATAAGCATGCTCAGGAAATTCTCTGGGGTGAGTATAGTCAGCCTGAAAATACTAGGGTAGACCTGTTTTCACACTTCCCCAGTGGACATACATCCCCATGTATGTCCACTGCCTAGAGATAGAGTTCTGTGTTTTGTGGACAATTTCTATAAACAGTTATGAATGTTCTTATATCCCAGCAGGCTTGGAACATTGTTCTAAGTTCCACTTGTCTTGCTGCAGCATATCAAATCCTTCTTGTAAACATATTTTTCTTAAGAACATGAAGAACTCAAAAACATTTCAAGATCTGACTTGTCTTTTCCTATTTGATGTTACCCTGTGCTTCAGATCTCTCAAAGTGTATATAACAGGTCTTTGAAAACATAGTGTGAGTTTTCTGTGCAGAGCTGTCAGTTCTGCACATTCCGAAGACTACTGTAACACTTAAATATTTGAGTTTAAAAAGCACTGTAAAGATGGAGAAGGTGACATTTTAAAAAGTTAACCTAAATAACACAGACCTATCATCATCCAAGACAATGTTTACATAATTTAATAATCTGAATTTTAAAAAATGCTGTGTAAATCCATATTTAATACATACCACATACTTGCTAGGAATGTTGAGCAACTGCTGAGTTACTTTTAGCAAGAAAAATTCAATAGAAGTGTATCTATCTAAAATACAGGCTATAATGCCAGTCTTCCGTTCTTCTTCTTTTTTTCAGTTGCTATTTTATTTCCTGATCATTCAGACTTGTCAGATATTCACTATTTCACATCATGCTTATACATGCAATTTACATGCACATTTTTCTCTCCTGTGCTGTTAACAATAATTAAACACATTTTATCAAAAATGAAAAAGATCTAATTAAAGATAAGAGGCCAATAAAATCCTCCTCTTTGTCTGCCTCTTTGGTTCTCAGCAATTTCATCTTCCAAAATTTTTTTTTTTACTCATCCAGTACTAATTTGTGAATCCACACATAGGCTTATGAAAATTAAAAACAGCCCTACCAGCAGAACTGAGTAGAAAAAATGTTTCAGAAACCTACAGATTTTTTGCAAATAATTGTGGTCTCTGAATGGACATTTTCTTTTTTCACCCATATGTAGGTGCTAGTAGTTTCCATGACAACTTTGTCAGTTTTCCATTTGCAGTAGTATTTTTCATTAAAGCTTACATATGTTATTATTCAAATATTAGCTTTAGTTTTTGCAGAACCTTAAAGCCTTCTTAACAAAGGCTGTTATGCCAATAACACTGGAGAAATGTTTCGAGTTGATTTTGACACAAATGACAGAGCCCTCTTGATAAAAGCATAAAAAAAAAGAAAAAGCAATGACATATGTAAACATACATTAGATATCTTGCAGCCTCAGCAGTCTACTCAAAGCATACCATGCTATCATTCAAGCATATCAAGACTTTGAATGCAATTATACAAGAGGTGTCTCCGGCAGCATTCTGAGCCATGACAATCAAGACTAAAACTGCTGTATTTTCCCTGGTTTGTAGTCAAAAGCTCGTAGATTCTTTAAGTTTCATAAGGTCTCCTTTCCTTGATTCTCCCAAGCTTATAATGGGTGGGCTCATGGAAGTAGCCCAGTTTTCAAACCAAAGGAGAAAAAGATATATATATATACAGAGAAAAGTGTTTCTGTAAAAAAAATAATTGAGCATTCAACACAAGAAATAATGATGAGACTTCATTCATGGCAGAAAAGGGGAGATATTCCAGCAGCAATATTGCAGCTGAACCACTAAAATCCTCAAGTAGGGTCCAACTTAAACCTGCTTGGATGCATCTGCTGTCATGACAGACATGTCATTCTACAGTGAGATATCCCAGAAAATTAAGACACATGAGGCTGGGGTTTGGGATTTGGTATGTGGTTGGTTTGGTTTTTTTTTTGTGACTTGGTTCTGGGGACTTGTTTTGTTGCTTTTTTTTTCTTAAAGCAGAACATTTGATGTGACGTGTAATTCAGATAGGCTTGAAAAAAACATAACCCTGTAAAGCATTTAAAATTGGCACACAGGCTGGGTTGAGCATTCAGGCAGCACAGCTGGGTGCCTGAAAAGGGAGAATCCAATCAGCAGTAACTGCACATGTATAAATTGTGTGAAGATGAGGAAAAAAGGAATGCTGGCAATTTTCTACCATGTTTAGAACAGGGAGAACCCTGTACTGACCCCAAACAAGGGGAACAGTAACATTTGGTGATTCAGCCTTAAAAGGGCAAAATACTTCCTCTAAGTTTAGTGGTAGATGTCTTTCAGGAAGCATCTGGACATGTGAACTGGAGGAAGGAATGAAAGCACATTTGGAAAAGCCTCACATAGTGCCCAACTGTGCACATCTGTGACTATGCAAACAGTTATGTAGTGCCTCATATAGCCAAACCTCTTTTTGAAACTGAGCATAAAGATTAAGCAATACAAAGCCAAACCAGAGAAGTGGAGAGTTTCAAGTTTTCTAAAACCCAAAATGACAAGTTTCAAAACCCTTCTAATGCCACCCACTGCCATATTTGGGTGATGCGCATTAGATTACGTTCACAGAGATGCACAGTTGCTATAAAGAGCTTTTATCACACAAGGATGACAGGATAGCAGCTCCTCCAGTCAGAATCATCAAAACAGGTCTTAGGAACATTTAAAGTGTGTTTTAACACTTCAGTTTATTAATTCCTGTACCCTGGGAAATGAACAGTAAGACAGCATTAGCTAAGTCAGCCGGTGTCTTAATAATAAAATCAGAGCTAAGTCTTAGGGTAAAGGTCTGAGGAGGGATTTTATTACCTTGTGGAGTTGCACTTAAGCTGTTTCCAGGAAGTCGCTAGCTTCTAGTGCAGTACCGCAAGGACACTTTCCAGTGCTCGCAAGTTTCCCCATTCAGTCAGAAGACAGAACACAACTGTAGCAGCTCCAAGGGTCTTTTCTGTTGCCTTTGTCATAGATGTTTTTTGAACTTTATCAGATAGTTTATCTATTATGTTCTGCCTCTTCTGTTGCTTCCATTGTATCCAAGCCAAGTATTGCACACTCGTTCTCAAAACCTCAAAATACATCTATGCTACTATTTACATTTGGGAGGCTACGCAGAAACCAGGCTACTCATTTTCAGTGTCTTAGGAGTCAGACCATTTGGCTTTATAAGTCAAGGTAGTTATCTGATTAAGCAGAAAAGACTCAATGATCTATCCTTGAACCCTACAAGGGGGAAGGGAACCGGACTGAGCTCACTCTCTGAACTATCAGTTCTGCTCCTTACAATATCTAACTAAAATTGCAGATAACAGGCAGATAGTGATAGATTACATCATTTGATTCTCTTCTCTTAGGTGAGTCTGTTGAAAGGTTAGCATTGCAATGAGATTTTGTTGCTTTCTTGGATGCCACCAAATTTTGCTCCTTTCCATTAGGGGAAATTCACTGTCTAGAGAACAACAGAAAAGGACTCTCACCTTCTGCAGCAAGATCATGGCTATGAACATTTAAAATATTTCTGAAGCAGAGAAAAAGTTGTTGTTATAATCCATTGCTGATTTCAGTATTATTATACTGATTTTAAACACCACGCAGTGAACTACTAACTGGGTATTGAGTTCCCCTCTGCACTGTACACATAATAAGAATCCAGTTCCTTTCTGTAACAGGAAAAAGGAATTTCTTTTAAAAGTCTGTTTCAGCTCATTATCCAAAATGATACATATATTGCATTATATGAGGTTCGCAAAGAGGCAAGCTGTCTTGATCTGATCAAGCAAATGATCAAAGATGGTTGCAGTGGCAGGCTGTAACTCTATTAGCATAACACTAGGAAAGGAAGCTGCTCTGCTGGCTTTTCATATGCATAACAACTTTCTTTTCTCATTATTCTCCTCATTCCTACCTAGAGATGAGCCTATTTAGAAGGTGGACCTCAATGTGTAAGGATTTTGGGTTTCTCCACTCTATACAAGGTCTATGACAAGGTTTCATCTCTTTATTCCTCTATTTATTCATACTGATAAAGCTATAAAACGCCACTCTCATAAGCACCTCTTTTTTATAAGAAGCTAAAAAGGAGATTTCAAACAAACAGAAAAAAAACCCAAACACAAACATCAAGCCTTTCCCTACCTATCTCCTCGGATACAAGAGACTGACCTCCCAGGAAGACAAGGAGTCAGATCCTGCATCTTTTAACTTATAGGTGTTGCACCAAAGCTGTGCAACTGTTAAAAGGACAGAAAACTCGAAAACACTAAACACATTATTTTCATAAAGACAGTAAACCTGAGCAAACTGGAGCTGCAGATGATCTTGTCTGGGTACTTCTAAACCAAAGCAAGAGATTATGTCGTACCCCTTGGGAAGCAGCTTGCAAATCCTGCTGATCAGCCCTTGAAGAGCTCTCGGGCAAAAACAGGTAGTGAACAAACATTCGGTGACACCTGAAAAGAAAATTATCAAGTCACTACAACAATGCAGTAATAAAATGAAGGTAAGTGGGGGTTGCAATTTCAGCATTCATGTTCAGTCTTATCATCTAAAGTTATTTTCTATGCCTATTTTTTTTCAGGGCCACCACTGCTTACCACAACTAAACCTAAAATAGCACAAGTTCTGTTGCTTTTTGTTGGACTCTGCAACATTCTTTAATGTGGGAAGCTGAACCTTCACAAAATAGTACAATTCCCAGTTGTCACTCTAACAGCAGAAAGAAATCTCTATTCCCTTTTAAAGTCAGCCCAAGCAGTCTAGACTTGCCCAATAGAGGTTGCTTCAGCAGTCTCCCAAGTGATTTTTCTTTTGCAGAAGATTTTATTACTAACACCTGGTGCAAAACCACCTACCTTTACTGAAGATCAAATATCCTTCACATCTATTCCAGGCAAGGCTGTTGCTATACATTGTTTATATTATCCCTATGATGCCTGTTTCACTTCCCCTATTGCTACCAGAAATTTCTCCCTCAGGGAGTTGCTCAGTCCCCTGATGTTAGCATTCAGTCTTTTCCACTGCTTCACACCAGCTACAACCTCACCAAAGAGGACATTGAGTGCCAGTCAGCAAATACCTCTTTCTGCCTGACCAGTGGCAGAAGAGCCCATTCCAGAGCATTTGTGTTATCTGGTTTAGTAAATTATGGAAAATTTTATTATTAAACCTTACTCACAGGGAGGGAAAAAAAAATAAATACAACCTTCTCTTTTTCAAAACTACCAGAGAACAAAAATATGAGATTGGTGAAACTGGTTTCTTCCATTTCTTCATTAGTCTGCTCAGAAGAACAAACAATCCGATTCTTCCAAGGACAGCGAGTGCTGCCATGGTGTTTTTGTATCACCATGGCAGTAAAATAAATGTTACATATTTGGAAATCTTCAATGAAAGAAGGCAGCACTGGGTGAAATATGAAGATGCAGGTTCACATTTAAAGCACTAACAGTGTGACACTGCCACCTCAGTATTTCCTAAAAAAACAGCTTCAATAGAATATACCAAGAAGCATTTGTACTCCTGTTCATAGCCAGAGTAGTTCAGTCCCACATAGAGCAGCAGAAATTATTTGGGGGAGAAGAGATGCAAAATAAAAAGGAAAGGAAAAAGGAAATTCTTCCCAAAGACATCTCTCAGTCCTGACACCTGGTTGCCATGTGCAAAGGGCTAAATCACAGGTTCCCTGCACAGCAAAGATTTGTCTTTAAACAGTTTTCAGTAAACCATTTTTCTCAAAAATAAAGTTGTCAGTCAAATATTTTCTGTTAAAATACATTTCCAATTGAAATTTGGACTTTCTAATAAGTGTTGGGGAGGAATAGGAAAGGGAGAAGCATAGGTTTTCCACAGAAAAAATCTATTCCACCTCAAATTTGAAGTTTGTTTTTATAAATCAAAATAGTCCAGGAACTTCATGTTGTACACTTTGTCTGAACTGGGATCCTTCAACAGATTATGTCTAACTATCCAACAATTTTGCAACTTTTATTATGAGATCTATCCAGGCAAAATATCACCTCATATATTGAGAACATAGAACAGCTAATCTACAGTTTCCAACAGTTTCTTTCAACAGTGCTTTTGAATCAAATTATTTGGTGCACAGGCAAAACTTTCTAGTCATTTCAGAAAATTAATTTTTTTCACTGGATTTTCTGTAAAAGACAATGACTTTCCAGTTGGAAAAAAGGAAAAAAAGAAAAAAAAAAGAAAAAGGATGTGCAGGTTAATTAGTACCACAGACCCTCAGCCAAAATCCATGCACACCAAAATAATAGTAGTAAAGTAGATTAGGATTTTAAAAGGCAGAAGGAATCTCCTATATGCAGTCTGCTTCAGTCCCAGTCTAGTCAGGATAAGAGTGTGCTTTTAACTCATTTAATCCCTGCACCTGAGTTTAAGGGGCCAGTCTACTTACCTACACAATGTTGCTCTCAGGATGAACATTCATAATTTCAAGTATTCAGAAATATAAGGATGGACAGAAGGACAGTGAGATATATCACACAATAAAAGTAAGGCTGTCACGGTTTAACTCCATCTGATAACTCAGAACTTACCCAGCCGCTCGCTCACTCCCCCTCCTACTTCATCCCAGCTCACATGTTCAAAATATGAAGTAAGCCTTAATACGTAAGTATGCAATTCTTGCATACATTGAAGACAATCAGCTAGGATAACAAAAGAATAATTTAGGTTGTGGTTTGTCCTCTTTTTACAGAAGTGGGCTTGAAGTTTATATAGGGAAAATATTTTCCCTATATAGGCTTGCTTACTGAAGATATATATTGAATTGTACAGAATTAACATATGGAAGGTCTCAGACGATATTAACACATAATCTAAATATAATCAGTAATTATATATGATGTCATCTGAAGCTAATTCAGTCCCCTTCACAGCAAGCCTAGATTTTGAGCTCATATCATACTGGCCATGTGTGTTCCAATCTGTCGTGTCTCCTGTCTCCTTCTTCAAAGGCATACAGGTGCCTCAGTGTCACCTTCCATGCTGCCCGTTCTGCACAGGGCATGCTGTCCAAGTCCATCTGCCAAGCTACCTTCTCTGTCAACATTTGTTTTCCATGCTGCCTGTAGGAACAAGGACAGTTAATACAATGTCAAACCCACAAGTGAAATGCACACCTCCCTAAGTTGACCATATGATTATTTTTCTTCACCCTTGTTACCTTCCTGCCTGTAACACACAATTATTTTTCATATTATTTTACATCAGAGACTAGGCTTATTTGTGCCAGAATCTGCAGACTGAATACATGGCTTGCTTCTGACCACAGAACAGATTACCTAGTAGAAAACCAACATGATGATTATGGCACCATTCTTAGTTATTTCTTTGCTACTAATTCTGCTGGTGTTAATAGCAGTTGATGAGTACTTGACACTTTTAAAAAACAATCTTCCTTATTAAGTAAATAAACATTGAATGAGGAGCCTATCTTTAGAGACTCATTTATTGCAATGCCTTACACTGCATGATTCTGTTTTTCAAGCTAAATGAATTGCAAGTATTATCCTACTGTTAATATCTACACCACTAAATGCCAGCATCAACAGATTCTACTGACAAGCTGTGTTTGGGTTTCCCCCTGCTATCAAATATGCCAGGGCTTTAAAAATGTCCTCAAGTAGCTGGAATTACTCATTCAAAATAGAAGCATCTATGAACTCCCCCCATGTCATAAATAATTAATTCTGGGCATCTTGGCCATTTTGCCTTTGGGCATTTTCTGCAGATGCCACCTAAAATTCCAGAAAATGGGCTTTTCAGTCAAGAATCACAGAAAGTAGTCATGCCAGGAGCAGTCACAGTAGCCAAGAATGTTTAAAAGAGGTCCTCTATCGAGATATGGGTTTTGTTAGACAGTGACTCGTTATTATGAATATGTGCATATAATGATGCATTTTAGGTCTAATGAAAAAAAAATTTAAATTCTTAAAATCTTTGAAAGGAAGCACACATGCAGTACATGCTGAGGAACAGCATTTGGCAACTATGTTTAAGCCAAGCTGTTAATGTCAAAGCATCACACAACTATGAATGTAAGTAACTGCAATTATTAATATTACATATTGTTAAGCACGAAATGTGTGGTTTGTAGATTGCACGTATCTTTACAAATTACACTGTAAGCTGAAACTGTCTTCACTCATCAAGAAGTCTATGAAGGCACTTGTCAACCCTAGTTGTCCCTACTGCTGAAAGCACAGGCAGATGCAAAATGTTGCCTCACCATATTTGTTAGGCCCTTGTGGAAGTAGTAGTTATTTTGCTACTTTTTGTTGCTAGCTTTCTTCTCAAGAAGACAACAAACAGAATTATGATAGCTTGGTGCTTGGCTGCCTAAAAATCGCAAATTTGTGGAAAGGAATAGGAAAGCAATATTAAAAAATAAAAAATATTAAACAGATAATCAAATTGGTCATCTGTGATATCAGTGCCATCACACATAGGAACATAGTTCCATATATCGAGAGAACCTAGTCGCAGAAAACATGAAAACATTTCAAAATGTTTGAAGATTGACAATACATTTGACAAAGCAGAATATGGTGAAGACTAAGGAAGTGTTGGAAGAAAGGAATGGTCAGATATTTGCAGAATTCATTTTGAGCAAAAGACTTACTGTTAGTTCACATCCCAAGAAAGCAGCAGAGAACATGAGACACAGTAGAACAGACCAGGGAACTGCTGCAAATGCTAATGAATTTACCTTAAGTGAGCAGAAGTAACAGTAAAGATCTATCTTTTGCAACTTGCACATTAACAGACAAAGTCAATCACAAGTATGATACCATGACCCCCGACCCTCCAAGAAAAATCCCATAACCCACTCATAAGTGTAAAAAAAAAAAAAACAAATGTCAGACAAGTCTGGACTGGAAACAAACAAACAAAAACCACAACCAAAATAAACTTGGAATAGAAATGCAGAACAGGCAGAAGATACCACACTAAAGACAAAGCAAAAACAGGTCCATGAAGACACAGGGAATCCTTTACTATTAAGGAATTTTACCTAGTCTAAATATTTCCAATTTCTAAAACAACTTAAATCATAAAGAAAGTGAAGAAAGAGCAGAAAGCAAATTAGGACACTCTCAGGAGTATCCAGATCAGTTAACTCTGTATGTCATTTCCTGTGTTATGGGTAAGCACACTGGAGAGCTATTAGAGGATTGTTATGGAAGACTGTTAAAACTATTTTATAATGTTTATAATGATATAGAATTAATCATAATTCAAAGATACACACAATATGTAGTTACAGAACACAACATACTGTCTATGGAACAAAATGTCAGATGGAAATATTGATAAGATTCAGGATTGGCTTTAAAGACTCATCTTGGAAATCCTGAATAAGACCGGCAAGAGGAAAACACAGAGAGAAGACCACTACTGTTCTAGTTTATTAGAGACTTTTAGTACTAATGCTTGAGATGTCTCAGAAGAGGCTTATGTGAATACCAAGAGCAAGGAAAACAGGCCCAGTTTATTGCAGCTGAAGGATTTCTCAGTAAAAAGCATAAAGAAGTATAACAGAATGGGATGGTGTTACCACCAATGAGATGAAAAGGAGCTGACAAACATGTGAGCCAAAGTGGCAAAAACTTAGGGAAAGCCTCAGGAATGGTTGTTTAAATTTGATATTAAGCTTGGAAGGAAATCCTGCAGCTTGTTGAGGGACATGGAGCTTGGCACAGTCAAAGCAGGATCAACTTCCACAATTAATGAACCCACAAAAGGCTCCTGTACAGCTCTGTAATAGTACTCCCCTGCTACAGCTTACTGCTACAGCTGACCAGGCATACAATGCTCAGTGGAAATCTTGGCAGGGTGCTTTTTTGGAAGCCGCAGAAGAGGACTTAGAACGGAGACTCAGATGTTCCTTTTTTCATCCTTCATCTTCTTTTTTTTTTTTAATTTTTGTTGGATTGGATGCAGGTTTAGTGAGAAGAGCAATAGCAGAAAGCAAGCTTCAAGGAAACACCCTGAAATGTGGCGAAAATACAGCACAGCTTCCAAAGAAATTGTATCAGCAACCATTTCAATTCATATATTTGGATGAACTTCACTGAGAGTTGGAGCAGAAAGGCATTCTTCAAAAGCCTTTACAAAAATCTCTCCAAATTTGGTCAAAAGGCATCTTTAATTAAATCATGTTTAAATAAAAAAATAAAAATAAAAAAAAAAGAAACAGTTGCCACCACACATTTCAAAGTTAGATATCTAAGCTACATGCTTAGCTTTTCATTTTGCAGCACAGCTTAATAAAGCCAGAATCAATCATTGTTTGGTCTGAGGGTTTTTTTTCTTCTCTTCCTTCCTCCCCTAGAAAAGGGACTGGTCAAGGCTACACTGGCCAAAGTCTGAAGGACAGTGTAAATCAATTCTCCAAAGGCAGGAAGAAAGGGATGAAGGGTACTGAAAAAAACAAAGCAGTCATTCCAAAATGAAAACAACAATATGACACTGAAGCGCAGCCAGGACTACCACATGCCATTAACAGAGACTGTGTGAACAGCTCCATCACTGCAGCCGCAAGCAGATGCTCATGTCAGAGGAGTGCTCTGCATGGACAGGTCACAGAAGGCTGTGCTACACCCCAGGGGGAGCAATCGATGACGTAGATCTATGACAGTTCAGCACAGCAGGATCAAGTCACTATGGGACAAGGATTCAGCATATAGCTATGTTGTCTTATCTAGCAAGTTTTATTTCTGGCTGACAGAGCTGGCCTTTAGGGCCTCCAAAGACGCAAGTCCCAGGCTGCTTTGATTTGCAAAACTGGAAATGCTTGCTCTAATCTCAGCTTGTTTAAAAAATAAGCATGTTTCTATCCCTAGTCTATCCTCTATCTTTCAAAATAATCTTGACAACAGATACTGACTGATAGAGTTGAAAGTGTCATAAATGTTTTTTCACAATGAAGTTATTTTCACAGTCAGGACAAACAGCCACTCAGAGTTGACCTCAGAGATTTTTCTCAAGTTTTTTAAAGGATCTCCATTTCAGCTATGAAGAATAGCACTGCCCTGGCTTGCAGGGCCAACTGCAATTGCTCACAGCTGTAACAACTCTGGTGTTCAAGCTGCGTGATGGCAAACCACTAATTCCTGCCCAGGGCTGTGGCCTGAAAGCTGGGCATAGAGGGGACGTTGCAGGAGTCTCATTCGTCTTAAAGTACTGAAAACTTAACTAGGCCCAGCAGACACCAAAGAAAAGAAAGAACTGATCATAACTCCTGTTGCTGCTGCTTCTTCCCCTTTATCCAAATCATGGGCAAACTCCCCAGACTCTCTGCAGGCAACATCACTCCTGTCCAGAGCCTGTGACCAGGGCATCCCTAAGGAGTCTACATGGTCAGATTTGCTGAAACTCAGAAACAGCTTCTGTTTAAAATTGTGGATGATGTTAGAAGTGAAAAAAAAACAAAACCAAAACCACATCTCTATCAAAAGCTCCTTAATCTTGCCAGCTTTCCTGCTATTCAGCATTCAAATGTTGGCACTGCAGCTTTTCAGAGTCCTGATCCTTTGCAGCTAGGACTACCATGGGAAACAATAGGTAAAAGGGTTATTTCTAAGGCTGCTGCTAATGAAAAAAAAAACTGAGATAAAATACTCTAATGAACTGAACAGTAAAGCACACACAGATGAGCCTGTACAGAGAATGATTGACTGTCCAACAAGTGCTTTGATTTTCCACTCTTAAAAGCTAGCATACACAGCATGAGAGCTTTAAAAATTCACCCTCATATAGGTTTTCTGAATCTACCTAAATTCAGACACAGTTTTCTGAAGGATGTTATCAGAGCATAAAATGTCATTGCCTCCTCCTTGTTTCTGAACGTTAAAACCATCAAAATTAGCAGGTTTATGTACAACACAGGATTTTTTTTAGGTGCAAAACCACCTTGCTTTTACAGGGGTGTGCTATATAGAGAAGTTATACCTTTCAGCACTGGCACGCATACTGAGAGAACTGCTCATATATGAAATGAAATGGCACAAATTAGTAGAAGATCTTACAAAAAAGAGAACACCTCAGACAGGTGTGTTTCTATGAGATAGTAGGTGTGTTTTCCTCCATTACAGCTCCACTGTAGCTGTGGGAGTCTTCCAGACAGTCCTTTTGCTAACATATCAAACCCCTTCAGTTTACTCATGAACACTAGGACAGTGAAAACAATCCTCTGCATCAACCTACCCACAGGAGAAGAGGACTTAACTCCTCCAAGTAACAAATCTTCTGTTCCATAACCTAAATGTCACAGCTTGCACTGTACAGTAAATCAAATATTTACGTATTTGACATTTCCACTGTCATTATATTATCCTTACATGCTCTTACCTACAGTAACAGTCTGCCACAGCTCTTTTCTTCTATAGCTATTATTCCCATTTCATTTGCCGTATGGGAGCACTGAAGAGCTGCTGTAATAGAAATACATTATGCCAGACCCAGTAAAGAGCAACAAAACCAGTCTATTTCCTAAAGATTTTCCATGTCAAAGTAACTTTTCTTTGAGTTTAATCTCTGACATTGATTAATCCTTTTACTTTATCCTTTTCACATGCTCAGATTTTTGTCTGTCTTCCACTCTAGTTTTACTTTTGTCAAAAATTGTATCCTGTGCGAATTAACCATATATAGGCCCTGTGTTGCCTTTCTGCAAACCTCTTAAAAATATATAAAGTTAAGTTCTCATAACCATATGGCTGAATGAGACTAGGGGTCCCTTTACCTCAGTGACTTGTAACAACAATCAAAGGCAGTACCTCAAGAAAAATGGAAACCCTTCTCCAAACAAATCCTGAGTACAGCTTTACTGGACAAGTATTTCCAACATACTAAGCATCTAGTGGCAACCTTCCAAACTTGTGCAGCCATCTTAGTGTAGTTCTTTTTTGATTTGTACCACATAACATAATGCAATATTTCATCAAATGTCTTTCCAAGAACAGAGATATTCCTTTTTTATTTGAATTCAACTAATCTTACACATAAAAAAGAAATCAAGTAACTATAGCATGAACACTCTTAACTTAGTCTGCTATGATATTATGTGACTACTGTCTTCCAGTCTGTACAGATATCGTCTCCCTAATCAGTCAATGATCCAATCAGATATTCAACCAAAGCTTTTACTCTTTAGCATACAATTTCCCAAGTTTCTGCTCTGGCCAGATGAAATTTATCTTGCCTCATCATTTTCAAATCTAACTGCTACTGATTTTCATATCTCCTCAGATGTTTTCCCGAATTTAACACTTCTCAGTGAGTGCCAATTGCTACTATATTTTTTATACTTTCATGGCATCCTCAAGGAGAAACAGAGAGGACCCAAAACTGTATTTATTTATTATTATTTACAGATTTTAATTGATGTAAAAAAAAAGCAGTAGGTACCATTGTTAAGTATTCTCACAATATAAATACAAGGTAGAATAACAGACTTTTCTATGTAACTTAAACAAAAGGCTGCATGTAAGAGTTAGTTTCAGCATAAGCTTAAATGACACTGCTTTGATACAGTTTCTTCCCACTGTTTCACATTCCTTATTATAAAAAAAAAAAAAAATAAATCTTCTTCCTCTTTTTCTGCAGTCTACAAGTGATGTGCAATCCTCATCCAAATGGGTTTAGATATAAATCTAAACCACTTTCAGAAACTTTAAGAATTATTATCTGGAAAACAGTGATGCTTTGAGATGTGTTCTACATGCATCAATGTTCATTCACATAAGGAGTCTGAGACTGGGGTCTTCTGACATTAGTAGCCATTCTGGTAGACATAGAATAAAATCAGCCTCCCATCTTTCTAGAGGACAGCATAAAGACTGGAATCAGCCTACATGGTTTACATGTGTTCATTGTGGAATCCCAGAAGAAAAGATCCCATGATATCAGGAGGAAGAATGGGTTATAGGTTCAATCCAGAAAACATATTTGAGGATTCACAATCACTGCAAGGTAAATAGAACCATCTTCTTTTCTCAGTGACTGCCTTCACAGATTCTACTTTTGGTGAACACTAGGTCAATCCTCCTTATGTTATAGAACAGGCATGAGGAGGCACCTGAACAGAGACTGCTGGATAGCATACTGTCAGGAAGCCTATGCCTGTGTATAGTTATAGTTAAAAGTGAACATGAAGCTTCCTGCAATATCTTGGGGCAGAATTAAGTAGTAAGGGATCCTGACAAAGTGAGGGATTGTCTTCTGACCTCTTGTTTATTACTTATACATTTATGGTATTATCCACCTGTATAACTAATCCATGAGGACAGGAGAAGAAAACTTCTATCTATCAGTCATAGGCTTCAGAGTTCCAAGATATATCATAGTATATCATATATCATCAAGTATACATATACTTATGCACCACTTTCCAAGTGGTTCAGGGATCCTGAATTAATTCAGATGAGTTTTCTCTCTAGAGTCCTGAGTCACTACAGAGGGTTAACTAACTGATTGCATCAGAACAGTAAAGCAGACATCTTGCATCTTTTAGAACAAGGATGAAATGTAGGGAACATGGATGAAGTCATCATTCAAAATTTTAAATGTAAAATACCATAAGATACTAGAGACGAAGTGTGCACCTCCAGTCCCTTTGATGCATTGAAAGCATCAAGAAAAAAGACAAACCTCTGAACATTGAAAGCATGTTCATCAGCAGGTCCAAACACAGATCATGATTATCCTCCTCCCATGAAAAGAGGAAAAAAAGAATAAAAAAAGAAAAGAAAAAGAGAAAATAACCAAAGGAATTGAAAGGATCCTAAGCTGTGTAGATTTATCTGACCTAATACATTTCAGAAAACAAAGATCAGTAGATCTGACAAAACTTCATGAAGAAGTCTTCCTCAGATCTCAAGGACAGTAGAATGAAAAAACAGTGCAAAACACTCATACTGTTGTCAGCAAACATACTACCTGTAGGAAGCCTCAATCAAAGCACGGTGTGCTTTTTCTGGTTCTACCACATTAAATCTGTGAATCTTAATTGCTGGTGACAGCATAGCACCACATTAAAATGTGTTACTTGTCACAAGTTTTCTGCTGTCTCATTTTGGATTTCTAAGGAATGATGACACACAAGCCCCACAGAACTTGCCTGAGAGCATGTTATGATGTGGAAAGAATCACATACACCATTGATGAAAACAACCTCAGACAGATGTCCTCAACTGTTATATGGATCACTCAGACAATTTGAAAAAGCTAAAATAATGATGGCATCCACACAAATTATTGCATTACGTTGGCGTGCCAGCTACATTTAGTGTAACCTAGAGGCATACAAGGCAGAGAGATTAGCTTTTTGGAGCTATAGCTAGTTTAGCAATCTTTAATGAGTTACACAGGTAGATTTTATAATGAAAATGATAACACATAATCCATCTCTGCCATTTTAAAAAATGCAGGGTAAACACTTTCATACAGAATGCTTCAAGGTGGATCAGAATGCAGGTGGATACAGAATGCATTCAGGGTGAATCTTCTACTTGATTTCCTCAACCGCTGCAGTCAGGCACAGGAGCAAAAAACACATTAGAAAAAGCTTTTGCAGAAGCTTGATGTCTTCCGCCTGCTTATTTTGGACATAGCCAAGGTCTATACAGGTGTATGCCAGATGGGCATGGTTACACTGCTTGTGTTGACAAGTGCAGTATTTCCAAAAGTTTTCTTGTTTTTCTTGGACAACCTTCTGGAGAATGTCTAAGACTCCTGCCATGTACTTCATTAAATCCTGGAAAATTTTGAACTTGCCTGGAGAAGCCAGGAGAAGATGAGAATACTGCAGCTGGGACGGGATGTTGTTCTGCTGGAGTTTGAAGTTTTTCTCCATCCTGTCAGATAGCTGGTGTTGGAGAAACAGAGTTGTATGAGAAGATTTAATGAAAGTAAAGAGCTGTTCTTTGGAAACAGTGGGCAATGCTGGCTTTTTGGCCTAACAGTAAGTGGTATAGCTGAGTGAGAGGAGATGGCAGTTCAGCCATGACAACGAACACAAGGAACTGCGCAGGAGAATATGCAATGGATGGGACAAGTTCCTATGGAGTCCTTACTGCAGCCTCTGGGCCTTTTTCTGGAAGTTTTGCTGCAGGGAGAGAAGAACCTGACAAAAAGAGAACAGAAAAGTGCACCCACAAGCAGAAGAGGAGTAATTCTTTTCGTGTTGTGTTGGGACTACCAGTCTGAAGTCAGTTCTCCAGGCACTTAAAACCAGAATTGTACTATGCAAAAGTCCTTTTGTCTTAGCTCTGCATGGCTTTGCTGGAGTTTTTTTCTAGGCATCTTCACACACTTATATGAAGTGCAAGATATTAATTCAACACTCATTTTCCTTCTCGGTCTAGGTTTGCTGACAGATTTGCCAAGTAGCATCCAATCCAGCCTTCACAGCTGGCTCAGTTTCCCAAACACCTAGCAGTGTTTGGGAGTTTTCTCTCTATCGTATACAATACAGTTACAGTTTTCCCTTTGCCAGCCTATCTGCAGCTTCTACAAATGTTTATTTCTTAAAAGAGACCATACCTTGGCAAAGGATCATGTCCTGGCCATTGCTCCCGAAAAAAAAAGCAGTCATTTATGCTTTACTAAGTTCCTACAGAAATGTTAACTTGGATGTGCCACCACAAATCCAGTCATGGATTAACATACATTGTTTCAGCATTACAGCAACTAGTTGAGTCCAAATGACTCTATTTATATAAAAATAGACATAGAGGCAGACAATGTGAATAACAAATATAACCCCAGCGCACTGGCACTGGTATTATGATTGATTTACTCTACAGGAAAGCACCATATGAAGGAAGGCACCATATGTGCTGTCTTGGACATTAACACAGGGAACCTAAAAAAGAGCTTAATCCTTTTAGCCAGAAAAGAGCCTATACTTGCGATGAACCTTTGCCTCTTTCCATACACTAGCAAAAACCAACCCATGCCTATAATACATGCTTCTTTATACCCCAAACTAGCACTGACACAGATGTAAAAGAAACCTCATTTGCCTGTACTTATCAGCATAAATAGAGATCTGAGGCCTCACTGACAGAAAAAACAACCTGCAAACTGAGGTTATTAAAAAATTTCCCCTTCGGAACACACCAAATTTCCTAGCAAAGTTTTATCCTCATCTCTATCAGACAAGGCATTGAGAGCATTCACAGATGAGCTGTGCTAGACTTGAAACTGTTATTTTCTTTAAATCATGGAGAGAAAGCTTCTACTTACACATTTAATCTTCAGTTCCTATGATATCAGAGACACATGAAAAAGAATTTAGCTCACATTAGAGTTTTGTGTGTATTTAAAAATATATACATATATATGCACAAAATCACTGTAAATTTAGATAACTATATATTCACTGACTCTAAAATCGGGTCTGTTAGATAATCACTATCCATTAAGATGTATCTACCATGTTTATCCATACTGAGCCTGTCTTCTAGTCTCCTGGAGACTAGCAGTACTTTTCCCCCCCTTTCTGAATAGTACCCCTAAAGGGATTCTAGGTTCCTTGGTCTCTTTTGCATAATTTGGCAATTACCCAATTGCTAAAGTGTTCAAGGGGACACTCTTTCTTAACACAGGATCCAAAGTTTTCCAACCTCTTCTCTTAATAGCTTCTTCAAACCTAAGGGGTTGTTGACAGTTGATGAGTTCCTGTATTTCTCAGAAATTTATGTTAGCAATTCAAAGTTTCCAGATCTCCTTCTGCATTTTTAGAAGACCTACAACTTTCAAATAGGTTTATTAAAATGGAACACTGAAGATTCAGTGATTCACTCTAAACTGCAGATTTCTCAAAATACAAATAAAAGCTGCCAAATGCAACCCTGCCTTAGCCAGCTTCTGATGTTTTCATGAGGATATGACTGCCAAGATATGTAAACTGAGTGACTTTTTTCTTTGTCTTCTAGAATCCAGATCCCGATTTCTCATTACATTTATTTGTAGGGTTCTTCCCTCTTCTGCCCCCCCAAAAATGAAGAGCAACTCCCTCTTTTTTGGACGATTTTCTTGTGTTTACTTGCTCCCGATTGAACTGTCACATCAAAGAGCTACATGATTTACGCGGAATTACTCTAATATACTGTTATCAAAGCATATAATGACTCAGTGTGCATATCTACAAGTTTTCTCATAACGAAGTCAATAACGACACTATTTACTGGAGGTGAAAGGATGCATTCAAGTTTGATGCTAACATCTCAAATGGATAAATTGTTCAAGTTGATAATTAAGAATAGCATCAGACCTTTGTGCTGTTTTTCTTGGCACATCACACTAAAACATTCCTTACTGGATTGTGGTGGAAATTTCTAAACAAAACCTGCAGATGTATGACTGGCTTTCCTCTCCCTTCCATTTGATGGCCTCTGAGGATTCTTACAGAAGAAACCTGGGCAATTCCTGATCTTCCAGGCTGAGACTAACTTCACCTTCTTAACTTTCACTGATGAGGTCTTTTGCAGATTCTTCTCAGGGATGCTGCGTAATATTGCACCAGTATTTGCCATAGTTTTCTTTGGTATGTAGGTGGCAATGTCTATTTATCCACTGATTTTCCCAGTCCCTTGCTTCATTTAAGTCAATAATTTTATCACTTACCTTGCCTTCATATACTTCTGTCCCTCTTTACGATTACCTGGTGTTTGGCTACAGTTTTCTTACATTTTTAAATGTTTCTTCTCTTTTCATACTCTTAGACTCTACCACTTCCTTTGTCAGCGCCCTGGAGAAATAATACACAGTAGCACTGGCTGAATACATTGCTTCTCATTGCTTGTCACTCCTTCTCTGCAGCTAAACCTTTTTTTTTTTTTTGCTTACCCTTGCCAAATACCCCAACTCATCCAGACACGTAGACTTTCCAGGGGGGAGTTTTCTGGAGGTATTGCAGCATCTTCCTATCGCTGCCTTCAGCAGCAGTGTCAGCTTCAGTGGGGTTTTATTCATGTACTTCCTTCAAGCTCATATTTCACGGTAAATTATTATAACAGTACAAACTCATTACAATGTTATTGGAACAGCACAACACCCTAGAGACCCAGCAATTGACTTTGCCTTGCAGCAACAGCCTGTAAAAACAAAGTCAGGGTTAGTTGGACAATTCTGTTCTTTATGCCCTCAGGTGGGGTAGACACCCAAAAGGCTTAGACAGCTCATACATAAGGTACCTGCACTTCAGATTGTTTCCTTGGAATCCATTTGACTAACTTAGAGAAAGCTCAAATCTTACCATTCACTTTCTAGCTTCCATCTCCTCTCTAAGAGAAGAGCACTTTTTTTCCTTCCCCTCTCTTATCTACACTAAGTTCCATGCCCAATCAACATCAAGATTTTTCCTTTCTGCTAAGAAGAGGTATTTTTCTAATACTACTTTTGTTGAAGATGACTGGGAGAACTACCCAGACTTCCGCAAGTCATTTGCAAAGCTAACCAACATATTGACATAGGACATACATTCATCTTAGATATACCTATAAAATTTTTAGATATCTGCAAATGATGTGCTTGCACTTTTTAATTATGAAAATAAGCAAGCTATCAATGCTTATCTTCATGACATATTCATTTTATAACTTGTAACTCTCAGAGAAATTACCACATCTGATATTTTTCTTGTCTCAGAATATCCAACTTGAGATGGCAGAGAACTTTTTGAGCTTTTGTATCTTCAGGTAGTTTGTACAATGTTCAGGCATGACTTAGTGCCTTCTCTAAATGCTCTTCTAAGAAGCACGTATCATTTTCAGAGGACAAAAGTGGCATGGAAAGATAAGCTCCATTTTCACAATCATCGGGAGCATTCAGAGACTGCTAATAGACAGCAGCTGCCATTCACCTATATAGCTTAGGCAGACTTACAATGCCAGTGTGCTAAATACATCATGCCAGACAAGGGTTTTTCTGTGTAAAATTACAATTGCCTGTTGCTTTGTAAATGTCACCATAATTATTACATTCACTCTGCAATTTAACCTCCACAGTGGATTAAGATACCCAGCTTCAGTTGAAAACTGACTGATATTTGACAACATCTGTCAATTCTGACACCATGGTTGCCCATTTCATATGCTTGGAAGAAAGATAACCATATGACAGCCTCTCAACCCAACATTTAACAAGTCTCCTTCACTGGATCTACAGGCAATTAAAATAGATGCTGTTGATTTGAATAACTTTCTGTTGAGAAACTGGGTAAGGCTGGGTCAGGGAGAGGCAAGACATAGGGAAGAGGTGAGACAAAGTGAATTTCAAGGAATTACTGCTTTTCAAAGCACCAGCCTAAACCATCAGCAGAGCCTACATGACAGGCCAGCTGCCAGGCACAAGGGTGCTGAACCAAGCCTCTGGGCTCAGGATGCATGAGGTCAGGCAGACGCAGAGCATTCAGGTCCATTTGTTGTTTTCCAAAAGGCTGTTGGGATCTCAAGAGCTTTCCCAGCTATGGATAAAAAATTAATTTTGCTAATCCTAAAGTCTTGCTTTCCAGCAACACCATTTCTAAGGATCTGTCTGGTCAGCTCCCATACTCAAGGTATTTTTCGGTAGTCAAAAGATAGGAAGGGCATAAAGCTTCCTCCAGAACCTGTAGTTCTCCACCTGTGGAGTCCACAGCCCAAGAAAAGGACCAGACACACAGTTAGCACCCAGGGATACCTCTACCTGATGTGAATCATGCCATGCCTGTTCAAACCACTGGGAGAAGAGAAGGGAAGAGCGACTGGGAAGTATTGCATAGGTTCATTTTCAGCAGCTTGGTATAGTGACTAAACAGCTTCTGTAAACAAGGCCAGATCAAAATAGCTCCTAAAGTCTACCTGTGAGAGACCAGCATTCCACTTTGTGCTTATGTGGCCCAGGAGACAGAAAACAAAGAATTTAAGTGATTTATCAAAATCAGGGTTTATTGGGGTCTTTTGTGTCTTGGTCTGGACTGTTTAGGTTGACCTGTGTTCTGTTCCTTTGTGACTGTGTCTTTGATCTTGCGTATCCTCAATTTTTTCACTCTTGCTTGTTGAATGATCATGTTATTGTGCTCACTGGTGATGGAAGTTTTTCCAGGTACTGCTGCACAGAGGTGTAAATTCTCAGTGCAGTTTGTCATCTCTGTTGCTGGTACAGTCTAATCCCAGCAAGGCTCAAAGACACTCTGCTTTGTACCTTTTGGCATTATCACTGCTCCTGCCTCATGCTTTGATTTAGAATCTTAAGGTGAATATTTAGACTGATTCAGAAAGAGCAGAAATTTTATTTCATTTTTTTTCCTACCCAGAAATGCACAGCCTCATCTATCACTGTGATACTGTCTTTTATCTATTACTCATTCTGCATTCACATTGTACCACCTGCCCACTCCTAACCTGGATTTGCTATGTCTAATCTGTGCATCACCACCACTCTCTCAGATGAAAAATATGAAGGATTTGCTTGAATTCAGTTAATTAGGAACTACACCATTCAGGGAGCTGTACCAAAAAACACTTGATTTATGAGTTGGCAGTTTAAGTGGCCCCTTAGCAGCACTTAACAACTACTGCTGATGCAAGATGTCTCTATTGATTTAGGACCATGCAGGTTTGAAGCGAGTAAGGTAGCTCCAGCTCACGTGCACCAGAGCTGGCAGTTCACGTCTGGAGGAATATATCTGAGACACAGTTTATGAGCGAAATCCAGTTAGAGATCTAGCAAAAATTTACTATCAAATCACTGTCTAGGGTGGGGATAAGGGGAAGTAAAAGAAAAAGAAAACAACAACCTACCACACCCTACATCCAGAGTGCTATTAGCATTTTTGCCTTAAACACCAAGTGAGTATGGGAAAGTAAATACCTCAGTTCTGTACACATTTACTTACTTTTTCTATTGATATCCTAAATTATAGAGAGATGGAATATATTAGCTCTACTTGATTGTTTTAAATACAGCTTAGAGGGCTGGTAGTTGCTTTTAGGACAGCCACTGAAACGTGCTTTAAAATGCAAGAAAGGAACAACTTCTGCTTCCTCAGTTTCAGATCATTCTCACTTAACACAATCCTATGTTATGGTGCAAAACAAAAGGAACAGGTGAAAGTTACTGGGTGGTGACTCAAAGACCACAGGATTGAATCCTACCGTCACTCTGGTGATCCCAAGAACATGTATCAGTCAGGGTAACATTTACTGAAGTACATTGGGAAAAGTGAAGCGTTGTAATGTAACGTTTCCACACATTTCTCTTCTGCACACCTTTCCCAGTGCACATCACTTTTTTCCACTCAGGCTTTCATTGTTGCAGGCACAGGTCAAAGCCTGAATTCAAAGCCTTGCCATCCATCTTTGCAGAGACCAACAGTCCTTCAATATCTTTTCCACAGTATACCTCTACCTACAACTGAATGAGAAACACTGAGTAGCCAGTGGTTCATCCACCATATATGTATTTGTACCTGGGTTTTGAGCACTGGGTGTGACCCAATTGTGAGACCAAAAGACACCCCTTTGCATGCACAGATCTCAGAGAGCTGGGCTTTCAGTACTCGTTTGGCCTGGGGTCCCTGGAGAATTGGGGTTACTGACATGGGAAAGGAATGGGCATCTATGGAAAGACTTAGATTTGTAGCTGCAGAGGCTCAAGGCTGGGGGAGAAAACTTGCCACCACCACCTCTCCAAACAGGGGTGGAAAGAAGTAGCACTGTGACAGTTCACTCAGGGACAAGCTGAGATCCTAACAGCTCCAGCTAAACCCTAGAGGAATGTAAGTCACTCTATATGAATCAGATGCTGTAGAAAAGTCTAAAAAAGAAAAAAAAAAAAAGCCTGGAAGAAATCATGTACAGCTAAGATATATCCCATACAATGTCTGGAGGCAGAAATAGACTTAAATAAATATGGGGGTAGGGACTACTATCCTTGCAAAAGCAGGAATAATACCACCCCCATGCCTGACAGGCAATAAAACACATTGTGGAGCAAGGCACCGAGAGGCTACAGTGACTTGGGAGATCAACAGATGAAAGGAGTGAGTGAAAATGTCGCTATATATGAATAGATGCATCTGAGCACTCTAAAGATTTTATAATCTGTTACCCAAACCAAGATGCTGTAAGAATGGATCCTAGAGAAACAGGGACAGAGAAATAGGCAGAAGTAGGAGAAAGAAGACAGGAAATAGTGACTGAGTAATGCTCCTTACACATAAAAAAAGTTTGGAAGGAGAGGAAGGGGGAGTCGGACAGCTTTAAGCTCACATGGTGGCGAGCATGAGTCCTGTGCTTCCTGTAGCTATTCCAACAATAAACACATCTAAGCAAGAGCAAGCCCATGTGACTGTGACATGCACATGTGCCTCACTGAAGGAGATGTCATGTAGATCACAGATAATTCATCTGATGTGGCATTTGCTCGGGTAACCGTGCAATTTTCTGTGAACAGCAAACTAAGCAACTGTGTAAAATCAACTGTGTTCATTGCTCTCTTCTTCCCTGTGGTTGAATCAACATTTGGGGTTTTTTGTTAATGCAGTATTCAACTATCTGATCCATTCATACTTCTCCCTCTCTTTTTTCAACTGATCTCCCATTTATGAATTTGTACTGTATATGAGTGCACATTGAAATTCATTCAGACATTCTGCATTCATAGGGATGCACAAAAGAAAGACGCATTCATAGACAACATAGACACGTCAGCGTGGAGGAGACAGTGACGGCCTTAAGTCTCATCAAGGAATGCAGAGTCAGTCTTTCAGAAAATCCAACCATTAGTGGGCTTTCTGGGGGCTGACACCCTGTAATTCATCAAGGCATGCATCATACACAGAGCCATCTCTGCTCCAGTTTAATCAGTTTTCCAATCTCAGTTCCAGTTCTGAGCATGGAGCTCATGTTCCATACATGATACCTTGTGTCTCACCCATTGGCCATGCTGTATTACATCTGCTCTCCCCACCCCTCTTTTTCAGATTCTGTGTGCTAGACATGGGTTGTTGGCTGTCCTTCAGGGTGTGGATGGGTTGGAGATTTCTGATGGGTTGGATTTTTTTCCTATGAATGTTTTGTAATTCAGTGAATGATTCAAATTAAGAAAAGAATTTTATCATTATTGACTGGACAAGTGCTACCAGTAAGTTTCCTCTCATAGCATACTCTTGCTTATAGTTTCAAGTGTACAATCACAAAACCTACAGTGCCCAGGGAGGTTGTGAATGCTCCATCCCTGGCGGTGTTCAAGGCCAGGTTGGACAAAGCCTTGGGTGGCATGGTTTAGTGTGAGGTGTCCCTGCCCATGGCAGGGGGGGTGGAACTAGATGATCTTAAGGTCCTTTTCAACCCTAACTTCTGATTCTATGATATATAGATTAGCACCATGTTGGGATTTATGAAGCTTTCCTGATTTAATGCCACTTTGGTTTTTATTTAAATATATACATAGAAACCTCTGTAGCATTTAAAGGATATTATCTATGACCACACACAGAGATGCTTGAATCTGTTTTTAAAAGCCTGCTTACCAGGTGGCCTTATTTTCTACTCAAAAAAGAAGGCACGTGCACACAAAATTGCCTCACGTGATTTATCATAAAGTTGTTTTTCTATTTAAGTGATTAGGTAACATGTTCCCTGCTTATACAAAAAAAAATGAAGGTGTGTACATGTCAAGGAATTTCAAAAGGAATATCCTGTAGGAAAACATTGCATCTGGGAAGCAGCAGAAAGCAGATCAGACCAGACATCTGTCTTTTTTTTTTCCAGTGCAGCAGTTATGAATTTGGTAAATTGTCTCTCAAAATGAGAGCTCTGCTTCTGCACAAAAATTCACTGAACTCTAACTCATTATCAGGGGAAGGTTGAGTATTATGGCACTCATAAAACCAATGATCCACTGTTTTGAAACTTACCAATGCATCAGGCACCATGCAGGCTGATCACGCAAGAAAAGAAGCTCCAAACACTGAGCCACATGAAATGGGAGCCCATTTTTTTTTTGCCAGCAAGTCGCATGATGGATATAGTCTTATGTTGTAGAGCTATACTCAAAGGAAGCCCATCCTACCCCACAGCTGCAGCATCCTGCATCTTACTTGCCATTCCCTTTGCCATTGCAGTATGTGGTCTCACGCATCATATACTGCAAGCTGACACACTAATTGAGGGTGCACTGGCATGAGACTAGGAAGAAATACTAAGGTTCCATCGCTTTAGTAAAAGAACAGGATATAGATGAAAAAGTCCTGCACATGAAACATGACATGATGTTCAGGTGTGATGCCTCTGGGCAATTTGCCTCAAAGATGCTTTAGTGAGATAACACTGATGAGAAACATTATTGTGGAGCAGTTGAAAAACAATAGTTAGAATCCCACTGAACAATTCTGAACAAAGGTTCATTTAAAACTTATATGAAAGGTACATAAACACACAGTCAGTCTGCTGGCAAACTGGACAGTATTTACCACACAGCAAAACTTGTGCTGACATTCCACTTGCAGTGAAGTACCTCCACAAACTTCTACTCATCTTAGACCGTGTATGTCTTAAGAAGTGTTTTAAAGTGTTTTCCCTGTACTGCAGCAATAACAAGGCCTGAAGGTGATTAATACTAAAAAGGAGATCCATCCTCTGTAAAATCCCTATTGAAATCAAGCAAATCAGGGGTAGGCAAAGTCGGATCTCTTCCCCCGATTCCTCTTACCTGCAGGAGTAAAGCCATTATTTGCAGAAGGGAGGCAAATTTTAATTTGAAAAAACAGATAGTTCGTGTGCCAATAGAATTTTGCAGCAACACTGATGCAATAAAAAGCAAACTTGTGCTTTGGACAGGTCCTTAAGCGTAGATAGGCCTCTGCCATTACAAAAACTTCCTGTCTCTCTTTAGAACTTGATTTGGTTTGCTGTCATTTCCTAGCTACTGACTGGATGCCTTGACAACACCATAAAACTTTATTCCATTTTGAAGGTTTAGCATGTTATATAACAATAACCAGCTCACTCCCCCTAACACACACAGAATCACAGAACTGTTAGGGTCGGAAAGGACCTTAAGATCATCTAGTTCCAACCCCCCCACCATGGGCAGGGACACCTCACACTAAACCATGTCACCCACTGCTCTGGCTCTGTCCAACCTGGTCTTGAACACTGCCAGGGATGGAGCATTCACAACCTCCCTGGGCAAACCATTCCAGTGCCTCATCAGCCTTACAGTAAAGAATTTCCTCCTTATATCCAATCTAAACTTCCCCTAGTTTAAGTTTTAACCCATTACCCCTTGTCCTGTCACTACAGTCCCTAATGAAGAGTCCACCCTGAGCATCCCTATAGCCCCTCTTCAGATACTGGAAGTCAGGCACGTGCAGGTGACACGAGGCACTTAAAGTCAAGAATAAATCCCTTAATTATCCACCCATAAAAAAATCATTGTCACTTTTTTGCCCAGTGTTGCAGGAAAGAAATACACCTCTGGTACCATGTTGTGTGATGAGCTGGCAGAGTTACAGTGTCTTGTAGTTGGTTGCCATGCATCTACCTGGCACCTCCTCCAAGACGTACAGGGGTACAGATGCAGAGAAGGGAAGAAGAGATGGACAATTAAAGGAAAGTGTAATTACTCTGTGGGCCTGCAGCAGTATACATCCAAGAAGGACCCATGCATTTTACGCTGCTCATAGCCTAAGAGACAATCATGAGTACTGCAGGCGTTGATCTTTTCTTTAGGATGAAATAGAGAAGTATATTTTACCTTGTGTTTCTTAACATCGTATAATTTATCTTAAGATCTTACAGAAAACAAGGTGTGATAGCTCGTATGTGAGTTAGCTGTTCCTGGTAAACCTGTGTTTTTCCCACGTGGGTATTTCCAAGTATACTGCTTTGCCCAGAACAGACTTTGAAAATGCCATTCAAGTGCCAGGCCCCCTAAGCCCATGAATGGAAAAGCCCAATTTCTTTGCAATTCTCTCATATCGCCAGCTGTCTAAAAACCTCTCTGAGAGGATTTAGATTGGATTTTGTGCTCAAAAAAATACTTTCTTTTGTGAAAAGATAGAATTGCCTAGAAGGAAAGTCCTATTTGCGCTTCTACAGTTTGGCACCAATTATTTATTTATCATCAGATTTTAAAGACTTTTCAGAAGTAATTCACAAACCAGAAAATCCACCAATATCTGTGAAATTATTCCACAGGTTTCAATTAGCTGCAAGATTAGCTGTATCAATTAGATACAAGTAAAACTAGTGATTTCCTCCCCCAGTGAAGCCCAGAAACCTTTTGTTACGACATTCACAAAACATACCCTGTACTTATAATGGAATGAAAGAGGAAGACAAGGCAGACAACATAAAATTACTTCTGTACTTACTAATAGTCTCCCTGCAGCCTTTCCTTTGAGATACTCAAGAGGGTTTTAAGGTGGGCTTCAAAAATACACTCCAAATCTGCTGAAGATGAGGTTCCTGCTCCTTTTGAAAGCCTGCAGAATTAAATTCGCTTGAAAACTTCATCAGTTGGAGAATAATTGCTGCTACAACTGTTTTAAATATGGAAACCAGTAGAAAGAAGATCTGATCTTTTCTATACATGACCCAGCAGTGTGCGCTCACAGCCCGGAAAGCCAGCTGCATCCTGGGTTGCATCAAAAGGAGTGTGACCAGCAGGTCAAAGGAGGTAATTCTCCCCCTTTATTCCACTTTTAGGAGACCCCACCTGCAGTACTGCATTAAGCTCTGGGGCCCCCAACATAAGAAGGACATGGACCTGCTTGAGCAAGTCCAGAGGATGGCTATGAAGATGATCCAAGGGCTGGAGCACCTCTCCTATGGAGACAGGCGGAGGGCATTAGGCTTATTCTGACTCTCTCCGGGGAGACCTTGTAGCAGTCTTCCAGTATATAAAGGGGGCCTACAAGAAATATGGAGAGGGACTTTTTACAGGGGCAGGTAGTGACAGGACAAGTGGGAATAGCTTTAAACTGAAAGAGGGTAGATCTAGATTAGTTATTACGAAGAAATTATTTATTGTGAGTGTGGTGAGACACTGGAACAAGTTGCCCAGAGAAGTTATGTTAAAGGCCAGGTTGGATGAGGCTTTGAGCACCCTGGTCTAGTTGAAGGTGTCCACCTTCCCGTGTCCTTCCCATGGCAGGGGGCTGGAGCTATATGATCTTCAAAGTCCCTTCCAACCAAAAACATTCTATGATTCTGTGACAGCCAAATAAGCAAAAACTTAGGTAGTATCCATGCTACACCTCTTAAAAATAATACCACCACCTTTCTGGTACCTTTTTAAAAACTAATACTAAAATCTAAGAGTTAAATTCAAGTCAATCATAATTTTTCTTACCTTTAAGTAATGCTCTCCTATACAAACTAAAGGTCATTATTTATTTCTGATTTCAGCATTTGAGAAAACTTAGACTTTGCTGGCTGTTATTTTCCACTTGTGCATACAGAGGTGCACACAAGAAAGGAATGAAACACCTAAAGCTCCTCTTAAATAGATTCATGCCAGCAGATCCTAGATTCTTTTGGGAACTCTGTAGAAACAACTGAAATGTAAGAAAGGGAAATACATAAACATAAAAGCTTCAGCTGGGCAAAGTTTATTAAAGGACTGGGATCCTAAGTGGACCACACATTATTGCTGAATCCATTAATATTATGTTTGCAAAATGTATTATAAAGTGATTCATAGATATTTTGATAATTGGGTATATGATAAATTATGTTTTTATAGACTTCTAGAATATACTAGAAAACCACCTTTAACTGTTTTATAAACGAAAGTTTAACAACAACTGCAACTATGACCTTTAATTTTTACACACTAATTCTAAAACTATGACACATGCAGAAGCCTTTACATCAGTCAAAAGCTACACAGCCTGCGATCCCAAATAGAATCTTCAGACAGAACTCCAAGGTGTGGGTTTCTGTTTCTCAAACACTAAGAATGAACTTTTTCCCACGTTGTCTGAAACAAGCAGATTTTTCCTGCCTTCAAACAAGGAAGCCTGCGGGCTCAGAGTGGAAGAGATGGACTAAATGTTGACTGAAACACTTAATGGCCTTCAGGAAGCAATACAAATGCCAGGTGCTAAGGTTCCAGAGGCCTGTAACCAGTATTCCATGAAATTGAAATATTGCAAATAGTCTCCTACTCTTTGACAGATGTTGCAATGATGTTCTTGCATTTTTCTGTCTTCCACACTCACATACTTGTCCTCTGGACATTCCTCATATTAAGCTCATGCTCGTATCTGTTGTTTGCAACAAGTCTCTAAGGCAACCACGGGGTTGGGCAAATAGTTTCAGTTTGTACATGATAATAGGTAATTCAAAACATCTATTTTTTTTAAGCAATCAAGTCATGTACACATCAAGCATTGCAGTTCATAAGAGTCCAAGAAAAGCAAATTATTGTGTCCAGCTAGACAATAACAGCTTGATCCCAAAGCTCTGCAGCTCTCAGTAATTTACAGGGTCAGGGCTGAACTTCAGGGGCATGTAAAACTCAGCCAGCTGCCAAACATCCACCTGTTGTAACCACAGGGTAAGGAAAAGACTGATTAACTGCAGGTTTTATTGCCAGAGAATACACATAGCATGTAATTTCACCTAAGGTGAAATTCACTTCTGTCCAAAGTCTGGCACCTTTACACAGCAGGTACACCTCATGCAGGCTCCAAGAGGGTCTGATCCAGAGCTTGAGCCAGTGGACAGACCACTCAAAAAAACCCCCACAATAGTAAACAACTTTCATCTCCACTGGGCTGCGGTGAAGCTCTGCTTTGCTCCCAGTACAGGTCAGAAAGCAAGGGCTTGATCCTGATAAGACCTGAGCACCTGTGGTTCCTGAGCTTGACGGGATGAGTCTAATTCACCACCACACAAAACAAAACTGTCTGATGTCCTTTTAGGTGCATGGGAACAGAGCTAATGACACTGACAAAACTGATCTTTCTGAATGGCTGTTTGTCATGAGAAAAGCAGCTCTGCTCCAAAATTTCCAGTTACTCTACAATTCCTAAGAGATCAGAGCAGAATTAAGCTAGAGCTCTCAGGACAAATCAACTCTTAAAAGGGTTCTGCATTTAAGACCCTGGAGACAGAGGGAGTTGAAATAAACCACGTTGATCGGAGTCAGACTCTGATGGTTGAAAGCAGAAGTGTGCTGTCACGGCTGAGCTGTGGCCAGCACACATCTCCTCATGCAGTACCGACAGTACCACAGAGCCCAGAGCATCTAACAGGTGATACTGGTGCCATGGCAGGACTGCCAGGCAGCCACAGGGTTTCCAAAGTCCTAGCGGAGCTGTCTACTTACCTCCTCCATTGCTCCCGGAGCTGCAATGAACACATGGCTTTATGGTATGGTTTATGCACTGTTCAGCTATAATGCCACCAGCAATATTGCTGCTCTGAGCTCCAGTGTAGAAGATTATTTGAAGAAAAAATGATAGTGTATTAAAAAAAAGGTTTCAATTGATTGACATGTTTTGCTTGGAAAAAGGGGGTGTTTGCTCTGCCTCACACACTGTAAGCCTCCGTACTCACCCGAAGTGCTGCTGGCAGTTTTTCACTCTTAATATACACTTGCCTCAGTGGCTGAAGTACAGTCACATGTGACGTTGCTACTCTGGAACTGAACAGCTTAAAGCAGTGCTTCTTCAAAGCTTTGCACATGCTTGTGGACAGCTTAAGACTTGATCCTGCAAGCACCTCACTCACGAAACAAGACCCCCACTGAAATTGGCTTACATCCTAGATTAAGAAGAATTGGGCCCTCAATATTTTCCTCAATTTCATCATTTTCCTGCTTTCTGTGTATTCAGGTGTTACTAATTTCTAGCTCAGCTGGTGCCTGTGCTTAATGCTAAGACAGTGACCCCAGAAATATCTGAGAAATAGGATAACAGTAGGTTTGCAAGCCAGTTGCAACAATGTCGATGAATCCTACTGACCCCACAAAAGATACTATTGCCTCTGAACTCCAATACTCTGAAATCAAAATACGCATGATATCCAAAGTGTTTGCAGAATAAAGAAGGGTCATTTAGCTTACCAGTAATAGTACCAAGTTACCGGTTGGCAAAGGTCTCATCTCTGGTATTTGTCCCTCTCTTGGGGCAAACCCAGAACCTGTTGAAACTCTGGTCCATCTTGTGGCAAACATATGTCCCAAATGTGTCGTCTCCTCCTCTCATGAGAGAGGCATCAAGGGTGCAACATCACTCTTCTAGAAGCTGTTTTATTTAACTTCACAGTACCTGGAAGGACGAGAGCAGAGGTAGGTTCTAGGTTCCACAGCAGAAACATCTCAAATGGTCACAATTAGGCAATTAGGAATAAGGCAAATAATTCCTCCTTCAGTAAGAATTCAGCACAGATCCCACTGCAAGACACAGGTCCCTCAGCACCAAGGGAAACCTTGCACAGTTACATGCAGATGTGAGAAACAACGTTCTAGATGTGTTATCTGATCCAGCAGTGCAGACTGCTTAATTCCATAGAGCTGCTCAATGTATCAGCCTATACATCTGATGTCAGTTCTTCTCAGGACACCAAGAAGACCATCCAGGTGTGATGGAGTGAGCTTCAAAGGCACCAAGAACATTAAGTTTTTGAAATATCTGTACAGTGTCCAATGACAGGAGACACAGTATCAGTGGCTGCATACCAGAACTTGCTGAGCTAGTATACTTCAGCTGAGTTAAACAAAAAAACAAAGTATTTTCACAGGTGTATTCAAGGGCATCAGCAGCAAACAAGCTTTCCACTTGGTACCCAATAACATCCTGGATGCTATTACGGTCACAAAAGCAACTCCATTTCAGACATCAGCAGTGTTGAGATGCCATATTCGGTGGCATCATTTAGTGCCACAAGGACCATCAGATTGTCCTTATACTGTTTTATTAATGAGACACTTTAAAAAGAACAGCCGAACTAAGTCTGAACTCTACTGCAAACAAATCCCGAAGTCTGATTAGTAGATGGATTAGTAAGGTTAGAAAAGACCAGATTGTTAGTCGCATCTAACAGTGCATCTTAGGTAACGGTTGTAATAGGTATAAACTATTCTTAGCTGAATTTTTTGTTGTTGTCGTTGCTGTATCAGAAGGGGAAATATTCAATTGTTTCACACGACAGAACAAGCCTTAGCTTCTTGTAGACTCCTGAAGATCTGAGGATGTTTATAAACTATGGATTCAGCAGGGTGCTTCCTATTGCTCAGGTCTAGGCAAATTCACAAGTCGTACTGACTTTTGCAGAGCTGAAGTCCAAGTATGTATTATTTCCTCCCCTGCTCCTCTCCAATTACTGGTTTCTTTTGGAAGGATAACTGGTAAATGAACATAGAAGGGTCTATTACAAGTGGAAGGGGTGTCGTCTTCTCAACTTAGACACCACCTGAGACTCCAACAGCTCTGGCATGACCTTGATGAGCTTCTTAAACATGTTAAATCCATCACATTTGAAAGAGAGTAATCCACAAGGAGCAGAGCAAAGAGAAAGAATTGAGTGCAGCCTCAGCAAGTTTGCCAGTGACACCAAGCTATGTGGTGTGGTTGATGTGCTGGAGGGAAGGGATGCCATCCAGAGGTATCAGAGCTTAAAAGGCCTGAGAGGTGTGGCTATGTGAACCTCATGAGGTTCAACAAGGCCAAGTGCAAGGACCTACACCTGGGTCAGGGACAATCCCAAGCACAGAGGCTGTGCAAAGACTGGATTGAGAGCAGCCCTGAAGAGAAGGATTTGAGGTGTTGGTTGATGAGAAGTTCAACATGAACCGACACTGCTCTTGTAGGCCAGAAAGCCAACCGTGTGCTGGGCTGCTGCAAAAGGAGCAAGTCCAGCAGGTCAAAGGAGGTGATCCTGCTCCCCTGCTCTGCTCTTGTGAGACCCCACCTGCAGCGCTGCGTTCAGCTCGGGGGCCCCAGCACAGGAGGGACAGGGACCTGTTGGAGCAAGTTCAGAGGAGAGACACGAAGATGCTTAGATGGCTGGAGCACCTCTTCTATGGAGACAGGCTGAGAGTAGGGCTTGTTCAGCCTGGAGAAGAGAAGGCTCAGGGGACACCTTACAGAAGCCTTCCAGTACCTAAAGGAGGCCTACAAGAAATGTGGACAAGGAATTTTTTACAAGGGCTTATAGCGAAAGGACAAGGAGGAATGGTTTTAAGCTAGCAGGGTAAACTTACATTAGACATTAGGAAGAAATTCTTCACTATGAGGGTGGTGAGACACTGGCACAGGTTGTCCAAAGAAGGTGGGGCTGCCCCATCCCTGGAAGTGTTCAAGGCCAGGTTGGATGGGGATTTAAGCAACCTGGTCTAGTGGAAAGTGTCCTTGCTCATGGTAGGAAGGGTTGGAACTAGATCGTCTTTAAGGTCCCTTCCAACATAAACCATTCTATGAGTCTATGAAAGAAGGGGTGATTAGCTGTTCCTCATTTGGGAAGTGATAGGTAAAATACATCATTCTGTGTCCTGAGGACCACAGTCTGACAGCACAGGGGCAATGTTTTCAGTACTGTTGTCCTGGGTTCAGCAGTAGCTGTCATTTTTTCTCCTTCTTGGTAGCTGGTGCAGGGCTGTGTTTTTGACTTTCGGCCTGCGATCGGTGCTGATAGCACCGATGGTTTTAGCTGCTGCTCAGATGTTTTGATCTGGTCAAGGACTTTCTGGGCCTTGTGCTCTGCCAGGGAGGAGGGGAGGCTGGGAGGAAGCAGAGAAAGGACACCTGACCCAAACTGACCAAAGAGGTATTCCATACCACAGCACGTCATGCCCAGGATGTAACTGGGAGTTACCCGGAAGGGCTAGAGGACTGCAGGGTTGGACGAGGTATCGGTCGGTGCTTGGTTGGGCTGGGGGGGGCGAGTTATCAGTCGGCTGGTGGTGAGGTATTGTATTCTCTTCCCTTGTTACTTCCTTTATCATTATTATTATTGGTGGTAGCAGTAGTGATTTGTGTTATACCTTAGTTACTAAACTGTTCTTATCTCAACCCGTGGGAGTTGCATTCTTTTCGATTCTCCTCTCTGTCCCTCCAGGAGTAGAGGGAGGGCAAGAAGGGGGGGAGTGAGTGAACGAGCTGCCTGACTGGGTTTAAACCAATACAACTGTCCTCAAGTTACCCAATGAGGGAAGCAGCTCACTCATCAATAAGCTCCATCCATCTTCAATTATCTTTTTTCCTTTTAACCATAGGTGTTATCAGCAGAGTATTTTAGATGACAAAACTCATGTGTGTCATGAAATTCTAGACGTTGCAATACAACCCACCTGGTTTGCAGATGCTGGTATGGAAGGAGCAATGTCTTCCATAGGATCTGCATAATCTCTGCCAGCTCTGTGCAAATACCTTATAGTTTAGAAAGTATACCAAATGCCTATATTTAGGTAGGTGATTGCTCCCCAGATAGATGACTGCTGTACCCACAGTTGAAGCCATTGTTCATTGTAGTATTTTCTACAAACATTTGCCTTTTCTTTAGACACTGTAGCAGCACAAGCAGGAGAATAAGACCCTCTCCTTCCAGTAGAGAACTAGTGTACAAACTCCTGGTTAGCCTGCAAGGTGGTACGTACGAACCAGGATGTAATGATTTCGTTGAGGGTCTCATCTTGCATGAGTCTTTGTGGAATTTGATTCCTACCAGACGTGTTAGGTTTTTGAGCCTTATAGCACAATCTTTGGGTGTAGTTTAGTAACTAACCAGGTTGACTGCTTGGGGCAGACGTTTCCTTTTCTGAAGCAGGAGGGATGTCCTGTGATTAACATTGTGACAACTTTTGCACAATGATTAGAGGTTAAAGCACTACTATATGCAATATCTCATTCTCTGCTCCCCTCTGGGTTTTTTTTGGAGCACTTGAAGTTTAGAAAAAAACAAAACAAAACAAAAATTCATGAGGAGTTTGAGGATGAAACAAACAGCAACAGATGAGACACTCCCCAGCTTCCATCTTGTCAAGAGTGCTAGGATAAAAATAAAGGTCACAGATCCTGGACAGAAGCACAAGGAGAGACACGTGTTCCAAAGGACATCAGTATTCAGAAAACTACAATGCCACTGCCCTGAGGGCATCTGCACACCTACCAGGAGATCCACACCAACTTCTATTTTAATAACTATTTTTCTTGAAAAGCCTCTTGCATACATCTGAAGAATGGAATTATTGGCACGTCCTGTTAGAATGAAACAGAGGTACCATTGTCATGGAGCTGCTTTAAAAAAATTCCTAGACTGAAAGAAAAACAACTGGAGTCACAGTTGGATCAAAAGCAACTGAAGCTCTTGGGCTTGCATCCATTAGCTAGAGGTGAATTGAAATAAACTCCCCATTCCACAGAGCTTTGGCAATCTCCTGGGAACTATATGCACCTCCAGAGCTATAAATAAATAAATAAAAGCAGCAAGCCCAGACCTCCCACACCATCCATTTGACATTAGAGTCCACACTTGGGTGGTCCAATTCGTAAACCAGCCTCTCTTTTATGACAGTGGAAAACACTAAATCATGCTTGTGAAAACTGAGTATAGTTCCCAAAAAGATAGGAAAAAGAAACAGAATATAAGCAATAGTTAAAGCAAGTTAAGTACTCAAGAAGGAGGGAGCTGAATGAAAGAAGCCATTTAAAATTAGACTTGTATTGGGCACTCCATCCCTCCAGTGCATTTTGATTCATTTTGGCACTTCCCATACCCCCCTCACATTTTGGAACATCCAAGCCTACAATGCTATTGACCAGGACAGACTCCTGCCCCCCACTATAGAATCTCAATGATTCCACATTTGCAGAGTGTCAAACACTTGGTATCCTCTGTAAAATTTCGTGAGACCCCTTCTTTCTCCTGCTGACATACACTTCCCAGAAAAATGGCTGTTGCTGAGGGGGAGTGCCAAAAGCTGCGTGATCCCATTCTTCTACCTTATCCTCATGCTGCAGGTAGCGCTTTTGCATTTCTCCATCACTGTTATTTGAACAAGCACTTTTAATTCTCCCTAGAATACCCTACATCTGCAATATGACAGCACAAACCTGGTAAAGCCCTTTTTTCAGTTCTGATTACAAAGCTTAACTGGAGCACATTTAACTGTAGGGCTAGAGGCTCACCTCTCACTGCCAGAGCCTATAGTTAAAAACTGTAAAATCATGAAACAAAAACTAAACTTAATCCCTCTTGTGAGATTCTTCGATAAAATAGAAACAACAGATTTAATGTTTAGAGCTTGTCTTAAGGGGGATTTATAACATCAGCCCTTATCTCTTATATGAACTGATCTGGGACTAAATACCATGAGACTGCCAATTGCACATTTTCACTTGTACCAATGCTCTAATGGCAAATTTATCTATTGATCATTAAGATTGCTTTCAGTTGCTTAACCCTGTCTACTAAAGAGTTAATGCTGATGGATGTCACTTCCACCTCCCCGTCCACATGTGCATTTTCTTGCCTTCCACACTCACACAGTCCTCTGAAGATCCTTGTGTTCAACAGATGCTAGACTATACAAAGGCCTCATTTCAGATGAGGTCTCAGGTGCCTACAAGAAAGCCTCTCCTCCATGCAAATTCCAAAATATATCTGGTCTTCCTTTGTAGCACAGCTGACCCTCCTGCAGTCTGAACTTTCAACACTGGTATTTTAATTTCTCATTGCTTTTCTAAAAATGCATCCATATTATGACATACACAGTATATTGTTACCAACCAAAATGATGAAGAGACACCTATAACCACAGTCTATACATTCTGTATATGCAATACATATATGTTTTGGTTTATATGTAAATAAATACAGAATATAAAGAATATCTTGTTCTCTATCAATTATCTTATGCAGCAAAATAAAGCTGAAGAGACCCATAGGCAGCTTTATTTGTTAGCACTTTTAAGGATTCATGGCTGTTTCGGAAATCACAGTAGTATAAAGCACATATAATATTTGATTTAAATAATGCATAATGTCATGCCATTGGAGATTGATGAAACCCATCTACCTGCAAACACTCGTCAGTTTACCCTGTGACCTCAAAGACACTGAAGTGTCATCTAACTATAGCCAGTCTCATATTTTATCTGTTGCATGTAATAGCCTGTATGTAGGTCTTTGTATTTTGTCTACAGTAAAATGACTGGTTATACAGCTTAACTTTTGACATAATATCAGGTGCCCAAAATAGGAATTAAGCATATGAACTGTATGAAAGCCTAATTGTTGTGACTACATGGTCAAAGCCCACTTACCCTTACTGCAGTAATTTTTTTTCTTCAGGCTAAAAAATGGAGAGAAACAGCTGAAAGGGGACAATAATTTTTGTTGAATCCTCAGGCTTTTAAACACATGCACTGGACAAGAAACCAGAATTGAAGGACAGGGTATAGGGAAGTAAATGGCAGGGCAAGTTAATTGTTTGATGATATTCTGTAAGGAATTTCCATTAAGGATTTGCAGTCTAACAGGCACTCTGTACCAATCCACTGGTCGGGTAGCTGTGCCATGAATACAGCTACTCCATCTGGCATGCAGACAAGGTAAGCAGAAAAACTTGCTGCTAATTAGGCTCAGCTAAGCAGCAAGCTCCTGGTTTCAGTGAAGGCTAAAGCTGCGTTTTGGAAACCAGTGAATATAGGAAGAGGGGAAGTTTACCTGACAGAACTTAAGATACCACACCAGTGAAGAAACCAAAGCTCTGGTAACAGCTGAGCAGAAGTGGTTCTTGGTACCACTGACCTGTCAGAACAAGAATCATAAGGCTGTAGAGCAGCTAGGCTGATTTTGGTATTCAAAGTAATTCACATTAAGACGGAGAATGAAAAGGGCATTCTGATCTGCAGCTTGGGTGCTAAGCACTCTATCACATTTTAAGAACCTAGACACAAGGAAAAGTTGTGTGCTCTCTTCCATATATGTTTTCAGTGCAACCAAGAAGACAGGTATCATTCAGACAGAGAAACAGACATTTATCACAGAACTAACAGTATGATTAAGTGTTGTTTCTGTACTAGCTCTTTTGTTAACCTGGTTTCAAACCTTATTTGACTTGTAGTTTGTTCTAATACTACATGCAGATGCCATTTCCAATGCCTCGTGTTTTATTCCTATATTATAACCAGCAGCAGTCTGCTGACCATTACTAAACGTACCCTTACTCATGCACTAGAGCCTGCTGTCTTTCACTCTCGCACACACACTTCAGGCTAAGATTAGTTAATCTAGCATGATCTCAGGGATGGAGAATAAAGCCTGCACTGAAGAAAGCTTACAAAATTTTTCCTTTCACATAATCATCTCAAAGGCAGCTGCCTGATAAAGCAGTATTAACACAGTGAATACTTTGTTAATTTAGAAATACTAGTACAGCTAACTCAAGCGTCAGTCCTAGACATGCTGTACTCTCTGCTGCTAAAACAGGACTTTCCAGTAAATTCTGTTTACTGAAAGACTCACTTAACGCATCCAGTCCCTGGATTTCTCATGGAACCTTGCTAATAATAGTGAACAGGTCCAGAAGACTGCAATCATTTGGGGTCATTTATCTAACAGCATTAAACAGAGCAGGACTGTAGTAAAAAGACCAATCATGCCAGAACCCAAAAGTTCATGCAAAGGTAACCAAGAGTCCCCTGACTAGTAGGGCAAATAAGAGGTGGATTGAGGCAGTAATAGGAAAATAAGTTGCCCTTCTCCCCCTCTCAGTGATGACAGAGAGACTTCAGGCTCTAGCCCTTTTCTGTCATGTCCCCCCCTTAACTCTAAAATTGTCTTTCCTTTTTTGAAAAATGTACAGCACCTGGAGTCCCAGACATCAAATATTTTATGGTTTAATACATTTGAACTATTAGCTGCCTTACACTGTGAAAACAAGAGCTTGTCTGCACAGAAGTTTTATCAATACAACATACCAATACAAACTAAGCTCACCTAACAATGTCAGAACAAAGGTACATTTAACCCAATCACTTTTCAGTCCGGCTTGATGTCCTCTCTCACATACAGCTAATTGAAGAAAGCCCTTGGTGTCACTGCAGAAAAGTAACTACAAGAATTCACATCTTACATCAGCGTAAGATTTTGGGTAAATTCACTCTTCCAGGTCCAGATGTGCTAGCAAAAGCAGTCCATCTTTAGGGACTACCATTTCAGCAACATACCGCAAAGCATTCAGGTGCTTACAGATTAATTCTCTTCAGGTAGAATTAGGTTATACTAAGCAGTTAAGATAGTTGACCTCATGTAACACAGAAGACACATTTTGTTACTGAAAGGCAGAGGTATTAACTTTCTCTAACCACTCCTTGATAAGAGTGATCTGAAACAGTAAACGATTACTGCCCTCTTCTTTGTCAAACACTGATACTAGCTGTGCCTTTCTTCAGCAAAACATTTTAGAAAATTAGGGGGGGAAAGCTGTATATGATAATCAGTAAAGATACAAATTACAGATGTAGACTGAACATAGCAAAGCGTTGGGTCTCAATCTATTTTTGGTATGGACTTCTGAAGTCAACTGGGCATCAGAGAAGTTTCTCACACAAAAAGCCACTACATCACACTTCTGTTGCATTTCAGCACTTGCAAGTTTGGCTTGGTTTTGGTAGCAATTTTAAGAAGCAGCAGGGAGCTCTTATGATTTTTACAGTATAAAACTTGTGCTGGAATAGAACAACAGCAGCAATATAATTTCATTTGCTTGAAAACACATTTTTATATCCACTGTTAATTAGGAGAATTAATATTTTAAGTAGTTACAAGTATAAACTAGGTTGTAAAAAGCATATTCCTTCACTCCATCCTCCCCCTCATTTTTATTTTGTGATGCTGATTTCAAGTCCAAATCTTCATGATTTTGCTCAGTCATGATTTGGACAGAAGTCCCATCAATCTCCTCATTTATCCTGAACAACCTTCTGATAGGGATGTTGCTTCAGCACTGGAAATGTAATGAAGGTCAGCTTGGAAATACACTGGCAATATTTTATGGTTTTTATGTGTGAACCATTTGTTCCTTTTCTGTGGGTGCCCCTTTTCTCTGAAAAAGTAGTACAGCTTCTTTTGTGTAAGATAGCAAAAAGAAAAAAAAAAAGAAAAAAAAAACAAACCCAAACTCACTAACCACCAAAAAACCCCTACAAATAAAACAAACTGACGCCAACAGAGCTTCCAAGAGGGAAAGAGGAAAAAAGTGTAGACAAGAAGGACATACTGACTTTTGGAATTTTACTGTCAAAATATACAATCACTCAAAAGACACATCATCTGTACAACTGACAGCTAAAAGTTTATCCCTTATTATAAAAGAAGCTGATGAAGTGCAGATGGCAGCTTGTGTATTGAGTTGGCGGCTTCATAAACTGTAATTATAGTGGATGCAAAATGGATCACCTCATCCATCTGGAATAAAAATGGGATTATCACTTATCATTTTTTTTCTATATAGAACTGCAAAATATCTTGCCCATCCCTACTCTTTGCCATGGCAGGGATTTGACAGTGAAAGAAAAAAGAACGCAGAGCCCAGGTTATCTTTTATTCACAGAAGCGATAAATTAACCACTGGAAAGATAAAACCTGCCCAAGGAATCATTTCTCCTCACTGACCTCATGCTTAGGCACCGCTTGGAATGAAATCAGCTTTGGAAAAAGTCACCCATAATTGAAAACAAATGGTGACAATGCACAAAAAAAGATACACCAATAACTGACTTGTAGCTCCAAGACAGTTTCCTAAGCTCCTTGAAAGCCTGAACCTTTCCTAAATAGGCAGTATCTAGTGACATACTCACCATCACTTGCCAGATTACTGTCATGTGTACATCACACATCAACCCATGGATTTGTTTGTTAAAAGTCTAACATGAATACTGTGCTCTTTTTAGCTGTGCAAACTCCAGCAACAGAGGTCTCACCATAAAGTCCACAGTACATCATACAACACACATAGTTAAGGATCATGGAAACACATCTATTATGACTCAAATCCCACTTACATGAAATGATCTTAGGCTTTGTGACACACATGCAAGTAATGACTCAATTACTCAGCATTTACTTGTACACTTACATTCAGGAGGTAGCTCAGGGATAAACAATAAATAGCTACCAGATTTATAAAACTAGTGTTATAAAACTTAAAAGATTATTTGTTGATGCCACTACTGTCGGAGGCAGGGAGGGGAACTATATAAAGAGTAAATGTACCATATGCTTTGGCAAGAATGCCAATTAGACCTTTTGCAGAAACAGAAAAAACAACTTACCGGATTTCAACCAAAAGACAATCTGATTTCTTCTGTAACTTCTGATGAGCAGCTTGATACACAAATAAGAACTCAAAACCACCTAGGTCATTGGAAAACAGCTTATTTTGCACAAACATATGTGGCAAAGGAAAAAAAAATTACCTTTAAATCACCAGAAAAAATGCCCCAAAGCATTTCATTTCAGTTTTCAACTGTGACTCATTTAGCACTATCCCATTAATAATTCTAGTTTCTTTCAGTTAATCATCTGTTACGTTTCACATCCAGGCAGAAGAAGTACAGAAATTCTATATTTCTGCTTTGGCCAGTATCTTGCATCCATTTTGGATGACTATGGAGTTGAACAGGAACACTGAATTTGGCTCAACAAATTCTTAACATAACTGAAACATTTGCCAACGAAAACACACACTCACATTTACTCACCGTAAGAACTGGATCTGGAGGAACAGAGAAGAGGGCCTAAGAAATGGCCATCGTGCACATTCTTGCAAGTCTCTGCTGGAGCAATAATGTGATTTATGTCCAAGTCAAGGGACCACCTTTGCATCAGATTCATGTGTCATTAACCTACTCCCATGATTTTAGCCTTCATTGTTGGGATTAGGAACTGGAAAGTACTGATATGCGGATTGACTCCGCAACTCGTTAAGAGCTGTAAAGTAGGTATGCTTTATTCAGCGCTGAGGCGCATGGGGGTTGTTCCTCCTTTGTCACTCAGTTCGTTTATATTATATATAGTGATTACCTAAACATGAGATTGCTTCACGCCTAATACATATGCAAAACCTATTCCCATCTAGTATTATAATTAGTTTTCTGGCATTCATCCCATTGGTGCGCCTGCACAGTGCCTCCTGGTGGTGGTCGTTAGGGGGTCGTGAGGATGAAGGTCTGCAGTTCCTCTTCATCACCGCGAGTAACCTCTTGCTTTCAGGCAGACTCAAGAGGGTTTTGGCTCCTATCCAAACTTCAGGTTCGGCACAAGCCGGTTTTATGTATCTTAAAGCAGAAACTTGTCAAGTTTGCAAGTTGCGTTACTCTGGCTATCTTTTGTTCCTTTTCTTTCTAAAGATACTATTTGAACATGAATGTCTTAAATATTAAGCTATGAATCTTATCTACTACAATTCTGCCTAGCAGCTGTAACTCCTACAATTCTGCTTCACCATTCCAGTAACTTTGACTCCTACAGCTCTGCTTCACCAAGCACAGCGACTGCTTAAGCAAGCAGGTACAGTGTTAACCCTTTATTTCCCGGTATCACTATGACCCAAGTGTACACAATGTACTGATCTCTGCCCAAGACTGCAAAGAGCCTTAGAGTACAACCATGAGTACAGAAACTTCACAATGACATTATCGGAAGGAAGCCCTAGAAAGCTACAGAGACAGTGATGAGAAGCTGGTTACTTTCCAGACAGCTGCTGAGTGAAGGAAAGAGGGCTGTAACCAAATGATTTGGTATGAGATACGGCTCAGGTTCTACAGTTCCTGGACACAGCCCATCCTCTGTGCTCTTCCGCATGTGGCCATGCAAGATCATTTCTGAAATGCCAGATTAAAACTTCAGGCTTTAAGCATGAGCAAGGCAGACACTGTATGTCAACAGCTCTGCGCTTGTGCAAAGCAGTAGATGCATAGCAAAGTTTGGGGGCATCAAAAGCTATTACAAACCTCACACCACTGAAGACATACAGTAGAAGCAAACCAACCAGCCAGCCACTTTCTGGAAAAACAGGTTTTCTTCAGAAAAGTTCTATAAATACCAACACATGGTACATCTTGCTGCCATCACTTCCATGCTGCTATATTGGATAATTCTCAGGGCAACTGCAGCTCTGAGTTTAGGAACTTGTTTTTAACCCTGCCTTGCGTGTGACTTACTTAGACACTAAATACAGAATTCCATGAACATACTGGCGTCCTGTCATGCCCCTTTAAGAATAATCAGGTGGTCAAAAGTGGAGCCTTGGGTCCTGGAATTGAAAAGGTGTTTAAAGAATAAAGTGATCAAGCACCATAATTACCCAGCCACATTTTCCAAAATTTGATAAAGTTCAAAATAAATTTTCTGTACTTTAATAATATTTCTTTAAAATATTTTCACTTTTATTAGTCAGTTTTATTAAAAGAGAAGGCAGTTTGTATTCTGCTCTGCAATATCTGAGAGATATAGTCCAAACAGTAAAATAGGAAAGCTGTTAAAACAGTAATACACAATTCCATCCTATAGCAACAAGGGCAATAAATTGCACATAAGGAGTCAGGTTTAGAAAAGGAACTAAGCACCTTAAGTAATATCACTACAAAGTGACACATTTATGCATAGTCATAGTATGGTAGATTGCTGCCACCTTTTGGTTACAGACTGCTACAAAATTAAATTACCTAACACACAAGCAATGGAAACTCACACTGTAACACATGGGATCCTACATTTAACAACAGTGGGATGGGACAGGAGCATCATTTATACTTTCCACAAACTTCACAGTGTGTGGCTGCATGTCTTGACATCTACTTACTATCCTCCAGCTTAATATACCTTCTTCTTCTATTGCGGAAATCAGCTCCCATTAGAATGCATGTACTGGTTACTAAATTATGAAATACTTTGAGATTAAAACTCACAAATATATTAGCTAAGAAAAAAATAATAATCCAAGGAGATAAACACATCAGAAACTACAATGTAGAATTTGTACAGCTTGTAGTAGATTACCCAGATGAGACTTTAGTCAGGATAAACCTTTCATCTTGCATTTCTCCTCCACAATAATTCACTCTCAGCAACAATAAATGCCGCTTATTTTAAGATAGTGGCCACCTTTCACCCCAAACCTAGCTCTTTGAAAATTTTACAGCACAGATTCAACTTTTATCCTCATCTATTTTTAAAATTATTACTAATGAGTCAATGAGAAGTAAAACATGCAAAAAAATCACTGCTACCATAGATTTTACCTATGCAGCCTGTGCTACAACTTAGGAGACTATGTACATAATACATGAAGCAAACAAATCCAGTTAGTTTTACCCATGAAGAAGGTATTTCCAGACTCTGAGATCTGACTGTAACATAAGTCCTCAGCCTTCCAATCTATCGCAAACTCATCAACTGTAGAGGTAACAGCCACAATGAAACTATTAAAAAGATCTTCATATCTATTATCCTCCTTTCTTAAGTCTATGCAACCCGATCAAATGTTATTTGAATGAGGCAGCACATGTGTCTGGTCAGTGAGGACATGAAATTCATAGATGACTGCACAGCACAATGAAAAGGCAGCAATACTACATGATGGCTTTGAGTATGAAGGCACAGCAAAATTTTAGTAATTACACATGAACTTGCTCATTGTCAGCAGAACATCTCTTGACATCCTTTTATGTTTCCCCACCTCCCCACTTGCTTAAAAAGAAAGAATCCAGCTGCAGGCAACTGCTAATTAAATACTTTGGCTTTCATCTACAGTTGCTGTATGCACACATCTGCTGTGCAATAAACACTGCTTTAAGTGCAATTGACATATTTTCTATGCTCTAGGAGAGAATATTTATGACATGAAGAAAGAAAAAGGAAGCAGGGTCCAAACCCCTGCCTCACATTCACTAGAAAGTAAAAGCTGCAAAGTATTTAAAACGGTTTAAAATGCCTTTATTGCTTAAGGGCAGTCTTTAATCTCACATTCCAGTGCTTTGCTCTAAAAATAACATATTTACTAGGGTTTTTTTGCCTTAAAATTATGTAAATCCAAACATATATTTCAGCACCTAAACATGTTTAAGTGGTTCATGTTGAGCATTTTGGCTTAAATGAATCATAAGCAACAGCATGCTCCTTTCCTCCTGATTTCACAATCTGGGTTTCAGGCATGGATTTAAACAGAGGTAGACAAATCACATACCTGTAATCAAGTCCTTCTGAAGTCAACGAAGCATCCAGATGCTTCGTCAGACTCCATATGCCTGTACAAATCTCACTGACCGATGTGAGCTTAGACATAACATGAATGGTACACGCCAGAAAAACATGACTGATCCATGGCATTCAAACAAAGGAGATCTCTGAGTTCGGTCAGTGGCATAGAATCATAGGTAGGAAAACACCTTAAAGATCATGAAGTCCAACTTCTATCCCAGGACTGTCAAGTCCATCATATCACTGAGGGCCTCATCTAGAGAGCTTTTGAATACTTCCAGGCATGGTGATTCCACCACTGCCCTGATCACCCTTTCAGGGAAGACATTTTTCCTAATATCCAATCTAACCTTTCCCAATATCCAATCTAAACCTTTCCTAATATCCAATCTAAACGGCTTAAGGCTGTTACCTCTTGTCCTATCGCCTGTTACCTGGGAGAAGAGATGGACCCTCACCTCATTACAACCTCCTTCCAGGTAGTTGTAGAGAGTGGTAAGGTCCCCCCTGAGCTCTTATAGGACATTTAGTCCTATGTCCTTATGTCATGCTTTAACCCCAGCTCGTAACTCAGTATCATACAGCCACTTATTCACTCCCCACTGACCGCTCCCCAGGGCAGGATGGGGAGGAGAATCAAAGGAATGTAAAACCTGCATGTTAAGAACAGTTTAATAACTAAAGTATAATATAAAACTACTAATAATAACGATAAGGGAAATAACAAGGGGAAGAAATATAAAAGGGGAAAGGAAAAAACCAAAACCCCAAACAATAAACACAAGTGCTGCGCAATAAAATTGCTCACCACCCACCAACAAAATACCCAGCCTGACCAAGCAGTGATCTGGGCCTTCCAGGTAACTCCCCCCCAGTTTATGTACTGGGCACAATGTGCTGTGGTACAGAATACCTCTTTGGCTAGTTTGCATCAGGTGTCCTGTCTCTGCTAGCTCCTGGCTTCTTGTGCCAAGAAGCTTCTCACATGAGAGACTGAAAAGCCCTTGATCAGGGTTAAGTACTCTTAGCAACAACTAAAACACTGGTTATCAGCATTGTTCTCAGACTAAAACCAAAATGCAGCACTGTACCGGCTACTAGGAAGAAAATTAACTCTATCCCAGCTGAAACCAGGTGCCTTCCTATCCCTTTCAGCTGGGATGGAGGTAATTTTCTTCCTAGTAGCTGGTACAGTGCTTGTGTTTTAGATTTAGGATTAGAGTGACATTCGCAACAGAGATGCTGTTGTTGCTGAGCAGTGCTTATCCTAAGTCAAGGGCTTCTCAGCTTCTCATGTTGTCCTGCCAATGATGAAGCTAGAGGGGCACAAGAAGCTGGGATGTGACACAGCCAGGACAGCTGATCAGAGGTGGCCAAAGAGGTGGCCAAACAGATGGCAGCCCACTGCTCAGGGACTGGCTGGACATTGGTCACTGGGTAGTGAGCAATTGCACTGTGCCTCACTTGTTTTGTATATTCTTTTATCATTATTTTCCTTTTCTGTCCTATTAAACTGTCTTTATCTTAACCAACAAGTTTTACCTTTCCTTTCGCTAATTCTCTACTCATCCCACCACAGTGAATTGAGAAAATAGCCATGTGGACTTTAGTTGCCTGCTGAGTTAAACCACAACATATTACAGAATGAGTTTTTGCTGTGAAGTTGTTGTGCATTACTAGTATTCAAGTATGATGTAAGTCCCTTTGGAACTTCTGGTGAAACATTTTGCTGGATATTGTTGAAAGCAGCTGTTTGTGAGAACAGTACAAGTTCAACAGTACAAACAAGTACTACAGAAGAAGAAACACTTCCAGATATTCACCTATCTAACATTCTCCTTAAATACAGTGCAATTATACACTCTCAAGAAAAAAAAATAAAAAATCCCAAACTCCCCATCCCATCCCAGACTAGAGCGGCAGGATCACCTCCTTCTACATGCGGGTCACAGTCCTTTCGATGCAGCCCAGGGTATATGGCTGGTTATCTCAAATCAGCAGCAGTTCTTCATAGTAAGTATGAAGGAATCTTGTATCTTTCACTGAGACTACAAACACAGGCAAGGTATTAAGACAAAAAGATATTAACATTTGACACAACTTTTCAACAGCATCCAGTAGACAGCACACAAGTTTTCTGTAAGCACGACAACCCAACGGTATGCTGATCGGCAATTATCTCTCATCTGGGATGAAGTAAACAGATTTATCATATTACTTACTATTTGTTAGTCTATTGCCAAGGAGGATTTACAAGACTGAAAAGAAACATTTCCAGAATTAGTAAAAACAAATAATGTAGCACAAATCACAGCACAATAATCTTCATAAACAATTGCAGGAGCTGAATTTACCCATGACCAGCTGGGTTGACAGCCCACCTCCAGTATGCAATCAAAAGTTTTATTCTCTCTACACTTGTAACTACATTTCTTTATTCTGTTGTTAAGCTACATTGTGACATCAAAGACATCTTGACTTTTAATTCCTCTTTGGGAAAGAATTAGAGATGAAGTGCAAATATGTGTGTGGGAGAGAAGGAGAAATAAATATAGTAAACTTGATGTACAGCTGACAGCAAAATAGCACTGGAACAACAGGCTAGAGCAGAACACTGCTTTTCTTTTTGCCTTAACAGAAAACAGGGAAAACAGTATTACTAACTCTCAACCTCCATCCCCTACCAAACCCACAAGTTACATCTTTCTTCCTCTCTTGTTCCAAGTCTGCATGGAAGAAAACATCCACTACTAGTCTGAGTTACTCCACTAGCTCTAACATGACAGCTCAGCACAGTGAGCCTTGTGGATATCAACAGGTAACTCCCAGTACTGCTATTGCCCCTGAAAATGATGCTATATCCTGGATTTTAATAGTTTAAGAAATTACAGATCAAAATACTTTAAGATGACATTGCAAGCTGAGATTTCAAAAATCAGGGCACACAAGAATTACAGGTACATGTGGAACCTTACTGTAGTCCATCTCTATACTGTAACTACTGTGTGCTGTGAATGGATTAACATGGAAAGTACTGGACAAAAAATAAGAAGGTTGGTTAAATTTTAAGGATTACAAAGCACTAAGCAGCAGACAACAGCATTCCAACTGTATGCTTCATTAAAATGAAAAATACAAAGCAGTGATTACAGGATATTGATAAAACTGCATCAAATCCCAAGCATACATACATATTACTGTACAGAGTACTGTATACTGTCGTATGAGAATTAAGACACGTGGACATATATAGTCTGGGGAGAATTTTTCACTGTAAGAACAGCTGCTGTAATAAACACAGCAGGAAAACAAGTTCTCATTTTTGCCATTTCCAGTCAAAACCCCAAAACAGAGGCTGCAACACTGGTCTATGCTCATGACCAGTCTCTTACCTAGAAAGAGTAAATTCACAGCTCCTGTCTCCTGGAAGCAGTGTTCCGCTTTAAACATAAAAAATTAACTGCTGGCATTTTTTGTCCCTCCAGCAGATAAGCTGAGATTTCACAGCATACCTAAATCTACTTGTTTTTTCTAGTTTGTCAGCTATGTTCATAGAAACATAACAGAATACATGGTTTAAAAAAAAAAAAAAATCTTCATGTTCCAGAAGTATGAGGTTTAGTTTTGGTCAGATTTCAGTTCGTTCCACATTAGAAATAATATTGTAAAAGAGATTACAGTAGTGAAGCCCTTCAGCACTGTAAGAATTCTTCTCATATACTGACACATTCACCTCTAATATTTATACCTTAGTCTTCTCACTGCAAGCACACAGAATTTCACAAAATGAGGCCCTATTACAAAGGCACTAACAAATGGACATTCCTGATTTTAAAATACATTTTCCATGATACTGCTGAAAACAGTAGTGCAGGTGGGGCTTTTTCCCCAAAATAATGTAATTTAGAAATTGTTACTAGAACTTGAAGTGACATCATTTACCAAAGAGCATTCTTTGCTTGGAATAAGTAAACACCAGGATAAAACATCTAAAGGCACTTTTACTTGGCTAAGAAAATCCATATGATGTTAAGACCATATTCTGCCACTGGAATGTTTTGTTTAGAATACCTTGGTTTAGGGATCAAACTGTTTATTTTATTTTCACAGCTGTGTGCATATAGGAGCCATTCACAGAATGTCCCCTTAACAATTTGGAAAATGACTGAAAGAAGCCATAGATTCTGCTGCTTTTTTGAAAGCCAACTATCCTGATGAGATTTCTTTTTTCTGTTGTACTTGTCATCCATTAACGTGACAAGAAAAATTTCATATCCAAGTTTAAAGTATCAAGACAAGAAAGCATTAAGTGAAAATATATTATCAATTGCAGACTGATAAATAAGACTGGTTTGCTATGATAATCAATTCACATGCTGCCCTGAAAAGCTGAAAGAAACAGAAATCGACTGCTTAAATGCCTATAATTTAAAATTATGCAGATTTAAATATAATTAACCTATTTGTTCCCAAATGAAGCTAGTCCAGATTTAATACATAATTTAAATTGGAAACTACCAATATTATCGGTACAATACATACTAAATTAAAAATACAGTGTTGAATGTTAAGCAATTTGGCCAAAATCTGAAAAATTACAGTAACTTCAGAGAAACTTATACTGAATACAAGAACTGATGTGTTTCTGCTCCTTAAAGTGCTTTAGTAGATAGAGATTAATATCAAATAATCAGCTATAAGCTATGCTCAAATGCTAGGATATGAATTTCCATCCCGTTTAGCAAAAGCAATGTTCTTCATTCTCAAAACACCACTACTCACTCGAAAGTCCTGTTATTCAGCTTTAGAAAACTGTCAAACTCAAGCCAACACATTCCAAAAGGACTGGTGACTTTGGGCACATATACTTGGGTGCGCCGCAACTCTTGAAAAGTGAGCCTTTCAAAAACGCTTGATTTAGTACTTCCTTTGAAAGGCGTCCCAGAAGTAAGATAACCCAAGACACCCACAAACACACTTGAGATTTCTGTGCTAGTGTCACCTGACAGCAGAGGAGTAAACACTCCCTCCCACACCTTTTTCTGACCCACATCCTCGAGCATCAGCAGCTACCTTAAGCTAACACACCAGTATAGTTCAAGGACAGAGCAGGCCTAAACATAGACTAAAGCCCCAAATCCAGCGAGAGATGATCAATTTTCAGTTCAAACAGCTCCAACTCTAGCCATATCCTATGACCATAGATCACTAACAGGATCTAAACATGGCTGATGTATCCGTGAGCACGTGGCTGGAAGAGAAAACCTGCTCAGTTCCGAGTGACAGCATCACAGAACTATTCATGTTGGAAGTGAGCATCTGAGCATCTAAGTGAGCATCTAATCCAACCTTCTGCCCAGTGCAACACTAACAGCACTGAATCTAGACCACGCTGCTCAGGGCTTTGTCTGCATCTTGAAAACTGTTAAGGACAGATTTGTGGCATTTCTGGAAGTAATCTGTTCTGACTCTTGACTATCCTCACAATGGCAAAAATTTGCCATTTCACTTATGACCACCGACTCCCAGCATTCTGTTGTGCAATTTTAAATGCGCCTGGCTCCACCTTCTTGTAACTTCTCAGGTACTGGAAGGCTGCTGTTAGGTTCCTCTAAACCCTTTTCTTTCCAGGCTGAACTTGTCCAGCTCTCTTAGCCTCTCCTCACAGAGTACACACTCCAGTGTATTCTGCCATGATTTAACTATGAAATTAAGTAATTTTCTTTTGCTTACCTTCTGCAATGTGTTAAAGATAATACAGAACCTCTACGCAAAAATACAAATTTAGGATATTTACACAGTTTCTTGTTAAAATAGTCTGGAAAAAGACTGCAGTGAAGGGTAAAATAACTACAGACTTGTCTTGATGACATTTCTCTACAGGGAAAATAAAAATGCTGTAAGAATTTGGGAAATCTATTAAAAAAAAGTGTTCTTAGGACAGGAGGAAACCTCTATATGTTACATCCTGAAAGAAAATACATGGAGCTACTCAATAGGGAAGGGGCCAACTATTTCATCAAGACTTTTCAAGAATAACTGTTCTTCTGACTGTCAGTTTCATGTATCCTGTAATCCAATAAAACTGAAATTCATTTAGGGACACACACAAAAACTGAAGGTAAAAAACAGCCAAAAGTCCACTTACCTTCTGACTCCTATGGACAGTTTAATTAATTCCAATGTATTCATTTGTTCACAGACATTTTAAATTTAAACTGATTTTTCCTTCCAAGGCAGAAGCTGTACCATGTGAGTATCAGGTAATACGTTTCTCAAACCCAAAGAAAGAATGTTGTGGTTTACATGAACAAAATATGACTTGAAACCATCATTTCCCCATTTTGTAAAGGTATGGTTTACCCCATTTTGCAAGGTAAGTGTTACCACTTAGGAAACAGAGATAGTGACATTTTTAAATTTACCTTTCAAAACTTCAGTAAAATCTTACAATTTTGAAGCTAATGAGGTTTGTTTGCTTTGTTTTATTAGAAAAAATACTCAGGCAAGGTCTACAATCATCTGTCAATTATAAATGACTTACAAGAAACTCATGAAGCAATAAAATTAAAAAAATACAAATACAAACTATATCTGAAACACTTCTATTTGGCAATTTTATAACGAATTCAAAAAGAGAAACAAAGATTACGGATTATTTTAAAGGTACAGAAAAAGCAGTAGGTGAAGTGCTCAAGCAAAAAAAAAAAAAACAACAAAAAACCAAACCAAAACACTGCAATTTTTTTTTTTCAAAAATAAAGTCACATCACTACAGATTTTATGAATAATACCCTTATTAAACAACCATTCCAGAACATCTTATATTAGTGGTGCTTTTAATCTGCACTTCATTTTGTTTGATAAGATTTTTTTTGTTTGTATATAAGTAACATTTTTAACCCACTGGAGCTAAGCAAGACTCTCGTGTCAGTACCAATGCAGAATGCATCTGTAGTATATTAAGATATGCTCACTCCTGCAACCAAAGGGTTACTTTAAGTTTTATTCTATTTAATAAAAATTTAGTGTAAAAACTGCTGGTTATTAGTTTCACTGTAGTAAATTCCTCCCCAATAAGGAGGACTAACTCTGCAGTTTGACTGCATATATTCATACAAATTTTACATATTAGTTCCTTCCAATAGTAAGGAAAAAACTAATTTCATGTTCACTATTAGAAAGGAGCGCCATGAATTAATTATGGGTACTATTCATCCCTCTAAGATTTCTGGGAAGGATGTTCAATGTTATTTTTGTTCTTACAACAGATATTAACAGTAGTATATAGTCCCTTAGGTATGTAAAAGAAGTTTTTTTTTATTGTTAAGGAAGGTGCTTTTTTTAAACAATTCTTCTGGCAGCACTAGTGAATTACAATATCCTTCAATATTATTTCTACCATAATATATACATTTTAACTTTCATGCCTCTAGAAAAACATCTACAGTACATTTCATAATATAAAAATATATTACAAATCTGCTGAAATATTTACAGGCAATGTCCTATTATCTATATGCAACATTTTTGTCTCCATACAAAGACTAACAGGTTAGACGCATCTCTATTTGTCAGTTAAAAAAAATCCATGGCTTCTTGCTTATTAAGCAAGAAAATGATTTTACTTTCCTTTTCAAAGCCAACTTTGGTGCATAAAGGATTGAATTTCTAGATTTTTTAAAAAATACCATTTTCTTTACATCTAGAAAACATTAGGCCAAATAAAAAAAGTATACTTTACAAGTGAATGGGGGATCCTAGAGGGTCAAAAACGTAAAATAAAACACCAATAACACTAACTGCTTACGTAGAGGTTTTTAAAAACCCCACCACTGATACTGATCACATAAAAGCAGATCTCATTAAACATACTATACTACTCTTGAAGAGGGGGTCAGACATACTGCAACACTCTTAACATCTTTAAACCGTACTATGTATTCATAGTTGATTGGAAAAGACAAGCATTCCATCAACATTCATTTAAACATTATAATCCAACATATTTTAGGGATCTGCAAAAGGACACAAGATTACAAATGACAAATGATTACTATCCACCATACTCAAAAGGGCAACAGAATAATCCCTTGGTAGCTATACTATTGTCTGGCATGTGTTGTATTTAGTTAACATTGACAAGAAGCCTAATAGCTTGTTAACAGTTCTGGGAATTGTGAGTAAATGGTGATGGTTACTTTTTCTTTTCATCAAATATAAACTACTGTATTCACTAAAGAAAAAAGCAGCTTAAAGAAGCAAGCATGCAAAGCCTTTTAGTTGTTCCACTAAGTTGCCAGAAGAGTGTTTGCTCAGTCTCCCACTGTACCATTCCATGAAAATGTGGATATACAGTAATATATTAATATATTCCACAGAAGCATCAACTTCATTCACAGAATGTTTACACTAAGCATAAATATATATCTAAGACAAAAAAAAAAGAAAAAAGTTAAAAAAAAAAAAAAGGATGGGATTTGACTAATGTGCAACTTTATTTCTAAATCCATTGTCAGTGACTAAGACTGCAGGTGTCCCCACTTCCTTGGTTTTTACCTCTTCAACCTCTTCTGGGGCATTGTTCTGTAAAAGAAGACAGTACAGTTTTACACAAAAACCCTGAGAAGTAAATTTGAGTCAGCTACAGTATACTATGAAAACATGACTATATAAAATGTACTTTCATTTAATTTGATTAAAACTGAAAAACATTTTAGATGATCCTATATTAGCGTACATTTCAGATTATTATTTCAAACTTTCTATTGGAGTCATCATTTTAGCACAAAATTAATAGCTGTCACTGAATTTCTTTAATCATTTTTTCCCCTTGTAAAGTTTTGGTCTTTAACTTTTATTTCTCTAATCTCCCACAATTGGTCCCGAAGCTCTTTTAATCACACTCTGATCTATACTGCTAATAATCTAGTACAACATTATGTATAAGGAACCTTTTTTTTTATTTGGGAGATGCAGAAAGGGTGGCTCATTTTTTCCCAAAGATTTAATCTCAAATATCATTACATTTTTATTTTAAAATATTATTTTTAACTTTTCAAATCAAACTGATCTATCAAGGTAATCAATATAAACATGATTAACACCTAAACTGGATTATGAAACAGTCACTGTGTTAAGCAGTTTTAAAACACAAAATCCAATTTCCTCGTAACATTTTTATGATTTACGGTTAACATCAGTAATTAACATACTAAAGTAAGTATTTTAAATACTTACACTTACAAAGAAAGCAGAAATAGTATATGAATATTTATTTTGATATCGTAAACCGGGATTTCATTAATTTGATTAGTGAAATACATTAAAGGTGAACTGAAATGCTTATCACATATCAAAACTTCAGATTAGTGCTCTAGTTACTCCTTTAGACCCTAGGTTACTGCATGTTAAGGAAGAAATACAGGAGCACTGTACTTCTGTTATGGTAGAAAAAAAGACTTTTGTCCTAAATTCATTTCATGAAATTTTAGCATAAGCCCATAAATACATATTTCTGGGCTTTAAAAAACTTAAAGAGTGAATTAAGCATTTCAATTACCTTTAAAAACTGTACAGGCGCAGAAGTGTGGGTACTGAAAATTATGTGAGAACACTAATAAAGGGGAAAGGGGGGAGGAATCAGGAAATTATAAGAAACAAGATGGATCTTTAGGGCCGATCTGAAGCCCTAAAAATACAATGTGAATATAGCTTAAAGGCAAGTAACATGTACTGCCCCCTTCTTTCCCGCTCTGAAGAATCTTGTATTAAAAAAATAACAGTACTTGTATAAAGTACAGATTTCAAGGTAATACTGCATGTATTACAGCTGAATATAAAATATGTAAAGGTAAATTTGGACTTTAAAAAATTGGCATACAAACCAGTATGTGATCTTAACAGAAGTGATCTTTCAGGATTCCACTGTGTGTACCTCCTTTACTAGAATTTCTGTACACCAAGCACAAAAAAGTAAAATACACTTGGTAAATACACACATTCCCCGTTTCTCAGTAACTAGAGTTCAGTTCAAGTAGTTAAGAAATTCTGAAACAACTTAAGACTTCAGAACTTAACCCCTGGACGCTGACAGGATTGAGGCTCCCTGGTCTGGTGTATAATGCCATTAGCAATCCTGATTTTCCAACGTCAAAAAGTTAAGTGAGTCTTAAGACCATATTTGAGTTAAGAAAGTTTCAAAATTAGGATGTTACCTGTATATGTTTGGGTCCAGAAGCAAGGCAGTATCTTTTGGTAGTTTTGATAAATGAACTACTTTAGTTTTTAACTGATGTCGCTCACTTTCATTTACCCACACATCAGGAAGACTATGAATAAATAAATAAAATAAAAATATTCAAAAAAGATAAAACTATTTTTCTTAACATAAAGCTATGTGGTAAACTAGCACATATGAGATTTTTTAAAGCCACTTTTACATATCACTGTTTGAAAAAAATCTTCACAGGAGTGAGAAAAAGACAGCCAATCTTTACACATTATACTTCAAATTTTTCCAAGTTCTCAGGATGGAAAATATACTAAAAAGAATTTAGATTATTCCAGAAGAATGCTAAGCCAAATGTATCATGACAACAGCACTACATTCTCCATTTTAACAACTTAATGTGAAAATGGGTAGCAGGAATTAAAAAAAACCCAACAAAACAGATATTTGAAAATACTTTATTTTACTGGGCATAAAATTCTTTGATGCTGTCAAAAAAGGGTAAGTAAAAGCCAGAATACACTGCAAGCACTGAGCTTTGAGTTACACTAATGTGCTTGCTCCAAGTTCCAACTTTGCTGAAGTTAACTGTTTGATTGTCTTCTGAGGAAATACAGGCAATCACCACAAAATAGTTTGGCTCTGTAACAGTTCTCATTGAGATACAGAATAAACCTTGGTCGTTACATATCAAAAGGAAATGCTGCTTCAGTGCCGACTGCAATGAAACTTGGGGAAGAGGGCTGCAGGTAACATACATCACTGATCTATGATTTGTACTTTAATTCTTTGAAACCAAACATGCCCACTTTAGAGTGGCTTACTACATTATTGCTTCTTTTACTGAAAGCACATCGGGTTTTTAAGGCCCTGCTGAAGTTTTCAGGTAACGCATTAAGAAAAGCACTCAGCCTGCAGAGCTTCTTAGTGAAAACCTGCTTTCGTGCCTCCTGTAAGTTAGCATTGATTAAAGCCGTGCAGAACAAACAAGTGACCCATTTTGTTTCCACTTTTTAAAATTCATTTCAGACTGGGGAGAAAGTTTAAGATCATAATTAAGAATTCTAACATTTTCTAGCATTTTGAAACAAGTTTCAAATTAAGAAACCCAGCATTTAAGACTATCTACATGAGTGTTTTCTCTGACAAAGCTATATGCGATTTTTACATACTTTTGCAAATTATTAAACTGAGTCGCTATTTTTCATCAGTAAGTTAGCTGTAAATCAAATTCAATTTTTCAGGTAAGCCATCCCAAAAGTTAAATGAAAGAGAGATCTTTTACCCCAGTAGGAAAAGCAGTTTCTCCAATGATACTTTCCACTTTTCACATGAAGGTGGAAGAAAAAAAAATGGTGGGGGGAAGGGGGAAAACACACATACAAAACAGGACAGATGCAGCGCTCATGACACCACCCAGAAGGCAATCCATGTGTCTACTAATGTTTAATACGGATCATGAAAGGTGAAAAAAACATCAGATTTTTTTAAAATAAATCCAAAATTGTTTTTTTGACAAGCAATGTTTAGAAGACATTTTTAGTAGAAGCTATATGCTGAAGATGCAAAATGATACAAACCACAAAGTAGAAAACTTTTTACATTGAAAGGCTATTTGAAATATACATAAAGAAAACAACTCAGTAAGCTAAGAAGTACTGGCACAAAGTATAAACTCCTGCTCCAAAAAGGAAAAAAACCCCTCAAGGGAAATGGGCATTTACCTTATTTATAGACTAGTATTTCACTTTCTGGGAAAAAAACCTTAATGTACCCATAACCTGGAAGAGTTTAACAGTTTCTCAAGATGACTCAGAATAGAAAAAGTTAAATCACTATTACTAGCTCCATCTGAAAGCTTGATGAACAGCTCAGCACAACGGAAAGTAATCATCATGACTGCATTCAGCTTTCTACAGTGTGAGTACATTCACTGTGTAAAACAAATGGATGACATAAGCCATGAAACCTTGCATTTGCTGTTCTAAGCTGTAATAATCAAGGTGAAATTGAGTTTACCAAATACTCAAAAGATTTAAAGCTATTCAGTGCAGGAAATACACCCACTACCTAACCCAACCGAGATGCAAGAAATATCAATTAAACCACATTATTCCTCTGACCTGACATTACTGAACAACTTGCCTTCTCCAATGCAGATTCTAATACTATATACAACTGCATGAGCAAAAGCCTTATTTGAATCTATATTAGAAAAAAAGCAACAATGAATCTGAAAGATCCCCTTGTTCTAGAAGCGTCAGAAGAAAAGAGATAAGGTCTCACCTATTTCAAAGAAGTAGGGAAAATCTTTTTAAACTACACTTAACTACTTCATCTGTCCCAAGCCTACCTGAGTGAAGTACTTTTGTCGTGCATTACATGTGAGAATACTCATTTGGAGCAAGGTAGAACTTTGAAAACCCAAGAGGAAAAAAGCAGCCAAACACGCTGGAAAAGTACATGGAGCTTCTGTGGGATAATCCAAAGAAGCAGCAACATGAGATGCACACCTTACAGGGCCAACTGTGGTTATTATACTGCTAAATTTTGGCACCTAGGCAAAGATTCTTGCACTTCTGCTGTTACAGTGATGATTGTATGTTTTTCAGTACCTAGAAGTATTTTAGTATCATGATGAATCAGTGGGTAATACAAAGCTGTTTCAGTGATAAATTTTCTTATGCACACAGCTGGCAAAACCAACCTGAGCTTCCTATTCAATAATCAGAGGACCTTGTTATTAACACCTAAAGTGACAAAATGCATTAAGAATACAGCTTCAACTTTAGCTGAACTGACTAAACAGCTGAAGTAAAAAGAAAAAAAAAATCAATTAAAGCAATGCTTATTATTTTTTAATAATGACTTCTTTATAAAAAACATTAAAACATGAACTTTAACTGTCCAACAGCATAACATAATTTAGTGACAGAAAGTTCATTTACTCCACTGTAAATCCTTCCCCATTAAAATCCTATATTGTATCACTAGTAATATACTCACATGTCCTCTGGTGTCCAATGAAGCAAGAGTTTTATTTTTCCAGAATCTTCTTTTCTTTTAGCTATTACCTGATAAGTCACATAAATCATAATTAGAACCACATCTGCAGACTTTTTGCTCAAAACCTATTGCTCTTCATGTTTAACTCGATATTTATAAAAGGCAAACTGTTTTACTCTGAAAGTTGTATTACTCTATATAGAGTTAGAATATACCTTGTTTCTTTTGAAATAGTTCAGATTTTTAAGTTGCTACTCCAAAACTTGAAGAATACACGTTTCTCTACAAATACACTCATCTTGTTCCACAACACATCTATAGAAGATGGAAGAAACTGATGCAGCTTATAGTTTAATTACAGCATGGCATAAGGATAAAAATCTTCTCTCACAAATGCTTTGACATCTGGCCATACTGTATAACTGCCTAGGTAACTTTTACTCATTCCTTTTCAATACCCAAACCAAGCATTGAACCAGGTTATGGCAAAGGCTACTTGGAAAAACTCACAGGCTTAGAGACTATTTAATGCTTAGGTAATGAGGACCCTTAACATTGCAGAGAGTACACTTGCTGCTATTGTTCTATGAATGAAAAATCAAATGACATGTCAAAGACCTGTCAACAACTGATAAGTTTAAGCAGAACACAGGTACTCTACTGCTAAGGTCCCAGACAAGAAGCGAGAACTCCTTTCTCATAGTTTCTCATACTAGCACATGGTAGACCAGCACATAAGACGCTCTCACAGAGAATAAAGTTTTTAGGTGCAAGACCCTGAAGCTAGACTCCCAACTTTAGCCAAGATAAAGTTAGAAACACACACACAGGAAGTATAAAAAAAAAGAAATCTGTTCATTCAGATGCAAATTTATTCTTTAACACCAGCATGCAAAAGGTATCCCAAAAATTTCCAGTAACCTGAACAACAGTGAAAAGCCACCTGCTTCCTCTTCTGATTTACCCTTCTCCTTCAGTACACGTCACAAGACTTAATACAGATTTTCCTATCTTCTTTAAATACCAATTCTCCTACCTTCTGCACCTCTGAGCATAAAATTCTTAGTAAACCTTTGAAAGATTCCATACACAGCCACTGCAGATACTGTAAACTGCAAAAACTCTTCTGAAAAGAACAGTAGCAACTGATCTTTATGGAAAAGGCTAAACTAAAACATAGCATATACCAAAGCCCGTAATCTGCACAAACCAGTTGAAAATCAACTCTGCATAATCTGAATATCATGCTTCTTATAAAAGATATAAATTAACACAATTAGCACTACGAAAATTTTACCATATCCTAGGCAGGCTAGAGTTAGAAACACAGCTATGATGCAGACAGATGCAAAATTGCAAAAATTTTGCAAAAAAACAACTGAAAAATTTCTATTTTGACAATAGTAAACAGAGCTTTACAGTCAAGTCTGCAAAAGTTACAACTGAAATGGGAAAAAAATCTAGCATATCTACAATAATGATGCTCTGAAGACTCAAAACTGTGTTGTAAAGAACTGAAGTCCATTAAGTTTTTCACTTAAAACTAGAATTCAGTCAGCAGACGTATGTTCAAAGACGGCTTTATTTGAAAAAACTCACACTGTATTATCTAAATTTCATGCACTGTTCCAGAAACAGTGAATTTAGCTCTGTAAACACATTAAAGCTGTCTCAAATCAGAAATGGAGTTCTGCTGACCTCTTCTGGAAAAAAAAAAACACTTCACCCAGCAAACTGGTATACATCTTCAGTCATTTACTGTGTTGCAAAGTTTTAAGATTTCAAAACACATGTAACTAGTATCAATACATGTGACCACTGAATTGAAATACCAAAACCAGCTAAAATCAGTGAAAAATAGTTTAACATTCAAATATTATAGAGAATTAATTCTAGCAATTCAATAAGCAGGGGACAGAGGAGGCAGGGACAGGACACAGGACACAGTATTTTTTAATCACAGTAATATCTATTCTTTAGGTTAAATGGAAATGACAGAATTTTTCTATCTAAAAATTTATAGAAACAAAGTATCAAGAAATTAATTCCAATTAAAAAAAAAAGCATATAAAAAACTCATAACGAAATCAAAGATGAACTCTGGACAGCAAAACCATTTCTTCAAAAAGGCTTTATTGATGACTGCATTCTACAGCTTTCCACATCTGTAAAGAAGAGCTTGAAAAATAAATACATATATAGAAAAGGAATGACTTTTCATAGATGGTGAAAGGTATCTATAGTGACTGCTTAGAAATTCTTAACATTAGTAATCTTTCACTAGGATAAACATCCTATCAAATACCACAGTGCACAGAAATTATTCTTATGCTGGGTAAAAAAAATAAATCTACATGATTTATGTCAATTTTCAGACAGCAAGACAATATTTTCTTTATATTTTTCACTTTTCAAATTAATGCCCCTCATAGCTACACATATTTTTCTTCATCTGAAGGTGGACCACACAAATCATATTAGATTATTTAGCCAGTCACCATTCAAATTCCATGTCCTAAAGCTTTTAAATTATGCAAAATGTGCTTGCATCTGAGGTGACCATTAGCTCAGTATAATAGCATGGATCCACAAGACTGCTTCTATTCTACCTTTTCTTTTCAAAGCAGATTTTAGGCTGAGTCTCACTGATATGGCTGCTGTCCAGCACACAAGCCCACACAACTGTAGCAGCATGCTAAAACAGTATAGCAAACTGCAGTTCAGGGCAGGAATCATAAAACACTTCTCCCAGTGGTACAACCTCTCCCACAGCTGCCTAAGTGATTTCACATCTCATCAACGCCCATCACCTTAAGTGGCACATGCACAGATAAACTAAAAGGACTTGCACTACTTCCTCCAAGTTTATTCAAAGCAGTTTCAGAGCACATTCTGCTGTATGTCTCTTATGTCTCCTTATGAATAATTCCAATAGACAAAGGTGAGCTTCCACAACCAAGTAGTCTGTTTCAATAACCTTTCAGATTAAAGCACACTGTGAATTGGAAGAGAATCTGCTTTTCTCACAGCACTGTAAAATCCATGTTGGCCATGAAAACTAGAATGAGATGTAAAGAGAGTAACAGCTAAGCCACCTGCAATTACCCACTTGCAGCTGGTGCTCAATGCACATAAAGTTCAGGAGTAATCACTTTGGAAAAATTGGCCACAGACATTCTATAACAATCATCAGTCTTGTAGAACAGGGTGAAATAAATTAAGCATATAAAATCATGTTTCATTTATGGAAAGAGATTGACAATCCAGTAGCTAGAATCATGTGTTAAGGCTAAGCCATAGCTGAAGGTAAAGCAGTCAACACTACTTCCTTGGACTGTAGTTCATTTTGTACTAATCTACCAGTTTAAAAAGCACTCCTCCCCCTCATTTTGTTCCATCTCTTAATCCTTTCCTTCAGCTGAGTCTCTACTCTCCCAGGTTGGTTAAGAAATTGGAGGTTATACAGCTTTTAGAACTTTAGATCCCTATACCCTAATTCAGTACTTTCTTGCATGTTTTGAACTTTTCTGAATTAATACTGATGTTTATCCTATCCAAGCACAAGTGAAATTAACAAAACAGGATACAGGAATAGGACTAAAGGACACCTGGTATTTGCCTCCTCCTAGCAATTCACTGACATTTTGCTGGCAAGCTTATTAAAAAAGAAAAAAAAGCATAAACACCAATTTCAGATCAGTGTCTTTAAATACTCAATTATATAATTACCCTCAAATGATATCAGCATTGTCATTTAGGAATATGGAAATGCTATCTGCATTGCATTCTCATTTGGAATATATAACCAAATTTTTCTGCAATGCATACTTGCTGCTAGACATTTCCCCCAGTGTATCAGACAGGAAATGTTGCAAGCTACTCAATTTGTGAGCTAGAATAACTCCTAACACTACTTTTTAAAAGATAATTTATTAATAGAAATGGACAAATCAACAATGTAAAATACCCTCAATTACTTTTTTCTGATTAAATGCCTATAGCAGTAAGAGAAAAACAGAAATCTTTCTGAAGTATTAGGTTTTCAAGCACACAGGTAAACAAACAGAATGCATAACATACATACTTACAGTACTATGAAATACAACACTGTGGCCTTTTCCTAAGCTTTCTATATGTGCTGAGAGGTTAAAGCAGATGGCTCGATGTCTTATAGCATCCAGTGTTTGCGCATCAAAGAAGTCATGAGGTCTTGCTAGAAAAAAAGGAAAAGAGATCCTTAGTATTCAACACACTGAAAACATTCAAACACATCCAAGCATGCAAGTAAGTCTCACGCATCATTAGTAAATAATTTATTATGGTAGTAACACTACCTTGTCAAGGTGTTGTAAACATTAATTTAACTGAGATGAAGACTACTAGGGTGGCACCTTGTAGTGGTGCAAGTTTGGTCAAGACATACTTCATGTAGATAAACCAGCTATTTTGACACACTGAATTACACTTGCTCAGTTTTTAAAGTTTCAAGTGAATTCTTGATCATTAAATTTACCAACTCATTCATTTTGCTCAACACCTCTGGGAACATCCATTGCTATCACCTTTTAATAAAAAAGTCCCACTACAAAGAAACTAAGCCCAGAACTCATTATTAAATATAAGGTATAATTTAGTGCAAAAGCAGCTCTTACAGCACAGTCAAGAGTTACAGTATTATTCCTGTAACTTCTTAAAAACTGGTATTAAAGGACTTCAAAAGATGATAAAGCTTACAATCAACAAATTAAAAGCAGAACTATACATATGCCTTATTTCTTAACTTTATTATGAACAATCTGAAAAAAAACCCCAGCTATTTCTATTGAATAGAAAACAGAACTGCTTGGTACTGCAGTGGAACACAAACCAATGGATTAAGCAAGAATCATTGTGAACATACAGAAAATACCAGCTTGTCAGGAAACTTTTGATCTTTAAGGAGTATTAAGAAGTAATAATGCTGTTCTTGTGAAAAACTCCACACTGCTAGACGTGTTTGCTTCTGTGTACAAGTTGTCATTCCATGTTCCCTGATTACTGGCAAACATATTATTTCCTAGCCAAGAAGCACCACATATTACACTTGCATTTATAATGAGTAAAGTGCAATTAACATCCATCTGATATTTTACAACTAGTCTAAAGTCAGCAGGCACTAATAAAGCCCTCATCCTTTTAGAAAAGGACTTTTATAGTTAAGTGTTTCTTGAACAATAAAAAAATTATTGAATTCTGATTTGGAGTGTAAAGAATGTCTATCAATTCTACACTAAAACTAGCTAAACAGTAACTGCTACTAGGCACATACTTGCATACTGTTAGAAATACTTCACACACTTTTTTAAAAATAAACCATATGGTACAGTAGTAAAATTACATAAGCAAATGAAGCATGAATGAAATTAGTCAGGCTTTTTTGAAGCTTGAGAGCAGTAATTCTCTATATAACACACTGAAATTAAAACTAAGAATAAGATTTGATATTACATTATCAACTATGTACCTTCCAGTAATCTGCAAAAAAAAAGCCATTAAAAATTCTGCTGTCTTCACTGAATATAACTTCTATATTCTTTTTCACCAACCCTATCTACGAATTGCTTCAAAACAAACTACAAATTCCTCTTACAGCTAGTATTTGCTCCACTCCTGGGACTACTTGTTGTTAAGCATTCATCTGTACATTCTGTCCTTACTCTATCTCAGTTGGATACTGCCAATTAAGCAATCATCTCACTGAAATGCTTTCTCCCTGTAAGTGGCAAGTAAGCTCATGCTGCAGGTGGTCAATGATGCAAGCATATAAATATTTTATAAATATGAGGGAGGAAGAAAAGGGAGGGTAGAACGCAAAAGAAGCCCTACGTTTTTGCTTTTGATTTCATATGTGAAATTTCTTCAGGATTTACCACTGGATAACATTCAACAGACGCCGGAAAAAGGCCACAGTTTGTCAAAGGCATAAGAATAGTTCTGGTTATTCCTTATTGAGTGTTAATGCTGGATCTTCTCTGTGTCTTAAAGCTATACCCTCAAAATCATTTCAGAGCAAGCCATCTCCTTCCAAGTACACAAAGAAATTAAAATCTTCAAACCAGTATCCTACTAAATGAAATTCCAAGTCTTAGGTAACGTAATCTTACTATAAATTTCACGAACAGTAGATTTCCTTATCACGCTTTTCTCCAACATACTCATTTATTATGCTCATTAATTACTACAGTGTCATCTTTTCTACTGGAAAAGCAAGCGACAGTATTATGAACGTAATCTTAGGTTCTGAAAAATTCTCTGAGGTAGCTTCAGAGTAACAATACTGTGACCTGTTTGACATACACAGTTTTAGTATGCTTGGAGTATACCTCTAAATGACAGACTACATGAAACAGTGAATGTGCATAAGTTTATCCAGAAAAGAAAGCAAACTACTGACTGTAATCATGAATTACTCTGCAACCTCAAAATTTATGACAAATCAGGTGGTCTCTATAGCACCACTGATGTTAACAGCTATAAGGATGTCCATATTACAACATGTTTTCATCATAAAAGTACTAACTTCCAAACATAAAAGAACACATAATATTGACAGCGAAAAAGAAGTGCAAAGCAGTTTAAGAACCGCAAGATGTTACAAAAGAAAGAAAAAAATATCAAGTTAATAGTAAGAATTCCCCTTATAGTATTAGATGACCACAATCTCACATAAAGCCAAAGCAAAGTTTCCTTTCTTTCTTCATGGATTAATGTTTTTCAGAAGGTGTTTACTATCAGATATAAAACATAAAGGAAACAAATTTATTGATTTGCTGTATTTAAACTATTAAGAGTTTATACAAAAGGATGTTTCAATAGCAGCATGTATTAGCAATCAATTGCCAATGAATATTTAGTTAGCTGCTTACACCTTGCAGAAAAAGCCAGGGTCACTTCAAACTGTGAGGAGGAAGAAAGAACACGCTGACAACATTTTTTCAGGTGAAAAAATTTCTGTGATGCAAAATTTATTTTTCCTCTAATGGTTATTTGTGAGCAACTTAGACTGTACACTATCAAACAGCATCCTGCTTTATACCCATTTCTCATAAATTGGTTTACGTCAACTTGCAGAGAACCTGGCACATGCATTCAACACTCCTCCATTTGGACTCTTAAAATGCCTAAATATAAAACTACGTTCCCAGCTTTATATATTCTAGACTGAAATTACTTAATGCTGTTCCTTCATTAGTTTGGCTTCTTAGGTAAGGGTCTTCTCTCTCCCTCATAATTCTTGAAAAGCCGAAATACATAAATTAGCAGATTTCATTCTTTAACTAAAACTAAGCTAAGAAACAGAAAGACAAACAAATCTGTCAAGGTCACCAAATCAACAGTAATCCACACAAAATTTTAAAAGAAAATCAATACTTAGCGTTTTCGGAAAATGCCATCAACTTTGGATACATTTCTGGGTCACATACCCTCTGGAGAAATATATTACAGTAGTCAGTTCCCAGCTCAGTTAAAGATTATTTCTGCCTTATGGTGAAAAACTCTACAGCCAGCACTGCATTTGCCTCAAGAGGCAAGAAGATTAAAAAATTGTTCAAGCAGCTGTCATTTTTCTTGCTGAGCAACACTTGATCAAGACAGCAGGCCTTTCAAGTACTAGTCTCAACCTTTTAAGTTTCCCATAATATTTACTACTTACACTTTTTACCATAGATTCATTCAAGAATTCTGTAATATATTCTTACTACAACTAAAACGTCTTTGCAGGTAATTTGAAGTTTTAACTATGAAGCTCTGATTTGGAACTTGGCAGCTAATAACGTTTATCAATTACTAACAAAATGCCAACCTGAATAAAACCTCTTCTGCATAAGGTGAAAAAAATGAATAAAGATACATTAAATTGGCCATCTAACCAGATTAGTATGGAGAAGCAAGCTAGGATGCAATTCAAGAACCTCTGAAAGTGAAAATTTTTAAGGGACCAATCTTATATATCTGTATTTTGAGTACCACAGTCAACAAATCAAGATAATCCTTTAGGAAACTACAACTATTTCAAGTCTCTCTTTTCATTACAACTACGATGAGCTAAAAACATACTACAAAGTGACCACATAACCCTCCGCTGATCAGCCTTTTTTTCTTGAGCTTTCTCATTTACACAGACTGCTAAACAGAAACCTCTTTGAAAGTCAATTTCTGAAAAGAACAGAAATAGCTTTCTACGGTCTTTGAATGTTGAAACAGTGTCAAAAGTAGAGTTTACACTTCAAGTTTACACTTTTAAAATGTATTTAATGATATAATTTGCTCAGATATATTTTAAGAATACCCAAACATTTCCAGAAAAATAAAGTATAAAATAGATCACCATAACTACAGTTAACAGCAACTCCTCTAGCACTGAACCTCACAGTGTGGAAGAAAGACACAGGAACTAAACTTTTCAGAGTTCCAGGTGACACTGTCAGGCTTGTGTTCCAGGCAGAAAAATGACCACTGTTTCATAAATTTCAGTTGCTTAAAAGCTCAGGTGAGGTATTAAGATAAGAATAATCACAATCATGATACAGAGCAATCGCCTAAGACCACTAGTATGTGCATCCCCTGCTGCAGTACTAGGTGAGTAATTGGTAAATCTATCTTTCCACAGGAAGAGAAAGATCAATACAGCAAAGTGTTCTGCCACAGAAGAGTCCTGGAAAATGTAAGACTGAAATTGCTGTCCCAGCAAACTAAAAAATGTTCTCCAGAAACAACATCACCAAAAATCCTACTGCCAGCCAGGAGACAGTACTGAAATTACTGCCTGCTTATGAACAGAGCTCTGGACAATATGAGACCACTGGTTCTTAAAAAAAAAGGTCTCGCACTGCTCTCCGATACTGTAAGGTTGCCGTTACACCACAGCTAGAAATTAATGGAAAGGTTTTTTTCAGCTGTTGATGTATCACCACAGCTAGAAATTAATGGAAAGGTTTTTTTCAGCTGTTGATGTATCAGCAGGAAAACAAATCTAAGCTCTTTTTACATGCTTCTAACTCCAAAATGTAACTGCCACAGTAACAGTTTAAAATTAGTAAACCAGTCCAGTATTGGAGAGCTGCATTCAGAGCAAACAGAAAACAAAGCTAGATTTTTTTAACAATTGCCTAGTCTTTCCTAACATTTCTGCACATTAGAATCTCTAAATAAATTTAACATGGCTATTATTCTGATGCTAGAACAACTCAGGAACTTAACAACTGGATCAAAATGGACTAGGAAAGGTACTTGGTGATTACTGCCTACTAGAGGAAACAAGTCTCATTTTAAATGATAAATCACACTTCTCAGCACATCGGTTCATATAAAATTAATGAACGTCAACTGTGTGGAGACAGATTTAAAAAACGTAGCAAGTCACATCTGTTCAAAATTAGATCTTGGTTATGCTCACAAAATTATCATTAAGCTAATGAAATGTTTTGCTCAAAAGAAAGCTTATATAATATGCATTTATCTCTAATTTATATGAATCTGCAATCTGTCTGCAGTACTGAACTTCAGAACTCAACATCACTAAACAGAACATTTTCCAGCAGTAACAGTTAGCAAACAAAAAGTAACTCTAAAATGAAAAGTATCTTTAAATTGTAAATGCAAACTGTTGCTCACAGAAAACTGAGCACACAGATGCTTTACCCGAAAAACTGACACAAACAGAATCTGGGATTGTTTTCCTCCCATCACAAGGAATGCCCACACTATAATGCTAAATATTGCCAACCCTACCAGACCCACACCTGCAAACAACCACACTGAAGAAGAACTTCCTATCTAAGCCATAACTTTCAACAACTTCTGCTTCTGGAAATACTTACGTAATGACCGTCGTCTCTTGTTCTTTAACTTTCTTCTTTTATTTATTCCAGCTTTAGATGGAGATTCCTCTTTGGCCTTTGGCTGGCTGGCAACTTTTGAAGAGTTCTGCTGGCTGAAGTGTGTGGGCACATGACGGGCAAGTCCTCCCTGAGATGCAAAGCTGGCATTGCACCCACCAACTACACACTAATGAGAAAAACGAAACAGAACAACTGCATCAATATGGCACTCATTCACAGGAGTTTGACAGATCTTTCAGTTTGACCTTTCTGGCTCAACCTCCAACACCAAAAGGAATACAAATTCTTAATGACCATGCAATTCTTCAAAAGAAAACCAGAAACAGAATCTGAAATAAACTTCTATCTGAACTTTGTAACTTTCCATAATTATTCCATAGCATATTTTCTAGGCTATATTATAATTTGTAATATTGTATAGCATAAAAGCAAATCTCAAGCAATACACTTATGTTGACAAACTCTTCCCACAGAAAATAAATGCTTTTGAAGAACTTTCCCATCCAGAGTTAAACATCCCCTTGTCTTCCAGACTTTCTGTATTTCTCAACGGCTCTTCAATCTTCTGTATTTGATAATGGTAACATTTCCCTAGCATCCTCATTTCTTGTGACAAGGCAAAAGTAAACAAAACACAGCCTTACCCACATTAAATTTTAAATAGCTTAATGCCTTTTGTAAGTACTATACAAAGACAGTAAAAAGCTATTTTACGGTTCTGAGACTTTAACTTCAATAACTTGAAAGTTGTATTAACAATTATTTTTTGGGATGCTACTGTTACTCCAGGAGTACTTAAGAAAGTCTTTATTTAAAGAAAATGGCCTCTCCTTCCCAAACAGAAAAGTAAGGAAAGATTTAACAATAATTAAGCAGAAGCACAGAAATTGCAAGGTGCATGTGACTAAGCTAGTACTGGCCATAATAATTATTGTTATTTTTCTAAATATTTGGTTTATATTTACAATTATTTCATTTACAAAATAGGTATTTAAATTATACTGCTGGGGAGGGAGGCACAAACTTTTTCTCTTGTATATTTGAGCTTACATGGGTAATAGAAAAGCTATTTTAAGATATGCATTCCATGACTGGCTGCAATGAACTGTGTATCCACATGACTGATTTTCCTTCTCATCCAGAGAATAGTAGCAGGGCAAATGAGTTGACTGGCCAGTAGCAGAAAACCCATCACCACACTAAAACACTGTGAAGTCCTCCTTCTTCCACATCTGTTCTGCTTCTCCCCTTGGTCCTCTCTTTCTCAAGCTGTCATCTGTACCTCTCTCCTCTACCACTTCTCTTTACAGCAAACTGTATGAGGCAGCTCCAAAAGGAGCTCAGGAATAAGTAATGCTGCAACTATGTACATAATGCTAAGTTTTCTCTTAAGACTAAAGATGAGTTTGCAAGCCTGTACAGTAATCTGCCCCAAGCCTGCATATTTGACTGAAAGACAAGTAAGCAACAGCAGAACGCCATCCAGCATGTTTTGTCCCTAAAATCCAACTCGGATGTTTCCCAACTGTGGCTGCAGAACTGAAAAGTCTATTTCTGCCTCAGACCTAGTAAATGGTTTTCCAGGATCATTATAAAACAATAAAGTGCTCATGAAGAGAAAAACCTGTGTTATTTCTGAGGACTTAATACTTGCTAAGGGACGACAAATACGTACATATCATCTCAAGACTGTAAAAGACAAAAAAAAAGGGTTTTTTTTTCACATTTCTTACTAGCCTTTTTTTTTTGAAGGAAAAAAGAAAACAAACAAACAAAGAAAAACCCAACCTTATAAGAGTTCAGGGAAAGTTTTCTAAGTACTGAACTAATTACAAAAGCTTTAGGATCCTTCACACTGCATTTGTTCGTCCCCATCTCTCCAACTAGTAAGTATCTCAAGAATTGTGAAGACTTTTTATCAAAAACCTACCCTACATCTTTTTACCTCACCCTATGATTTCCTATGTTTAAATAAGAGCAATATTGCATGCTTATACCATAGTAACTTAAAATGTAAGAAATCCCAGCACACCTATAAAACTCAAAATACTCAAGACCCTGATCTCAATTACACTCAAATATTTATTACTTCAAATTAATACTGAAGATTAAAATTTACACTTATAGAACCATAAAATATTTTGGGTCAGAAGGGACCTTTAAAATCATACAGTTCCAACCCCTCCACTATAAGCAGGGACATCTACTAGACTATGTTGTTCAAAGCCACATCTAACCTGACCCTGAACCCAACCCATTTAGTTCTGTTAAAGATAAATCGATATAGGTAAGATACATGCATGTATTAGTTCAAACAATTTTTTATTCTCCAATTTTTAAGTCCTTGAAATAGCTGTCTTGCCCTTAAAAGCAGTTTCATGAAACAAAGCAACTAAGTCTAAACTTAGGTTTAACTTTCATTAAGGTGCTTCTGACTTCTGCTTTTATCTCTTTCAGATCCTACAAACACTGACAGAAAAAACAAAGACCAAAAAAAAATAAAACAAACAAACAAAAAACCCACACCCATACCCCGAAGTTCAATCACACTGAGAAATTGAAATTCCAGCCTTGCCAATGCCTGCTAGAGGTCAAAATTAGCCTAAGTCTTGGTACAGTTATGCATTATCATATTCCAAGTTTATTAAAGTATAATATCAAAAGGCAATACCTTCTGGAAATAACACATGAATTTTGTGTCAGGCACATTTCTAGAGCTTTTTAAAACACAAGTTCATAAGACTCAATTGCATTTCTTGTAAGATGGGGAACTTTGGGAATCAAACTGCAGTTTGCCAAAACAATGTCATAATTTGACTTTTGTCTAGTCATCTACAAAGAAAAATATCACGGATATTCTAAACAAATTATCTACAGAAGCTACTACTTACTTTTCTTGCTTTACCCAAGTTTTACTTTCAAAATTCCCAAACCAGCATCCTTAAATCTTCAATATACTCAACTTGCAACTAGAAATTATCTTCTTCAGGAAAGCCTATTTATATTCTGCAGCCACAATATGAAATACTTGCAGAAATTATTACATTCAGATATCGTGTAGTTTGACTACCTGATCATGTCATCAAATAACGAACAGCTGATATATCAAAGATGACACATAATGCCTTTGCAGGAGACAGGAAATAGTAAGAGAGGAGAAAAAAATCTTACCTGTTTTTTTCCTTTTTTTCTCTAAAATAATATATCCAGCAATCCGTTACTAATGGGTAAAGACTCTTCTCTCCAAACATAAAGGAGCAGTTCAGGCTGTCACTTCAGGATCTCTGGACGGTAAGTCACACCAAATCAGCTTCCCACCAGATAATTATACAGATCTAGAGGGCTTCTAATAAATCAAACTCAACTATTATGTACAACTTTAAACCAATCTTTTCATTTTTCCCCCAAAACCTATACCTATAAATTTTGCATTCAGTTTTAATATGATAGATTGGGTCCGGATTGGTGGATATGTTACTTCAAGAGAAAATAAGTCAACATATAAAAGGTTTAATTTCTCCAGTGTACCCATACCCACCATTATTAATGGGCAGTAATGACCAGTGACTTTAACAAATAGTATATTAAAAAATCTAGTAGTACAGGGGTTTTTTTCTGAATTCAGAATAACCAAATCTCCTTTTTAGAATATTCAGTGCGCAATTTTTTCCAGTAAATGTAACAGTAGTATTTTAGACATCTGGATAAACTTTCTTACTGTCTCAACATCTAAGAGCTTAGGCAGAATGCCTTTACATTTGTTATCTGCATCTGCAATACTCTAATGGTTAGAAGATATTCTGCCAAGAGAGTGACAGATATGAATTCCAAATGAGGACTGAAGCTGCTCGGCTGTGTTTTCTGCATTTCAGCAAGTATAACTCTACTGAGAGCCATATCAAATGCAGTCACCCCTTAATGATTTCTGAAGTTACAGGTGGTAGAATGAGCAACAAATTTCATTTTTATTATTAATTTCTCCCTCATTCTCCCCTTTTAAACGAAGGATGAAAGCCTCCAATGAGCACTGTAGCGTTATTCTTTGTCACTGAAAGCATTTACCCTACATGAGCAAATCCTGTATGACTGATCTTAAACATTAAGAGCATACCCACTGGAATCAGTACGCGAAAGCAGCTGTTACAATATGCACATGCAGTCATATTTACAGAAGACTGCTATATGCAATTATTTTGCATAAAGTCTCCATTGTTTTGTGCTCACTTTACCATTCCATAGAAACAGAGAATGGTTTGAGTTGCAAGGCACCATCTAGTTCCAACCTCCCTGCCATGGGTAGGGGCACCATACACTAAACCATGTCTCCCAAAGCCCCATCTAACCAGGCACTGAACACTGCCAGGGCTGGGACATCCACAACTTCCCTGAACAAGCTGTTCCAGTGTCTCACCACCCTCACAGTAAAGAATTTCTTCCTTATATCTAATCTAGATCTCCCCTCTGTCAGTTTAAAGCAATTACCCCCTGTCCACTATATGCCCTTGTGAAAAGTCACTCTCCAGCTTTCTCGTAGGCCTCTTGGATACTGGAAGACTGTTGCAAGGTCTCCCCTTCATTGTACCTAACATCTTGTATTTGATCATCTAGACTACATTTTAAGACTTTGATATGTCTTCAAGCAATTTTCAAGGCCTTGTACAGCAACAAGGCATGGTCAGTAGTACATCAATTTTTTTTCAGTACCAGAAACCATGCTGCAAAATGCAGGCTGTCACATCACATTAGCTATTCAAATTTATTTATTATCTGTAACAGTCAAGTTTAGGACAAGCAAGGCAGAATTTCTTCATTCACTTTTTCTTAGCTTGCCAAAGACAGTTACTAACTCAGCAGATTATTCCTCTAGATAAACCTGCCTACATATTCTGAAAGCCTGAAAGTCTTTAAGTTGCTGAACCCTCAACAGGACCACCACATGTTGGTGATAATCCACAACATTCCACCAGCTTCTAAAAAGCTTCAAAAATTATGTAATAAGTGTACTAAAAAAGAATTATGTTCAGGTTTTTCTCTCTCAGCTCTGGATGCAGAATCATACACAAGCATTAAACATACTAAATGTCTTCAGAGAAACAATTATATGCTCTGAAAATACCTATATTAAATGAATGTCTACTATGTCCAAAAACCCCAGCAAAATATCCATTTATGTTGTTCTACATGAACCCAAGGCCACCAGCATTAAACACTTAGGAAAAAAAAAAGGTGAGAATAAACAGAAAAGTAATACGACTAACGGGGACTAAGGTTCTAAACTCTGCCCAAAAATCTAGGGTTTGGGGGTTTTTCCCCCCTTAGTTCAGCAGATGACTCAGATATAAAATATCTCCTCCTTATGAACAGGACATACGCTACCTAGAAATTGTCCCATATAAAAATGAAGTTAGAATAACAAAGGTATTCATAAGGAAATTTAGCTTTTCTGAGACAGAGGTATTGCAAGATTAATTCTGAGGGGGATACACAAACAGGAAATAAAGGAAAAAACTTATGAAAATATGAAACATTTGCATTTTTAATTTAGAAGTGGGTTTATTTCTGTGACAAATGAATTACAGTCACACAGTTTATATGTATGCATGGAAAGGACATGTAAACCTACAACTAATTTTTAATATGAAAGCACAGCAGCTCATTTACAGCTGGATAAAGCTTTTAGTCAAAGAACACCACACCATGTGTATCACAAAAATAGATAATTAAATCCAACATGGGCAACTACATAAAACAAGTTCACCTGCAAGCAAAAGAATGACAGGAGAGAGCAGGAACATATCCTTCAACTATTCTAAGTTCTCTAAAATGACAGATTCCTTTATTTCATGCTAGAACTCAAGTATATTCTCATGAGGCAACAGAAATTTCATTTGCAATTTAGGTTTTGGGAGATTTGTTGGAGTAATCATCAGGAACATGAGGTCCTTACTATAAATCTGACTTGAAAAAAACTGTTTTTTCCTAAAAAAAGAGCAATTAAGATTTATAAGAACAGCTAAATGCACCAAACAGAAACATTTGCTCTGTTTCTGAATGACTGCTGTGAAACAATTAGTAATGGCTGTTCTTAGACCAACCAAGGTTAATATCCAACACTTTAAAAGTTTTTGTATCAGACAGTAGACTTCAAAAGCTTGCAAAAGAAAAGAAGCAAGGAGGAAAGGAGTCTAGTTAATTAATAGGCTGTTACCACAGACACTTACTTACTTGGCTACCTCATGTGAGCCCTGAAGCCTATATTCAGTATAAATGACACGGGAACAAAAGATGTTACAAAATTCTACTCAGACCACAATTATCCTCCATTCAAAGCCCCCAGGAACAGATTGAGAAATAGAGAGATTAAAAAAAGGAGGGATTAAGACAACAGTAGGAAAAAATGCTGAAATGACACACATTGAGCCATGATGATTAACTACTGCAACCCTAGCCTGTATTTTCTTCTTTGCCTTAGTTATGACCAGAAAATACAGAAGATCAGCTGGTGAAATAACACATATTTAACACAGAACTAAGTGTTTTAAATTTTAGGGCTCTAGCTCTATCAGCCTAGCCAAAACACCGGGATGACAACTTTTACTGACTCAGCAGGTAACTGACAGACTCAGAAGCACTTGCTGTATATCTGAGCTATGCCCACCTCTTTTAAACACAGTGTCTCTAAAATTCAGTTTCTTCGATCCAGACCAAAAGAGTACACAAATTACCCTACTGCAAGGCCCTCTTTCAAGACCAAAGCTTGCCATTATAATGTATGTAAAATATTTAATTCAAAAATTAGAAGACCTAAGGTACAAGTTTATTCTGATGACTTTTTCTTTTACTCAGGGAACAGCACTTAAGATTAGATCAGCTGCTGGAACAATCATATCTGCAAACTTCCAGGGATCCATGATCATTGTGCTTCCAAAAGCATGCCAGCCTTACTCCTTTGAACAAAAGGTATGATAACCTCAAGAGCAAGTTTCCTGCTGTTATTCATTCTCAGTCAGAAATTTTCAGACTAAACTACACAGTTCAGTATGGAAAAAAAGTCTAACCTTTATTGAAAAAAACCACCTCTTTTCACATACAATGCACTATTTTTACTCCCTATATTTGGAGTAGTTCTGTTTTCTGTAATACCTACTGTTACAAGCTATGCAGAAGCAGCAACTTCTGGAAGGCATCACTGTAACAGAAAAGTATTTTTTTGTAATAAAGCTGCCTTAAAAATGAAAAAACCCCAAACAACCCAAACCAAAAGCCAACAACCACCAAAGAAAACAAAACAAAAAAACCCAGAAGATAGTACCTGAGAGGAAAGAAGAGAGAGTGAAGTGAAGAAAGTGACTAAAACTTAGTGAGGCTGGGGAACTGGGCAGAGGAAGGCATAAAATGCTACCTAAACTTACAAAAAAAAAAAAAAAAAAAAAAGAAAAAAAAACCCTAATTCATTTTTACATCCTACATGGAACGAGAACTTCAGTCTGAAGTAGTGTGGGTGGGACTTACCATCAAGTGATCCAGGACTGACAGCTATGAACTGCCCCAACTGTATCCATAAGAGGATGAAGCAACTCATTAATAACGGATTGGTGGATATGGGAATGATAAACACTACTATACCTAGAATTGCAGGTACAGATTAGGGGAAAAAAGAAAGAGAAAGTTAGCAAATACTATGCAGGAAATATAGTCAGCTCAATGGTCCCGCATTCCTGACTTCCTTATTATTCTCTGAGCGGTTAACCATAATCACTGACTGTGTTTCATCTGAGTTTTGTTAACAGAACCGACTCTTACTCCAGCACAGAACGTGCACCATTAGGCATGATCCAAAGTTTAATGTGAAAGTGTAAAGCATGAGGCAAAATGTCTTGCTGTTAACAGTGTAAGCAGCTCAACTGGAAAATGCACAAAAAATTCAACATCAACATTACTTACTTTCACATTCCCCTACCATTTATAGGTTAAAAGAAAAAGGGATATAGAAACAATAACAGTATCTTCATCTGTTTTCATAACAGAACAGCATCTTTGGGCACTATTATTGCAAAAGCGAAGACTCACCTCACTGGATACTTTTTAAGAAATCCTCCTGTAATGGCATTTTTCAATTATTATATTTTATGAGGAAAAATAAATACGATTCCTTGTAAAATAAGGGATGATATATCTTACAGCAAACCTTACCTTGAAAGGTTTGTCCCCGCTGTGTGTCAACATATGCCTCTGCAACCAACTTTGACTTGTTGAAGGTGTATTATATACTTTGCAACCTTTCCACAAGCAAACAAACACCTGATAGAGTAAAAATGTGGTAAGTTTACACAAGTCAAAGGAAACAGTGAAGAAAAAAAAAAAAATCCATCAGATTAGGAAAGAAGCCTGTTTTTCACAATACAACGTACTTCAACAAATTTTGAACAATAACCATTTATTTTGCAACACACTTCCCATATCATATAATCTCACATCTCACCAAAGAAAAAATAATTACAACCACAAATAGTCAAAAAGCAGGTCACTGGAATAAAGTATCAAAAAACAGATGCTCCTGCAGATAAGCACAATTAAAAGCCACTGCAAAGCCCATAAAGAGTTTGTGTTTGCACTCAGTATCTGTATCAGATACTGAGACTCAGTGTTTGCACTCAGTATCTGTATCAGATATCTGTATCAGATACTGAGACAGAACATTTTTAAATTATGAATTTACATTTTCTGGGTAGCAGATAAATAAAATCATTTACTGCCATAAGCAAATAACAATTTTATTCTTCGAGCATGAAAAAGTAAAAGCTCTTCATTAGAATACAGTTATTTAGATACCTGAGTTACATTATAGAATACTGTATACTTCTAACTAGGGCCTTATATTCAATTCCTGATAAAGAAAGTTACAATTTCTAATAGGATTTAAAATCTATGAGTGCTCTGAGATTCTAGTGTACAGATCAGTCACATGTACAATAGTGCATTAAGGGAAGTAAGAACTTTTTCATGCTGCTTTTCTCTCTCCTCTCATTGTGTCTACCTATAACTGAGAGAACAAAAAAGCTCCATGAACTTCCTTTTCATTAGAATGTCCTCAACAGGTCTGTGTGTGAAGGGAGGTATAACCCTAACCTGTAGGAGCAAAAGACAGGCCCCTGGAATAGCACTGTCCACAATACACATTTTCAGACCTGCAGGGAACTAACTGGATTCAAGTTTCTTGTTCTCTTCTGTAGATTAAAAAAAATAAATCTATCTTCAAAAGGCTGTATTTTCAAAACAAAAGAGCACCCACAGAAGTGCTACATACTTGCTCTATAATAGATAGATAACCCGGCTCTCTAAAGCAAAGCTGAAAAACCATACATATCTGTATGACTGATACATAAGACCAACCCCTCAAGCAGTTTCGAGATCCCCCCCCGGAAGTCACAGAATGGGAATTTCCAAGATTCCTAGCTCTGCAACAGCTCTGTAACTGTCCCCGTATTTCCACCAGCAACTGCAGCCTGCAGGGTACACAGCAAAGGACGTTACGATGAAGCACTTGGTTTTACAACAGCCCACCAGAAGTCCAGCCCCCAGTTTTTGGGAACCCTTGACAAAGGGCTGAACCCAAAATATTTCAGGAAAAAAAAAATCTTGGAAGTAGAACTATTTTGTCAAAAAATTTCCTGGACTCCTCAAGGATTTCTCTGGCTTGGTTCAGAGCCATACTTCAGATTAGCTTGAAAATATACATTTTACTACTGAAGGACGCTTATCACATTGTTTTTAAGTTCTCAATAAGCACTACTGCCCACACTTTTTTTCAAATGTACCTAAGCACTTTTTTTCATTGTAGCTAAGTAATAACTGAAATCCAGTCAAAACCACAAGAATGTAATTTCTAACACCATTTAAACACCTCACCAGCAGGTGGCAGGCAAATCCTTGAAACAAACCAGCCAGGATCAGTCCCCTTCCATAGCGCCAAGTTCAAGAGCTTTTAAAAAAATAAACCAACTCCAACGGGGGATAAAAAGTGAACTGACTGCAAGAGTTATCAGTCGCTTGGTGCTTCCAACAACTTCATCCCTCAGGAGGACAAATACAGTCTAACATTTTCTAAATAAAAGTAACCACAAATCACATCACATGGTAAAAACCAAACAAACGAAAACTAAAACCAAAACAAGCCACCCTGAAATCTTTTCAGCCCCTTTTTAAGAAACGAAATGGGGTCACAGATAGGCTAATAAAGACTCCAGAAATGCAGCTATGTGGGAGCCCACAGGATGCCAATACACCTCATCTATTTCATTGTTTCAACCAAGATTCATGTAACACTTTTATGGACAGATCCTGTGCAACCGAACTACAGAAATCATCTCATGGGTGGCTAAAGAAAAAACCAGCTCATTGGACAGATGATTCTGCTTAGACTGAAAAAAAGTCACCAAATATGAGAAGTTCAATCATGCAAAAACCACTAGCTAAATACAACCAGAGTCACGGCTGTCTCAGTGACACAATTACATAACAAAATATTTAAATTAATGCAAATTAGCGTTTTATTTAAGTCTCTTACTCAAGCTAAACTGTAATGGCCTAATATTTTACTTCTGGAGAAGTGACAGGACAAAAAGTCAAAAGATAATGACTCTTCTAGGTTAAGGATTCATATTAGCTCGTCAAGAAATTAAAGAGCTGCAACATATAGCAATGAAAGCAGGCAGACTGCTTGTCTTTGATGTAAAGGTAGTTTATATGACATATTCCAGACATCAAAGGCAATATGTGAGGTGCAGGTAGTTAAGTACAGAGCTGAAATTACTCTACTGGAAGATGGTCTGAAACATTAAAATTGTGAGACCAATGGAAATTGCATCATTTGACCAGTGACTAGACTGAAACATACATCATGATATATGCACCTCAATTTAAAATAATAAATAAAAATACGAGATGCAATTATATTGAAGGTATACTTGCCATCAGTACTATAGAGCTGTTTTGGTGAGACTTTGTCAATTAGTCTTCATCTTTGCTATTATACATTCTGTATACGTTTTACCTCTAATGAGACTTCATTCATAAAAATCAAGATATAACTTCACCTGAGTTCACATGCAGTAACACCTACACTAAAAGTTTTAAGAAACTGAATTTCAAGTACAAGCACTTAAAAGACATTCCAATAGCTTCAGAATGCCAAGAAGTTAGCGCATCAAAAACCCGACAGCTTTAAATCACTTACTAAGAACTCACTAAATTCTTAGACATTCAATTAAAAGTACATAATACCAAATCTAGTGAACTACGCAGAAGACAACAGCTAAATGCTTAATGCCAGACTGCTGAAGACCCAACTTTTGTTGCCACTAGCTACAGAACTGACACTTTAAAATATACAACTTGCTAGTGTCATTAAAGAGCAAAACACTGGCAACTAAGAAAGAGGAAGAAAAAAAAAGTAACACCAACCCCTCCTCGCTGACCATCCACGTGTATGGAGCGAATGTGATCTGCCAAATCTGGGCTGGAGCTGAAGCAAGCATGACAGTGGTCCCAACAACAGTTATAAGCAATGCTTTTTGCAGAGGAGGCAGGAACTCCTTGTCCATTCATCATGACTGGAGTTGAACGCCCACTGGAAATTGTGCTGTCTACATCCATAATAGTGCTGCTTATGCTGCAAGACAAACAAACACACCAAAGTTCATCTTTGTTGAATGTTAACAGAACAAATAAAAATTGTAACTCTTTGGGGTATGGTTTCAGATATATTTATACAGGTTGAAAAGAAAATCTGACATAAACTTACTATTTATTGTGGTTCATTACTTTAACTAGAACAAACAAAGTCAGGACATAGCAACTTGACAGTAGAACTTCTCCTGGACCCTGGCAATAAAAGGGAGGGATGGAAAATTCTTCAATTCACTGACTTGTCAGAAAATTAACTCTCGTGTGATTAACAAGGCCATTTTTGAGCTACATTAAGCAGCCATTCATTGTTTTTATTTCCCGGGGTGAGGGATGGAATGGTGACGGAGTGCTGAGGAGGGTGGAAGGCATGCTGGGTCAGACCAGACATGTATCTAGCCCAGCATACACCACTAACAATAAAATCCTTAAAAAGAATAGAGCACTGAAGTTCTACAGAAGGTTTAAGGTATTCCCACACTTGCCCCAGCATGGTGTCCATCACATTCATGGTCTAAACTCGTGCTTCTTGTTCTGTTCTAGAAAAAAAATTTCTAGAGTAGCCAGAAGCAGCAGCGGGAATATGTGGCCACCAGGGGTCATTCTCATCAACTGTTCTGATCCATACCTTGGCAGATACAGAGCCAAATGTAAATCGATCAGAAAGAAACTGCAGAGAGTATACTCTTTCCATATATGAGCCAAGAATAGGGAAAAAGATTGATATACTTAGTGAATAAACATTAAGTAATTACTGATACATCTTTCTTTACCTTGTGAACCTGTTCTCTGCCTTTTAGGACCGTTATGTTGTTTGCCTCCACAAAGCCTCAGCATCACAGAATAGCTTATCTCTGAAAAGCCTCCTGAAGGCAAGGTGGTTAAATCTCCTGCTCAAACAGGAGCAAGTGAGATCAGACTGCTTGTAGTCTTGTCCAGCTGAGTTGTTTAATGGGTGTGTTCAAAGGCTGAAGTTTCTGCTACCTTTCTGGACAATTTTCCCAGTGTCTGACTAACCTCGCTGTGGGGGAGAGAGAAGATTTCCCAGCATCTCATCAGAATTTCCAGTGTTGCAACTTCTGTCTGTTGCCTCTTGTTCTTGGCAGCTGTCGGGCTGAAATGACTCTGGTTCCTCCTCTGCTAGACCTCCCTGTCAGGTCACTGAAAACAGCAGTAACACTGCCCTTCCTATCCTAAAACTGAAGAAACACAATCTCTCAGCCTCTCTATGCATAGCATTTGCTTCAGCCTTCTAACTGTCTTGGAGACCCTCCACTGAATCCTCTCCAGTATAAGAATATCTGGAATTAATCCCAAACCAGACAAAGTAATCCGCACACAGTGCCATTATGGTGCCAAGCAGAGGTGATGAATCACTTCTATTGATCGCATATATACAACTTTTGCTAACGCAGCCCAGTATGCAGCAGTAATTTTTACATAGGTGTCTTTACATATTCTTCTGACCAACGTGCAAGGAAAAAAAATCTAATTATATACTTTAAAGAAAGAAAATAACTTCCTATTCAGCACTTTGTAATATTTATAATTTTCTAACTTCTATCACATCCCTCTTCTCCTCTACCTCTCACACATGATTTCTGTGATAAAGCATCCTGCTTTTTAAAGGTATATATGGTGTTCCATATTTTTGACCATCACTGTTTCCATACCCACTATTATTAATCTATTACACACTGAGATTAATAAAAAGTACATTATTCAAAATTTGGAGGTCATCAGCATGCTTGCTCTTTTGCTCTAAAAGCTTTTACTAGCAATTTCTTATGTTATCTGTATCTTCTTTTAATCATTACTGTGATAGCATTTTTTTTTTTTAATGTGATAGATTTTGAAACTGTCACAGGTATTTGCCTTGTTTAGGTTTCCCCTTCTCACCCACTAGTAGATGCCTTTCTTTTCCAACTTGAAAGTTTTAGACACCTATTCAACAGGGTTTTTTTACTTTAATGTATCAAATACGTATTTCCTAAATACTGCACAAATACTACATGACCTGTTTTGGTTTGGGGTTTTTCCCCTCCCAATTTTGAAAAAGATCTAACAACTTACAAGGCATGACTTGTACCCATGAAAGTTGTATGGGCTCTTTGCTGCTTCACAGCATTTTTCCACATGCTCCATATTTTTATTTTTTATATTCACCAGAAACTTATAACAAAAAAAAAAATTGCAACTAGCACCCAGCTGAACCTACTGTTCTCAACAGTGTTTGCTACTGTTAACAGTAGTTTAGGATCCCTCCAGGAAAGTGTCAGAAGCTTTAAGTGCAAAGAATGTTGCAAGCAATCCAAAGTTTTCCACCACACTAGGCCCACAACAGATGCAATACGGGGATTAATATCCCCTCCTTCCTCAGCTGATGCCTAAGCAAAATATTATCCCCAAAAGTAAAAATCTGTAAAACTGTGCTATTAAAGCAAAGTTTACCAATAGGATGATAGGAAAACTGAATAATTAAATGTGACTACACACACCTGAGTTATCTATACAGAGTTTTCTCAAAATCAATACTCGGAATTAGGTTTGAATGCATGCAAAGTGGCACATACATAGCCTGACCACTTCTGTTGCGTAAAGTAACACACATCAGTGGTTCCAGCAGGAAGTTGCTTAACCAAGGATGGCAAAGTACTGCAGATACAGCACTCTTGTAACAGCTGCCTCAGACTATTGGACATCAGTAAGCAACCCTAGCTTTCTCTCAGTTGAAAGGTACCAAAGTGCAGTACTTCATAAACACTTAGGACCTAAAACTTTCAAGCTATTTACAGTCTGAGCTTCTACATCCACTGACGGCATTAGTACCATTCTCAAAAAACCCATAAATACGCATAAGGAAACTTCCAACTAAGAGGTATGGTAACTAGGACAGATTATGAATGGGGTGTTTAGCATAGGTCTCTCAAGGGCTCCCCAGTTTTACAGCCTAGTCTTAAGTGGAAGAGCAATGAAAAAACGTAACACAGAATGAGTTCTGTGAAAGAATGGGGGGAGAAGTGTGCACTCAAGCAGGTGAAGTGTGGTTTCTCTGGTTAACAGGCATGCAATCTGGTTAATGTCTCTAAGCAGAGACAAAAATAACTCAAATAATGAACCTGTATAGCATGAGAGTTTATTTCATATTGCAAATGCAACGCAACATACCCTCACCACTCCAAGTAGCTAGCTGTGATTTAGTCTTCCATGTGGTAAAAGCTTTCTGCTGGATTCTAGGTTTTAACTCTTCAAGTTGCTGTAAGAAATAACTGTCATTCACAATGTTTCCATTATTCCCAGTTTGTTTTATCTAAGAGCCACTGTTCAGTTTTCTTTCTTAAACTTCATCATTGGGATTGGAACAAGGCAGCTGAAGCTTCATGCAGAAACCACAGGGTATTTCACTGACTGTTAAAAAGCTAAATAAACTAGTAGGGGGTTATGTTTATTTGAGAGATTTGGTGGGTTGACTGTGGTTTTGTTGTTTTTTTTTTCCCCTAAAAAGTTCACTTACTTCCACTGAGGTTTGTAGTATTTGGATTCTTGAATATTAATTATGCTTTTCATCTATTTGGAGGCTATCTTCTATGGATTTGATGCTTTATGACTGGATTATCATTATGTACTTCAGAAGAAACTGTTTCTGAAGATTTCTCACTTTAATTAGTGTAGTGTGCAGCTTGAAGGCTACTCACTACAGGTTTTAGCAACCCTGCAATGTATGTTCCCTGAAATCTCTGCTTGTTTTTAATTTGATGACTTACAAGATATGGTTATTTATTACAGGATCTGTCACAGTCGTTTCCCTTGGTGTTAGCTGAAATCAGCTGGGTCTTTTGCTTACCTACTGAACATCTGGGGACTGGAAGCTAAGCGCACTCGGTGGAGGTACTGTAACTCTGAAATGAGTTCCTGTTGATCAGACTGAAGCAGTGCTTCTTGACCCTCAAGGGCATGGTATAACGCCCATCTGTTAGGCCTGAATTTTGCCTGAGGGAAGGTTACTTCAGCTAAGGTCTAGAGGGAATATGCTTAGCAGACATGAAAAGTATAATAGCAAATTGATTGGCCTTTTGTGTGTGTGTTCAGTGCCTGCGTCTACTATTACTTCAAGTGGACAGTTGCTAATGGGTTTTCATGGAAAAGTAAAAATTATGTTCTTCTATGCTGCTCCTTTGGCTTCTGTACATACTCCTTCTGGACTCCTACTGTCCATGTTTCTGCCAGATTAACAAAAACAGGAAAGAAAAATCGGAGGCATACTAGTCATTAAATTCAGTGCAAGGTATTACTTGCACTAGTGAGGAAAACGATCTCCTTGGAGAAACAAGTGTGTGTCAGGAACAATGTAAGATACAACATTTCCTTTAATGTGTTACATCACAGGGTTGTTATATTTTCATTCACATCTAACTGTGCACAACAACTACTGCCCAAATACGCACATGGTAAAATATGTGGTTTAAAATTTGTTCATTCTGAACTAGGAATAATTTAGACATTTATTTTTTCTTAGCAGAAGATACTCATATTTACATGAGTCCAACAATAGCTTAATTTTGCTCTTAAAGGAAAAGAATAATACAGAACTTAAAATGCTTGAAGACCTTCTTTTGTTCTCCATAAATGACTTAGAAATTCTTGCAAGTTTTTTAGCTGTGTTTTTTCAGTTTCAGGATTGTTTTTAAATACAGTTTGGACTGGATTTAACCACCTAGACACAGCTGGTTCACATGCACATCTAGATGTGCAGGTACTAGCATTTTAAAATGACAGCGATGCTAAGCAAAACTTTAATCATCTTAATTGTGAAGATGCATTATTTCTAGCTACAGGTAAAGTATGTACAGTTAAAAATAAAACCTGAAACAGCACCTTTGAGGTAGTGAATCCTCTGCATAAGCTTGTGTTAATGTTGTTTCCTACTGAACTCACTTTAAATTTCAGTATCTTTTCAAAGCTGTTGATAGGTGGAAAAAAAATGCAGAAGGAAGAGGGGAAAAGGTCTGAGTCTTCTGAGAAAATTCTGTATTTTCAGTTCTACCTTGCTGCGTTTGGAAAGCACTGTTTGCACATTTGGTAAAATGAGGTGTGGGTTTAAGAAGGGTATTTTAGAAAGGCATTCAGTTCTTGCCTCTAAAGCTATGATTTTTACTTCAAGTTGATTCTGGTGCTTGGATTAGGATGAAAATAGGGATAACAGACTTGAAGACTAGGTTGTGCTTGCTGTAACAGTTTTAAATTTTAGCAATTAGTCGGTCTTTTGAATAGTGCTTCTTAAAAACAGCTATTGTGTATGCAGGCTCTCTCCAGCAGTGACTGTTTTTGATGCTCTATTGTTTGGGATGACCCCTGAGTTGAACTCTCTGAAACTCAAATGTCTAATGTTCTTCATCAGGCTATGGTCTATAGATCCATTACAATGGAGCTGGAGCCTGCTTACAGCTTGGGAGCAAACCAAGACCTGTCTGTCACTAGCAATAGGGGAATGCCACAAGCGCTTAAGTTCTACTTGTGTCATTCTGCTTTGATAATGGCAGTCAGGATTTAAACAGATCTCCCGGCTGGGGAAAAACAGCTTAGAAAAAGGCAGAAAAACCTGCTTTAACTTATTTAGCTATAAATTTATTTCAATGTCTTTGTTTTGTTACCAATAGTTTGCCAGAATGTCTGCGTTTTCCCTACTTTGTTCTGTTTCTCCTCTTTGATATGCATTATTACTTTCCAACTTACAAGCTTTGAGGATTTCAGATAAAGAAAAAGGATGTAATTTCCATTACTACCTTCCCTTTGTTAAGGAACCTTTCCCTCTCTTGGATAAACCCAAGCAGATAGAAAGACACTCTGGATTGAAAAGCCCATTCATGGATAGAAAGATAGAAACATTTTAGTAGTCCGACACTTCCTGGGCTGAGTTGGCGTGCTTCTACTTTTTGGTCAAGAAAAGACTTAAGTGGAATAAAAAAAGATGGTGTGTGCACACAGCTTCCTTTTATATTCTGCCCTCACACCCTTTCTAAAATCCCAAGAAAGAAAAAAGTGGGTGAATCAGCAGGTCTAACAAAAACAGTGTTGCAGTTAAGTATTTGCAGAGTTAGTAGCAGCCACACCTCTGACAATAAAACATCATCTTCTGCTTCATCTTGAAATGGGAGGTCAAGGGACATCCCAAATCAGTGTCTTTTATGATGCTATATATACTACAAACTTTTGTCTGAAGGGCTTATTTTTTTTCATTCTATGGTATACTACAGAAAGCATACACATGCTTAAGCTGTGCCTCTTGCAGCCTTTACCTCTTTCCTGGGTGGCCCAAAACTAGCTAATTAAGAAAGACAGCAACTGATTCTAGGTTCTCAGTGTTTTGAGGTGTCAGATCATCTGAAATACGATGATTCTAGAGGCACAGGGGAGAGAGATAAAAAAAAAAAAATACACCAAAAAAAACCCACAAAAAACCCCACACCACCACAAAACAAAACAGAACAAAAAACCTAAAAAGCCCCCTACATTTTGTTATTTATAGAGAAGTGTGTCAGGGCAGCAAGCTTCTTGCATTTTAGTGGAGCCTATCAAGAGAACTATCAGAAAACTGTGACTCCTAGCCATTTTGTTTTATAAGCAGTTTAGCCATTTCTGTAGTAGGTCCTGTTCCAGCAATATTCATCTGTACTCTTTAATGTCTTACACAAAGTTCTTCGAACTAGAAGAAAGGAAGGTATTCCCTTTTAAATAAAATACTGATCTGTTGCCACTCAATTGGATTTTTTTTTTTTCTTCTTTTAGACTGTACCTTGAATGGATTATAGAATCATAGTTCCATGTCCTCTTTGTCCTCAATTTCTGATAAATTCTATATGCTACTTTTTGGTTTAAGTGCTATGGGCAATCTTTTTTTTTTATTCCAGTTCCTCTGCTACTAAATGTTGGTACGTATGCAATCCTAATCTGTAAACCCTTAGCAAACACTTAAGCTATTAAACCAAGCAAGCATTTAAACTATTACAACTAAACCAGTTTTCTCAGTGTTATTGTTTTCTCCTGTCATTAATAACTCTACTTATCAGAATATCTTTTGATGAATCAGTATTACTAGTTGACTTTTACATATCTTTCTCCAAAACCAAAAGTAATTTTATATAGGTAGAATAGCATACTAAAAAAAAAACAACCAAACAAACAAAAAACCACTAAAACCAAAACCCAACATTCCTTCGGTCTAGCATTTTCCAGAAACACCTTCAGGTTCTTGATACCTTTAAATAAATTAGAGCAACATTAAGGCAACTTCTAGATAAAAGACCATGATTACCAGGACTGCACAATTTCAGAAAGCACCCACTCACTTGGAAGCACCTGTGCTTCTGATTCACTTATGTTTCTTTTTTTAAATCCAGCATATGCTTTACACAGATTAAGTAATTCTAACAAAAACTTCTCAACATGACTCAAACAGTATTCGTAAATCAATCTTAAAAACAAGCTTGCAGAACTATTGGATATCTATATAGTTATGTAGCTACTAAGAAATCAACGTAGTAGAAAACAAAACAATCAAGGGAGAAATTTTATACAGCATTGAAAAACTTGCTTTTAAATTCTTTTTGAAGCAGCAGCTTATTTTAGTGTACAGCGACATCTAAATTAGGTATAAATACCCAGAAAAGAGGGTTACACTAGAAACGCTCTCAATTGATAACATAAAACCAGGCTAAGAGAAAAAAGCTCTTCAAGATAGAGGAATTGAAGGAGCTTAAAATAACAAACATGCACAGGAAACAAAAGAAGACAGAGAAAGTGTGTTATGAATCACCACCTCTCTAGAGCTTTTTCCACTCTCCTGGATCACTTACTTTGATTATTTAGATTGTTAGCCCCAGAATATTTGAGCTCAGAATATTTACATAACACAAACCCAGGTCATCACCGGATTTGTAGCATACAGAAGAATACAGAAGAACAGGTAACACAACAAGAACCTTGGAATGCCAAAATATCTAAAGAGCAGGAAGAACAGAGCAGGTTAAACGTACATGCCTTGTGATATGACAGCACAAAGACTACATCTGCAAAAGAATTACACAAATCAAGAAACTGTAAGTGGTTCTGCCTTAAAGATACAAATAAAATTGACTTTCATTTCTGAGAACCACTATCTTCAACTTGACAATCTCCTCAGAAAGTTATGGAACAGCAACAAGTGGTTCATAATTTTCAATCTTTATTTATAAAACCGCACATTTACTAAGTAGCACATCTTAGGAGAAGCACAAAAGAAACATTCAGTCATTCAGGAACCACCAGAAATAAATATTTGAACCATGCTTTCCATCTCAAGAACCGTAATAAACATGAAGTGGTGTAATCAGCACAGGAAGGTGACAGCATTCAGGCAGGGTGTTAGGGAAATCACCCTCCGATTCTCCCATCGTCAGGATACCTTCCCTAACCCCCAGAACACAAAGCTCTGAAGACAAAGCAACCAAAGAAAGGTACAAATCTCCCAGACCTGAAAATCCCCTCCAGTTTCAGTTACTGTCATGTTAGGTTCAACTTAACAGAGAATAATAATTCACAGATAGGATAGCATTCTATAAAGCAGCAGCTTTTCCTATTCATACCTCAGTGAATAGGTGCTACTTCCAGTATTAACCTGGCATCTAAAGCAGAGGAATCAGCAAAGTAAAACTCCACTAATTGACTCCATTCATAATAGAAGGTTATAAACTGAGGTCCGATTCCTGTTCTGCTGGACACTGAATTAACTACTACTTGTACAAATTGTCTAATCTACAACCTGGCATGCAAATTACCCTAAAGAAGTCTACTTAAAGACATGCTAAAAGTAGTTTTATTTCAAGTGCAAAGAAAGGTTTATGTTTCTCTGTTTACTGCGTATATAATGAAATACTGTCTTCACATCTTGAAGATTTTTTTTTTATACTTGGAATCTAAGTTGATTACAGTGCAATAAACTGCAGTGATCTAAATACACTGTTCCAATTTTACAGGGGAACTAGTAATTTGTATAAGATGCTGCATGAAACATTAAGTGGAGATTCTTTATGCGGTACTTTATTTAGGTAAAATACACATAATAAAGAATACTACTACTATATGCACCAAGAATCTTGTCCTTTACAAATCTCAACTCAACTTTGTTTCATTTTACTCTGACAGTGCACAAACTGCTGAATTACAGCACTCTCTTACAGTGCATCAGGATGACAATGGGACTTTCAAGATCATAACAAATCTTTTGCTTTTCTATCACTATCAAATACCTTTGCATCTACCTTAACTGACCATCTATTAAACAAAGTATCCACTAAACATCAGCAACTGCATCTTAGCAAAAGATAGTCTAGAGAAGAATATGAAATATTGGAAAAGAAATCCCATGTCTTTCCCTATCCCACCCACAGGCCCCCCTTCCCCCCAAAAAAAGCACACCCATATCTTCAGAGATTTTTTCTCAATTATTTGTTGTTGGTTTTAGTGTTGCAAAATCACAATCTAAGAATTGTAAACACTATTTTAGCACATCAAAACCCCAATGATAAATAGCAAGCATAAAATGAAATATTTATATTTCATTTTCTAAAACAAATTGATTTGAATACATTCATATTCTAGCATTAACAACTCCAGACAGATTACATAAAAAGTTATAAAAAGGAGCTGGTTATACAGATAGGTAACAAAACAATGAAACCTCTATCTCAAAGAATACACCCAAACTACCACTTCAGGCTTTCTGCAAGTCATGCCACCTTTTTTTTTTTTTTTAATAGTAACTGGGAGAGTGGGTAAAATTCACTGCTCAAAGTAGTCCCTTACTCTCTTCTGTTCCCTTCTCCTCCACAGGTTAACTGGAGTTTACATTCCCACCTTTTTCAAGGATTCCCTGCAATTACTTGCCTCCTGAACGGTAGAGACCAATTTTTCACTTTCTTTGGGTTATGCTCATGCTTTTTCCTCAGGCTATTAGATATCTCTCATTCCCTGTCAAACCAAAAGTGTGTACCTCATGTCTCCCCCTCAGCAATAACCCCTATTCCCACCTCAAATACTCCATTTGCTCGCTTCTATGCCAGGTCCCCACTTACTCAATAACAGGCTGCTCCACAACTACCCCAACACAATGGGTTCTAGGTGTACTTACATACTACTGTCTTCCATGCTAGCTCTGCATACTGCTTATTCCCCTACCATTTTTCTGTAATTCAACAGTGTTGTTCAAAACAGATGTAAATATAATGAAACTACTGGAAAGCTGTGCAAATTTGAGTAAGAGTGGCTATGGCATAACACTTCTACTGCATCACAGTTTTATCTGTGACCAACTCCAGAAACGCATCTCTGCCAAATGGATGTTCAGGCTGCACATAACACCCAGTTTAACTTAACTGGAAAGTGAAAAAAGGGGAAGAAAAAAAAGGCACAAAAACCAGCCACCAAGACGGTTCTTTCCACTACTGCCTAGAAAATTCCCTGAAACAAACCCCCAACTAAACCTCATATTCAGAAGTTAATAGTCTTATTGAAGTCACAAACTTAAACAAAATGCACCTACACCTGTGTGGAAGTACAAGTCCAACATAAAAGCAGTACCACTTATCTTTTACACTGAATAGGAAAATGTTTTTCTCAAATTCTATGAAGTATATTTACATCTTACTGCAATAACTGTAACAGCCCATTATACCAAGCTCTTTCATTTGTTAACAAAAAGACCTCATGTTAACCACTCAATTATACCAACCAACAGATTTGGTAATAAAGATACTCACCATACAAAATATCTGGGCTGTTTTGCCTTCCCATCAAAAGCTGTTTTCTTCAGTGCCAGAAAGGCCTGAACATAATCATTACAGAAACAAGGGGTTTATCTTGCAATTTGAAAGTAAATAATGACAGAAACAATAAATGCAGTCAGAAATGCTGAAAATACAATTTTCAGCAGAATTTTGTAAATTCGTGTCATCTTCTATATAGCCCACTCTGATGCATCAATATTACACACACTATAAAAAAGAATGTAATGACTTAACCACCTTGCCATAAGTGCTAATGAATGATTCTTCATTTCCTGAGTAGGAATAAGTGAGAGTATGCAGCAAAGAGAGGCCTGAAGCACTTTTTAATCTGGTCACATGGATACATGGAGCATACCTATTAATACCATATGCCTTTCTGATTATATTTCTAATTTACTATTCTGCCTTCATAAACATCACTCGTACAATTCACAACACCACTGCGTTATCAGTTTTGAACATTCTTCGCTTTTGAGAGCTCAAAAACTAGATAAATACTATATTTAAACCTTGAAATTGCTAATATTTTAAAATCAGCATATATATTAAAGGTTGAGAAGGCCTTAATTTTAAACATTTTAGACTAAAAAACCCTCAGCCAAGATCCCAGATTTTTCAGGCCCGAGTCTCTTACGTTTCAACTTGTTTCACTCAAAAAAAAAAAAAAAAGAAAAAGCCTAACAATCTGAAGAACAAAAAGGTTTATTATTTAAACACTTTTCTGAAACGTTTCTAAAGCTACTCACCTATCACACAGGAACAGAGTAATAACATTTCTAGGATTCTACAAGTCCAATATGGCTAAGATAGCTAAAAGTTTCCTTGAGTGTTACTGAGTATGCCCTGATTGAGCCCCTCCCAATAACTGACTTTGTTAGTGAGTAACAGTAAAAGTCAGGCTAAAAAAACAGAAGCCTTGCAAGTTACATGAACATTGCACTGCGAAGATGAACATTAATTAGCATGGAGGGAAAGATTACTGCATAGGACCAACAACAACCTGTTACATCTGGCCTACTGGCTAATCAATCAGCACTCACATACTAGTTGGCAAAACAGCTGATACCTCCAGCTAAAACATTTTTTCAGTGCTTTTTGCCTAGTCAGTAAGAGACAGGAACAAGAGATAAACTACTAAAAGTAAAGATGATGTATGAATGGAAGAGGATCAGAGGTAACTTCTAAATGACAGTACAAAGAAGACAAATCCACAAGGTGAACAAAAAAGCCCTTCATTTAGCTCTATTTGTATTTCTGCTAAACATTTTATTAAAACTGCAGGATCTACTACTGTTCTCTAAATCAAACAAAATCTGATAATGAAACTATTTCGGATTTAGATACATTTCCTAATAAACTTTCCAGTAAACAATATTTAAATTATTTCAGTATTCTAACATTAAGTATTTGTAAGTAAATACTGTAGTTTAGCAATAACGTATCAGTGAGCTACAAATACATCTTCACTGCATCCAGGTCAACTGATCTGTACCCATTTGTACTGCATCTGCTCAGGTCTAGCTTCAGTACCTGTAGCCCAATGTGTTTACAGTTAACTGAACCACTATTTTTTCTGTTAAAGTCGCATCAAATGCTGCTCAGCATAGTGATAAGACTAGCGGCTCCAGAGAACTCTGGAGAAACACATCCATCCTTTCAGCACATGTATGAACTTAGGGAAAGGCACAAGAAAATTACCAGCATTCACATGCTGATAACAGTCTTTGTTCTAACTGTAAATCTGAAGGATAAATTAGACTTGAATGCAGCCTATTATTAAGCCAGCTGACCTGAGCTTACTCAAAAGTTGTAGACAAACTTCAGCACAGCAGAAATGAAATTATTACAGATCAACAAGATACCTACCAGTCCCAGAGTTACTGCACTCAATGTTACTAATACTACTGAACTGAAAAGGCCAGCTGGTTATCCTAGGTATCAACTTAGGGTTTGCTTTTCGGTTTCTGGGCTTTTGGGGAGGAAGATAAATATGTTTTAACAAAGTGCAAAGTCTATGTGCATGGAAATAGCTGGTTAAAATCTACCTCAAGTTTCAGGGCATCAATATTTAACATCATATTTGTTTCCAGTGTTGTTATGAATACTTACAAATTTCCTACAGTAATGCCCCAAATTATTTACTTTTTCAGTAAATACTCTCAAAATACACTCAAAATGTTAGCAATAAAAGTTGATGAACAGTAGTTATAATTTGATCATATGCAAATTTGTCCTGTTCAGCTGCTTTATTTGTAGTTTATGTTTGATAGACAAAAACTAAACAAAAATCACTAAAACAAAAATCAAAGAGATAACACATTTGTATTGTGGAGAATAATAAAGACTGTGCACAGGGATGCGGGAATTTGATCACTCATGGAATTCAGGCCCTCTCACCACACCCTCTTATTTATTCAAATTTTCTGAAGAGGAAACAAGAGAAGAAATCCCAAGCCTGGGGGCATGATCTGAATGTTACCAAACCTGCCTACAGCAGGAGAATCATATACCCTTCTACCAGCTTCCTATAGCTTAACCCAGGGACTATAAATTCAAGCATGTTAGTTCACTCTCTTTTTCTCTCTTTTCACTCCCCCAGGTAATCTTACTTTGCAACATACTGTGAGATAAGACACCAAGTTCCTTAGGACTTCAGAGACACAGATAGTAAGCAAAGGTCATGAAGTACCACCATACAACATACTATTTAATATAAAACATCACTTAATAAATAGAATATCACTCTCTAATAGTTACAAAACTTTAATGCAGAGGTGGCCAAACCAATGAATGATTAAGTCATTAAGGATTTTAATATATTAGCATAAACCTGTGCCTTTCATCTATAAGTCTAAACCATTCTCAGCTCTTCCCTGGTATTTTATCATCCCACCTCACATACTCTTTAGGTCTCTGGCATATCCCCTACCTTTTGCAGCACTCTGCTTGTCTGTCTGATCATCTAAAAGGCACAAGACTATGGTGTGGCTGGGTTCCAAGCAGCAGCAATCATTTGGATCACTAGATTAAGCAAGCGACTTGCTGGACTACATGTTGCAAAAATAATAAAGCATTTACCATGCTGCAGCAACGAATGCACACAAAATGAAATCTCTATCAGCAGGAGTAACAAATGACGCTCTTGGCAGCATTGCTCTTTTCCTTACCCAACTCAGCAAGGAAGCTTTGAAATTACAGCCCAAATTCCCTCAGCACCCCTGTTTCCAGCCAGGCAGTTCAAGATAAAACTTTGCAACAATTAAAACCGATGTGCAGTCTTTATTTAAACCACTAAATGCCAAGAGTCCCACTTCTGCAACCAAGTCTGAACCAACGGTACTGGAAAGGAGCAATGATGAGTACACACACTGATTTAGCTGCATGACTGTAGCAAGAGAACCACAAGAACAATGACAGAGAAAGAAAGTAGCATGCTAGCTCTGGAGTGCAAAAGCAACGCATAATGACACTGAACTTCCAGAAAACCCTGCAAGTTACATGTTATTTCCTCAACTCACAAATTGACATGCACTCAGATAAGACCAGGACTAGATTTAGACTTCAATTTTATGAAAACCAAGAAACTAGTCTTAAAACTCCATTATGTACCTGTTGTTTTTTGAGAAGTCTATTCCCATACTTCCGTGATTTCACATAAAATTTCAGCTTTTGAAAAAATAAGAACCGAGCAAAAAAACAAAACCCCAACACTCAGACACATGCAGCCCCTTCCATCTCATACAAGTTTGGAAGAAAGAAAATGTAAATCCTATGAGTCTCAGGAGTCAGATGGAAACCAAAGAACTAAATTTTTGCTCTCTTCAGACTTTTAGGCCAATTACATGGTTTTGGGGAACTGACTCACAAGGGTTTTGTTTGTTTTTAACACTTCAGGTTAGATCTAGTGACGCCCCACTCCTGAAATATGGGTATTTGTACAGCTACACAATTTGCTGCAACATATATTCAAAGTAAGTTTCTGGACCAAACCACATAATCTTCATACTTAACAATGAAACTACCTTAAAGTATAAACAAAAGTGTAATTGTTATTTAACTGCAACTCTAAGAGGAACCTTAGCATTTTTAAATGCTAAACTGAAAGAAAAAATAGCACAAGTTTCTTAAGCTATTTTAAAAGACTAAGAGCTACAGCATTTTAAAGACTGTCCTTATGTCTACTTTTCATCCTGTTTTCAGTTTGTCAATTAAACCGTTGCACACAACAGCCAAGAAAGCTACTACGTAAGCCATGTTCTTTGAAATGCTTGACTTAGTAGGCTAAACCAGACATGAAAAGTAGAATTCAGCCATGTGTGAGAATCTGGTTGTGCCTTTCCACAAGAACCTATCTAAAGTCTCGGTAAAATTAAATGCATACCATGAACATAAAAAACCTAAGAAATAATCTCTACATTTACTATTACAGAAGTCATCCAAAGATGACTTTGAACCTCGAATTACTGAGCCTCGCTTAACAGTGTGCATGCTTCTTACCTATACATACCTAATACAGAAAAGGTGGTCTCCTTTTTATTTTAGTAAACTAGATCCCCCCACCCCTTATGCTTCAAGAGGTTACCACACAGCTTTCTGACTCTGCTGCAGAGACTCTGGTGCGGATGCCGGCAAAACCACATCCACACACCATTTTCCATCCTGAAGCTTTAGTACACCCCGACTGTGCGTTGGCTCAAGATACAACCCTTAAAAAAAAAAACAAAAGCCCCATGTGAAACAAATCAGAAGCTTCTGAAGAAAGCGGCAACCAAATACTGCCACCCGAACAGGCAGCGCCCCGTGCTCAGATCGCGGCGGGGGCCGCTCCGGAGCTCTCCACGAAACGCCTAACAGTGATGGCTGCAGCCCCAGCACCCCCCACGTAGCCTACCCCCGGTGCCGGGCGGCCGAGGAAATGGGGGATGGGGGCGCTCCCCCTCCTCCCAAAAGCAGCGGGCAGGCTGCCGGAGGGGGCCCGGCGGGGCAGCAGCCGAAGCGGGGCGGAGGGCCCTGGCCCTCCACAAGCCGCCCCCTGCCCCGCCCGGCACAAGTTGGCCAAGGAAACCTGTGGCTGCCCCTCGCCGCCGCCCTGACAGCCCCTGCTGCTGAGGGGCGGTCGAGGGACAGTCGGCGCCCGGGGAAGAGAGGCCCCCTCGCCTCCGCGGCAAGGCGGGCTGACGAATTCCCCGGCGCTGCGAGGAGGCGGGGAGGCGACCGGACATGGCGCCCGCCGGTCGTGGGGCCCGAGGGACCCCCGGCTCCCCGGGAGGGGCCGGGGAAGGGCGCGGGCGGCGGTGGAGGAACGGGACGCGCACTGACCTGTCCTCCGAGTCCATGCGGCTGAGGGGCTCCCCGTCCGAGGACATCTCCAGGCTGCCCCGCCGGCCCCCCGACGTGGCGCTGCAGCTGCTGCTGCCGCTGCTGCTACCGCCGCCGCCGGTGCCGTAGCCTTCGTCGCCACCGCTGGACACGCTGCTGGAGCTGCTACCCCCGCCGCCACCTCCGCCGCCGCCGCCGCGGCCCAGCCCGTCCTCCTGGCTGCCCCGGGGGCCCTTGGGCTCCTCCTTGGCGTCGGCCTCGCTGCTGCCGCCGGGGCTCAGCGAGCGGGTCTCGTCGCTGCAGCAACCGCTGCTCGTACTGCTGCTCCCCACCAAGCTGCTCTCCTCCTCCTCGCCGCCCTCCTCCTCCTCCTCTTCCTCCTCGTCCTCATCCTCCCCGTCCCCCGCCTGACTAGCGCTCTCCGGGCTCGGCTCTGACATGCTTTCCGCTTCGCCGTTCAGCAGCAACAACGACTCCGCCTCAGCCGCCGCCGCCGTGGAGGACGAAGGCGACGACGAGGACCCGGACCCGGGCCCAGCCCCAGCCTCCTCCTCCTCGGCCGCGGCGGCCGCCGCCTCGCCGGAAAGCATCCCCTCCGGCTCCGCCATGTCGCTGCGAGCGGCCGCCATGGCGCCTGCGAGTCGCTGCGAGCGGAGCCGAGCGGGGCCGGGCGCGCGCGGCGGCGGCAGCAGCAGCAGCAGCAGCGACGGCGGGGGCGTGCGCGTGTCTCCCCCTCCGCGCGCGCGCGCGCGGCCGCCCTCCCTTCCCCAGCTATGCCCTTGCTACCTCAACCCGCACAATCGCGCGGCCGGAGAGAGGAGGGGCCCCGGGGCCGCCGCACGCGCTACGGAACGCGCCCCGGGACAAACATGTGGGGAAAGGCGGAGCGGCGCGGTGGCCCCTGGCGCAGGGCGCCGGGGGAGGCGGTGCGCGGGAGGGGAGGGGCGGGGCGGCGGTTGGGGTCCTGGGTGGCTCGTAACGCTTCGACTCGCGTCATCGCTACTCACCGCGTCCGGGCGATCCCGAGTGTGTGGAGGAGGAGGCAGCAGGACGAGCCGGAACGGGGAACCAGGGGCTCCCCAACAGCGGGTGCAGCCCCTCTCACTGCACCGCCCGCCCCTCTCATCCTCCGGCCTGAGTGAACCCCGGTGGTGTAAGCGTGCCACACCTCAGCAGTCTCCTGGCCCCGGGTAGCCTTAGGCCCCTGGGGGGCAAGACACTGGGAGCCACGGCTGAGGAAAACTTGGGGACATTTCGGGGCGGGGGGGGGGGGGGGGGGGAGACTGTAGGGGAGGAGCTGAGTGGACTCGTAAAATGGGGAACACAGAGTTTAGGAGAAAACGAGGCACCTCCTCAGAGAGCTGCAGGGTGGAGGTCACGGTGTGATACTGCTGTGAAAACTGTCGACAAACAAGTTCGGCAGTGACACCTAGGCGACAGAAAACGGTTTTCTGCTGTATTGACTGAATAAAAAGGAGTGATAAAGCAGTCCCACCATGCAGCGAGGGAAGAGAGTAAAGAGAATAAACTACATGTGGCCTTAAAGCTCCATTTGCAGTAAAGAGGCATGTTGGTTGCCGGGCAAAAGCAGTATGATTAAAGGGGAATGCAAAATACAGATGACTGCATTCAAATGAAAGTCCTAGAAGTGGGGAAATAGGATATTTGTTTTTTTCTCATGAACCTGAATTTGGTTATGGGAGCATGAGGTTAGTAAATTTGTGTTGGAAATGGTGCCATCTGTGAAAAGCAGCTCTGTATGTGTAGAAGAGGACAGGTGGAAGCTGAAGAGGAAGACTGTCAATCACATACCAGACTTCAGAGCAAATTCTGAAAATTAAAGTCATTGTAATATTACAGTCAATTGGGTTACAGTTTGCTAAAGGTTGATCATGCCAGACTAAAGTGACAAGCTGCTTGACAAGAGTCTTGTCTACATGGACATCAAGACAGCATTTGATAAATTGTTGTGTGTAAGTGATTAAAGCTTGTAGGATGGGGATTTGCAGTAGGAACAGTGGGGTGGGTAGAATCCGAAAACAGAGGTGAAATCGGGTAGTTTTGACAAACTGTTGGTGGGATGAAGAGGTTAAATGAACACTGAAAATGCTATCCTACATGAACTTTAGATGTCTTATACAGACCTGTCAGTCTGTACCCAACTTTATACACAGCTGTCAGTCTGTACCCAACTCTTACAGAGCTTGTCATATTTAAAATAAATTAAAAAAAAAAATCGTGAAGTGATGGTAGTTTAGTTAAAAACAAACCAACCAACCTACAAGACACAGAACCACAACTCAGTCCATAAAAGCATTGCGCTATCTGTGTAATTAGAGGAGCACCACCAAGTGATAGTAGATGTATCTGGCATATCCAGAGACCCTAGATTCCAGGAGAAATTCACCATGTAGGATTAAAATCGGGAAAGGGTGCTCTGAAGACCAGCACTAGCATAGCTGGAAATGGCTCCCAGCCCATCAACAGTTGTGAGGATAACACCAGTAACCCGTGGCATAGCAGCATTGAAACAGAATGCCACAGTGCTGAAACAGCCACGTGGTATTGGAGCAAAGGGACATGGCATTGGATTAATCTTTGGAAACAAACCAATGACATTTTTAGCCGGCAAAGGAGCATATGTGAACTTTGGAAATCAACAACAGTCATTTCCCAGGTTCCTAGAAACCAGCCTCAGCTAAAAAGTGGAAATGGCAAGAACGCTTAAAAAATAAATAAAGGAAAAAGGAGAAGCAAAAAGACAAGGACGGCTGTAATGCTATTTCATCTGTATAATGTATGTATCACTGGTCTAAAATAGTCACCAGACCCTGAGCTTCTACATCCCGTTCTGTCTTTCCTCCTCCTGTACTTCCCTCTTGGCTTGGAACAGTGTGGCACTCCCAGATGGGTGTTGCTGTCACTCATCAAACACGAAGCATGAGGTTTCAAAAACAAACGACACCCTCTGATTCAGTCAGAAGAGAGCAGTAGATAAAGTAATTCATATGTCTCTTCTACTCACTGATTCCCTTCTGGAGTTCTCTGGTGTAGCAAGGGACACAGAATCAGAGAGGTATTGAGTGATGAGAAACAAAAACTGTATGAAGGACTTGGGTAAAAGACACCTTTCACAACCTAAAAATATGAGAAAAAGTATATGTAAGGGGGAAGAGTTATCGTAAAGCCTCTGTGTGCCCTAATGTAAATTGTCCAAATCCACTCCTCTGTGTTTTTGCAAGCCCATCAATGTTCTCTCCCAGGTTTCTTGAGGTCGTGTGTGCACGCAAGGCACCTTCTATTTACCGAGAGCAAGCAGGGTGATTCAGACCTCCCACTTCCCTAAGGGGAACGGTAGAGACGCTAGCTCATTAGGTAATTTGTGTATTCAAAGAGGTTCAGGGAGGGAAACTTCAGGACATGAATAGGAAGAAGAGTGTGAACCTGCCTAATGGAAACCACTTAGCACTTACGCAAGAGATCATTACCAAAGGGTCACTGCTTCAGGAGCAGGCAGTCATCAGAGAATTACTCGGTGATAATCTTTTGGTGTCCTCTCAGTTTTTCAAAACTACAAAATTCTGCATCCAGGCTTGGTCCTTGAGAGCTTTAATAAAGTCCTATTCAAGTGCAAGCAGCAGTGATTACTTGAGTCTTGTTATTGAGCTTTCTCTCTACAAAAACACCCAGTTTACCAAAGGTAAATATTGTTCTCCAAGGTTTTTGACTTTTCAAACCTCTTGAAAGTGGAGATTTTTCTCAGAACAGATGACTCTAGAACTTGCAAAGACATCTAAATCACTTGCATGTGAATGGACAAATAAAAGCTCAGAACAGGAGATGGGCTGTTAGGAAGTCCTTTTGAAAAAAGAATTTACACATCCACTTGGTCTTGGAGCATGTATGTTACTCCATCATTCACAAAAAGGCCTTCTGCTATGCTCAGTCTGGCTGATATGATTGTGCTACGACAGGGATGGTGCTTTAAAGCTGGGATATTTATGTCGAGGCATACTCATCTGTGGTATTTGGAAAATATTCTCAACAGAGTACAAAATAATAAAATCAGTAGATAGATTAGGAGAAGCTTGTTTACAGGCAAAGAGTTCAAGCAGAACCATTCTCCACAGGTGCAAGAACAAACAACATTGCAGACACAGCAGAGCAGGGAGAACAAATTAAGATTTTATTCTCTTACCTCAGGAACAGCAGGGTATGGGGCATTCACAGTGACAGCTGAATCAATAAAGAGCACACTCCAAAGAAGTAGTTTCTTCTTTTCTTGAGTCACAACAATTTCACTGATTTGTGGTTGGTTTGTTTTGAAGGACAGTTAGTTGAGGTCATCAGAGGATTTTGTACATGTAAAACAGTATTTTTGAGTCTTTTTCCCTAATTATGATCAGCATCATAATACTGTGATGTATAGCATACAAACAAGACACTTCAAAACTCTGAGAAAGTCCTATAAAGAGAGAAGAAACATGCTGTAGGCCTAAGATACAGGAGAACTGGCATCTCGTCTTGCACTTGTTAGGATACCAGAGGAAAGTCTGTAAAACAAAACAGCTGGTCACTGAACTCCCTTCTCCTGCCCCTGCCTCTGCGTGTTTGTCTTAAGCACTGCAGGAAATTCCTGCTGCCTGAACCTCATGACTCACCTTGCTGACAGTGTTCTGCCTGCTCAGCAGCCTCTGGAAACTGCACCCTTCCCTTCTTTCTGCCCCGCCCTTACCCATCCAAATTCAAGATCTGGAGGAAGAGGTTGCAATCTCCATTTCTTCAAGTAAGCATCCACCACTTGGTTCTCACCCTTCCCTTCAGGCCGGACTGAAACTGCCTCATTCTGCAATTCTGACCCCACCCTCTCCTGCAGCACCGAGTTAATTCTTCCTTTAAACTCAGCTTCTACGCTCTTCTCCTTTTAAAGCTGCCTTTAATCTTTCCTCACACTGCTTGCTTAGAAATGATGACTATATGAAACTTCAAGCCTTGCCTTGACTGGGCCAACCAAAGGAAGACGGCTGGGAATACACGTTTGGGCTGGGGTCCGTCTTTTTTTCCTGCTGAACAGTGAGCCCTTGCTGTGGCTTTGCAGAACACTTTGCAGCAATATGAATTCTAGACACTGCTCGGGTCCTTCTTCCCCCTATTCCCTGCCCATGCTTTGTTACAATTATCCTGGTGACGCACTGCCTCTTCTGTTGTGCTAGCACAGCTGTCTCTGAAATCCATGCTATGAACTAGACCAAGCAACTGCTTTTAGTAGTAACTGGGGGGAGGGGGGGAGTGGAAAGAAAAAAGGAAGAAAAGGCATTCTGCTGCTGTTAGGTCATGAAACTTCACAAAACTCCAGACAGCTCAGGTAAATGTAACTGTGCTCACTCTGGGGATGGGGAAAAAGGAACAGAAAAATTAAGATGTTATTAAGGTGACACAAAGCACCAGGAGTTCAGAAATAGAAAACCCCATTCTCATTTTGGAGCTCATCCAAAAGCACATCCTAACATTCGTTATATTTGCATTTGTATTATAACAACTTGCAAGATCAGTGGAGAGGAGGGCGTCTTTGCATTAAGCCACCTGTAAACACAAGCTGTAAGAGGAAGCCTGTGTTCCATAGATGCTCTGACATCATTGAATCAAATATTTTACAAGTTCATAAAGCTTCTTCTGTAAAATGCAGGCTAATTGATGTTAAATTTGCTGTCAGATGATATTGAAGGAAAACACAAAACCACAAAGATTCCTTGTAAGTGAAAGATCTAAAGATTTGAGTTCAAGGCATTAGAAGGCCTCATAATGTGGTTCATTTATGTGCTTTACAGCGTGTTGCAAAAACTGAAACATAAGCACAGAATCTCAAATAGATACTATTTAGCTATGATAAGCTATTACTTATTATGGATACCACTGAGAATGATCTTGGAATTTGCTTCAAAACCAAAAGCTTCTTCTTGTACTTCTGCACTGTTATATCTATGTGAATATTAATCCTGTCACCATGTCTCTCAGTTTTTGTGAGTTCCAGGGACTTGCATAAGCATACACTAAAAATGTGTTCTATTTTTCTTTGAAACTATTCAGAAAGTGTTCCAAATACCATATTGGAAAATTTAAAGACCTGATGCATATTTAAAGAGCTGATGCATATATATGATCGTATGAACAGGTAAAACAAATAATACATGCAGTAATGTACAAGCAGATGGAGCATCTTTTTTCTGTCATGAATGCTCTCAATAGTTTTAGATCATGGTTCAAAATATACATGAATTATAAGAGACATTTTCTTTCACTCCCAAAGTGCCCTGTACCTCCTTGTGTAAATTTTTCACTTGGCACAGTTTGCTTTTTCAATAAAAGGCAGCCCAAATACTTAAGTCTCAGAAGAGCCAACATTCTTAAAGGGTGCAATTTAGATTAGTTTTAACCGAAGATAATTAACATATTTGCTTCCATATTAAGGAGTCTTTATGTGCTGTTAGTTTGGGGAATGCGTATTTTCTACATTCTTACGCATAACAGAGCAGGATTCCAGCTTTAAATGAAGGTGTGCGCTCAAACACAAATGCAGGGTTGCCACCAGTATGTCCACTTGTTTTCTGCAAGTCAGTTATTACAGAGCATTACAACAAAACCAGGGGGATGTCATCCCAGTGAAGGGGGTGATTCTGAACAAGCATGCTAGGCAGAAAATCCAGCATTTCTCTTCTAAAATGATGTGAAGTCAAGAGCAGAGTCTTTCTTTGCACGCATGGAAATTCTTTTCAAACCATAAAAGTAATCAAAATCTTGCATGTTGCAAAACTGGTGTTTAACCATTACAACCAAACAGAAATGCATAATGAATTGAATGCTAATTAAATACAAATCACAGCTTGGAAGGAGTACAAGTTTACAGCAGCTTTTCCATGTTCTTCTATGATTACTCTAAAACTCCCCTTCTATAATTTGTGCTTGTAAGTAGAATGTTTTTTTTTTTTACGTAAAACAGTGTTATTTTTTTAACATTAATATTTCATAAAATTAAAATTCCCTTGCAGAAATGTAGTTATAATGTTTGTGCATTTTTTTCTTTTTTCCCCTTTTAATCCCTTGTTTTACCAAGATCAAGCTCTTTTGAGCACAAGTCCTTCCAACCATGGTTCTCAGCTTCCCAGAACATGCTGTGGTAGGCCCAGCAAGGGGCCCTGCAGATAGTTAAGGAAATGGAGCATGTTAGTTGAGGAGAGGGTGGGTGAGCTGGGACTGTTCAGCCAGAAGTGAAGTCTCAGGGGGATCTTACCAAGGTGTATAAATACCTGAGGAGGAAAATAAAGAAGATGGAGCCAGACTCTTCTCAGTGATGTCTGGAGAAGGGCAAGAGCCAGCAGCCACAAACTGAAACACAGAAAATTCTATTTAAATATAAGAAAACACTTTTTCACAGTGAGGGCTGTCAATCAGTGGAAGAGCTTGCACAGAGAGGTTGCGGCATTGCCATTCCTGAAGATACTCAAAATGCAGCTGGACATGGTCCTGAGCATCCCATTCTAGCTGACGCTGCTTTGAGTAGGGGGGTTGAACTTGATCTCCAGAAGTGCCTTCCAAACTCAACCTTTCTCTGACTCTTTTCAGTTATTATTACCACGTTATGCCAATCTGCAAAAACAGTAACCATTTTATACCCTGGCTTTGCCCAAGCTTCAGATGGCATGAAAACCATGATCATACCGGACATGCCTTGCACCATGATTTCTCAAGACAGGAAGGGAGCCTGGTCAGTAGCCACAGAAACTAAGCAGAGCTGGATGACTGAGGGCAAGCCGTGGGTCCCCGAAGGCAGGTTTAGATGCAGCCTGAAAGACTGACTGCATTCAGAATTCCCATGATAGTGTGTGTGACAAATTTAGGGTTCTGCTAAATCCCGTGAGATTAAAAGTGACGCGCAACTAAGATTACGTACTTTACATGGTTGCCAGAGTTTGGCGTGCTAGAGAGTTACGGGAAAGAGGTTATCTTGAAGAGACACATTTATCATGCAGTCTGGTCAGCCTTGGGCAAGATACTGTCATAGAGAAGGCGTCAGAGTCAGATATCCCAAAACCTTAACAGCTGGACGATTCATCTTCTCTCCCCACTGCACTGCTTGCAATAAAAATTCAAGTCATGGAATGTTTATCAAACAGCTAAAGATATACAGAAATAGTGTATTTAAGTAGAAATTATCATTTGGGAGGCTTGAGCATGAGCAAACACCTGCATTTCAGAAAAGTTCAGATTTGCATCCAAAACCTTTCCATTATTCACTGAACAGCAGAAGTCATACTCCAGAGTAACTGAAACTAATTTAACAATTACAAAACCAGCAGGATGATTTTATTGTTATTTGCCACTTATGACCAATATAGAGTATTTGTCTTCTGAGCTATTAAAATGATGTTCCCAATTCATAACTCTTCGAACCTTTCCTGTCAAATCAAGGATCCATCATATTCATGGAAAAGCAAAGTCCACAGAGGTACAGTGTCCTTCCCTATTCTCAATCAATCAAGTCTGAGAGAGAGGGAGGTTGATGAAAACAACCTACTTCTCTGTGCATGGCATTCACTGACTGTGAAAAGGGGTTTCAGCAGGACCAAGAAAGTAGCTGTTGTCATGACAGCACTGGGAAGCCCAGGGACTGAAAAGATCCTCATCAGCTCACTGCAGCAGTTCTGTGCCAAAGCAACTGCACTGCCTGTCTGCATACTGACAGCAGAGCCAGGGGAATGCCTGTCAAATCTCCCAGGTTTTACTCAGGGAACTTCCCCACACCTGCCCTCTGAAGATGGAATATAGTTGCAGTCTGGCAAAACTGGAACTCCCTCTCCTCTCCCCTCCTGCCCCTTCAGTAGCTCACACACTGTCATCTATCTGGTTTAATAGGGGCAGCACTTCGCCTTCCTGTGCTCCCTTTTGCCCCTCCCTGGCAACAAAAATGCCATGTAGGAGGCAGCAGTAATCCGTGGAAAACCTATACAAATACCAGCATGTTCTAATATACTCCATCAATGTTAACAGCTACCACTCCTGTTATCTCAATGTCATGGGCCAGCATGGCTGTATGCTGTGATGTTTGCATGGCAGCCTTGGGGCAAGATGCCAAGAGGATTTCTGTGGCAGTATCAGCTGTTTGGGGTCATATCCTTGACAATGGTTGGGTCTTATCTGGCCATTCCATTCCAAATAATTGCATTGTCTTTCACAGTGCAGTTAGGCAACCTGCCATCCATGCCAGCTGCCCCACTGTATTACAGTTTTCAAGCACCAGTTTGGGGTGACCTATGAGACTATTCCATTCAAAGTGAACTTTTTATGTTACCAAAATGACTGAAAATGGTTGTTGCATGGCTTAGATCCTTGCAATGTCAACAAGTGAAGAGAAATTAGAGCTTGTTGATCAAGCTCCAGTACTGTTTATTTGAAGCCCTGGGAAATATAAACATGAACATTTGGAAACTTGCGTTGTGCTCCTGCTGATTATCAGTAACAGAATGGAAATGGCAATCAGACGTTTTATATCAAGTCTCACAACAGCCACCTTTATTGCAAATTAAATGATCAGAGATGGGTGCTCTCTCTGCAAGCCTTGTATGAAAATTTGCCCTCTCTGGTTTTGATTGAAAAATTCCCATTAACCTCAGTGGGACCAGAATGTCCAATTCAGCCCGAGAGCAGGGGAACAAAGGTTTTGAGGAACTCACAGCAAATCCTGATATGGTTGAACTGCTGAGGGTTGCTGCTAGGAGGTGGGAACTCAGCACGTATGACACAGAAAAGTCTGAGTTGCACTGTGACCCTTCCATAATTCAGAATTTAAATGGTTCAGAGGGTCCTTCTCTCGGGAAGCATGGAATACATTGCAGAACTGGGAGACCTAAATCCTAAATTAGCTGAATGCCCCAGTGACATGCCCTACAGCTGTGCTGCATGTCTTTCAATAGGCAAAGCAGTGATTCCCCTCTCCTAAAGTCTGTTCCCAGCTCAGTTGCTCACAGATTCTCCAAAGCAAGAGACACTACAAGTGGGCAAATACTTTGTTATGCAGCAATTTAACCATGGGTAGGATGTGCATAATAGAGACTCTTTCCCAAGACCGATCTGAGGTATAGCTGTCTTTGAAGCCTTCCAGTGACAGCTGTTTTATACATACACATGGAGTGTTCTCAAATAGAGATGGGCCTAGTTTTTAATCACATAACATTTTTAGTTCTATTCAGTCTTTTAAACTTTTTTTTTCAGTGAAGATGAACATTTATTATGTGCTTAATGACTTTTGCCTAGTGACACATTTAAAGTGTATTCAAGAAACAAATACTGTCCAGTACTTTTCCTAGGCAGTTTAGTGCACCAAAACAACCTACTATACTGCTTAAAATACATAGGGAAAATGTGGCACTATAAATTCTTAGCAAGCTGTTGCTATAGAGGCCTACTATCAGGACAAATGGCAGCAGTTTGGCTTTATATTACATTTAACTAGACAATTTATCAGAACTATCATCTTTACGGTTGAATTCCTAACTTTTGGCAATGCTAAGTATTGGTTTTATCTTGGTGAAAAGTGGATTCAGCTATTTAAAGCCTGGAAAATACAGGAAACATTTCTATTGCAATACTTTAGAGCAAGGTGAAAAAGAACTAATTTTAAATGTGGGGCATCTTACAAGAATTCATGCCTACATGTCTTCACATAAAAGTGGGGACTCTAAGTTGAGAAAACCATTTGATTTAGGTTGTGCTACTGCATGAGAGGTACAACAAAGAGGCATGTTTTATAGAAGTGTAACTCAGACACTGAAAAGCGTTAAGGTATAAGCTCTGCAGAGAGCGATGACCTACTTCTGCCTTGTTTCTTCCAAGGAAAATCCTTTTGCACCACTTCAGGCCATGGTTTCTGTGCTCCCAGCTACCCTGAGGACCTGGATCTTACACAGACGTCCTCAGCCATGTTCACAAGTTCCATGTAAAGAGGTAGCAAAGCAGCCAGTTTAAAATGGGACTTTACAGAAAAAAACCCAAACCAAACCAAAATATTCCCTCCCACCCCCCCGCCCCGCATTGATTATTTTCACGTAAGTTAAGTGCTAAACCAATGGCCGTGAACCACTTGTCTTCCAGTTTTGTTTTACTAGCACACATTTTGGAGGTCTTTTTCTGACTAATGCAGTCAGATTTTGGGACTTTCTTTTATTGCAGTAGGTGATCTCAGTCCATCACCTGCACTATGCTGTGATAACTTCCTTTGGCATATTGCATGTACATTCATTTCCATTACATGCAATGTATTGTTATCAGCCTATGATCTGTAGTAAAATATTATCGGCAAAGTTCAACAACCCAGTTTATGTCAAACTTTAAGGTGAAGTATGAGAAAATAAATCCTGGTTTAAAAGCTATACAAATACTAAAACGTGAAATATTTGAGAGTTACTCCCCTCCTCCCTTACCTAATTATAGTATTAATAAGAAAGATTCTGAATTTCAGCAAGATCTAGTAACCACAAGAGATCAGACTCTCACACAAATTCTCTTGTGTTTCATAATGCTTGCAGCATGAGCATGTTTAACTTTTAATCATACAAGCTGTCCACCTGAAGCCACAAGGGCTGTTCCCATCTGGGCTCAGGTCTGCTATATGAACGTGAATGCTGTTGCCCTGGCTGTATGTGAGTCTGGATTAGGCCAGGAACACATTTTCTCTGGTTTGAAGCAATTTGCCCTGTAGTTCCAGTTTAATATGATTGTCCAATTTTTACCTTTAATTGCGCATGATTAAGCAGCAATACCATGACACTTTTTCTTTGTGGTTGGTAAAACAACCCTGTTTTATGGGCAAAGGAATACTCTTGAGACGTGGTTACAGCGTTACAAAGCAACTTGTTTGTGCAAAGTCACATCAGGAACTTCTTTCATTTATGTTAAAGGATCAAATCCTTAATATTTGAAAGTACAAAATAAACATACAACACCAGATCATTGACTAGAAGGTTAGTAAAAATAGAGCCTGGCATTAACATGTAATTTTTTCTTCACTTGTAATTAGTTCACACAATGAAATAATCTCCTTTCTTATCCTGGAAACACAAGCATAAACGAGCTCAGATAACATCATTTACATATAGGCTGCTGCATCCGCATGTTGATGTCTGGCAGTGAAAAGTTCAGACAAGTTTGTAATCCCTGATTTCCTGTGTGTGCTCAGTACTCAGATTCTCAGAAAGTCAGAAGAGAATGCGATACTAAATATCACTAAGATGACAGGCCAGCTGCAGTCTGTGCCGCATCTGGACGGCTTGTGAGTTACAGTTTCCCAGGCCGCAGGATCTTTGACAGTTCTGGCCATTTTAACATCAGGGTTTTTTAAACACGCATTGGTATTTGTATATCACAGTTTCTTTTGTCAGTCGCTTATGGCGATCATTCTAAGCCTGTTGTGCCGCTGCCACTTCCTTTGTCTACGTTACTATATTGCTGGCTATCAAAACCAATCTGCGTTCCCATTTAAAGCACTATCTTGTCATCCATCGGCAATCCTTTGCTTTTATCCCTTAAAACTATGCTATAATGGCAACCATACCATGAGGACAAAAGCACAGGCAAAGAGGAATAAGGAGGAAAGCCAAAGTGGGAAAGCAGGGGCAGCAGATGCAGCGAGGCTGACTGTTCCTTTGGAGTCCTTCTGGGCGAGTACTTGAACTTGGTCTGGTAATGTACGTGCCCTTCATCTTCTGCTTCGCCGTTAGCACAAATGATCTTCCCAGAGCAGATACTGGAAGCTTAGATGGCTGCTTTTTCAGGTACAACACTGCTGTACAGCACAAGTCAGTGAGTCTGTGCCTACTGATAGCTGCAGGAAAAAGGGAGGGCTGTGGTAGGGAAAACCTCCTACTGCAGTCATATTGATTGCTAGCAGCACTTTGCAGAACACAAATCCAGCTTGCTGGGCATCCTTAAAATCAACAGCCCTGCAACAGTTTTTGGAGGTGGCCATCTGATCAACTGAATAGAAATCCAGTTTGCTGCATTCAGGCAAAGATGTAGTTACAGCATCCGAAGGTTTGGAACTGCCTAGGAGTCTGGAGTGCTCAGGCTTTAGCTGTGATTCACTCCTGTATATAGTTATCGTAACAGTTTAGAGCCATCATCTGTAAAGAGATCTCAGTCTTCCCAGACTACTATGGTTAATTGCCTAAAAGCATTATAAAAGTTAGGGACTCTGTTCAAGGGTGAAATAACTGAAGTGCTCCAGCCTAGAACCAGACAGACAATGAAAGATGTATGGTAATTTGTGCAGAGCACTTTGCTGAAACAGGCATTGGCTTAGAGCAAGGCAGACACCACCTAACTGTGCTCCTTGACGTCCCCAAGGTTTTAATGAGGCAAAACCGATCAAAATGTCATGGCCTCGTTCTTCCTTGTCCTAAATTCTGGATAATGGAAGTGAAGATGAACTTTCCTAGATTGTATGCAGCTGATTACACAGAATGGAGTAGCTTTAAGATCATGAAATAGAAGCTTTAAAATAAAATGCTGTGAGTTCAGAGTAGTTACACCCCCCATCCCAAAGAATCAGATTACATAAGCAAGTCCCAGGGTTGCAATTCATTTGAGTATTAACCAATTCCTCTTCACTAACACAATCTCCTAAGTGGTCGAGAGCCTGGTTCTTTAATTAGTAACTGCTACCTTGTAAACAGCAATCAGGATCTCACACGTTATCCAGGCACTTTGCCTTTATTAAAACTCTTTATTGAATCTAGGCACAATAAACTGGAAACAGTACTTACAAAATATAACAGGTAGGCTGGCATAGGCTAAGAAAACAGCCAGTATTGTTATTCAGAGGTGCTTAAGATCAGATGATCCTGGGTTTCCAGGCAGTGTCTTGGCTCATGAAATGACACATTCAGCCTGTCCTCACTCTTACAAGCTGGCTTCCATGCAGTACCAGCCCCTGCATGTGCAAACTCTGAGACAGTCTCTACACAGCCAGAAGTCAAACACAAAATGGCAGCAGTCACAAACATCAGGTAACATTAATCAGAAAGTTGTCTTTTTTTCCTGTGTAGATATGGCCATTTCAGTGTATAAACAGAATAAACCCAATGGCCCTAAAAGCTGTTCCTGGGACCGGTGGATGAATATGAAAAATATATATAAAAACAATAAAAATCATTAATCTCTAAAGTGAAAACATCTGCATCAGCCCCCACATTTTTGCCGACTTGGGATTTTACCAAGAAAAAGGTCACACAATATAGAGCAATTGACTACACATGTAATCAAATGTCAAGACTCAGCAGAAATTCGTATTCTGAAAAGGTGATTGTGAGTTGAGAGTTGCTGAATTTTGTAGCTTTTTTTTGATCATTTTGAGATATACTCTTCGTCAATTAACGATGATTTGTTCAAACTCTTAACATATTTGTACCTACTGATTATTTGATTCCTGGTCAAATGTAGTCAGTTCCTAGTGATTAGTACTTTCTTCCTTCACTGAAAATAAGGGAGATTCACATGCAAGTTACTCAGAAATACTAGGTGCCTCACATGATAAGCTTTGAGCTTGGTCTTTCAAGATGCTAAGCACCTGCAGTTTTCAGCAATTTCAAGCCAGAAACTGGTGGGCTGGATTCAGCTGCCTATGTCAGGACAGAGCTGCTGCACGGAGGAGGAATTTTTATTCCATACAAGGCACACAGAATATTTTACACATTGGGCTGGAGTGGATTTAAAGCTGCAGAAGAGAGTCCTAGACGTGGCAACCACTTCACTGTGATTCAGCAAGACCACCAGATGAGCATGAAGTATTTTTTGGGTAAGTTTTCACTGACCAAATTTCTAGGTCATTAAGTAAATCTTGCTTCTTCCCTGGATGAAGTTAAACCTGCAGGGTCTGCTTTTGCTATATATATATATATATATATATATATATATATATATATATATATATATGTATGTATGTATAAACAGTACTCATTTCACCTTCAAAAGAGGAAGAGGGTGTTTCCATTTTTAGTCTGAAATTCTTTGAAGTATTCCTGTTCCATAGAAGAGAGATCTGGATAGAATTTGACAAAAAATTAGTTCCTTATTTTAGGCTTGGTTTCAGCAATAAAGAAGTTAATGATACCACATCTGTTTTTGTCCTGGTATACCTCACAGCAGTCCACTGGGAACAGTCCCATTTGCTTACATCTTTTGCTTTTATACCAAACAGAACCTAACTCAGCCTAAATAAGTGTTCTGCAGCACATCCAAGGGCCAGTTAGCAACTGCTGAGGTGATGTTACTTACCCATAATTACAGTTAAGAGTTGCTTGCAGTTTCACAACAGCTAGATAATATTTAGACACACCTTAAAACCATTTTCTTTTGCGTAAGACAGAATGAAGAAATATCACCAAAAAATACCAAAAGCCTCACAAGTAATATGTGAATACTGACACATCTGGAACAGCTGGGTAACAAGTTGTGCGTGTCAAGTTCAGAAAGCAGCTGCTTTTAGCCTTCACTTTGGGCCAGACATTTGCTTTCAGCCACCAGCATATTCCATTTTATTTTGTAGCAGCTTCTTCAGTGTTCCCATATGGACAAGCTAAACAGCTCCTAGAATATAACAGCAAGTATATATAATGTTCTTTAGAAGAAATGAGGGACAGATGTTGCTTTGTTATCTTCACATGCATCCTTAAGAAAAAGGAATTGTTTCAGATATATTATTAGTGCCAGGTATAGGCAATTTGTTCACTGGCCGTTTAAACGTCAACTTTCCAGAGAATGGAAAATAACATTTTAACTGAGGATTCCAACTGAAATAAGATTAAGCTACTCTAGAATAACTTAAGAAAATAAGCATAGCAAAATCCAGGATCACAGGGACAAAAAGGTATTGTGCAGAAAAGACGTGATGACCCACTTCTGAGATTCGAATGAGTATTTATAGTTTGCTTTATTAGAAAAGAAAAAAACCCACCACCTTATGGTTAAAATACCATGAAAAGTTTCAGGAAAGACTCATCCAGCACCACCACTGATTACAGATCTTCCACTCTGCTGCTCTATTCAGTCAGGATAGAAGTCAAGTCACCAGTCCAATTACTAGAGAATTCAGTAGATCTGTTGCAAACAGTGTAATCTATTACCGCTTGCCATGTATGTACTCCTGGTTCCTACATCTAGAGGATGCAACAGGGTGGGCAATAATTCTTTCCCAGACTGTCCAGTTAAAGAGATTTAAATAGAAACAAACTGTTTACTTTTTTCTGATTTCCTGAAAATAGAACTCACTGTGTTCACTTTATAACAGATATATGAATGAGGAAATAGTAACTGAAGACCACTTTTTCCCCCTCAGTAATAATATAAGCCAGGTTTGGGTTTCAGGGGCCTGGTGAGGTCTTTCTCTTTGAGCCAGTCCACAACATACAAAAACTGCCAAGACACCAACTGTAACTTTTTAAGTAATGTCACTTTATTAAGGGACTTAAAAGAATCACATTCTCTAGTAGTCTTGGAACAATGCAAGTGGTGAACAAAAGACAAAAATAGATGTAATTGGTTCTGAAAAGCATGAACATCTGTAGAGAACGTGTTGCATTATTCCTAGGGACTCTTTATTTCCGAAAAAAATACCCCAAACCACGTTCCATATATACAAGTGTCAGTGCAATAGCCAATAAAGCAATCAGAAATATAAAAATATCCTAGATACAAACTTAAGATAGATGTTTGAAGTCTGACAGTATCAGTATTCTGATATTTCTATATCTCAGGAGTATGATCACTGGGATGAGTTATTCTGATGAGGTAAGAGGCAGGAGATGCTCTGTGGTAACACAAAGCCATACATTTTTTCTGTAAGACACAAAAAAATAAAGCACCCAATGAAACTGCAAGTCTTTGCTGCAAGCGCCCACGGGAACTGAAATTACAGTCTATGAGCATGACTACATTCCTGCACCATTTACCTTTGCTGTCTTTGCCAAGTTATACCAGCAAAATCTTGCTAATTCTCCCACCCTCCCCCGGTTTCAGTATAAACTGCATGTACTTTGCAGATATATCCAACTGTCAACTGCTTTAAACACAGGCAAGATCTATAAATGTCCCAAAATCACTTAGTCATTCTTTCCTTTATTGGTTGCAATTCTTTTCTTGGCAGCAAGGACAGAAAGAGATTGCAAAGTTTGACAGCTGAGCAGCATTCTTAGAAGGGTTAGGGAGAGAACAGGGTGTGTTCTGTTTGCTTTGCCCCAGGTGTTCCAGTGATGCCACTGAACTTAAACCTCAGCTGGTTGAGCAGTAAGAAATGAAATCACATTCCTCCTCTTTGCTCTGTGTTTTGGATGGAAGAATGCACCACTCTGGGGCTGCAGTTCCAAGAAAGGAAGAAAGGGAATTTGGTCAGACGTTCAGCTGGATGCTGTCTGCCTGCATCATGATTCATCTTCTTCAGCCAAGCCTTTCACTATGACTCTCCAAGCTCTGCTGCTAAATTCTGCTTCCTGGTTCTCCACTTTTCTAAGAAAATGGCAAAACGACAGGTAAACAGACAGCGCACTCTGTGTCTTTGTGGCAAAAAGAGGAAGAACAGGTAGAGCTCAGAGTGGCAGAAGAGTACAAGAAACACAAACTCCTACGGGGGAGCAATGACAGAGAGTTGATTTCAAACTGTGTGTCAATCTCAGGCACGCCTCTGTGGAAAAGCTCAGTTAATTATATAGGCTCTAGTACAGCAGTATTAACTTGAACAGGGTATGATTTCTATGATAAAAAAAGAGCCAGCGGTCATCTTACGAAACCTGCCTTGCCACTTAATGGCACACACACTCACTGAAGGAAATGGCAGTTGCCTGAACCTTTGAAAGATTTCTTAGCTCTACATCCTAGACTCAAAAGCTTTCCTTAAATCTTTTCATCAATCTCTTTTAAACCTCTTTTGTCTTGGGCAAATTCAAACAGCTGTGTGGGATGGAAAAGTAAAGCTAGTAACATCTGTACTGTGATGACACTTGACAAATTATTTCAGGTTTTCTTTCAGTTACTGGGAGATGCTTTGCAGATGTCAAAGCCTCAAGGAATCATCCCACTTCTCTCTCCTTAACCCCATTGAATGTAGCATTCACTATTGGCAAACACTGAATTACTACCTGCCACACCCCAGTAAGACAAGCTATTACCGCTCAAGTAAACAGGCAGGGAATGGAGGTACAGAATGACTAAGTGATTATTCATGATACAAGTCTGCCAGAGTCAGGAGCTGAACCTGTATTTCTTGTGTCTCAGTCTCGGGTTGTCTTTTTGTTCTGTGTTGCAGCCTTATTCTTTCCTGTAGAGGAAGACTGGAATCTCTTAAGAGTCTCTCAGTGCTACTCTGGTCGTCAGGTGATGTCGCCAATGAGACAAGAATTGTCGCATTCCCCACATCAAAAGGTGGAACACAGTGTGACATCTGTTTGCTGGAAGAAATACTAACCATACAAGTCCTTAAGAACATCAACATTTATTTAATATGATATAAAAGAAATGGGATAGGAACAGTCGTATTTGAACAATAAGTGGCTTCTTATACTTACATCTTATTTGCTCATTGTATAATATATACACAATGAACATAATTACATCTGTACACAAACTAAGTACTGGATTGAAAACCTGCTTATTGCTGTACACACTCTAACCCAATGAAGGAAAAGCCCAGTACCTCAAAATACCTACACTCCATTTTATTGAAGAAAAAGTAACCACTAACATTAATGCATATGTTGACAGAGGTGTGGCAGTAACTGCTGACATTGCAACCTGACCAAGAAATAATTACAGCAGAAACAGGACATATTTTACTAAGCAATAATAAAAATGGCACATTTTAAATATATCTATATGTATATATATATAAAAATCTTACAAATAAAATGTTAAAACAATAAATTGTAATGTTTAAAAAGTGTAAAACAAGGTTTAGTGGTGGTATGTAAAATTAACCGAGTTATGCATCTAAAAGAAGCAAAAAAGTAAACTTATATGATCCATAATTAAAAGAACATTAAATTCTGGAGACTATCAAATAAAGTTCTGACTGTAGGCTGCACATTAAAAGAGCCTTTATTTTATGTGCACAGAAATCATAGCAGCAAGCTGGTATCGGGAGAACAATCTGAAGGTTGTTGAGTGTACATGTGGGCCATTTAAAGCTCTCTTGGAATAAACATTTTCCAGGAAGTGATAAAATGATGCTCTGCGGCCAAAAGCATCAGAACTATGAATTTCATAGATTTAAAATATACTGTACAATATCTTCTCATATTTCCATAGGCCAGGTCCATACATCTCAGGCATGAATTGTTTCAACAGAAGCCATTAGTGCTGAAAGACAGACATAGATTAAGTTATGCTATTTTAGCAACAACAGAATATTGTGAAAAGCAATTCCTGGGATTAAATACAGCAAGGAATTTCTGGTCTCATCCTACCAGTAGTTATCAATGTGCAGAACATAATAAAAGTACCTCAGAAATCAGTTGTTTCCAAAATCAGTTTTCCTGATGAATAATACTGCTTCAAGATACACTGACAGCAAGAAGCAAAACAGCTTTTTTTTCAGATTTACACAGCTTTGTATGAAAGTCTGCTTATTCTGAGAGTTTTACCCTGTTGTACACAGCCACCTCCATACATTCTTCATGTAAAACCAGTAATAACAACGAGGTCCCTAACTGCTCCTACAAATGACAGGCATGGTTTGAGGAGGATGCAGTATTGTTCAGTTGCTACTCTGTAATGGCAGCGTAGCTGTAAGGTGTTCTGAAGTTTGAGTGCTCTAACCAAGAGCTTGCTGTATCTTGGTAACTGCTGAAAGGACTTCTATAAATAGCTTTTAACAGTTCATTAGTAAAAATGTTTCTAAGGTTTGAATCCAGGTGCTGTATAAAATTTCATTATCCCTCCATTACTCAGTGTAAATGTAATGCTTAAAATGTAACAATGTTAGTGGTATACATCCAGATTTGTCTCGGCAAAGCAAGAGCCGTGACAATGAAAGTAGCTTTGTGTTAATGGGTTTTTCCTTAGTCATACAATATCTTGTGCCACCAGTTTCCTATGCAGAATTCCCCTGGCAACATGCCAGGAGTATCATTTTACTAATTGACCATAAAAGCCAAAAATAGGTATTACCTCATTATTCTCTGAAATCTACCCTACATTTTCCAGATGCTGCCTGAAAAATTTGGTTGTATATGAGCAGGGCTGATCCCACAGCTCTGAAGTCCCCTTTTCTGCACGGGATTTCTTGCATCTGAGAGACACTGAGTTCTTGCATGTTAAAACCCCCTATCTTTCAGTAAAGCACAAAGCACTGGAATACAGCAATGACAGCCCCAGAAGGTAAGGGGCAATAAACACTGCAGGCAAGCAGACTATGCTTCATACATCTATGTATATTAGACTCAGGTCACAACATGAATTTGATGGATTTGAGCAATCTGGTCTAGTGGAAGGTGTCCCTGCGTGTGGCAGGGGGTTGGAACTAGATGATCTTTAAAGGTCCCTTCCAACCTAAACCATTCTGTGTTTCTATGATTCTAAGTTAGAAAGCAGATCACTGTAAGAATGATTCATTTTTCCTAGCCTTGTTTTTAGCATAAATCCTCAAAAAAAAAAAAAGGCATTTTCTGATCTGACCGTTGGAGCTGATGACAAGAGCTGACAGCAGCTTAATGTAATTGGTAATAAATTTCTGGTGAAGTTATGGGCTGTTTCCCCTTTCAAAACAGGCATGCTGTGGCTACAAACAAAATTCACTAGTGCAGTTTCAGTTTCACTACTGACCTGAAACTGGTATGATGGGATGACATTTGTCCTACTTGAAAAGATGTATGATAAATGCACATGTATTATAAAATGGAACTGAAAAGCATTAACATAAAGCAGCATTTCCAGAAAAACTGAATAGTCACACTTATCTTTTTCAAACAGTTCTGCAATAAAACTTCAGTATAGAAGTACAAAAGTCCAACCTAAATCTAATCATGGCAGACTGCACCCATCAGGAAGTCAGCAACACAGGTGTCAGTACTGAATGTGAACAGTGCATTTTACAGTCTCTTAAAAGGAGAAAAAGATTAGAATACATTTTTTCTATTTTTAAAAGAATATAAATAGTTTCCTGCCCACAGTTTATACAAGAAAGGCATCTCTGATGAATAATAAGCCTAATTTTGCAAAGATGAAAGCCTGGTTTTGAAGATTAGGACAGTAAACAAAAAAATGCATTTTCAGATCTCCTCATGCTACAGGACTGAAAACATCTTGAAGTTTTCTTAATTTTAAAGTCTTCTTAAGTTACATTAGCTATGGCATTTAACATTACCATTGAAACAAAGCTCATTCTTTTAGTAGAAGGCTTACTTAAATAGGTACTTCTGACAACAAAGAAATGTGGATTGATTTAACTGCTGGTAAAGTGCTGAAGCATTCTCATTGGTATTCTCTTCGTTTCTTTAAACACTTGTATGTTTAAACCAAATATGCTTACTTGTATTTCCATTTCCATTTATTAAGTGGGTAACAACACAGGCAGGAACACGTAAATCTAGCCTAATTCATGTTAGCTTGATTCCTAGAAGAAATCATCTCCTATGACAAAGAAGCAGCTGTGTAGGACTACCTATAGAAATAGTAAATAAATGTGTTACATTTCTTCCACTCTCTTTTTTTTTTTCCCCTTCTATTTGTCATGCCTCAGTCATCTATGGTTTAAGTCACAAGCTCTGCTGGGACATTAACCATTGCCTCCTATGCATCACTAACTAGCTCTAGTTGCCTGTTACCGTGACTGAAGAAGCATCAAGATTCATCTGCACTTGAGCACTGATGCTCATACCTTATCTCGGTATCTGATTGTAACAGCTTAGGTCTCTCAAGTAATTCAAAGGGCTATTATCTTGCCTGTTGTGGAGAATGTGCTTGATAAGCCAATTAGTCTTTTCTCTTTGTATTTGGATAGAGAATACATTTATTTCAAGCAAATCAATACATGTATTTGTTCCGTCTTCTGTTTAGTTTATATTCAGCACTGCAGGTAACTTTGTCTTGCCAAGTATTGTCTACAGATGTTTCTCAGAAAAATAACTATAACATATGTACTTAGAAAAACATAAGAAAAAATGGCACAAGGGGTGCAAAAAGAAAGACGTACTTCTCTGTAACTATACACACATGAAATGTGATCCTTCTGTGAGCTGTTTCTGTGTAGATGGAGCTGGTGACAGTGACGATTCTGGTGAAGAAGGCAGACTTTTCACTGCGAGTCATACAGCAAGATAAATAAGAATACAAGTTACGGAAGGCATGATTTCAAGCCATAATAAATATAAGCAGAACCAAATGAAAGTTACACAGTAAAGACTTAAAAATCTGATCAGCACAATAAGCACAACTTCAGGGGAGAGCACAGCTGTTCTCAAGAAAGACCATTACTCAGACCTGTGAATGACTAGTAGAACACCAAAGGAACAAACAACGGACACATGAACGTTGATGTGTAATTTATGTTGCAAAGTGGCGGGGTAGAGGGAGGTAAAATTTAACTAGTCAGGATAGTCCCAGATCCACCTTTATATCCCAGCTCAGATTAAATAAGCGTTTTTTATTCTGCTGAGTACTATATAAAATGTATTTACAAGTTCTGGTTTTGATTATCAAGTCACGGAAAGGATTGCTGACTGCACTACACAGGTTCATGTCACCTTTTATATACATAAATTGAACCATTTGGCTTACTTAAACGCTCCCATCACCAAATATGCTAATGATGTCTTAAATTCTATCTTCTTCCTTCCTCCCCTCCTTCACATCCCCTCCCCCCTTTTTTTTTTAATATCTCTGCAAACTATTTTGCTTTATTCCAGCCTTCTCTTCTTGCTAAGTAGTTCACAAAAGTCATTTTACCAGTCAGCTAGTCTTCCCCGTTTCTTCATCTTTTCTTATTCCTGGAAACATGACCAAACTGGGGTCTTTTGCTTGCTTGTTCAAAATTTACTAGATATATTGGAAACTCTCAAGGATTCCTCAATCTTGGGCCATCAATTTGCAAGGAGGTAAGGGGAAACAATCTATACATACCCAGGACTGAAACACTGTCCTACAAGATGAATAGGGAAGGATTTGTTCCAACTAACCGCTACAGTATGACTCAATTTCTGGCAATAGTTATTTAACTCCCTGAATTACATGCAACCATAAAACCTACATTAAAACCTCACAAAACTGGAATTTCTGTAGTTGTCCATTGGGAAAATATTTTTCTCTATGTTATAAAATCATACACTTGATAGCTAGACTAGCTCAGCATTTTCAATTCACAAGGGTCTCACAGCATCAAAAGACAGTCGAAATGAAGTTTTACATACGTACTGTTTAAGTTATGTTTTAGTCAAACTCTTTCCCATACCTGCTGTTGCCTTATTTCCTTTTGAAGACTGTGCTGCTAATTCAAATGAAGACATAATTCCTTCTTGTTCTTGCACACTAACTACTTCACTTTCTTCTGAGCTGGTTTGGGGTTTGTGGTTTGTAACTGTGGTCACACTCTGCAAGCTGGTTAAAAAAGCACAGCGTTTAGAACTTGCTCTAACTTAATTTCAGGTGTTAACCACTAAGTATAGGAGTTACAATTTAATTTTCTTCTGTTAATAGAAAACAGTTGCAACCTACAAATCTGTGTAATGTAAAGTCAGCACGTATTTTGAAACCCTTCTCCTTGTAAAGTTAGACTTAAAAAACCCCAGAAAATACTGGAAATTGAATTCCTTTCCTTTACATGCTCTTGCAGTTTCTTACTGTGTGATATCTATTTTGCTGAAGGGTGCTGTGAGAAAGTTATGACCTAATGTAAAAAGTCTCATAGAATCTGCAGTGCAACTTACATTGCCATTACAAATCCTTAGAGAGGAATATCCAAGGCACAATGTTAATCTAATTCTGCAGTGCTCCAAAATAGTGAAGTTAAAGCAGGAGATACAGAATAAGCTGTTTAGGCTGCTCCTAAATACCAGTGGTAAAGAGCTTGCTGTGGAACCCCTGGCAGAAGCTTTCATAATAAACAGATACAAAGCTTGAACTGGCATTACTAAATACATTTTGTATCCCAAAGCAACAATTATGAAGTATTCTGTTTATAACTGGGGCAATACTTGAAAACATATATTATTTTACTGACCAACTCATCACCTCTTACTGAACCCCTTCAGTGGTTGGGTTTCTCACTAGATTTCTCTATATGTAAACCACTCAAAACTGTATGAATATACCTTTTAAGTATTTAAGGCAGTATTTCATTAGTTGCTCAGTCCGTTCAGCTAATAAATACAGCGTGCAAGTTTAAATAGCCTCTGAACATCTTGTTTTATTTTTACCTTATATCACCATCACGTGTTTCTTCCAACTTATTTTTCTTTTCCTTTTCTGATTTCTCTTCATTACTCACTTCTTTTGAGTCAGATACAACATGTGCATCTGATAAAAGATCATCAGTTTTTGTCAGCTATAAAAAAAAATTGAAATCATGAAACAGAAAGCTGTAACACACACTGAATGGCAGATAAGAAATACAGTATCAGGAAACAGTTTTATTAACAGACAAATTTTGCCATCATGTATACTTAGTAACTCAGAATTACCTAAGAAATTTTTATCAATACCATTCAGGTTAATAGAGTTATCCTGAACCTTATACCAGAGCCAATGGACAGGGTTTGGCTTAATAACTTCCAGAACTTCTCTGAACTCTGGATTGCAGCCTGCCTATTTTTTCATGCTATGCCTTTTCACACTGACAACAAATTCCAGCTACTGATATTGCTGATAAGCCTGAATACTGCTCTTAAAGGTATGACTGGATATAGTCAATAAGTGTCTTACATAATTTTCCTTTATAACATTTGCATACGTAACAAAGCTACAGACTTGCAACAGAAAGTGCTTTCAAATAACAACAATAGATGTTAATTATCTGATTTTGTATCATTCTCCATCAGATGTATGTTTAGGAAAAGCTAAATATAAAACAGGAAAACAAAAGGAAAAATGAGTGAGGAAAAAGAAAAGCAAAGGATGATTAATTAAAGAATATGGATAGAAAACAAGAAAAAACCCTCTACACAAGATTTGAAAAAATTATTAAACTACGAGCAGGATATGATTATGTAGAAACAACTCCAGTAATCTATTCCCCACAGTCAGCCTGATTTTGCTGTATGTTCAGGGCACTTTAGTACCAGAAATACCAAGGTAACTCACTGCCAAGTGAGTCTGAGACTATTTCAAGACAGAAATCAATCCAGTGACCAAATAGTACAAACTACAGTTACTGCCCACTTCCATGTCTAAGTTGTTGTGTCACATTTATTCTGCTTCCCCTAAACTATTTGACGCACTATAGGCAACCAAACAAAAAGTCAGCTGTATTAAATGACTGAAAAAAATCCTACATTGGGATATTACAAGCAGTGAACCAGCAGTGATTATTATTTAAAGATGCATTATTTATTATTATTTAAAGATGCATCAATATCAGGTTTGTTTCAGAGAAGTAAAGAAAGATTTGTACTTTTCCAATCAATCAAGACAGTAACAGGAAAAGTTAAGTGAAATGAAATTTAGGAAGACCTTATACAGAAAAATTCAATGTATCAGCTAGAGACAGATCTGATACAATTCTGTATTTCTCCATAGAGTATTTATTATATCCAAAAAGAAATCTTAATCTTCCAAGGAAAAGGAACAGGTTCAATTTCCCATACTCTGCTGTCTGTGACTCAAAATTTTTCTGCTGCAAGACAGGCTGATGCATACAGTTCAGTAAGGGGCAGTTTAGTACCTCTTTAGTAAAACCCAAATGACTTACTTTTTCTCCATCATGTTTTAAATGCGCTGTTTCTTCTCCAGGACTTCCATTATTTTGTTTCAAATGATTTTCTTTATTGGTGCTCTCTAATTCCTTCATGTTATTAGATACTGTATCATCCTTTTTTCGATTCTGTGGAACAAAATTGACACACAGATGTATTCTTACAAAAGGTATCAGAATTTCAGTTTTGAGTCTTGTGCTGTCCTCTGACTGTGATTAAAAAAAATACTTAAAAAGAGAACTAAGTATACTGCACTGCAATAAAGAAAATGGAAATTGCTAAGAACTTTTTTGTACCTTTCAGAAGAGTTCAGTCTAACAATTGTTTTCTCTGCAAGAATATTGTACTTTCTGCACCTGCCTGCCCCTCCAATCTCCAGCATTACTACTCGTCACCTTTGTCTTCTGAGATTTCATTCGTATTTAACTCAGTCACACGCCGGCTCAGTAATGTTCTTATTTGTGTTCGTAAGCACTGATTTTTCAAAAAATATCCACTGCACAGAGGTTAATTTGATGTAAAATTTTTGAGGAACGATGGTAGAGGTGACTTAAGATCATGAACTGCGCATCTTGGCAGAGCAGCAAACCCAACTGAAGTGAGTGAGGCTCATGTAAATCTTATCAAACTAAGCACGAGGGCTGAGAAAAACGGGGGCCAGGAAAGCAGTAAATCTTGTGGCTGAACTCCTGTGATTTAGCACAAGCAGTCTGTTAAGAGAAAATTCCATATAAGTCAGTTCACAAATCTTTACTTTCCTAACAAAAGTATGCACCCATATTATACACTTCTCCCAAACAATAACAATTGTGAAGCAGCATCCTTTTGTGTATTGGTAATGATTTAAAAATTACACAGTAGGCTGCTTGTGAAATAGTATTTTTTTCCTCCAGTTCTTAAATAACCAAACCCCAGCTGAAAATAGACTTTCAGCAGTTAATGCTATTGCACCATTTTTGTGTATAGAAATCAATAGGCATATAAATTATGCTTTTAAAAATAAGAGCTATTACTGCATTGTAATACCTCATCTTGGGGCTTTTTGCCAAATAGCACTCCGGAAGAATTAAAGTTTTGATAGAAAGAGTGATTTTGTAGCATGGACTACTAGCTAAATGTTCAATTCAGGCACGTTCTCACTTATTCTATAAATTTATCTCATCCACGTAGCACTAATCCCACAAAGAAGACTGAGTAACATGCTGACATGAGCAAATTTCTTTTGAGTTCTGTGTAGCAAGCAGTGCTGGCACAGAGGATTTGGCCGTTTCCCCCACTCTGCTCACAAAGTACTGGCTAACCAGGTATGACAAATACACAACTGTAGTTTCCTCACCTTAAGGTATGAAATGACACCGTAGGAAAATGGTAAAGCTCAAACACCTCTGTAAAAACTACAGAAAGAAACATCTGCAAAGGTTTGCTTTGCATGTCTTCTTGAGAAAGGCAGTGTTAGTCACAAAAATATTTGCAGGAGCCCCCTTCATATATAACATTCATGATGTCAGCCCAAATACAGATGCTCTAAAGCAAAGGCAAAACGTGAATCCAGTGTCTTCTGGGGATCAGTGTTGTTGATTTGTGGTGTTGCTTGTACAGCTCTGAAGGCAGTTTAGCGTGCTCAGGGGAAAAAAAAACAAACCTAAAACCTCTTTGGAAATATGCTTTTCAACAGTGCAATGTATTTAATCTGGTTTTAGAAAATCAGATGTTAAAATGCTTATAAAACATAAAAGAGGGCATGAAGTGAAAAAAAAAAGTAAATAAAAATAAAGCAGCAATATGGTCTGAGAAAAAAAGCATGAAGTATGGCAGAGGATTTTTTTTGGTGGTTGTTTTTTTTTTTTCTTTCTTTTCCTTTTTTTTTTTTTTTTTTTTTTTTAGAATAAAGGGTAACTTTATTAAACTATTGAAAAAGAAAACTAATTCTTACCAGTTAGAAAGCAGTAGGCTGTATAACATCAATTGCCCTGGGTTTGTTTTTTTTTTTTTGTTTGATTTGGGTTTTTTTAGATGTATATGCAGGGTAATATTTCCTGGTTAATGACAAGCAGTTATATCTTCCTTGCCTCTCCTCACCCATTACCCTTTAATAAATTCAATTCTTTGCCTTAACAAAAGGGAGGGTTCTAGTTTTATGTATTTATGGGCTCAAAACACCACAGCAAAAGAGCACTAGTTAAGAACTATCATCATAAACATACATTCCTACCTAAAAATGTTACAGATTTTTGAAGAGATTAATGGCAGAACAATCTTCATAATTTATACATCAACCGAATCATGATCCTGCCTGACACTGCTTTTTGTCAGAGATTGCAATTTCATGTTGTTTGCTAAATTTGACAAAACCCCTGTTAACAAACATCACAACGCATAATCAGACATATGTGGATTTGAACTATTTATTTTCCCCAAAGACAAAGAAATGACTTCTACCATCATAAGGTATAAGCATGAAGATTGTTATCTCCCTTTCTCTTATGTCTGGCAGAGAATTGTGACTGTTATTCTATACAAGCAGTTTCAAATAGACATCTGTGGCATCATATAATTTTGGAGAAAGAAGAATTTTTAAACTATTTTTTTTTAACTGTACACAGTGAGGTTTTTGAGTAATGTGGGACCCACCTGTGCCAATCTGAATGGATTATCTCTGACAAACGACAAACTCTGCGAGGGAGAGTGGTCTGAAACACCAATAATATTGAGTCCTTTTCTCTTCTCTCTCAGACAAGCTTGTTGGTGTCTCTTTATTCTTTCCATCTGTTCCTCCACAGTCATTCGAGGCCGTGTGCTTTCTGCAAGACACAGCTGCTCCACTGCACTTCTTGGTCTTTCCTTAAATGGGAGAAAACATATATATATATACATATATATATATATATATAAATTTAAAAAGCAAGGTTCTAAATTGTTTAGCTTCTCAGAGAAGATCACCTAATGATTTACCAGAAGGCAGAAAAATAGCAGGGAAGTAAAGATCTAAAGATCTCTTGCGTATGTGAAGAAAGTGAAAGAAACAGTTATTAATAAATGAACACGGAAATTCAAAATAAAAGGAAGGAATAATTTACTTATTTGAACACTGACATTACCACCATCAATGATAAACATTAGAAGAATGGTACATGCTCTCTCAAAGCCAACCTATCAAGTTGAAACTATTTACCAGACATTATGCAACAGACAAACACAAGTTACTCGACTGAGACAGAAACATAATAAAAATTTAATGATCCAGGATGTTTTTATCAGTTGGTCTAACAGTGATTTCTGCTTTTTATTTCAGGAAAAACTACAGCTGGGCATCATTTAACGGGAAGGGCAGGCTGAAACAAAGTGAATTCATCACCAATTAAAAATGCGTAATTCTAAGCATTGTATTATTCACAAAACAACAGCTATTACTATAGCTACTCTGTTCTTGAAATTCAGTAACTTTCAGATAGAGCTGTACTTTGTAAGACAGAAACAAACAAACAAACAAACAATTACTTTGGGCTAATCAGCTGCATTCAGCACATTCACAGTAACTGATTTCACTTCTGAGAAGTGGCATTCTTTCTCCAGTCAACAGCCTGGGAGTTTCTCTCTCCTCCCCCATTCTCCCTACAACTTCTTTTATTCATGCTGTAACTATGGCAGAAGTTTTCCTCCCTTTTGCATGAACTAGATTTAAACACCTGTTTTCAACCCGGAGACTACGGGACTCTGTAATCTGAAATTTCAGGCGTATTACCCACATATTGCTTCTTGTATCCTTATTTTCTGGCTATTTTAGGTATTTCCCAAATCATTTTAGCAATGAAATAAAGACAGTATTTTAAACAGGCGCTGTTAAGTTTCCCCAGAAGCCAAAAACAACTCCTCACAAGTTTTAATCTGCTTCCTGTCCTTTCGACTCATGCCGGAACTTCAGTAGCTTAGATTTACCATTACCACTTACTTCTTGCCCAGTCTGAGTGTCTCTATGCAGTTCAACGTACACAAGCTTTGTAACTTTGTCATTCTTTCTGCAGCTGTCTCCATTAACCTAGTATATTATGTTTTTATAACAGTGACTATTTTGCAAAGAATATTAAAATTACAACTTTAGAAGCAACTACAGAAATTAAACTTAGAAATGACACATCACTATCCATCAATGGTCAAAAGTTATTTTGAAGTACCGTTCTTAGCTCTATCTTCTTACTCTTCCTCAAAGTGACATAGGAGGCTATTGTTGAAGACTCTGGCGTCGGTGATTTGGTTCTGGGCGGTACAACTCCCACAGGAAAATGTGAGCCTGTGAAACAGTAAAGCAACATTGCCAAGACAGTTTCTTGTTTTCTAGGAAATATGTCTTGTCAGCCTTGGAAACTACTGTTCAAAAGACCTCAAAGATCTTAATGCCTAACTATCACCTCTGTTAAGGTGCACAGGCAGATGACTAGTCCCTAGCCTGAGGCTAACAAAACAGTCTGGAGGTACTTAAATGCCAAATACATCATTCAAAACGAAAACTACAAAGCAAAAGTTTGGGTCTCCGACAGACATAAGATACAGCAGAACTCTGTTTTCTTTTTGTGTCACCTTTATGTACCACTCAGGTCATAAACATTCTGCTCGAAGACAGCTGTAAGGGTTAGTTTACATTGTCCCATTAAAACATTTCTCTTTGTTGACTTTTGAAAAGAGAGGGAAAGGGCTGATATGACAAGTGTCTAGTAGAATAATGTGCACAACAAACTAGAAAAACAGTTTTAAATTTCCTCTGAAATCTACTAATTTTTAGAGCCACCCCCAAACAGTAAGAAAGAAAAATTGTAGAGAGGAGCTGCCTCAGTTTGTTCCCTTTCCACCTTATAAACTGTTAGGACAGAATGGCATAAAAATGTTTGTTGAAACACCATGCAGTTGTAATGGCATATGGACTATACAAAATCCCAACCAACCAGGAATGGTTATATTTTTCCTACTGCAGGGAATTGTTAATATAAATGAATGCTCAGAACAAGACATACCAGTTCGGAAATTCACATGCTGAAAAGCCTGGGCCAGATGATAAAGCACAGCTATGATAAACCAGATACACTCTGTTGTTTAAGAAGATAAAAAAGTCTCTTGCTGCTTGCTACTGCTGCAGCTATTCTCTTCCCTGTCCCTAAATATTATTTATATTAGAATAATTTGTATTATTGCCTTCCCTCACTGAGGACTGTTTTTCTACAAATGGACATAATAAAATTATTTCTGTCTTTACAGAAGAAGATAGAAAGCAGACTGGGCTGCTCAAAAAGCATTGGTTCGCTTTTTATACAATCAGCATAGGCTTTCTTATATTGTGATAATTACTCTTCCTCTTGCCATAAATTACTCTAAATAATCTGAAACACCACAAATCAATAAACTAGGCCTGTTGTCAGAAGGGCAACTTCCTCAATTTAGGTGGCTGATGATTAGCATATCTCAGGCTAAGCCTTGTGTCTTTCACCACCAAGGTAAAATAAATTTACTATCTATCTTAAGTGAATATTACACCTCAGCAAATACCACAGTGAATTTGAATTGTCTAATTGTCTGGTAAGTGCAAGCTTAATTAAATCACAGGGCCATTCTCATTGTTCACACCCAAACTGTTTGCTAATTTACTTTTAAAAGCCTCTGTTACCATTCTGATGAAAATAATATCCTTATACGATCATAATTCTTGCTCAATTCTGGTACTGTTGCACCAGCCTGCTATGGGCATACTTAGTCCAGCTAGCAGAACAGAAGGCAGTGATCCTGCTGGCACTGAAAACATCAACTGTTATGGTATAAAAAATGGGTAAGTTTAGTTACTTTTTCTAAAAGCTCTTAATATGGTTTTGGGGAGGTGCTCAAGTGCTTTTCCTGAAGTCACCTTTAACAAACTATTCTGTGTGTTTTAACAAACAGAATTGAGAACCACTTCCTGGTAAAAGACTCTACCAAGCAATTAGTTGCTTTTATAGAAGCTAGATGAAGAGAAGAATCTAAAGCATTTACCAATTGCAAAGACCTTTATTGTCTGTACACTCCAAGGTCGTGATCATTATTCCTATTATATCAGAGGACAGAAGGCAATTCAACAATTACAAGATTAAAAAAAGAAAAAGACATTGTTTCCCTGCCTTATGAGAGCCTGAAAATTCTGTGGTGCTGCCTTTTTGGACGTTCCAGCGACATAACATTGGGAGTTTGATTCAAAAACTGAGTAATTGTTCAAGGGCAAGAACATAAAATGGGTAATTGTTCAAGGGAATGGTGTGTGGGGAATGTGAGTGATGTGATTAGACATGGTGTCAATAAGGATTTCAGGGTTGTTGGTGAGTGTAATGTTTGATTTTTCTGCAGTGTAATTGACTGAAATCTTTCTCGTCATGTAATTAAATCATTATTTTATCTGGAAGCTCTTTCATCACATTAAGAAAGGGACAGGCTACAAAAATACGGAAGATGATATAGCTTCCGTAACACAGTTAAAGCTTTGTATTCGTTGTGAAAAGGCTGAAAGGTTGTAAACACTGTGCCTGGAGACAAACCTTTAGCAGCAGATTCTGATTCTGAAATTTGTTCTGTCTTTTCTTCGCCATTAGACTCATCCACTTCTGCTACTGTAGTTAACTCTGGTTCACTCTTATAAAGCCTATAATCAGGACCCTGAGGAATGACAAGTTATGAGATAAATAAACAGGCATTTTTTCACAAACATTTATGTCTTAAGACTCAAAACAGTTACTTTGCGACAGCTCTGCTCTCACTTTAAGAATGTTTGATTGTTCAAGTGCCATTGCAGCAGAATTTCTTTGTAGTTAATTATAGTAACAACATTTGCAGACTTTCAGAAATTACAGAAAAAAAACTGCCACAAAAATATGGAGGGGGTTTCCCTTGTCCTCCCTTTTAACATGATCTTTAGGAAACAAACTGGTATAAGGCTTCAGCAAAAACTGATTCTGAGCCTAGAGTTCTGTAAGAACCTGTGAGCAGAAGAATCTGCTGAAATGTACTCAGATACAAGCATTTAAGTCTTAAGACATTTTACGTATGCACAGAATATATGACAGCAAAATGTGAAGAGCAAATGATGGAGTTAGAAATAAAAGCAAGTAAACAAAGGTAAAAACGTAACAAAAAAGTAGCCAATGACAAAATAAAAAATTGTGACTGTACAAACAAAGGGGGATGCTTCAAGAACAATGTGGCAATTTAAGCCACTTACACAGTAAGATCCATTTCTCTGATATCCTTGAACTTGGTGAATCTTCTTTTCTTCTGGCAGATGTACAGGGCCCCTGCTATAACAGAGCAAGGAGCTGCTATCACTGGGCAGAGGGGGGATTATGGGAGGATGCTCTGTAAAGTCATAGGACCGAGGGAGTGGAGGACGAGGTGGGACTACTTCCTCTTCCTAAAGATTGTAGAATAGTCACCTTATTTAGATGTGCACACCTGTTACAATTATTTATAACTTAAAGAGAAAAATATATTACCATAGCTATGCCAGCTATAGATTTTGGAATTAAAGGGACAATGTCACACCAAAAATAAACAAACAAAAACCCAACCAGCCTCTCCTCCCCCGCCCAAGAAAGAAGGCCAAGACAGCTTTAGTTTCTTCAGGTTTCTTTGGATTGTTTTGCTCATTTGGTTGCTTTTTATTTTATTAGCACCACCTGGACTGAAATACTTCAATAGTTTCATTATTCAGCTTCTCAGGATTTTCAGTTCTAACACCTGCCCTTTCTGTTGGCCACATATGAACATTCTGTATCATTCTTTTAAAAATTAAATTCAATATCTTTTTAAAGATTTTTACATGGATTAGGCTTTTAGAAAGTTCTGTAAGCCAGATGTACCTTGCAGACATTTTAGATAACCATGACAATGTCCCTTTAAAACTGTAACTTGTAGCCAGATTTTCAGAGGAATTGAACATTTGGGAGCTCCCACAGTTTTAGCTGTTCTTGTGAGTGCTCTGGCCATCTGAGAACCAGGCTTGATATGTGCATCAACATATAAAGCAATGTCTTTCTTCCCATTAAAAGTATGGTGGGTAGAAAAAAAATCCATAAATAGGGGTTTATATTTCTAGGGAAGAGCCTAGGGAGAGGAAAAGGTGAGAAATGGAAAAGAGAAACATACCAGTGAGAATATAAAGAACAAATACACGGAACAAATGAAAGTGTTAGAATTACTAGTGGAGATATAAGCCCCTAAAACTAATTCATAATGCAGTATTTCCACAGAAACAGACAGAATAAATATTTCAGATATCCTTAAAACAATTATAATAATGTTAGTTTTTATTATAGGCATATCAGAAATTCAGTGATGCTAAAAATGGTAAATATGCTAAAACCATACCTCATTTTTGTATTTAATAGCTGCAAATGCCCTTGATCCCATGATGCCTGTTTGGGGGAGGGGAAGATGTATAGAAAGAAAAAGAAAAATTGTTTTCAATAAACAGCTTCTAAAATCTGAACTATAACCTACTGCTATCAAACAAATACACAATGCATCAACTTCCTTTCTCAGCAAACTGTATCATTTTTTCACACATATAAAAGCAACTATGGAGCTTGTCCTTTAAAAATGTAGATGATCTAATTTCACTTCCTGCAATACAAAAACAACCAGCTTACCTGCCTCTGAACAGCTTCTTTGCTGTTTATGTTTACTTAAACCCTCCATGACATCTTGAATTCTCCACAGTTCCTTCTGAATCTGAGCACGCTGTATCCCTGCTGACTCAGTCTGCCAATAAATAAACAGCACATATAGGAAATAAATTGGAGTACCACTGCAAGCAGAAAAGAAAAACCAAACAGAAAATCTTTTCTTTCTTTAGACTACACTGCATATCATTCCCCATAAAACACAGTAATGACACTCTCCTTTCCCATAAAAGTGCAACATTCAAATACTGTCAGAAACAAAAAGGTAAGAAGAACTAATTTCATCATGTGTCAGTCAATTCAACAGCAATTTCCTAGTTCAAACTCCACTGATGAATAGTATTCTATCTACTGTCTCCAAAGAAAACCCGAGCAAACTTTGCACAGGAGACCTGCATACAACAAGAGAAAAGGAATCATCAGTTCCAACCCTAAAATAGGTGGAGATGAACATGGTGTTTGCATACTAGCATATAAAATGCAGGCCTATTTGCATTCACGGTCATGCATACTTCGGACCGCAGAACACAAATTTCTCAGCTCTTGGGCTTCCTTGTAATCTCTCTTTCATAGCTGCATAGAAAATCAATCCCTGGAGCAAATAGCCTTTAATGCCTCCCAGCACGGACCACACCCATCTGCTTATTCCAGATAATGTATGCACATCTCTGTGCATGTGTGTGGGGTGTCTCAAAGATCTTACAAATTCAGAACTTACATTAACTGTCCAATCCTCCACAGAACAGCAAGGAAATAAGATACAAATCAGAAGTCTTGATATGTAAGACCTGAAGCAATGCCTAGAATATTTTTATTATAATTTATTGTCATAGAATGATTTAATTACATTTTAAAATATCCAGTTAAGTGGAAGGATTTGTGTGAAGATTTAATATGACTGTCATAGCAACTAAGGTCTGAGGAATATACCCTACTTTGGATCCTGAAATACTGAAACAGAAAGAGGAGGCTTCCAGACACAGGAAAACCAGTGCTATAAACTTCAAAATGAATAAATAAATTAAAAAAAAAATAAAAAATAATCTGAAGATCTCAGAACTTACATACTTTTTATTTCTTTTATACTCTGTAAGTGAATGCACCACCTTTTTTTTTCATTTGTGCAGTTTTTAAACATAATCACAGAAAATTAGAAAATTAGTGACTTAAGTGTACTTTAAGACCTGTGCCACACCTGAATTTCTCCAAGCCGATCAAGTTGGTCCTGCATATGGTTCCTTGTTACAGTAACATCATACTCCAATTTATCATATTCTCTCCAAGCTCTTTCCAGTTCCTAAAATTATATGACAAAAGTAAAGAATTACATATGCACATTCAAATATACTATTTTTCTTTATTCAGTGGCATGAAATTTCTAGAAATAATGGATAAATTGGTATCAGCAATAAATAAATACGTATTTTAGAGAATGCAATGTTTAAACAGCTTTCTGATTTTCTAATCATTCTGAATGGAATTCAAACAAACAGGATTTTGTCTTTTCACAAACAAAAAAAAAGATAGGCAGGGGCAAAATCTTCAAAATATGTCAGTGTAGTCAAGCTGGCAGGTGGGTCTTAAGCTGCTCTTCCACTGAGGCAGAAAACCCACAAAAATGGATGCAAATTTGTCTCTTTTATCACATAGAATACGTATGTGTGAGTGCACAGCATGTGCATGTATACACAATGCATTATGCAAGGCAAATGTAAGTCACCCAACCCTGCCAGGAGGCAGGGTTGGGTGACTTACCAGTGAATGCTCCAGGCCTACTAATACACCATTATTTTACATATGTGAAACTACAAATGCCAGAAGGGAGAAGGTGCAAAAAGAAAATCTTCTTTGAGGTCAACTCTGCTCACTCATTTTTGAAGCCTACATCAAGCAATTTACTCAATTTAGCATAAATTAAAGAGTTAACGAGGGAAAGTATATCATGAGGATTTCCTTACCCTGATTCTGTTTTCCTTGTCTAACAAATTCCTTTTACCATGTAGTCTAATGTTCAGACTAAAACCAGCATTTCAGTGCCTATGTTGTATCAATTCCATCAGAACAAACTACTGGAATTTGACACTGAAATACATTCTTGGATGTATACGTGTAGGCAAAAAGATTCCTCGCCTTGTCATTTCAGTGTAGAAACCACCATGAGGTGGAAAAGGCCAGTAAATAGCAATTCCCTTTCTTTCTTTTCATCCCGCAGCTGCTTTTACTAAAAATAAGTCACCTATCTGACAGAATATCTGCTAAAAGTTTGTGCTTGCTACTATTTTGTCATTACAAAAAATGGCTTATTTGCATTATTTATTTCTTCTGTAATTATTTTTTCTTATTATAAATATGAAAACCAATTAAACTCATTCGTGGTGGGAGGGAAGGGGGAGGAGGGGAAAGGGAGAAAGAAGAAAGACTACTTGATGAATATGGTGAGAAGATCACATTCCACCTGTCTCTGACAAAAACACAAGCAAGTAAAAGACAACTGAGTTTTGTTGGAAGGTAATGCAAATAACCAAAGACAACCCAATTAAGAATGTGAGCATGAAGACAATCATTTCACACTTCACTGAGTTTTACAAACAAGAATGTATTACTTACTGCAGTAGCTCGCGATACTTCTCGACAAGTGCTAAGTAGTCCGTTCTGCAAGTCATCTCTCTGTAAGACTACATTTTGAATGGCTGCGGGATTATCTGCATTCATTTCTATCTCCTGACTTGCTGATAGCAAAGCCTGCTCAAGCGTGTACTATTATAATAAAAAGAATTATTTTTAATGTTCTGCATCACTGGGCTGATTTTCATTTTATTTCAGTTATCAATGTTCTGATAATAAGCATGTAAAATAACATCCACTTTAGGTAATAAATACAATTGTCCTACTTTCTCCTTGTGTAGCTGTTGAAGCTTCTCCTCCAGTGCTTGTACAACTTTATCTTGTTCACATAAATGGCTAAGCTTAGCCTAGTAAATAACAGAAAATTACTGCAATTAGGATTTAATTTTTAACATCTTCAGTAATCAAAATGTAACTTGATAAATCCTTACACGTAGCTATATAAAATGTTATTACCACAAAATATAAATTCTGAAACTATGAAGCCATCAGTCTTGCACTTTCAAATTAACCTTAAGAAACCCTCTTAAGCTACTATGAAATAAGCGTTGTTATAACTTGAAACAGCATTGCTTAAAACATATTTTATTATTCTACAGCTAATCTTTACAATTAAATAATAGGTATTAAATACTGTTTTACTTTACATATTCCTCAGTATTACAAAGAATATTGTATGCATTAACAGTGTTTCCCATGATTTCAGATTGTAGTTTTTAATAGTTGGTTACTAGTATCAGCCATGCTCTGCTCTGTTTCGGCTCTGACAGAGGCTTGGCTATGACTAAAACTGTTCCACTCCAACTCCAGTTTGAGCAAGTAACTATCCAGTGCACTCTAACAAATTTGAGTTTTGTTTTTAAATAACCTTTTTCATCCAATTAGTACTACTCTGACTTTTTAGCTCTAAGATAACACTGGAATCCTGCTTTCCTTTTTACTTGAGACAGCATGCCCATGTCTACTCTTAGTTTCATTGTGCAAGCATGACTAGGCATGTATATGTATGTAAATACAGTATGACTATATGTATGTATGTTTCACCACCAATTTTACACCAAACCCCTTTTCTTTTATAACTAGCAACCCAATACCCTGAATGGTAATTACCCATGACAAATTTCAGTTTTGGAATATCAGTCGTATTTCCTGAGAAATTACATCTCATGCATATAACTGAACTACAACTGCGTTCTTCCCTGGTAAAGTAATTAATTCCTTTCTAGCAGCAATTTACCTTTTAACACATATAATATTTGAGAGTTCAGCCTAAAATGTAATACTTCCTGCAAGTTAAAGGTTATTATAAAAACAGTCTTATGCACCTCAATTTCACAGAGCAATTTCTGTTGGTAACTATACGAAGTGAGTTTCAAACCCAAAAGTCAAGGGGGATATTATTATCAAAAGAAAGAGACAAATACCAACATTCCCAAGGAAGAAGAAATACAAATAACTTACATCAATATCCAGCTCTTCAGTTCTATACTTGTATAGTGTACCCCTACATTCTTCTTGTGTTAACTATAAGGAAGAATAATATTGCCATAAAACAACTTAATTGGACTATGAAAATGAAACTACCATTCAGCTTAAGAGTTTTAATACAGAAATCACCTTTTGCTTGAAAGTCAAACATACCACATAGAACAAGATATTTTTAGCCAATATACATTAATGAAGATAAGAAAATGGAATGTCAAGCATACTGTCAGTAGAAAGTTGCATTAACTTAACAGGCTACGTTTCTAATGCAAACTGGATTTTCAAAGATGTGTAACTAACTCAGTCAAACATGGATTATGTAGGAAGATGAAACTACCAGAGTACACCTAGACATATTATGTAAGTTTTCTTCTGTGCATTCTAAATACAGGGGCCCATTCTACTTGGAATTAACTGTTCTAGGCCCACTAAAGTCAAGTGTATCCACAAGAAGGATATTCTGATATGAATCTGAAATCAGAACAAGATGACCTAAGTATACAAAATATGTATAAAATATTTTGTTACAGACATATGCCAAATAAGTGCCACCAAACACCCTTCTGCCTACTTTTTCCTATGGATAACCTCACCTCCAACAGAGTATTACCAGAAACGCCATAAACAGATGCCCTTCTATTCTATCTTTGGACTTAGGAAAACTTGAGCCCTCATGCCAGTCAGCATATGAGGTATCCTCAAACTACTTTCATACAGCTCCTAACATTGAGTTCTTAACTCTTTCAGTCTCTGAACTGGCCAATAACAAGATTTAAAAACATTTTACATGAAAAAGAGCAGCTCCCCATTTTAGAACGGACTGTCACATACAGTAACTATTTAATGTCCTACACAAGTATTGGCATACCACTATCGGCCTTCATATTCAACTTAATTAAAAACACGTTGTCACTGAGTCCCAACATAGATGCTTTCCTTTCAAGTATCTGTCATAATTAGGTCATCATGACTCAACAGTGCAAGAAAGTCTATAGAACACAAGTCCATGTTAAAAGACACTTATAAACAAAAGGACTAGGGAAGGGTTAATCAGACAAGCATTCCAAACATACAGTAAATCTTCAACTTAAGTGTTTCATTTCAAGACATTATGTCCACATACTTCATGCAAATGCACCTGGTGACAATTTAAAAGTATGTATAGTGTATTAAAACCACATAGTAACTTGCTTTGAAATGGACATTTTATGAAAATGAACGTTGGAGTATGAAAAAAGCCACAGCACTTTTGCACCTTATGAATGTCACAAAAATTAAGAAATCTATTTAAACTCCTACTATTGTGTGGAGTTGTGTTTTTTAACTGTTGATTTTACCACAATGAGAGAAAAATGAGGAATGGAAATATTAAAAAAAACTCATAAACATGGCCAAATGTCTTTAACTTACAGAAAAAACCCTAGTTATATTTCACAACAGGAAGATTTTACAGAAGAAAGATTATCCCCTATTAGATAAATACATAACACATCTTCCCAAGATGCTGCTCAGAATTTCATATGGCTTGACTGGAAAACTGTAACGTTATCTTCTCAAGCCAGTATTTTTTACACTTTCAGTTCATTTGTATTTTTTCTTAAAGGAAGGTTTTCTTTCTGGCGTTTCAACCTTAATTACAGCTGAGTTTATGATAGCTTGCCAATTCAGCATCCTTATCCTTACCTACCTCCTAAACAGAACATATTTTAAGTATTTGGAAAATGAAAACACCTTTTCAAAGAACACTACAGGCATGATAATTCTTATTAAATTCCTATCAGACATTTAAAATTGCTGCCAACTATTCGCTTTTGTCGTGGTTTTGGTTTCCCACAGTAGGCACTGCTGGAGAGACACTTCATTTCAGTATTTCTACTGCAACATTTTATGTAGACTTAGCTCAAAACCTCTAAAAAATCATGTGAAACAATTCATCTCTTACAAAACAGCACCTTCTCTTTCCACAGTACATCCACAGATCAGCTTAAGGCAAAAAGTGAGTAATGCTATTGCATCCTACTGGAATTATGAAAGGAACTGCAGTAGACAGAATACAATTACACTTTACAAGCAAAGGTTAACAACCTCATTATTCTGGAAAATGCATTACAAGAGCTCCAATGATCAAGTTATAGAAACGTATTTTATGTCACGTTCAATGAATGCCTCTCACCAAATCGTTCCTACAAAAACTTTACCAGGACAGTAATTCCAGAGAAAGACTGCCACCTACTGAACCAATGACATGACTTGCTGCTGACTTCCACACTTTTCCTCAACATTTGCCTACTCAAATACAAAAAAAATCCATTCCTCTTAACATGGTGAAACATGCTGCACAGCTCCAAAACTTTAAGGGGTACCACCCTGAACACCAACAAACAGAATTTATCATTTCTGAAAGGCAAACTGCACATGCAGAGTCTGGCCAAACACGTATCTTACATGTGAAAAGGTAAAGTGACCTTAATTGAACCTCCATCTTACGTTAGAAATAATGTGTCCTCTAGTTTACCACCTCACTGTACAGTCCCCATTTCTGTCAAACACCAGTACCAGATGAATCACAGAAGTGGACAAACCCACGACAATGGACACGGTATAAAACATCCTTAAAAGCAAATTTCTTCCCAGATAAGCACAAATCTTTCTCAAGACATGAGGGCTCAAACCTATTTAAGCAGTCAGTATTAAAAACATTCAAGTGACAGTATTATTTCATTACATTATAAGCTACTTTCAGATTCTGCTAACCATTTTGATTCCATAAACACATGGCAGGATATTTCACACCCTGAGAGCACACTAAGCATCTCTGTGAGATACTGCACTTAGGAAATTAAAACAACAATCTAGGCTATTTTGTGGGGAGTGCAAGCCAGACTTCCGAGAGGCTTTTCGAGTACTTTTTACTATCAGTAAGCAGGGCAAATGGGCATTTAACCCACAGTAAACAAGATTCTCCTCTAATTTTGCACAGTGCAACAGGTTACATTTCAAATACAAATCAGAAATTCAAGATTTTTAGCTCAAATACAATCATCCCCAAAACCTGAAAAATATGGCTGCCAACAAATCACAAAATCCAACATGCATAGCATTTTAAATGCATGTAGCTGCTACAACAGCAACAAAGTATGCCGTAAACAAGATTGTCCTACTCTCATAGAAACAAAATTTGGCTATTTTAATATGTTTTGTAACATATTAAGAACAATTATGCAAGTAAAGACCTGGATGTTAGCTTGTTGCACTCAGGTTTTTGTTTTTCCCCCCTTTAGGGAACTCACAAACACGAGGAGCTGAGGATAATCCTGCTTCTTAAAATCAGCATGCTTTAGAAAACAAGATTAACACTCCTCATCCAGTATTAGAAAGAAACAAAAAAAAAAACCCAAGGTAGAAATGGGTCCGGGCTTAAAGACTTCCATTTTTCTTATCTGTGCATATGGAATCATTGCCCTAGCTCATACTTGTAAATTTACAGTACGGTCTGTAAAGCAGACTGATGTTAAATCAAAGCGATTTAAATCACTGTGAAGATGTAACAAATCACAAGCAAAAACGTCTTATAAATAACACATCTGAAATAGTATATATCTTAGCTGTTCTACTAAAGAACCATTAATCATTACAAACAGGAAGCAAGACACCTTAATTTTTAATTAAATGCAAGCTTTTCTTGCTTCCTTTGCTAACTCTAAATGAGCTCAGTCACAAAACTGATGTGAATAAACTGAAGCAAATAAAGATCCTTTTCTCTACCCGCAGGAATGGTTACGGTCATCAGAAACGAGTTTATCATCTTGTCAACAAAACAGATTTCAGTCGCTTACAGCAAAGCCTCTCCCGGTTGTTTACTTTCCTTTAAAATGGAAGTGGGGAAGATGACTGGTAAAATCAATTTATTTTATTTGAATAAAAGATTACATGTTTAAACTTTAAATAAGTTGCCAGGATTTTTAACAGGTTAGTTTTGCATTACAAATGTTTAGAAGACTACTTAGGCAGTGAACTTTTGAGTGGATTTTTATCCTTTCCTGGAAGTAAGCTAATGCAGTATTTTGTATAGGAAACTTCATCAACAAAAGCAGGTCTTGTTATTCTCCAGCTCATGCAATACACAGATTCTTTTACACAAGCCTGGCAAAATGTCACAAACAGTGTGACCTGAGGAGACCACATCGCTAGTGACAGGTTATTCAACCTTCACGACCTGTTAGATTCACTGTTTCTTTGAGAAGAATGTGAAAAAAAAGGTGCTTATTCAATGTCAAATAGAAAGCAGCAGATAAGTCTACAAGGTGAAGGCAGTGCTGTGTAGCAATACCTTAGCTGACAGCATAGCTTCGTCAAGACAGCGCCCTGAAATTTACTGGTATCCCTAAATATGTGGCAGACTAGCCAGGGCAGAGCTATACCTCAAATGTATCTATATTAATATTAAAAGCTGGTTTACCCTGAGCACATCCAGAGCACCTCTGGTCATTAATACTTAGTTGTCTTACATAATCTATTACAGAAAATCAATTTGTTCAAAAAAATCGTAACAGCTAGGCTTCTTTTAAAGAAGAAACCCAACAAAATCCAATTTCATACAGTGCTTGAGGGTACCTTACGTCTCCCATGCCTCTCCCAAATAGCTCCTTCAGGTTCCATGTTAAAGCTCCTGTTTTAATCTTAGGAGCACAAATTATATGATCCTGAAATCAGTCACTCACAAACCAACTTCCCTTGGAAAGCTGAGATTTTTCTTGCAACTTTTCTGCATTAAAGGCAAATCTACCTTGTGGAATTGACTTCCAAATAAACAAAACATGAAATTAAGTTGCAGCATATTTTAGAAACATGGCAAATCACTAATAAATTACTGCTTTAAATGGCAGAATATCTCCTTTTTTTTCAAACTATGCAACCCTTATATGTCATTTTGGCTCACATGGGATAAACGCAAGTGTAACGGAACTGGACAGACGTTCCCTTCTGACTGGCAGCCAGAATTGCGTATTTCATCTGCTGCAAAATACCACAGCCATTTACATAAAACCAACATCTTTATTGCAGTTCAGGCTAGAAACTTTCTAAACATTCCCTGATGCAACAGGAGCTATTCAGTCACGCCCCAGTCATCTCTAAAACACTGCAGTGCCAACGGATAGGTATTGGCCATGCTCATAAGTTAATGCAGGTCTCAACTCACGGACAATATTTCCATTCACATTTCTGATTCTTCTTCCATCTTACCATTTACAACCATCACTAAATACTCTGTAAGTGTGCACAGTTAAATCTGCTGTGACTTTATGGACAGACACTGCCTTTTGGATTTACAGTCCCCAGATCAAAGTAATTTTGATCCTTCCTTTCTTCAGTGGCTAAAGGGTTGGTAGGTGCAAACAAAAACTTGTAAATCCACTTCTAGAACAAAACAGAATTGCCAGAAATGACCAGGTAAACACCACTCACATGCTTTTGTAGTGGTCAAAAGAAAGAAGCACCTTTGAACACTAATTGCAAAGAATCATGCTAAGACAAATGTTGGAAGCTTATTGGAAGTTTTATGAATTTACTGGACACCTGCATAAAGCATCAGCTAATTAAATTGTCTAGACAAAGTTATTCAGAAGTGTACACTGAATACTTAACAACAAAAACGTAGCAAAAGCCATGCTAACAATATTGCAGCACTTTATAAAGCATGGATGAATTGTGGTTTTCCAAAGCAAATAAGAGAAACACCAATGTTATGAATAAATCTGAGGAACAACCAAAACTGTCACTAAGGAAAATTTTCGCAGATGATAAAGCAATTTCATTCACTCTCCAAGACCTTACTTGCTGGTACAGTTGCGGTCTTAGCGCCGAGTTCTCAATCATAGTGTGAACCATGGTGATTAAAGGTTCATTCTCTTTCATCTATTTCAAATCAGGAGGAGCATACAGCAAACATCAGTTTACAGCATGGCTAGATTTGAAAGACGACACTGTAAAATATAGCCTCTACTTTAATTTTTTCTAATAATGCAGTAGATCACATTTTATCCCATGCTTTTTATATATTCCATCATTCAATAATATCAACATCTGAACAGTTTAGTAATATCAAACAAATATATCAAAACCACATAAATTCTCAAAATCAATATAATATTTATTCACCAACACTTTCCCTTTTTAAAAATAAAAATGCTTAAAAGAAGCCTGGCTTTGCACGATATTGAAAAGTATTACTGGATTATGCAATAGGAACACTCAAACCTGTATCAGAAAACCTTTTAAAGTACAGATTTAGTAACTCAATATGCTTTAAAAAGATGTAAGCATTTCCAGCCTTTCAATATTGAAGCAAGGTTTAGACTTATGTTCATATATCACAAAATGCCATTATATCCTGCACTGAACTTTGAATCATTACTCATTGTATTTATCCACCCCCATACACGGGTGTGAAACTACTTAGGAACTGGTCAGACATCTTCTGTAATGATTAGTATTTATTGATATGTGTGCAAATGTCAAAACCAGATACTTTGATTTTTGAAGTAAAAAATGCAAATGCTTAGGATTTCAGAACAGTATGCAGCACAGAAAATAGTATAGGAATTCTGGTTTTAGAAAGCAGGCTTTCCTAACATTAAGGGAAATATTACAGAAACAGATAGTTTTCCTCTCCAAAACAAACTGAAAAGTCACTTAAAGCACAATCCCCCCCCGTTTTTGTTGGAAACTTTAGGACCTCTTGGAAACTTTACCAGTACATGTTTCAAGTATGGTTATATAGGAAGGAAATGTGTGTATGAATATTTATGACCTTTATGTGTGTATATATATATATATATATATATACACACACTCACCATCAATTTGCATTTGTTTCACAGAATTGAAATGCATCAGACAGCCTGAGTTCTTGATGCCTTTTGGAATTTCTTGCCCGTAACTATTTAGGAAAAAGCCTAACTTTTATATGTAGAGAAGGATTTTCTTTTTTTTTCTCATGGGAAATAAATTTTTCTTGTTATAGCTAGAGAACCTTTTTGTTGTTTTTTATACACAGTAAAGTCTGATCAGCTGATAAGGTAACTGCCAAATAAAGAACACCTTATCTTAAGAAGGCAAGTTTATGATGCTTTGTTCAAGGCAGGAAAATAACCAAACAAGCAACACCTCCCATTTGCTCCATCATCTACAGTATACATGTACAGAAAACTAGAATTGACCTAAGAAGTTGTTCAGCCTCTAGATTAAAATTTTGTCCAGAGTGGGTATCACCAAGCAATACCGAAAGATATCTCAATAGGAAGATCAACAATAAGCCAAGCAATCTAACTACAGCCAACTGAAATATTTGCAAAGGAAAAAGTGCCCTGAAGCTGAAATATCTGGATAGGAGTATACTGGTTTGGATGCATTTTTACTAGAAGGATTTCAACAGTTTCAGGCTCTTTGGCTAATGATTTTTAAAAATTATTTCAAATTTTTCCTTTCTTACCAGTAACAGACAACTCAATTTCTGTGGAACTGTTCGAAGATCATTTTCATCCAGATTAGAGAAGAAACAAAGTGAATTTGATCAAAATGTGTTCTGAAGTAGTGTTTTATCCTCCACCCAGCTCCAACTTTGATTTATGGGACTTCTTCCAATATTTTTACTATTAACTGTGCTTATAAGGATAGTGTTAGAAAAGGCTACTTATTTCCAGAAAAGCTTCAGTTCCTTAAGCCCTTATAGAACCAAGATCAGAAACCAAATAATTTGTAAAGTAATTCAACCAAAGAGCCTTTGTAGCAGTTAAACAGAGCAAGCTTTCCCACCCTTTTATTAACAGTATTTCTAAAAAATACTGACATTTAATTATTGAGAAGTTAAGTTCTTGAGGGAGTATGTATCTGTCATAAACCTTCCATTCACTAAAGCTAGGACACACACAAGGCAATGTGTAATGAAGAACTGTCAAAGTAAGCCAGAGTTAAATGGGACACAGTGGCAAGTCTCATGCTCTGAAAGGTTAAAAGGCTACGTATTTTGTGTTTTTAAAAGCATTATCATGAGGCTACTTCCAAAGTGAAGTTAGATGCTATTCATGTTGAATAAATAGCTCAAGGAAAAAATACTTGCTTATTTGTAACAAGTAAGTCTTGATTTCCTTTCAGTTCAGAAAAATCCCAACATTACTTTTGTACAGTAAATGACACCTTTTAGGTCCTAGTATTATACTCAGAGTCTCTCCAACTAAAAAACTTACAGAAACCAAAGATTCTCATAAGCAAACTGAAGTGCAAACTGCTGATGCCACACAGCAACACAGCAGTAAATCCACAACATCCAGCAGTCTTGGCTTTACCACTTTTGACTTCTAGTAAATAACTAGTTTTCTCCAGAAGCGATGCTTTATCTTTGCTTTTTTCTTTACTGATGTAGTATATAAAAGCATTTTCCAGTTGGAAACAATGAAAAAAAACACCTCTTTGACCTATGATCTATATGAACTGCTAAATTATTTATGAGTGAGCATCTGAGTATTTTGTGTTTTAAGCTGAAAAGCCAACCTATTTGACAATTTTTCTCTTTCTTCATTTTCCTGAACTCTTCCATGTTTGCTAACACCCTACAAAGATGACATTTAAGTATGTGCTGTTGTGGTGACAGTGATCAGCTGGAACTGTGGCTCCCTCCCAGAACAGTTGACCTCACAGATGAAATAAGACCATATGTTATAGGTGACAAAAGATTGGCAGTTTTATTCCTTTCCTCTCAAGCTTCCTGATGGTAAGAGCAGTAGCAATATGACCTTTTCTCCCTACTTTCTCTGCTCTTTAATCTTCTATCCAAAAAAAGAAAAGAAAGAGCACTTTTCCTTCCTGCCTTCTTTTTACAGCAATGCTGCCTCCAGTGCAATTTTTTTTCAGCCTATGGAACCCCTGTCCTTGAGCCTCCCTTCTTCCTCTGGGGAGGGAAAAAGGAGAAAAGGCAGTAGGAAGCACAACAGTGGTGGCTGGGTCAGCTCACTGTACCTTTTACAGATAACTTGAAAAATACAAAAATAGTATTATACTGCTGTCACTAATACAAGGACATAGAATTTTAGGCTGAATATATCACCTATGAGATGTATCTGTCAGCTCATTCCAAACCCCCTTTTACTATTCCAGCCTCCCTTAATTTACTACCTTTCCCCAGAACCGCTTTCAGCATCTCAGAAAAAGGGTGGTGAAGAGGAGAAAACAGAAGCAAAGCAAAAAGAAAGTACGGATGTTGGCTGTGGGACCTTCACCCCTTTTATCTGTCAACTTCTTGTTCAAGTTCTGCTTATTTTTATGCATCTTTTGAAAACCGAAAGAAAAATGAAAGTACTAGCAGAAGTATATGGACTACTTTACACCTAAACTATTTACAGAAGTAGCCATTAAAAAAAAAAAAGAAAAAAACAGAGCCAAACAAAACAGGAGGGAAAAAAAAAAAGGTAAAATAAATTTGGTAGAGCTTCTACTGTAACAAACCAAGCTGCGATAAGCTGAGATCAATATGCCAACACGCATGAAGAGTTTTACAGAGATAGCTTGAGCTCAGTAGAAAATGTTTTTTTCAGCCAAAGAAAAGTTTTGCTATCAACATAAAATTCAGAAGCATACTATAAAACTGGTTTGCTGGAATTTTCCATGGTAACAGAAAGAATAAAGTGGGAGCTCCTGCCATGGCTTTCTTTACAAAGGACAGAAAAGCGTGTCTAGCTTTTATTTGAAAAAAATAATGTTCCTACTTCTTGTTACTCTGATTACTGGGTACGAAGTAAAGAGAATCTCGGGGATTTATTTCATACAGGTAAGTGTCAGTATTAAATTCAAACTGGGGGGGGGGGGGGGGGGGGGAATCTGATCGTCAAGTGGGACAAGTATTCTAACCTGCTCTTCCATGACTTATTAATTAAGGGGATATATTTTAGACTTGAAAATTATTTGTTGCTGTAAGAAGTACAGTGATTTCTTGTATCTCTGGTAGGGGCAATTACAGCACATTTGTATGATTCAAACATTTCCTTAAATTAATGTTTATCACATTACATCTCTAAATTTTATCAGGTGCAAGTAAAAAGAAAATCCTTTTTATTATTTTGTATATTTTACATAGGCAATACTCTCCATTTAATATTATCTAGTATACTCACAAGCTTGGTTAATCAAGCAATAGTACAGTATATGGTTTTACACTTTACATGCATAGTTATCCTTTCTTGGCAATGAATTACACTGTTGAAGACAGAATTATTCCCTTATTCCAAAACATTATAAACTGGAAATATTTCAGTTGGACAAAGTATTTTGGCCTAATTTAGCATGAAGTTTTTCCCTACTGTTTTGGACCTCCTGCAGCCCCTTAAAACAAGACAGAGATGCTTAGCAATGTGTTACCATCTAACTGAATTGATCACAATTCACATATTGTTTCCAAAATACAATAGGAAAATAAAGTCACTGGGTAAACCAAGAATGTGTCTCAGTTTTTAATAACTTACTGAAATCCTATTGCAGGAAAATGTAGGACATAAAAATTCTAACAGCAATTGGTTTTAAGTGTAAGGCTGAAAAAATTCATTAGAATAAAGAATAATAGCTGAAAAAGCTGTAGCTATTTTTGTATTTTTAACTAATGGGCACTTACTGCTTGTATTTCTCCTAAGCACATATGACTGTCTTTTGTAAGTGCTAGGACAATTTTCCCATTTAAAAACTTTTCACACACAACTTCAGCAGAAGTCCAATTTGATCACTGAATATTGATCGTTCTTCACTCAACAAATCAATTCTGTTAGTGAAGACAGAATTGTACCCTCACTCCATAACTTATCAGAAATGCTAAAGAAGTAAAATCTTATATAAATCTTGAAGAAATAACTGAGTAAAAGAAGTATCGAGCCAGGCTATGACTTGTTTAAAACACTTCTTCATGTTTGACTTCTCTTTTATTTAATGTCCTGTAGAAATATCTAACTCTTCTTGATTTGGAAAACTAAAGTTATCTGAAGCTCCAATCTTCTACAAACTGCATGTGTGTCATATGAGCATGGAAATATATGACTACTTTGGTTAAAGATGGTAAAATGCTACAGTTGGCGTTATCGTAAGAAGGAAATAAACAGAAAAAGTAATCGGTGAGTAGCTACCGTATTCTGATGAGTTTTAAACTGAGTGTTTTTTTCTGTTACATGTCAAATTTGTAACTGATTAAAATATTCTGTGCTACTGAGAAGTGCATATATTAAATATCAAACTCCATAAAAAACACTGAAAATCCTTATCCCCAAATATTTCCAGCTTGGTAGAGCAGGCAAAAAGCATTAAGAAATGAAAATACACAAGAAAATTGCAAATCCCACCTGATGATCCAAATACAAGGCATTCCTTTGAAGGTGATGTGAAAGAATCTCATTCTATCAGGCAGCAGTGAGGGGGGAAAGGAAAGGGACAGAAGGTGCAGAATGCATGAAAAGAGCTTTAAAAGGTGTAAACTAGACAGTGATCTTTCTGTTTTACATAGAAATAAAATGCTTTTTATCTGCTGAACTATTAACAAGTTTTGATCCCAAAACAGAAGTGATAAAAGTTTGCCATGAATTAAGACTATGAACTACTATATCATATTTTGCTTTTACATATACATTAAACTCATGTAAATGTCTACTACATAGATAACTATAAACCCTTTGATAAACCTGTGTTTTAAACATGTCCTGATTTTTGTACACAAATTACATGTAAGATTATGTCTGATATGAGGCACTATAAGCAACAAATTAATTTCATGATCTATCGCACTATAAGCAATAAATTAATCTCATGATCTATCACTACTAATTTTGTTTATAACACCAACAGATTAAGAACCTTTAAACTTAACTACAATATATTTAAAATATTCCTATGTAATTTTGACTCAGCTAATTTCAAAAAGCTATGAGGAAAACCTCAAAGGGTTAATAGCAGAACATCACATACACAAAGAATCAATGTTACTCTACTTCCATAGTAGTCAGAAAATTTTGCACTAACAGTACAATGTAAACTTTGATTAATGAATGACTACAAGTTAGTGAGAATGGCACATGACACACATTGCTTTATAGCTGACCTTTGGGCTGCTGGCCTCAAGTTTTAGTTGCATGAGCTGTGCTAGTGTGTGTTCCCGGATACTACTCAGTTCAGCTTGCTGCCGTCTCAGCTTTATTAGCAGCAGCGTGAGCTCCTCTGGCTGAAGGAGTGCAGTGTGAGAAGCCAAAGAGTAGAAAAAAGGTTAATTGGTATCCTAAACATCACTTTATGAAAATAAGGGTTCTTAGTACTTTGACTAGCGATACAAAACATAGACCATTTTTCCCCAATTGACCATTTTCAAATACATAATGAAGGGTTTACTTTTAACTACTCAAGTGAATCAATACTAGAAATGCCATAAAAATGAACCATTCTGTAATACAGGACAAAACTAAGTAAGGATTTTGTAGGAGAAGGTCTGTGCGGTCCTCAGGTTTTTTTCTGACCTGCACATCAAATTGATGATATTGACTTAAGTGAAGGGGGAGATAATGCCAGCCCTTAGGATATATCATTACCTGTACATGGACAGCCATTTGAGCTTGGTGAAAGAATCAATGCCCTCAAGAAAATTTAGTTTCTAAAATAATTCTTCAAATGCATGCATCAAAATTAAGGATAAAAATAATAACACCCCCCCCCCCCCCAGTAACTGAACTACATCAGAAACAATCACCCTTCACAAAATACTGCACAAACATGACAAAAGTAATTTTCCATTCCATCTTCCAGAGGTCTGAGGCTACCAGCTGATTTACTGCTTTGCTTTTATGACTAAGATGCATAATACAGCCTTAGGAAGTGACAAATAATAGTATTTAAACCCCAAGATTATATATATAATAGAAATAAAGTCACACTCCAATGGGTATTTGTCAGGTAATTTCACACAAATCAATTTAGGTCAGTTTGGGAAACTACCTGAACCAGTCCTGGGAACCATTTCTATTAGAAATACTTCAAAGAAAAAATCCAATTCTTTAACGTTGCAAGTATTTTTGTTATGTTCCTGTTTGCTTCTGTTTCTTACACTTCTCCAGAAGTCAGCTTTATAAGAGGTTAAATATTCATTCAGCATTTTGGTTTTCTCAGTTCTGTGTGTTAATAAAAACCAAATCTTAAACACAGAAAAACCCCTAAACCACTGCTTGCTCTCTCCCACAGTCACAGAATTTCCCCAAAGCAAAGAAGCAAAAGGTCCAGAGAACCACATATTGAATTACTGGAAAACGAATACCAGTTTCTTAGAATAAAGGGAAAAAATTCCTGAGAGTAAGTGTGGCACTGGCACCGTTGTGAGTGCGTACCAAAGTAGCCCACGAGAGGGAGCAAGGGATTTCCACATATCTTCAGCTGTCAAAACCGTCTGCTTTGGGGGAAATCCAGCACCAAAACCAAATAGCCTAATGGCCAGTCTTCCTCTTACAGAACTCATTCAGTACCTGAATTTAAAATACCTAATTTCAGAGAGTAAGCATAGGAATGTACACTTCTATGCAAGACATTTTCAAGTTCTCTCCAAAAATCAGTGACAGTGCTTTCAGTCTGAAAATTAATGTAATTTCAAAGCACAGAAAACCTTATTTTCAGAAATAAGGATATTGAAAGTAGCATCTTTAAGCAAAAGGAAAAGTGGGTCACTTTTTCAAGATGAAAACTCTTGTAATATTCTGCAAAAGCCCAATTTTAGTGCATTAGCAATAAACTATTTAATGGTACCTGAATCCAGTGTTTGCAAGCAAACTGTTTTCCACAGAGGAGCCCACTGAACAGTAATTCCCACTCCTCTCTAGAGATTCATAATGTTGCAAGCATTTTTGACATTAAGTGTTGTGCTTTTGATACAGCTCTTGGGACTCTCGCAACAACCACAACACAAAATTTTGCTTAAAGAGCTACCTACAGGATTCCTCCTCAGGCCTTTGCAACGCTTGTGCTGTGGGCAGGACTTGTGGTTTCTACAGGCAGAAGCTTGGACCTCCTTGCCCCCTGCCCCACTCATCAGCCCAGCTCCAGGAACAGAGTCCAGGAGAGCTGATGCAGCTCTGAACCCAAAGAAACATCTGAAGAAGACAAGGCACAGAGATAAGGCGCCAGTTGCCAAAGGCCAACCCCTAAGTTGCAGAAGGTACCAGGGATTCATGCTGGGAAGTGCAAGAAACAGGGGACAAGGCAGTGGAAGGACTGACTGGAGAGCTGTTGCCTACTGTATTATTACTCCATAACACTCTCAAACAGTCATTTCAGATGGACAGAGTACAGAAAGGAGACAAAAGCTAGTAAAGAAATCACAGAAATTTAAGATCTCAAAGCTTTTGGCTAAGTGTCATGTTTCAATTAGGAAGGTGGACAGTATTCACCATTACTGCTCTGATGAAATAACTTCAGTGAGAATTTCAGCTCTACCACAGTAAAATGGGAGATATCAAAAAAAAAAAAGACACAATTTTACCAAAAGCAATTTTACTACCCTTAAGATTTCCAAAAACGGTAAACTTTACTTTTAGGATTTTCTAAATAATTGATGGAGAAATAAGTGTTCTGTAATGTATTCTACTCTCTCTCAGGAGTTTCTATAATGTATCAAAAATGCTTAAAATAAAACCCCAACTAGTTCTCAAAGAAAATCTGGACTCAGTGGCTACACAATACTCTCAGAATTCAATGGAACCACAGAGTACTACTTTATTTGCTTTTAAAATCCCTGATAATAATTAAAGGCCACATTTATGGCAAACTTTGAATAGAATAAAATTTCAGTGTTGCCTCTTCATGCTCAAAGGATTATTCTTAAAAAAATCCTGATGTACCAAATAAAAATGCAACTCACTGTTTTGCCTTGGAGGCTCTGAGGAGTAACAGGCTGTAAACTCAGACCTGCTGGCATTGACCTTCTGTCAGGCACAAAGACATGCTGTACAAAAACAAAACAGCACATTATGATCCACTCTTATCTGAAGACTCAAAACCTATTAAATGCTAAAAAAAGAAGTCAAGCCAACTTCAAGTCAAGCCATGACAAACTTCACAATCATGATAAATTTGCTATGATTTGTGCTAGTTTTAGCCAGCCGTGCTCCCTGCTGATCTACTATCTAGGACACATAAGTAGCTTACCTCTAAATTTTAGAAATATTCCAGCTTTCATCATTCATTAAATTAACAATCCTCCCTCACAGTTGTTGCCCTACTGACAGCACATGTAAACAACAATTTTAGCTTTTCACCCACCATTAAAAGCTGTTTGAAAACCTAAGATCTCTCTATAGATGGGGATTAAACCTTAAAATTTACCCCACTCATTTCAAAGAGCCTCCTTATTAACCGCCTCTTAAAAACAGGTCTGTTTTCAAGTTGATGTCAAAACCTAGCTGTGTAACAAAAACAAATGCAAACCAGACAGCGTGAAAAACCAAAGGCAAACAAATCTTGTATAAAAGATAGTAAATATGAAATACTAGCATAGTGTTTTAACAAGGAAAAATATATACCAGAAGGGAAAACATGGCTGAAAGTACACACATGCATTGCAGCACTGACCCTAGTAATACTCACAGTCAGATGTGTGAGAAGCACTGATTACTAAATTTTTGAGACATAAAGGATGTAAAAAAAAAATTACTCCTTTGTAGATAGGGACCTAAATACTTCCAAGTCAGTAACCAACTGGAAGTTATTTGAACTGCTTTAAGACATAGTTGAAGGATGGGTTTTTCCCCTGCATCAAGAAACATAAAGACACCAGAGAGAAAGACTTTGGAAAAATGCTTGGAAACTTTTTATACAAACACTAGTTTTACATCCAACTGAAAGAGTAATTTTATGTAATTATCTCCAATGTATTAGAAATCATGCATAACACAAGCATGATGGATACAGCAGAGCCACATACGGCAGCCAGGTTTATTGGTCCATGTCTTCCTCTCACTGATGAAGACCAGCAAAGTCACACTAGTCAAGTGCTAACGTTGTGTGCAAATAGACTCTGATCTTTAGTGATCTCCCTAATAACTCAAAGGCATCAAAAGAAATAGCTGCACTCAGTTTTCTGCTGGCACCCAAAGCAGCCAAGCTTGTGGCTGAAGAACGGAAAACAGCACATGGAAAGAAATCTGGGATTTTCAGTCCTCTTAATGTTCCAGGTAAAAAAGCTAGAAAGGAGAAAGATTTCTATAAGTACAACAAACTATTCTGAGGAATTTGCATCTGGACTCCTTTTCTTTTCTTTAGAGAAACATGGTATCATGGCCAGTAAAAGTAGGACAACATGTTTTCACCTAACATATTAGAAAAATGCCTCTTTACTATCTTTAGATTTTTAAATGCTTTTTTCTCCATGAAAACAGTGATGTAACTTAATAATACTAAAATGGGTACTACAGCGCAACATATTTCTACTAAAAATCCTTGTAAATAAGATTTTTAATTATTAAAAAAAAAGGTATTTTTACCTTAGTATGATGTGCCCTGTGTCTGCGATCAATAGTTATATCTCCCCTTTGCACAGGTGAAGACACTTCTGATCTGTATGTCCGCTGTGGGGAATATCCTTGGAAACCAGCGATTGAACCATGAGAAGGTGAAGTGGGAATCGAATGCATTGTCTGATCAGAAATATTGATCATAGTTTTTGGGCTACTTAAAGTACTGTGTCTGGTAAGAGTTGTTTGCTTATTGTAAAACTGACGTTGCTGCCATTCATAGAGCTGCCACATTGTGTCATCACGCATTGACCTCCGTTTTTCTTCGGCTGTTACTGGTCCTATGGCTCTGTCGTAAGCCGATGGTGTTATGCTGCAGAGGCTCTCTGGCCGTGCTTTGCTGTTCCTTGGCAGTGTTCTGTAGCCTTCTGGGTACCGAGGTAAAGCTTGAGGTCGATGGCTTGGCATGTTTCTTGGTAATGTCTGATACGAGATTATGCTGATTTTAAATAAAAACCAAATTTTTATTTTATTAGCTGACAGCATTAATATTATGGCTATATAAAGTTTTCCAATGCTGGTTAAGTTTATCTAGCTAATTCTTACATTTTTTTAATATTACAAGTGTCATTTTAAAGTTATGCAAGAAAATTAAGACAACAATTAATGCATCAACTGTACTGATTGAATGCACTGTAGCAGCCAAAACTGCATCTTCTCTCTGATTAGCTGCTTGGCTGTATAATCCATACTACATCTCTTTACCAGCTAACAGCCTAGTAGTGTCAAGTTTAGACTAAATCTTGTCACTTGTCTATATGCTGGATAGATCAAAGTTTTGAAAGCTTTGAAGTTCTATACAGTTTCAGTATGGGCCCCTTTTAAATGTTCTCTTTTTGGAAAGTGAAAAAACCCTCCTGTTGCTTCCCCTATGAAAATCTTGAGCAATTACAATGGACATAAAAATTTATTATTTTTTTAACAGAAAAAAAACCCAGTAACTCTCTAATGAAATTATATTCTGAAATTGTCAAGGACAAACCATTCTGTATCAGCTATTCAAGCAAAACAAGCAGGCAAACTCATAGTATCATAAAATGGTCTGGGCTGGAAAGGACCTTAAGATCACCTACTTACAACCCCCCTGCCATGGGCAGGGATGCCTCACCCTAGACCACGTCGCCCAAAGCTCTGTCCAACCTGGCCTTGAACACTGCCAGGGACGGATCATTTACCACTTCTTTGGGCAACCCATTCTAGTGCGTCAGCACCCTCACAGTAAAGAACTTCTTCGTTATATCTAACCTGAACTTCCCCTGCTTAAGTTTTAACCCATTACCCCTTGTCGTATCATTACAATCCCTGATGTCCCTCTCCAGCATCCTTGTAGGCTCCCTTCAGATACTAGAAGGCTGCTATGACGTCTCCATGCAGCCTTCTCTTCTCCAGGCTGAAACAGTTTTTAGTTTGATAGTAATACTCTATTGGTTTTCAACTTGGATATGAACACAAAGCTTACTCTTTAATTTGCTGCCACATTGAAATCTTGGAGTGCTGCAGTAACTCTCAGCATTAGTTAAAATGCAAGATTTTCCATTCTGAGTATCAATGCATGACTAAGTATGACAAAGCATTTATTGTTTTGTATTTTTTTGTTTTGTTTTGTTGTTTTTTTCCAGAGGACAAAATCTAGCTCATAAACATTGATTCATTCAACCCTTATCTAAAATTCAGATGAGCACCTCTTAAAGCCTTTTGCTACTGATCATATAGATGATTGATACTTGCCCAGAGATAAGTTTGATCTCAAATTGGACTTGATTCAGCCATCAGAGGGCAGCAGCTTCTAGCTACAACCCAGACATTTAAACTAAAATCTGTGCCACCAGCAGGCACCAGAATCTGAAGATAGTTTTGAACGACCTAGTGCCACAATTAAAGAAATTGTGTGGGGCAAATGGCAAGGTAAACTAACATCATGCATGTTAGATCCTTATGGAATAACTATGAAGGAAACTGATGAGGGTGAAAACTACTTTTCATTGAAAATAGTTAAGCTGAATATAACCACCTGTAACATTCTGCAAATGAAAGCTATTATAAACAGCTTTGCATACAAAACCTACTACAGTTTCTGAAACTTTCGAAGAATTAATGAAGTATTAACCCCATTTTGTAGATGGAACAGCTTTTCATACACAAAAAAAGGAAATAGATTCTAAATCCTATTCTTTTGTTGCAAAACCTGCTTAAATACCTCTAAATTTCTTCATGTAACATACCGTTAATGATGGTGGGCTTTTCTCCATCTCCATATTTAAAAAACAACCAACCAAGACACCTTTGGGTTCAATTTATAACTTTCAAAGTATTATTTTAGCTGTTCACAAATGCGTATGGCAAAGCCTGGTATTTTCATGAAGATATCCAGTAGCTAGATACACCTCACTCACTGAAGCTCCTCTCCCATTTTACTAATTAAATAGGCAGTCTAATCCTGTTGGCTCCTTTAAACAACCTGGACAAGAAAAACTATCTGAACTTCTTGCTATATAAAGATAGCAATTTAAAGTCTGCATGCAATTACTTACATTCTAGAACATTTAGGAAGATAACATACTCATCTTCTATTGGTAAACACAAACAAAGCCCAACTGCCTCAGTATTAAGCCTTGTTTTATATCATTTTATAAATTCAAAACAGATTCACCAATGTCCTGCTGACAGTCAGTCTAGTCAAACCCAAAAAGCAACTCGAGACGGTACTGCAGCTTATAGCCACCTTGCACACAAGGAAAGACTGCTGTAGTCAGTCAAGCAGGCATGCACACTATGAGGTTGCAAAATATTTCTGAAACTTTCATAAATAGCTTCCTACAAATCTTCACATATGAAAGAAAAAAGGCTTCTACATCAGTTTACAGACCCCTTATAGACACCTAATTTAGAGGTTGTCTCTAGGATTACTGTTGGGTGGCCTTTCCGGTTCTGGCTTCCGAGTTAGACTATTTGGGAAAGCAATTTTGCTGCTAAATCTTTAGGGGCTCAGTTCTGCAATGTTATAAATGCCTTCAGACTGAAACCTCAGAGTTGCCCTTCATCTTAAAGGATGCAAATACCAGCTGGCCCAGAATACTGAACTTCTATGTGCAAATCAAGCAAAGGTTGGCATGGTGAAGACAGAAAGCTGGGGCTGTACAGCAGGCATTTATTATTTAGAATGAGGCTTATATGGCCAGGGTGGGGAGACAAAGGCTTACATCCTGGGTTAGCAGCCACGAAAAGCACTTGGTACCATACACCCCTTCTGTATTTTCCCACATTTTAGAAAGACCACTCAAGTGAGCCACTTTTGGTGAAAACATTTACTCGTAACTGACTTGTGCAAAACAAATTAAATAATATGATACTGAGGTGGAATGATTTAATTTTCATTAAAAAATAACAATTTTATTTTTGGCTTAAAAAAGGTTTTTCTTCCTCAAGGCATCAGCTGTGCTTATTTGCTTGGCTCTTGCAAAAGTAGATGTCTAGATCCATGGAAATGGCTGGTAACAGCTTAAAGAATTAAGAACTACACTGCTGGCATTAATTTCTCAGGCAAGCTACTCAGGGGTCAGCCTGTTCCTCTAAAAAAATTACTAGTTTTACCAGTGAATCCTTTTCATTCCATATTGAGGACAGCAAACAGATCCTATTTTACATATAGTTATTTAATTGAACCTGTTTGATAACATTTCAGTATTCTTAAAGCTCTAATTTTTTTTTTTTTTTTTTTTCAGTCTGACACTGGAGATCCTCAGTTTTGTCCTCCATGGTTTCTCTAACACACCAGAGAGACAGATAAAGTGGAAAGCATCTTTGTTAAAAGTCAGCAACTCTTCCCCATTAAGTGAAGACTGCTTTTCTCAGAAATTTGAGTTGAACAGGTCTTACCACAAAAAAGCCTTACCAGCCTCTCACCCCAACCTTAAGCTTTAACATAAACTGGAGCTTCTTTCTGCTCTCACTCACCAACTTAAATCTCTGTCTCCAGACAGAACTGGTAGTCTGAATAAAAATAAGATTTTAAATTTAAATGAAACCACATTCTAAAGACATTACTATACATTAGGAATTAGATCATTATTCAAGGCTGCTTCCACAGGAAACGAGAGATAGCTCAAGGCCAATGCTTTTTCAGTTTGCAACCTTTATGCTGAAGTGCATTTGGAAGCATACCCTTTGCACTATCAATACGCCAATAATTAAACAGATATTGTTAACAGTACTTCCCTTTATTTGATTCCCACAATGAAATCAATTTTAGGGTTCTTTATACTTGTTACCAACTAAAAAAAATGGCACAGCTATTCAACTTTCTACTGTTTGGTTGCAAACTTTACAGTCAAATTAAAAAAAATCTAATTGCATCAAACAGCCTTCTCAGTTCTCATTACGCAAGCACGCATGATAAAATCAAAGTCAGAGTCTGCAAGACCCTGCCTGTACTGAAAGCTCAAACTTGATCAAACTACATATGTTGAGTATTTCATGAAACAGCACATTAACAATTCCTCATTAGATTTCATTAAGGACTAAAAGCAAGGAGGAAATGTTCAAAGAATTTTGGCAAGTGTAAGTCAAACTGATGTAAAATTTTCAAATTTCTGCAAAAAATGTAAAGCCCTCAACCCCCAGATTTTTTAATTTGTGGAAAACACATTTTCTGAAAGTGGGTCTGTCTTAAGCTCCTTGTCCTGTTAGCTATCTATATGCAAACTCCCTCATTTCAGCTCTTCAAAACATCTCCTGTGATATCATCTCCATACTTCCTATCTAAAGTAATATTAAGAACTTTTGTATTTTACTCCTAGAATTGCTTGTATCTAAGCCAGCCTGGAAGAAACGCACCTACTACTCTTGTCAAACAAAGAAACTGCTATTGGTACAAGCTTCAATATTTTCCATCATTCACACATGATTTTAAAGCTTCAGGAATAAGCACTGGAACTCAGTATTAGAACTGAGAGGTGTTTGATTTCATGAGGTGAGAAGCTCTAATCACCATGTTAGTTAGAACTCTATGAGTTACTCTTAGGTAAAGCTTCACTCTCTTCAATTAAAGCTTGTTTAAAGTTTAAAAGCTCTCTGCAATAATTTTGAAGAATTTTAAACAAAATATTATTACAAGAATTTGTGAACAAAAATGCAGACCACAGGGCAATTTCAAGAACAGATTTTAAGAGGAAAAAGAATTGTTATGATTGATGACACCTCCTCTCTGCTAGGAAAGAGAAATCTGTAACACCCAAAAAGGGTTCCTGGCCATTATTAAGTTATTAATATTGATAAATTTATTAATAATCAAATGTTAATAAAAAAAGAAATTGTAATAAATCTGTTCCAAGCAGTCATCCAGGCACTTCTTACAGAGAACAATGAATTATATATTTATGTAATAGAGAAAAAAACCTAAAGAATCTAACCAGGATACAAGTTTCAGTCCTTTCTTGCTAGAAAGCCTAGGAAAAAAACCCAAAAGTATTTATTACATAGTACTTACCCTCTTGTTTCCTCCTCTTGTCCTTTCCCTCTTTGTATTTTAATCCACTGTTCCAACTGCAGCATTGAATTAGTTCTCTGCATAACTCGTTCAGACTCCATATGTGACTGAACCACATTGTGGTGACCTCCATCTCCAGCATCTGCCAGGACAAGCCCAACAGCTTTATTCTCAGACCCATTCAAATGAACTGGTCTGAAGTGTCCAGCCTGAATTGTGCTTATGGGTAAAGTCCTGTATTCGGATGCCAGAGGATTTAGCTTTACACTGTTAATTTTTGTTAATGGCTTATCTTGCCCAACTTTCTGGAATCCGTATTTTTCAGCTTCCAAAGCTTTCTTCTCTTCATTTTTGTTCACTTCTTTATTTTTCTGGTTATTGTGTGCCTCTGGCTTAATTAGCACCCGATGGTTTGAAATATTATTTGCCTCTCGAGGTGATGTATTTTCAGTGGTTAACTTCTCTATTCTGGAAAGGAATATAGGACAAGCTATAATATCAACAAAACATTCATTAAAAATAGGGATAAAAATTGAAAATGAATATATTGATGTTTATCAGGATTATTTCAGTGAATCCCTGGTACAGATATTTTACACCAAATTTTCTCTTCAAGGGAAAAACGCAGGTTGTATTTTCACAATAACCAAGACAGGTTGGGTTTTTTTTTTGGTGGTGGTGGTTTTGGTTTTGGTTTGGGGTGGTGGAGTTTTGGCTGGTTTGGCTTTTTGTTTGTTTGGGTTTTTTTTAATTGGAGAGTGTGAGTATTTTTTCTTCCAGGCTTCTCAATTTCTTTGTTATTTTAAAATTATTTACAACATGGGTGAACTTTTTAAAGCCAATTTCCAATTAACCCCCTAGAAAAAATGGGCACAAGAGGAAATGAAGCCAAAGTCTGTAAAACTGGATGTTCAGTTCCTAGAGGGCTGGACATTCAAAGAGTAAAAATATTCAGTGATGTTCCAACAGCTACAGCTTCCAGATGTCAACAGCATGAAAATCAGATGATTTTTAAAGCCATCTTTAAAAATGGTAGCAGATTACACTGCTGACCAGCCTATGATTCACATTACTGCTGAATTTAACATATAATGAGCACCTTTAAAGAAAGCAAACAACTTTCCATGGTCACTGGCATCAATTAGGTTTCTCTGGTATGTTATCACTTTGGCTGGCAAACATTTTGTGGAAAATAACTGTGGCTTCCTTAATTTTAAGGGGGGAAAATAGCTGCTGACTTAGCGAACCATACCACAAAAATAATGGTATTTTTAGAACAGTTACTGCTTTACAGTACTTACATAAGTACTCAATGTACGCAGTTCTTTCAGTTATCCTCTTTTTAAAATTTCAGAGTATCAAGAACCTGTATCGTTTTTCCATACTGGGACATGAACTGAACACACAGATCAGTGACTTTCCCCTTCTCCCCCTCATTTTTACCTAGGAAAAACCAAAACCAGAAACAACCAACCAACAACAACAACCACCACAGAAACACCCAAACAAACAAACAAAAAAAACCAAAAAAAAAACCCACCAAAAACCAAACCCCTAGAATGTTTCAAGCAACATTTTCTGGTACAGGACATAATTGAAGTAAGAGATATAATTCTTTAAGATTATATCTCTGTATAAAACCAAACCAAGAATATGAGATTATTTCAAATTAACCTTTCACATTGTTTTGCATCTGTTTTTGCAAATGTATTATTCGTCTTTATAACTGTGTCCAGTTCAAGTGCCTAATCCGTGTGTAAAAAGGCTGTTACCTATACAGCTGCCCAAGAGCACAGGTACAACTGCTCCTCTGAAAAAGACTCTAACTCCAAGCAAACTAACTACATACAAAGTGGTAAGTATTTTTCCTTACCCTGTCTTGAACAAGAGGCTTAAATGTCCAACATGCGTACACTTCCCCAACAGGTTATTTAAGCCATAAATTCCCAGCAGGCCAACAATTACCTGGGACACAACCCCAGCAAATATACAAAGGACTGAAAACTGTAAGGCCCTTACAAAATACTACCTACTGCTAGTAATACTGGACACTTAATTTTAAATGTACCTCCCATTAAGACCCTACGCTTGCTATGAATCCTCCATGGTATGAAAAAAATCCAGAGATTCCTGCCTTGACAAGTATACCATTTTAAACCTATGAGTCAGAAATCGTAAGATGTCAAAGTCCTCTGCATAGTATATATCAATTAGAATGAAAGGCTCGTGCACTTTGCATGTTAACAAGGGGTGTTATTTTTAATCCCCATGCCTCTTCCTGACATAGTTGTGATGATCCCATCCTCTGCTCGATACTTAATAATGCTACAGAAATCCTCCAAACTTCACTCTATTAATATAAGTAGCTCAAAATAGTCCTCCTCTTTCAGTGATTATGCCTTAGCTGCTGACATGAAAGCGTACACGTCACAAATATCGCGAACTAAAACATTACATCTATAAAATACACTATTCAAGAGTGAGGTGTTCTCTGTTCCCAAGACCAAATATTTCTGCTTATGTTCCTTCTCAAGATTATGAAAAAAAGACCTGCTTACCCCCCCCTCCCACCTCGAAACTGTACTCCCTGCTGTTCTACCACAAACTGAAGGATTTCCCTGAACAAGAAAGTGAATGGAAAACTTCATTCCCCACAGTTATTAACTCATAGAGTGTTGGTATTAAAATTTCAGTTTTCAGCCAGTGCTCAAGAATTTACAAATAAATGTAAGGACTACCTTACAAATAATTCTAAACTTGGGCATTAATGTATGCAACATGCCTTAGTAGTACCACCTACCCCTTATATAGCTCGTTATATCAATTTTTCTCAAGGCGCTTTACAGCAGAGAAGCAGTTGCCATTCTACACATGGAAAATCTCTGGTGCAGAGAGAGAGTGGCATCTCTAAGGACAGTCATCAGATATGTAGCAAAGTCAAGACTTGGCACAGTTTTCAATTTACACTATTACATTACTTTCCACTGTCTGTGCTAATTAAAAATCAAAATCACTATACTGTTTTTTTGTGCAATCTCTGTGCAGTATTACTTGTTACTATGGTTATACACAGCACAGACAAGCACGTCTATTTGACCTTCTTTGTGATGGTGTAGAGGCTGAATGACTGACATCCAAATAGACTTCTGGACTCTCCTTTAACTTTGTTTACCAAATCAGACAACTCCATGTGAGTAAGATCTCTTTCCACAGCAAAGGATCCAAATGGGAAAGAATAACCAGAAACTAACAGATAAATGTGAAAAAACATAAATCCAGCTCCGTATTTAGCTCCATATTTGTATCTAACCCTCAAAGACATATTCAACAAGACTTGAAGGGTATTTTGTTGCCATGTGAGGGAGAAGATGAAGAGAATGAGGAATGATACTGATACACTCATTTAGCATATACCGAATACAATTTATATATTTCCACAACCAATCAAGCTTAATACGTATGGAAAAATACTACAGGAAAAGTACTGTTTTCTGCTGCTTTATATAAATAAATAAATAAATAACATATATAAAAATACATAAATAAATAATTTTAAAAGGGTCAGGTGGGGGCATGTAATTAAATATCATGATTTAAGGGTATGAGGACTGTGATTTAACAAAGCTTGGCAGAGGCACTTGAAAAAGCCATCTTTTCCAAGCACCATGACATCAATAAACCCCCGCTGTGGATGTCGCTATGCTAACAAGTGCTTTTTTGGCAGCCTAGCTTATGCTGTTTAGGGAAAGTAACTACATTAGAAGGAGGGGAAAAAAAAAAATAGTCTTTTCTTAGTACATGCTGCATGACTCGGAAGAAACAAAGGCCCTAGCAGACACGGCTGACAGTGAAAGGATAGAAAAATGATGCTCAAACATGGAAGAGTAATCATCATTTAGAGTAAAAATAATAAATCAGTATGTTGGCGGTATTAGCGAGCAATCAATAATCAGATATAACTTAACTGTGGTCTGCAGTGATACAGCATGGAATGAGCAAGATGTTTTGCTAATCCAGAGAGGCTGTTTCAGCTCATATTTTGAGTCATAAGCTTAAATAGTTCCTTACTAACTAAAGTGTTTGTGTTCAATTATTATGATAGGTCTCTCAGTATATTATTAAACTTGAATTCACTATCTAGGTAAAACAAAAATGTTCAGAAAGGTGTAATTACAGTTAAGTCAACAGGACCAAGTATTATCTGCCCTTCCCTGCAGTTATATGTAAGATGTTTTTCTGCTTTTACTGCAGATCACTTCAAAAAGAAATGGCTACATTTTTATTTTCTCACCTCAATGTCTCATTTCTGTGTTATGTGGCTTACTGTATGTGGAAAGCAAGAATAGTTTATGGAAAACCAGGAAAAGAAGCCACAACTTCACATTTTAAATATTCCTTTTTTTTTTTTCCTCCAAGGAACTAGTATCCTCAGAAAAACAGACTGTAGCTCTGAAATTATTTAATGCTGAAACATTCAATTTAACAGACTGCTGGGTTTGGATTTCCAGAGTATCATAAGCAATGAAGTACCTTGACTACCAGGTTTAAAGAACTATACTGTAAAACCATACTATACTATAACTTATCATCAGGCTATTTATATTAACAAGCACTAAAGAGTGGCTCAACATCAGCTTGCATAAATATTTAAGGGAGTAATTTCTTAATAACTCTAGCTATTGTATTGTAAGTTTCTAGTCTGTTAGAAAGCTGTATTCGGTATCATGTTAGAACCTCCAGAAAAAAACCTGAAAAAACAAAGGCATTGGCTGAATTTGACTGAAGCAAAATCATTTATGCTTAGAGCTATATGCATGCCAAAGTTTAGGTTACTTAGAGATGAGGTAATAAAATACTTAATACTTAACAGATTTTTTATTTTTATTTTTTACAGAGAAGAACTAGTATTTCTTCTGGATAAGATCACATCCTGCTACATTGTTAAGAACTGGTTTAACAGCCAAAAGATGGATTCTTTAGAAAACAGATGTCTAAAGGATTTTCTACCTTATTATTGCTAACAGACATGAAAGCTTTGAGACTACACTGGTCCTGAAATGTATTTTCTCTCAAGTAATTATTTCAAGACTACTGACAAACTTTTCAAAGAGGTCACATTTACTTCTGGTTTGTTCTAAGGTTCCTTGCCTGAATTAAACCAACAAGATGGTGTTACTTAAGTCACTTTTTGTTGCTTTTCTGACACTGCTTTGGCTGTTGGCAAGCCTGTTCTGCCTGTGATATCCAAGCAGAGAACTACTGATTTTGCTGCTGAGGGCTTTCCCACTTCTTTAATGTGCTACACCCATTCACCAAGGAGTAAGACTGGCACCTGAAGCAATGAGAAGGCAGACTGCAGGTGCGTGTATAGTTGGATGAAACATGTTAGGTAAGCTGAGCTGCATTAGGAATCCCCACCATTTGTCTATACACTGCTGAACACCCAAAAGGCAGACATCAGTGCTGGAACAGGCACTACAGCTCAAAGAGTGGGCTATGAATGCACGACCGAGCATTTTGGGAGGCTGGAACACCTTTCACAGCAGTGGCCTATACTGACCGTCTTGTTAGAAGAGCCATGGCACTGCAACCTAGAAGGATGACTAGCCTGCAAAGCTGCACTGGGTACCAGTGTGAGCTCACTATGTGTCCACAGGCTCTGAGGCAGTAAGCATGACTGTACAGTTGTATTCATGAACTGCACAAAACAGTGGTTATTTACATTAACATTTTAAATTGCTTCTTATGTTAAAAGAAACATCACAATAATGTAATGTCTGTCTACATAATTTACTAAGTATCTTCCATAGGGCACTGACTCTTAGGGGAGACGCTATGAAGATAGGGCCTAGAGCACAAGTCTTAGGAAGAACAGCTGAGGGAGCCAGGGTTGTTTAGCCTGGAGAAGAGAAAGCTCAGGGGAGACCTTATCACTCTCTAGAGCTACCTGAAAAAAGGATGGAAAGAAAGGAGATGCTGGTCTGTTCTCCCAGGTAACAAGCAATAGGTCAAGAGATCTAATGGCCTCAAGCTGAGCCAAGGAAGGTTTAGACTGGATATTGGGAAAAATGTCTTCACAGAGAGGGTGATCAGGCATTGGCACAGGCTGCCCATGGAAGTGGTGGTCACTGTCCCTGGAGGTGTTCGAAAAACTGTGTAGATGAGGCCTTTTGTGACATGGTTTTGTAGTGGCCTTGGCAGTCCTGGGGTAATGGTTGATGATCTTAAAGGCCTTTTCCAACCTAGCTGATTCTATGAAGATAACACTTAAGGATACACTGTCAGACTGAGATACACTTTTTTTCCCCACATTGTTTTCTACTACGAAGACGTCCTCTCATCAAAGTTTCTCAGCATTGCTGTCATTCATTTAGCTCCATTATAGCAGGAGTGAACAGGTAAGTGACTGCAGCCCTCAGCAATAACTTCTGTGCTGTCAATAGCAAGCTTTTAAATTATCGATTGATGAGTTTTCCATTATACATGCCATGGAGCTGACACAAGGGACCACATTCAGAGAGAGCAATTCTTACTGGATAGACAGCAGCAGACAATACTCAGTTTCTCAGAACACAAGACTTCCAGCAATAACTTACTTTTCACTGACAATACATGAATACATAAAGGATAAGGCTCCAGATCAGGTAGATATAAATTTGACAACAGCTTAATGCTGATGAAGAATGACTCCTCACAGGTTGCCCATAGGTACTATTGTTTAATTTAGCTGGAAACTACAGTTGTTGAGACTTAATGACAGGTTTAGGCCCAAGGCCACCACCAGCTGAGCTGCTATTTCTATTCAGTCAGGAGTGCAGAGGAAGTCAAACATGCCTGCACATAGTATTTGTCATTGCATTTCTTTTGATGCCACTGGCTAAAGAAAGCAGTCTTTTCTCTGCTTCCAGCCCCTTACACTCAAGGCATCCCTACTCAGAACAGAACTTAGATTACTTTTGCTACTTCAAAATTTTATCCAACATTGTTATGTTAGTAAGGTGTCTTCAATGTAAGGAGAAATTACTTCAGCCAATTTTTAAAGGTATACCTTTTCATTTAAATAAAACAAACTAAATATGAGAAAGAAATTCATTGTGCCACTGTTTTGTCAATCCACACTACCTTTTCACAGGCTCTGTCTGCACAAGTGCAGCATCTGTCATGGCTTTCATCCACAACTCCATTTCCTTCCCTGTATCTGTGCAGAAATAATAGGTCCTCATGTTTGGATGAGCTGCCTGATTGGAAATGACATGGTCATTGCAATAAAAATTTAAGATTCTGTAAAAGAAAAGAAGCAAATAATGTTACAGTATAATCACTCTAATATTTTCTATAGTAAAAATTCTGCCAATCATATTACCAGAAGAAATACTGGAAGGAATACTTCGGTGTTTCTATGTCACTGCATTCATATTTTTAAAATAATTGCCTATAATTTTTAATCATAGCTTCTTCTTCATTAATACACTGAATAAAAAGCCCTTAAATTTCTTCAATCTATTAAAAACTACCTTGACTATCCATTGATGCAAATTAATATGATTATTATAAGTAAGATTTTGACATAGCTTTTTTGATTTTTATCATTTGAATGATACAGTAACTTTTAATTTGTACTTACCATAATAAATAAATGATGCATCGCTTAGGAGGCTAAAAGAAGAGCCAAAAGGAGCTCATAAAACAACAAAAACAGGAAAAAAGAAGTAAGGAGAAAATATTTAGTAGAGTGATTTATATAATGATTAAAAAGATTACCTGTGAAACACCCCAAATGATTCATGAAATGTTATGATTTAAGAGATAATAAAACCTTCCTTTTACTTATATGTAAAGATACTTTGTATCTAAATAATTAAAGAACTTTCATTAGCGGAATAAGTCCAGCTGCAGAGGCAGTCTACTATTCTAAAGCACCACACAGTATTTAAGACCCATGAACTAAAAATAAAAGACTACTAAGTGACATTCACTCATTTTCTTATACTAGTAATTATATCTATATTTGCATCAGGCTAAATACTTGAATCCTCTGCTAGCATATTACGCAAAAATAATTTTCAGAAGCTGGTTGTCAATCTATTATTATTTAATTTTAAATATTATGTAAAATAATAATATTATTTTGCATAATAACTCAGTAAAATGAGTTCTGACATAAAATTAAACTGAAAAATTGATTCGCTTACCTTAAAGGCATATTTACGGTTAATATGGTCCTCAGCAGAAAGCACAGATATCTGAAAACTAGGTAGAAGTATGCTACCTAGTATTCCTTCTTCTTTCTCATCTGTGAATGTATAGTCCTTGATTAGAGAAACAATGTGTTTTGACATGTAACACCTGTACACAGACACTTCAGTGAAATTCTGTATTTTAACACCACAAGAACACTAATAAGATGACCTCAGTAAAAAATTCATGAGAATCAGAAAGCCAGACTGTTTTGTTTCATAGGTGTCTGTATGCAGCCTCAGAAGTCTGCAGACCACAAGAGCAATAAATTGTGCAGCCCCTCTTTGCCAACACATGCCGCAGAACGTGTATGACACAAAGTGTGCACCCCAAAACCCTGCTAAGCTCTGTGAAATCTGGGCCACCAGAATACGGCCACCTTCAACTCTTCCCCAAGATGGACATATATAAAAAACCCTCCTTAGTGTGGTAGTTCTGTAGAAGTTTAAACATGTGAGCTACCTTCTGGAATTTGCCTTATGGAAACCACTATGAAAACATTATGCCTAAGGTATTTCTGGGGATCAGTGCTCTTACCTGCATATGACTTCAAACCTGAAAAGCAGATGGAAGTAAGTCTCTAATTCAGTGACAAGAACAATACCCGCTATCCACTGCCTGCTCAGTAAAAACTGCAGATACCTATGACAGCAGAAGTACTTTAAAATACTGCTTATGATTTTTGGCCTTTGAGAAAATTTGCACATTCTTCTTCTGATATGGGGAATATTAAGCTACAAGTTTTTGTAATTCCCATGAAGATTTCATACTCGATTACATTCTGTTTGTACGAATGCTTATGTTTCAGATAATTTCTAAAAAACAAACTCTCCCACAAAATAAACACCCTTTTCCAGAACCTTGTTCTACGTAACTTTTAAATGCTATTACATTAGTACATTATAATAATAAATTGACATTTTAAGTGGAAGCCACAACCACCCCTGAAATCCAATCATACTTTAATAAAGGAATAATTTGATGCAATTCACCAAGTCAATCTAAACTGTATTTCAGATACAGAACTTCTATTACAACCAGTACCTTAGGAGACTGTCCCCTTTAACGCTTCTCTTATTTGAAGACATTGCCCACAACAAACTATATATCTATGAAATTAAGATGAAAACATAGATATTCCAAAGTTTGAGGCATGGAAAATTAATATGTCACAACTAAAATACATACAAGAGTATAAAAGGTCTACCTCTTATATACACAGATTTAAAAATCTTTTCCCTGTTCTCATTTACTCACTAAATTCTGAAAAGACACAACTTTAAGTTATTCACATGGCGAAAGCTCTGCCCAGCCATTTTAGCATTACATGACATGGTAGATGTAAAAAAATTCTGCTTTCTGGAATAGCTATTTATGTGGAGAACTGAGCACAGAATTATCCCGATTACAAGGTAGAAAAAGAAGCAGATTTACTTTCAGGTACTCAACTGTACTCACTTTTGCCTGAAGCCATCCCACCTCCCCTCTCAAATATTTACTCCTTACTAGCCACACACAAAAAATATCTGCCCCTCTTCCCTTGGCCGAGAACGCATGGCAAATGTTGGGGTTTACTTTACTTGTATTGCTGGTTTGGGGAAAATCTCCCTTCTTCTAGATTACACTTTGACTTATTACTGAGTAAGTCACACCCACCAGTGCTATATAAAAGCATTAAGCATTTTTGTTCCACTGAACAGCTGCGTGTCTGGAGGACTTTGGTCTTTGTTAGAGACATACTGCTACATTCCATTTCCAGATTTTAAAAATCTGCTCCCAATCAGACTAGCTTTTATCTACACATTACACTGCCCCATACCCATCTTTACTTGTATGCTGTGTATGAATAATACAATATGAATAAGGGGGAAATAGCAGATCTTCTGTCCAGCTCTAAGATCTTCTATCTATTGCAACAATAACCTTCCAATATGAAAGTGGGCAGTCTTTTATCCTTCCATAAAACAGAAAAAGAGTATTCTCTAACCTCTGAAAAAATATAATGAACCAATTTTAATTTCATCCATAAATTAGATTGAAGCTGCTAACATTGTAACACAACTGTAAATGCTCATTAAGATTTACTAACAAAACAAAACCAAATACACACCAATATAAACAAACCCCAAATCCCCCAACAACAACATTCATTCAACCAGAAACACTATTTGTGACTTGGGAATAAGTGCATGGCTCCCCACTTCCCAGTTTTTCAGTATCTGGGACAGAATCAACAAAAATATAAACCACAGGCTCTAGAGTGCAAGGGTGTTTTTTTTATATTTTACTAGCCATTTCTAATACTTTCAAGACTATCACTATCACGTTTAATTATACTTTATCAGCTTTAACTGGTTCCGAGTGATAGCTCAAAGCTAAGTTTATCATGTAAACAATTTAGACTATTCTGCTTGTATTTCAGCTTATGAGCTGTTTGGAGTTGGTAAATTTAATGTGTTCTTAAGGCAGCTACAAAGCAGCACTTTCTTTAGAACCTTTGGGAAAAAGAGCCTGAAGACTCGTTTCATTTAAGAAAGCCCTATAAGAAAGGACAAAGTATATAATGACCACCTAGCCAAACACAGTGTAACTATCACAGTCAATGCCTCCATGACTGAAATTATGGCCTAATTTTGACTCAGCAGTGGTTTATCCAACTACATATACTTCTTGGGGTAAAGAAATAAAGCCTAATCATTACATTTCAATAATTCAGAATTTGTTAACTGAAACATGTTTTGTGACCTGATTTGTCTTGATTAGATTTGAATCACACTGAACTTCGATGGAATAGCATTTTAAATTCATCAGTCACTGCTTTCAGCATCACCAGCATCAACACCATTTCTACAAATTCTAAAGTCTCATCTTAAACCCTTTCTTACCCCTTACTCTCTAAACCTGCAGCTACAGCTGCAGATGGCCTGAACTGTTTATTTTCCTCTATTTTGCCATGCGCTACCATCCTCTTCACTCTTAGTCTCCTTTAAACTGTTATAGTTGTACACCTTATTTCAGGATTGGGTATGTTTCCAGATGCACAAATCCCATTTGTTTATCCCCTCAGAAGCACTGTGGTTTTCTAACATACAAATCTCCAGACTAGAATTATAAGCAGGTAATTTTTCCCTTGTAAAATCAGTCTGATGTAGCTACATGAGGGTACTAATGGATTCCTTTGTTCCAAGTGCAGCAGAGTTCTACACTTACGGAATTTCACATTTCACTTTATAAGCATTCATGAACACTGATTAGATTCTCAACAGGCATATCCACCCTCTTTATCATTCCAAAGGCAGAGTTTCAGCTCCCCTGCACTATCCCTTTCCTATCCCCATTTTAGTTACTTAATTTGTATGAAAAATCACATTTAACCCGGCATATCTAGTTCCTAGCAACAGAAGCAGCAAGAAAACTACAATCCAGAATCTAATAAAAGAGGTGGCTGTGATTGTGTTTGCCCTTTGAGCATACCTGACAGGCAGAAAGCAATTATGTGAAGCCGGCAATTAAGAAAGAAGGAGGAGGGAAAAAAGAAAAGATAAAAGTAGTAGGCCTGGCTGTTGACAGCTATACAACTACTTTAATCCATTAAGTAGTAGCATCTTACTTCTTATATTTGAGTGGAATCTTCTTCCAGTAAAATTAGTAAACAAAGCTTTCCTAAGTGGAACTTACCTCTGTAATAGAAGAGACACAGATCTGAGAGCACAAACCACCGTTTCTTCCACAACTTCATTCCAGTACTATCCTGTATTAATCAAAGTGATCATGTAAGAACTTTCAGAATGTTAAGAGTAATAGTTCATAAAGTAAATGAGGTTCTACATAGTTATGGTAGTGTGCTAGTAGTTAATTTTCTTGGCTATGATGCTTAAAATATATTTGACTTCTCATCACAGACTTGACGCTGCAAACAAAGATCATAACCCAGGAAGCCTGAAGTTAACATGATTCAAGAATAAATAAGAGGCCATTATTTACACAAAAAGTATACTTTCTTTTAAAAAAGAAAAAAAGCAAGGTAATATTAGGCGAACCTCCTCCTTTGTTTAATGAAGAAACTCTCTGCTGAGCTTCATCTTCTACTACCACTCATATATCTACAGCAAATTTCTTTCCCAAAGAAAGTTTATTCCTAAAGCAATTTCATTTTCTTTTATGCTTATAACCAATTTACACAGTAAAAACCAGAATGAAAGACTGCCACCACTACTGCAGTGTAAATAAGCCAGAGTCTTGCAGCGTGCACATCCTAGTAGAATCAACTTTAATAAATATGTTAATCTGTTCCAAGAAAAAAAGTATGTGTGAATTATCAATACTCTTATAGTAAACAGGTTTTGAGATAACCAAGAAAAGGGATTCTATAATGAAAAACTGTGGGGTGGATTTGGAAGCTGTTTTGCTTGTTTGGTTTTTTTATTTTTTTTTTTGTGTGAGAAAAGTCAGTGTAATTTTTACCTTCATGTTTCTGCTCTTTCTGGAGTGGGGAGAATGAGCTGAAGGTGGAAGAAAGGGTAAAGCAAGCATTTGCTAGGAAATATTATTCAGAAAAAGTTCAGAAACTTTACAAACATTTTCATAAACAGAATAATTGAACACTTCATAGCACCTTCTTTCTGAGGACCTCAAAGTGGTTTAACAAACACTAATGAAGTCTGGAAGTGCTGCCCACAGCAGTCAGCTCTTATTTCACAGCTGGAAAGGCAGACACAAGGAGGGGAGACTGCTGCCCTCACATCATTGACAAGGTCACTGACTCAGCAGCAGATTAGGATGCAGAACTCCTGGCCCAAAGCACAACTGTTGAAATGTGAAAACACTCAAGGCTTGTTCAGTATAAAGGGTTATCACAAACCCTCAAACAGACTTTCTGAAGAGGCTGTTATTCAATGTCACATTTATCCCATCACTCGGAAACACCGGGTTTCTACATGTCCACATAAAATTCTGGCAGAAGTGAGACATGCTAGGAATGATCTTTCAGCCTTCTTCAGACATTGCAGAGGCATACATGAACTGATTGTGCGGTTCTTGTATTTTAAATTCTTTCCTACTTTAAAGTACATGCTTTCTGTATCAGTGGATTTACTATTAATTGTTTCCACTTGATTGTGATTATGTCATAATGTGGTAACAGTATGTTCAGAGTAAATACATTTCAAACAAAAAGGTGACTCTGGACTTGCAAATTAGCAGAAAAATGACAGAATAATAGCCTTACATTCAATGAGCCAGCACACCCCGAGTCAAACAAAACTTGCTGTTCTCTGTGATTACATAAACATGCTAAGAAAGTTACTAGCAAACAGAAACCTGCACAAGCTTTCACTCTGAATTTGCGAACATAGTTATCTAGTGGGACAACTCTTGACTAAATTGCCTCTCAATTACTACAACAACATAGAAACATGTAACACCTTTCCTTACAAAAGGCAATCCAATACCACGGTATTTAAATCATTTTACAGATAAAACCTTGTCCAACAGCATGCATTTGGACAGTGAGGTGGACTGAAAACTGGTTGAGCTACCAGGCCCAGAATGTGGTGATCAATGGCACCAGTGGCAGCTAGTTGCTAGTGGCTTACCCCAGGGGTTGACACTGTAGCCAAGATTATTTGGTATCTTCATTAATGAGCTGCTCACTGGGACAGAGTGCACTCTGAGCAAGTTTGCGATTAATATGAACTAGTAGGAGTGGCTGATACACCAGATGGTTGTGCTGGCATTCTGAGGGACCTTGACAGGCTGGGAAACTGGGCAGAGAAGAACCTCTGCTTCAACTGTGCTGTCAACAGATGAAGGGAGGACATCCTTCCTCTCTACTCAGCACTACTTAGGTCTAGCTGGAGTGCTAGGTTCAATGCTGGACTCACTAGCACAAGAGAAATGTGAACATACTGGAGTGAATCCAGCAAAGGGCCACAAAGATGATTAAGGGAATGGAGCATGTTTCATATAAAGAGAGGCTCAGAGAGCTGGGAATATTCAGGCTGGACAAGGGCAGCTTAGGGGGCCTCTTATCAATGTGCATAAACACCTGATGGAAGAGTAAATAAGATGGAGTCAAACTCTTCTCGGTGGTGCTCAGTGACAGGACAAGAGGCAAGGGGCAAAACTTAAGAAACGTGAAATTCCACCTGAGCAGAGGTAAAAATTTTATTGCGAGAGTAATCAAACACTGGCACAGGTTGTTCAGTGATGTTGTGGTGCAGGTTCCATACACGAGGTATTCAAAACCTGGCTGGAGGCAGCCCTGGACAACGTGCTCTAGCTGTGCCTGCTTGAGCAGGGAAGGTTGGGCTAGATGATCGTAAATCTGTGATTCTAAGATCTTAAAATATAGCTACTCTTTCTTCGTTAGTAAAATAATACGAATGTACAAATGGTAATATGAACATAAAGTACAATCTGTACTACTTTGTATGCTGAAAAACCGTGTTTTGACATGAAACAATGCAAACCAGACAGTCTTTAGAGGATTCCAAGTTAGTTCAGGTACTAAAACATCTTTTCAGACACATAAAACTCTCTTTAAAGGACCTCAGAATGAAAAGCTAGAATATAATGAATCCAACTTATTGAGAATTGGTAAGCAAAGATAACACAGATATTCATGTGCGCAACCATCTGTGCTGTGATTCAGGCTTCATATTTCAATCCAGTTGTTTCATTTAATTAATTAATTTAATTAAAACATTCATAAAACATTACTTAAGGAAGAAGTTCTTTACTGTGAGGGTGATGAGGCACTGGAACAGGTTGCTCAAAGAAGTGGTAAATGCTCCATCCCTGGCAGTGTTCAAGGCCAGGCTGGACAGAGCCTTGGATGACATGGTCTAGTGCGAGGTGTCCCATGGCAGGGGGTTGGAATTAAATTATCTTAAAGTCCCTTCCAACCCTAACCACTGAGTATCTAAACATGGAAAAATCTTCTACTAACCAGACACTACTAGGTCATTTTATTTGATAGTATTTTTTAAAAAGTGATTTATCAACAGCAGAAAGCTAGTTAGGTCATACCAGTCCATCAGAGTAGGCACAGTAAATGGCACTGCAGATTCAAAATTACACATACACATTTGCCTCAGCTGAGTTTAAATTACAAGTTCTTACAGGGTTCTTGCTGGATTTATAAAGTACATTCCCAATATGGCCTGATCAGTTTTGTTGTTCAATTTTCTGATCAAACTATTCTACTCTGATCTGCAGAGCAAGAAAGGGTAAATGGTTTAGTACTGCAGAATAGCAAATCTACAGCAGGCTAGGTACACTGTCACTAAATACTAAAAAGCACATACTTCAGATGAGTTTACATGCAATAGGAAAACCTAAAGTAGTATGTGGTTTTAAGATTATTATCTCTGAGTTAATAAAACAGCCATTCCTCTCTCTTTTCAAATGCAAAAAAAAATTGCTTGATTTCCCATTGTTATTGAAAATGTTTACTTTAAAATAAAATTAACAGATACAACCTAACAAAAGAAACTTTGGAATTAAAAAAAAAAAAAAAGCTGGACCATACATCCTTGTTCCATCATCTCAGCATGTCTGAAATTAATTTAGCTATTTACTACCAATGTCTACACAGATTTTTCAAGCCCTTTCTGTATTTTAGAGAGAAATATGTATATATATTTATGTTCTACACTGGTGTGACGCCCTTACCGATTTGTATAAGAATGTTATCCAGTAAGGAGCTAATTAAAATACCACATATCAGTTCCTCACAATTTATAGCTTCACTCTGGTATTGCTATCATTTTATGCAAATGATTGTCTTTTTTACAGTATACACCTTACTAGAAAAAATAAAGGGGGGGGGTGGGGGGGTGGCTTAGGGAGAGGGAGATGAAGAAGGGAAGAGTACCTGTTTGTAGAGCCAGCCACGTCTGACAACTGGTGCATTAGGATTTCTCTTTATTGAGTTTGATCGCTTTCCGAAATTATGAACCTTCTTTGAAGATCGTGATGTCTAAATTGAATTGAACAGGTTAAAGAAAACATTACATCAATATCTGTTGAAAAATTACAGCACATTTTCTTTTAAGTTTTTTCTTATACATGTTCCTCTGGGGGACTGCAGAATACAAACTATTCCATTTTTAGATAAATAATTGTTATGATGGTTCTGCTGGATTCAGCATTTCTTTCTTTTTCCTATGCAGAAAATTTAAAGTCAAATCCCAAGACAAGTACTTAAGGATTTTCTTCACAAGAAAAATGAACCAAATAGATAACTGACCTTCTTATAAGGTAGGAAGAAAGCCTACCAAGCTGTAGAAAGAGAAGTAAAACTAACAGGACTATCATTAATTATGAAAAACTGTGTCACTTGGGCAAGAAAATTTTACTCTTTGCTGCTTCCAACACTACCACTAATACACAAAAGCTTGCTTAGATTTCAACAAGATACAACTCCCTCTTTCCTAACAAATACTGTGTTTTTTCTAATTATTTCTTCCCTCTCAAAAGCCCCTTGTTCTGTATCTCTTGGCTGGTTTGCATATTATTTTACCTCTTTGCACTAAGGCCTGCTTTGAAACTTTTGCCCTCAAACTCATATTTGCTGTTGCTTATACCTTTAACAAACTTACAGCTATGCAATGAACACAGGTAATTCAGAGAAGTAGGATAAATAACCCATTTTAGATTATATCATCCTTCTACTTGAGTAACCAAAAGAAATAGGAAAAGGCATAAAGAAACATGCAGCACTTTGTCAATTCACACTTCATTCTTTTCAGCCTACATTTATGAAGTTTGTTCTGCAACGAACTGAGCTCAACTTGTGTTTACTTGTGTTTTAAATCCTTTAAGAATTGGTGCCTCAGAGACAATGCAATGTGATACAGCAAAGTAACCCACTCTGCAAATGCAAAGTTCAAATACATTTTTTAAGCTGTGTTCATGGCTCTGCTCCAAATTCACCATTTGATTTGAGACAACATAATCCTGTGCTTCAGCTTCGTCATCTCTACTACTGAGACTAATCATAAGGTTATGAAAGTTCCTAAAGGAGGAAGGCTAAACAAACACCCGTTTTTTATTGCAAATTAGGGTATGGGCTTTCTCTATGGGAATCCTCTCAACACATCACAGAACTGAGTTGGGTTTTATACATGCTTCATAGACAATTCCACAGTAAGTTTAAAATCATAAACTGAAAACTGTAATTTAAAATGATGTGCAGCTTTTGTCAACAATGCCATTAACTGAAGAGTACAACACAGCTTAGCCAAAACAAAACAAAGTAACTTTACAAGACCTATGTGCATTTGCCTTAAGTCTACACCACAATGAAACAAGGTCGTTTCATACTTCTTTGTTGAAAAAAATTGTGAGGGAATATAAAAAATACAGTGCTTTTAATTTCCCTTGGATACACAGAAATTTGACTCGACTCTGTCTGGAAAGCGAGACAGAGCACACAACTGAAATCTAATTAACAATAAAAGTAAAAATCTTCCACATTTCATCTGAAAAATTCTACCAGTACAAAATGGAAAAAGGTTCATAAGGAGCCAGGAGAATTGGGTCATCCAGCTCTATGAAAGGAATATACAGAGAACCTTTAACAATCCACAGCACATTATAATGTCAACTACACCTATCTCAGTTAACCTTTTTGGCTACTATACTGGCATATCACACAAAAGCTGTGCCAAGATTTTGATCAGAAATAATTTATAACATTCAAACCCATTCTAATATTAGGAAGTAAAAGCTCAAAACCTCTCAAGGATGTTCCAGACGTTCTGCATTTGTAAAATGGCTAATGCATTAAGGATGCTTCTGAAACCACAACCAACCATAAGTACTATTACTGTCAAGTCTACTAACAAAATTCAGGTAATTTAGATAGATATCTCTTAAGTAGGTCTGATAATAAACCATATTGAGTCCAATTCCACTGAGGTCACAGCAAAGTTTCAATGGATTACATCTTACCAACTGTGAATACAAACTTCCTTTAATTCAACACAGCATCACAAGTGCTTTCTAATTTTACTTAATACAAAAACCACTTTAGATGACTCATGATTATTTTACCACACACTGCATAAAGAGAGTAACTGTTCCCAACAAATTCTAGGCCTTGAGACAATGAGTATTTTAGGATACTGAAATACCAGAGTTGTATATATGAAGTAATTATGAGTTCTTAAACTTTCTAAATCACATCCTCCTCTTGTTATGTTTGGGGTCCTTGGCCATCCCATGTTTTCTCACACACATCTAATACATCACAGGAAGGAAACAGGAAGAAAGATAAAACATAAGAAATGAAGGGTTCAACTACTTTTTTACTCCATAGCTCCAAACATGCAGGCCATATTGCACAGCTTCAGCTTCTGGATAAAGGCAAAAAGAAGATAGTGAATGAAGGGTCCAATTTCTAACCACTTGCTGGAACGTACAGAAGATAACAGAGCCAGCAAACTCATAGTCACATCTGAGATCATCTGACCTGTTCTGAGAAATAGTCCTGGCAGCTGTGAAGCCTCCAAAACTAGACCTTATGGGAGGGACCCTGTACAGTTCCAGTGCTGAGAAAGAAGTCTGAAACTTCCAGTGACATTCACTCTTTTCCCAAACCTGAAGAAAACAAACACCAGCAGGGTTCTGAACTCTGGGCAACAAACCAGTCAGTACCTGGGGCTGCACAATTCATCACTCTGCAAGCTACTTTTCTCTCTGCTTAGCTGGTAGAGGTCACAGAATTTACGTGGGCTTTCCTCCCCAGTTTCAAAACCAGCACAGAAGTAAGTAATCAACACTAAACTTACTTCATACTTGAAAAACAGGGGTTGAGAACATTTCTGATAAGGAAATTTTCTGCATGTGAACTCAAAGAATGGAAATTGAAATCTCTGTTACTTTCAACTTCTGTTTAAAAATGTATTTCCAGTCTTCAAGGCTTACATTATCTTCCAAACCACAAACCAACCATGATGCTGCCTTCTGGATTTTGTAGGCAATTTCAGTGCCTACAAGATGGTTGCAATTTTCCATGATATGAGTGGATTTCTGCCTCAGCATTTTAGCTTGGACCAGAAGGTTGCTCTTGAAGCAAACCTCCCAGTCATTCACTCTTATTGTGCTTTGGTTTGCATAGTAGAGCAAACTGGACTTATATTAGATAAGACTAAAATGCAAGATGCTGTCTTGGTTTAACCCCAGCTGGTAACCCAGCACCATGCAGCCGCTCTCTCACCTAGGTAACCTATGAATCTCCAGGACTTTTAACAAGAATTTTCCTAGGAAGCCAAGACTTCAACTTCTGGTCCAATGACAGCAAATCATGTCATCTGCCCTTCAATTTTACCTCAGTCACCTTCCACCTCTCTTGTAAGTACTTCTTACACACAATTATAATTCTCTCCCTTTTACCTGGAGATCTAGTCAACTGTTTGTGACTAAGCTATTTCTGTAACAATGCTTACCCAGATGTCTGATCAGTCACTCAGCATTTTGCAGTTCACACAGAACACAAAGGTCAGATTCTGTGAACAATGTAAGTGCATGCAAGTCATAAGAGCTGTGATACCTGATAAAAATTACAGTTTCAGTGATAACTTGTTTCAGACACTTCAGTTTCCAAATTAAAGATGAAAAAAGCCAAGTGCCCTGGAAAAGATACATGCTTTGTTTCGCTTTTTTCAGTGGAATACTAATATATAGTCTATACTGCCTACTATCTTGTGGTCCAACTGAATAATTTTATTTTAATTTGGACATAAATACTTACTCTGCCCAAAGGGCTCATTGGATGAGCAGCATAATCTGATGTCACATTATAGTTAGTTGCTTCACATATCATGCTTATTGGTCGCTCCTTCTTTTCTTCAGATGTCATTGCTGCAGCAGTCCTGAAAATAGAATATGTAATAGCACTAGAACATGCTGTGTGTGCAGACTGCTATTAAAAAGCACCCCTAGATGTAGCCTAACACAATCTGTGTCCTACTTTTCCAATTTGAAAGCAATTCACACTTCATTGTAAAGTTACCTGCACTGTGTTTTAAACTTAAATCTATTATAAATGAATTTTAAGATGTTTTAAAATAGGATTTCTCTATTACCGTTAGGTGTTGGTGGGAGGGAAAAAGACAGGTATGAGCATGAGACAGAAATGAGAAGAAATGCTCTCCAAAGCCCCCATATGGCTTTGTCCCAGTTCAGTGAGAAGATGCACGTTTGTGAAATGTCACATATTGCATTTCTGATGGTTTTCACTACAGCCACAACATAACATGTTGCAGCAATGGTGGTGAGCAGGACACCCAATACCCAGCCGTATATAAAATATTGAGGTGAGGTATGACTTCTATGCATACCTTCTCATATTACTGTATATTCTACAAAACTAATGTAAAGATAACAAAACCAAGTTATTACCCAGAGATTCAGAAAGTGTCTCAACTAGCCAAGAAAACAACCAATTGAGGAGACACTATCAGGCAAAACACAATAAAGGCACATGAATGTCCCTATGTGATTCAAAAAAATATTCTTTTTTGAAAGTTTACTGGATTATTATATAAAATACGTCATTTGCTAATATTAAAGAATAAGTAAAGTGACAAGTGGCAATTCACACTGCATGAGCATGGTGCATTTCTACCATACAATTCATTTCGGCTGTGCTTTTTATCTTAAAAGTTATTATTAAATATTTAATAATACTCTGACATAATTTAAAACAATTACTCTGAAATAATTTAACAAGTAAAACTTTATACATGCTAATCTGACTTGGAAAAAGAAATACAGCAATTATCGATCACTGAATCTTACTTCAATATTAGTAAGTTTTAAAACACCTATTTTACAGACTGAAACAGATGTTACTTACTGTTCATTCACAACAAAAATACAGTTGTCCTGCGATGGCTGTCCTGTTACTGGATGTTTGCAGGTTACTTTTCGTTCATTATGACTGTGGAAGAGAGAGAAAGAAAAACTGTTAGGCAATATTTTCTAATTCAAGTATATAAATTCAGGACATCGGTTATATCAGCACAGTGAAAACATTCATGAGTATTTCATTACAGCATACAAGAATGCAGGTGTACACACACAAATGCATATATATATATGTAAACTAATAAAAAAGATGGTAACAAGTAGTAAAGAATCTTCATCAATACTCTGGAGAGATATGGAAAACACTGGCACTATGTTGGTAATGGTTTTGAATTAAAAAACTAGAGCAGTAAGAGTGTTACTAGTTCATATACGATCACCTATAATTCACTTCAGCTAAGTGTCTATATATTCATAAACAAGATTTCAGATAGAGACAGTATAAACGTAAGACAAACAACTGCTTTGTAGGGATAAAATATCATCCACAACATTGACTGATTGGAACAAGAGCGATGCATCACAATCACAGTTCTGACGGTGACTTTCTAATTCAGAATGCTACTCCCCTGTAGTGATTTTTGGGAGTACCTTCAAGTGGCAGGGAGCCTACTGCTGGAGGGCTTCACCCTCATCAGCACAAACCACTCACTTTGCAGTATCTAGTTCCCCTGAGCTGCAGGTGTTTCTACATCACAGCAGCTCCCACAATTTGGAAGAAATTGCCCAAATTCAACAACTAGCAGCTGCTACCTCTGAAGAAGGAAATGTTTGACTTGAGCCCTAGAGGGGAAGAAAGAGAAGGGGAGTAATTGCTTTTACCACCTACCAGATACGTCAATCAGCTGACAGCTATAACATGTGCCTGCTGCAGCCTGGGGCTTTTCTACCTGCTGCCTCCAAGGAAGTGGCAGGGTCCCAGCATCAGTTTTGCTCCAAGCTGGTACAGCAGCAAGACTATACAACTGTAAGAGGCAAGGGTGCCCAAACTGCAGAAACCCCCACTGAACTTTCTGGCCCCAAAATGTAGGAGAGAGAGCAAGAAAGGTGCACTGACAGAATCTAAACCTGGTTCAGTGATTAAAAAGTATACAAGCAGAAATCAGACACACATATGTTATTTGGATAACACATGCTTCAAAACAAACTCACCTCTTCTGTTTTTAACACTTTCAATAACATTTATAAGCAAAATGTATATAATACAAACCCATCAGTCTTGGAAATCAGCACTGTAAATCACAAAGAAAGTCATTCCATTTGATAGTACTTACTTTTGCAAAGAATATGTGATGATAATCTTGTTCATGTAAGTTATCTTACATAATACTATGCCTTTCTTATCATAAGTTCAGCCTTGAAAAATATTCTCGAACAGAGAATAAATTGAAAAAGAAAAAAGGTGCTTTAGTTGGAAGATAGCAGAAAAGGTGTAGAACAATAAAAACTTTGAATAGCACTTTATCCTTAACACGTACTTCTTTTATTGCCTATTTATTCAACCATCTTAGCTTCCAGAACTATGAAGCACAGCTCGTCTTGCAAATGTTATGTTGTCTACTCTTCCTGCTTAAGACAACCCAGACTTAACAAGACCATCTTAACGTTCCCCAAGTTTTCTGAAAACTCCTTTGGATCATAACACTTTGCAACTAGGGAGCATTACTAATTAAAAGCTACCTCTAAGCAAAAGCTTAATAGAATATTCATGCTACCTTTATGGTCAATGGATAGTTGGATAAATATGCATAAACCTAAAGTGCAAGATCAGAAAGATAGCCCAATTCTTTGCACTTTCTTTACTGGGATTTTAAAATCTTCTTAATACCTAAATGGACAGATGTGTTATCGAGCTTAACTAATGAGCTAGCAATCGCAGCTATTTTATCTTCACACTAAATTCAGCAGAATTCTAAGTTTAGCTTCTAAAGAAGCTTCCTGCTCCAGAAATACATCCGTTAGAATGAGGAGACAGAAAAGACATGACCCAAGTTTGTCTATGCCATCCCTAGTTGCCATGGTCCTACAATGCCTTTCAAATGAAAATGGCCGAGATTGAAGGGAATTAAGATTCAAAATATTCCTGAGGAAGCTCCCAGGGTTTTTTGTGATTCTTCTTTTTCTTCAGTTCCCAAAACCTTTCTTTTTGTTCTGACATTTCAGAAACTCTCACATCAAACTAAACAAACAAACAAAAAAAGACAAACAAACCCAAATTAAAATTATGGACATGAGCTGGCATTCCATAAGCTCTTCCAAAATGCTGCCATCTTAATCACATAAAACCTTGACAACTGGCTATCAGCTGACATACAGAAATGTAGAAATAAATCTATCAGGACTTCTGCTCAAGGACAACCAATACTCAGGACAGCTACAAAGGTGGCACATCCCATGTTTTATATGAGTGCACCTAGCTCACACTGACACAGGAAGAGGCCACAGTCAAAGAATGTAAAAGAGAGGTTATATCAAAAACAGGAGGGAGGGAAAGAAAGAAGGGGTAAGAAGAGAGAGATGAAAGGAAAGGAAGCACTGACACATATCTATTCAAGAATATTTCATTTCAGGCTTGAGTCATGTATCAAGTCAGTATTCCAAAAATATAAAAACATTTTTGGACAAAATACAGTTATCCTTACACTAGTGTTGAGATGTGTAAAGGAGTAGCCAACATTACATTAAAAAGGCAAAAAAATACTGTAGACATGAAACATTCTCCTGTGGGATATTTGCTTTCTAACAATTGAGGGACACTTCCTTCTAAAAAGGCAAGGCAAAAAAACAACAACCTTTTCTTCCTCTTCAGCTTAGACACAAGTGAAATCGCCTCAGTGAAGTGAAATTCAGCTTGTACAACTAAGCGTGACAACTGTAAATATGTCTAGCTGTTATGAACACATTTTACATACTTCCATTTGAAAACTTTCATTACTCATCTGAACTATTGCATTTCTGGCATTAATTTAGCTGATATTTTGACAAGACACCTCCAAATACCTATGTAAGGTGTAGACTAACTTGGTAATTATTGTCATAACCCTCCCACGTTAACAGTAGGTTAAAGCATTTGTTTTAACCTTGATCTTGCAGACTACTGAGAGTTTCATTAAAATGAAGGTATTTGCCATCTTCAATATGCGATTTAGACAGTTGTTCACTATAATAATACATATCAATAAATCTCAAGGGAAATAAAGAAAACTTTTTAACTGAGAACTCTAATCTCGATTTTATAGTGCGTAACTCGGAGGTTCAGCTCTGCATATTTATGTCTCTGCATTTCTATTATGTGGTAAGGAGTGATTCACATTGACAGAGGCAGCTGGAAGCCAGTGTGTTAACTTTTTTGTTATGCAGAGATACAGCTTCCAGGAGGTATATGGAAACAACACTCCTTTTTCTGTCCAATTTTTCATGTCAACATGTTTTGCGAACACAGTGCATCAATACATGCAAACACGCTGTTACACATACACTGAAGGATATAACTGACCCTTATTATTTTAGCATCCACAGTTAAAGTTGTATTAATAGCGTGCTATTAAAGATCAAGATGGATGCTATCAAAGATGGAAAAAAATCCCTCTGTATTTTATTAGTATTAATGAGCATACTCTCTACACTCAGCATATGGCACAAACTATTCCTTATTAATACTTGCTACTGGGATGTGTTGTGCACCAGAAATCAACACAGGTGACTAAGATGAGAGATAAGCATTTCAATGCAAAATAAAGCCTAGTTCTTGCATGTATTGAGATAATACTCCATTCCTGATCCCAGCAGTGGCCTGGGACAATGACCTCCTATAAAAGGATCAAAACCAACACAAAGCAAGCCAACAACAAATAAATAAACCCCCTACAACACAAAACCCTAAACAGACCAAAATAGCTCAAGCAGGGACATGTTACATTTTTGGCTAACTCAGTGCAAGACAAGAAGATGCGAATTTAACAGCACCAATTTAACTTGACCTCTTTTCTCCAGAATTTTTAACTTCTTCCCAAACCTTTCCTCTGAACACTGTGAGCTTTGGCATCATTTAGCAGGTAGCTTAGCTTTGGCACATGGACAAGCCCTCAGAGCAAAGCGATTTATCTTGTTCAGGTCGGAAGTTGACGGTAACCTTGAATCTAACTCATGGTATTTGCCTTCTTATCTACTCTCCTTCTCCTTTCCACACCTTGAGACTCTTTTCATCTCTTCAGAAGGCAGTATTGTTTTATTTTCTAGACATGTTCAAAAAACCCTACTGTGTAGTTTTAATCTACTCACTAAATGTACAGTCAACAGCAATCTTTTTGATGGCCAAATGTGATCCAAAGACTAATAAAAAAGTCCTCAAATATATCATCCAAGTATATTATTCTATTTGTAAGTAGCAACAAAATGCATAATTCCAGAAGCAGTACTTCCCGATGGAAGTCCTACACAAACAGGATTGTTTGGTTTTGTTCTATCTTGTGTTTTACAAGATTGCTGACCCAAAAATGCTGTGTAACAATGCTCTGTTCTAACACATACACCACTGCAAAACCAGGAAATTCAAAATTCTGTCCAGGCTTGACATTTTAAAACTACTATCATCTTTAACAGTACAGGGATTTTTTGCATAGGAAATAGTCAATTGGAATGGAAAAGAAAAAGAGAGACAAGTATTCGAGTCATACAGGAGGATGCACATGATGAAAAATTAAGGGTTAGACAATCTTTTCTCTGAACAGAGCAGCTCACTCAGAAGTGGCAAGAAAGATAAAAGTACTAGGGTGGGGACAGTTGGTTTGGGGTCTCTCCATTGTATGACTTGGCCGAATTCCCTGTCCTCTCAAAAAAAAAAATGAGCTGGGCCAGAACTCCCAAAGAAACATCTGGTTTTCTCCCACCAGAATTAAAACTAGATGCCACTTCAAAGTTTCTTTCATGCCCTGTCTTTGTAGACTTTATTTATGTGTTCCTAAATGCTAAGGCCTTCTCATTTGCTCATTCTCAACACCATCAAAGTAAAGGCTGAGTTCTACTTCACTGAAAAAACACAAACAAAATCATAAACCAGGATACAACTTTCAACAGGCCTCTGAATCTTTAATTTAGAAAGACTGTTCCTTTTGACAAGTGAACACTGAAGGACACATTTCGGAAGAATGCTACACCAAGTATCTGACTCCTAACATTTATTCTACATCTTAGATAAGATTCAGTCTGACAATTTAATCTGTCTGATGCCAACATGCGATCCCTATATACCACAAATATACTCAGAATGCATGGAGAGATTTCTTACAAAAAGCAGTTTTATGCATTTATAATACCTGCTTCGTGACAAAATACCTTAAAAGATCACAGTAAGGTAAGACTACCAAAATTACCAAAGCAATAAAGTCATCCTCTCTACATTAATGCTAAATTTTTGCACTGATATTTAAATAAGGTTCAACTGGATACAAACGTTAGACAAGTCTGGGCCAGCTTTACTTCGCTTCTACGATTCTATGTCATTCCTCAAGGTGTGTGTGTGTAGAAATAACATCAGCTGTTTTTACCTTGTGTGCTTGCTTTCTAATGTAAGAATGTCTCATTTCTAATTGAAATACATGCAGCAACTTACATCTAACAAAAAGTTGTCTGAATTTGGAAAAGTTTAAGTAAATGCAGTCCCTAAGCAACTGTTAGCACGGATGTGGTCTGTGGCTGTACCAGCTCTTCTATTTTGCTAAATCTGTAATGCCACACTGCACAGTAAATAGCAAATGCAAGCACTTTTTTGTCAGTGCTATCATACCCTAGAATTATGAGCCTTTTTTCAATTAAGCTTTTTAAACAACAACTTTGGAAACCAGGCTGCGTGGCTCCACTGGAAAACATACCAGCATGGTAACATCAGCGAGTGAACAAAAGAGGGTGTAAAGAGACAGCAAGTTTCAAAGCAAAGTGCTGACAGACCTGTATAACATTTGCTGCTAAGAGCAAAGTGCTTATAATCCTTTATGTGTGCAAACAAGTGGGGAGGTGCATGCAAAATTCTGCTAGTTTTCCTGGCAGACAATGCAACACCTAAACTGTAGCTGCTGCTGCCACCATTTTTTTGGTCTACAAGTTTATTTTTCACAGGCAACTTAGGCAACTCAGGCAACAAAGCTTTTCTCGCTTGAGCAGATATGATTAATATGCTCTCATCACATACTTCCAACGTAAAAATGTAAGTTCATGTGATTAAGTGCAAATATTAAAAGCTCTTTAAAAATGCTGGGATGAAATGTTTTCTAAAGTAGCATATATTGTATTAAAGATTGAAAAGCTTTTAGTAAGAAACTCTTCTTTCTAATCAAGCACTGCATTTTTAGAAAAAGGAAGTGTTGCTGTTTTCAGTTTTCCCAAAAATTTGTGGGAGGGTTTTTCATAGAGTCATAGACTGTAGATAACATAACTGGGAATTTGTAAGACTTGATACACACCACAGAAGCCAAACACCTGAACAGAAGAGTGACAGTTTGTGAGGTGTACTTGCCATGTGTCATCAATCTATATAACGTTTCACTACATACATTTTAAGCCCTGTGCACAGTATCTAATATGGTACCCTAATAACACCACTGCACATAAAGAATCAGACTGTAGTAAATATGATTAATACATCATTTCCTGTTTGAGAAAATAGCAGTGTGGGTGTTAGAAGGCAGAACTACCTGTGAATCTCAGATTTGACAGCTGAAATTCAAGCAGCATCCCTTAATGGTTAACTACCTGGAAAGCTCCCAACAACTAGAGTAACATAACAGTTCTGCAGTGAAAACCTACAATCTGTTTTCTAAAGAAAAATGGGATTTGGAGTGGCATGGTTCAGCAGGTGGCTTGTGGACCAGGAGAGGCACTGGATGCACCAATAGGGTTGCTACTACCTCTTCCTGAAGACTGACCATATAGTCCTGATTAGTTAATGCTTCCCAAAAGCTTGCTTCCCTGATGCAGGAGTCACACTGCTGCAGGAGGCACACTGCTGCCTCTCCTGAAGAGGTAAAGGGTGGAAGACATAAAAGCTGACATGCGGAGAAGACAACAAAAATATACTTTAACTTCAAAAGGGATCTCAATGGATTCAGTAATCAGATGACACAGAAAGAAAAAGAAAACTTTGGGTTTCATTCAGAAACAGTTGCGGGTTTGCTAACAAGAACAGCAAAGCCTACAGGCACTTACCTCAGGGTTTTTCTTTTTTTTCCCCTAACTAGTTTGGAGCATTCTCTGATACAGAAGTAGTATTTCAAAAGAGCCAGTGATTCCCCTTCACAAAATCTAGGTATTTAGTAAATAGCTATATTTGCTCTCTATTTACAGTTCTCTTACTAACGATCTGTTCTGCCACACATTCATTATGCATCAAATTTCTTTCTATCCCAGTTTTTACCATACTGTAACCACCGCATTGTGGGGTGTGTTTTGTTTTTTATTTATTTTTTTTTCCCTTTTCCTGCAATGTCGATAAAAGAGCACACACTATGAATACATGCTCATCACCTACTGCATGACTTGCATTTTCAATATTTAGCACTTAAAAGACTTGTCTTTGCCTCTCCCAGTTAAACCAGAAGACCACAAAATGATAAAATGTGCCTGTAGTTAGCCAAATTTCTACTCGTTTTGTGCAACAATTTCAATGCTTTCATTGTCATGCCTTCTTTCTCCCTCTACTTTTGACTTTTCAGTAACAGCGTACAATTACCTATTATAATTGTGGATTCTCATTGCCTCAAAATTCACATTCCACTTTGCTTCATTCTTGGTCTCCTTAGAGCTGTTAATTATCTTCACTCAAGTTTGTTAAAAGATACCACTTGCCCCATGTATTTTTTTACTCTTGTATCATATAACTCAGAATCTTGTTTAGTTTAGTCTCAAACTAAGTGACAGCCTTTAAAGAATAACTGCAGGAGTTACAGCATAAGTCAGTTGTTCAAATAAGCTACTGCAAAAACGTAAAGCTGCTTAATCTTATTGAGTTACAAATGCAATATATGAAAACATTATAAAAAATATGTATAGTTTCAGTAAACTACTACCTCAAATTCAACTTCAGGCTTTTACAAGACATTTGGTGAAATCACACTGGGTTGCTCCGCAGATCTAGGTAAGGACATCAGGATCAAAATCTGATATGCAATAACAGATGTAAATACTTTAAAAAGTATTTACTTTAAGTATTTAAAAAGAAAAAACCTCTTAAAAGTCTTCTACCTTTGGTCAGATTTCTCAGGGTACCTTTCCCTTATCCCATCTGTTATCATTTATGATTACACAGAAGTGTAACAACATAACACTACCTTCAGACAATTACATGACTTCCATGGCTTCTTGATCACTTTCTCAACGCCTTAGGAACTGGCATACTTCTGCAATCACATCTCTAGTGAACAGTCATTTTTATTAAATAACAACACACTTCTATTAATAACCCAGTAGAACTTAAAAAAGAAAGCCATGCTTATGACTAGGTCGTAACTCGACAGTTCTTCTGTCTGCTGAGAAAAGAAAATGGTCTGCAAAGTACATATATTATCATCTGGGAAATGCTTGGAAATATTTATTTTAACAATCTGACAGAAGAAAGCAGCTGAAATGCCTGTGCATTCACTTGTACATCAGTTTTAGTTGTGGTCCCAATTCAGACACATCCCGCATTTCAGAATTTTCCCTCACAATAGATCCTATTATGGAAGAAATAAGGATAGATGTTGAAATTTAGAAAAATAATTATTTTATAAATGAACAGTCATCACTAACACTTCAATCACACACCTTCTTAGAGCCACTGTAAGGATTTAATTGAATAATCTTGGTGGTCCACTGATAGAGCATATGCAAATATGTGCACCAGACCCCAGAGGATAATTAATTGAAGCTTACACCATGTGTGGGCCTGCATTCATCTCAGACAAAAGAGCACAAACTCTATTAAAAATATTCATTGCTTATGACGTAAAGTTCAAGTACAGAGACACATGGGGTATAAAACACGGCACTGAACTGGAACACTGAACGCGTCAGCTGCCATCTCCAAGGTCCAAGGGCGCAGCTGGGCCTTGCTCAACTCTCCTGTTTCTTTCAGTGCGTTGGGCTGCAGCCTCAGGAGCTGATCATTTCAGAAAAACAGTATTTTTGTCTTAGAAGAATAGCAGCAAGTTGTTTTAGAAGGCTCCAAACGACTGAAACATTAGCAACAAATAAAACTGGTTTGGGATTTGTTGGAAATCACAAGTAGATAGGAAGTTATTTCAGGATTTTCTCTGCACACTCATATGCTTTTGAAAACCTACATTGTTTTTTCGAAATGTCCACATATTATGTTAATGTTTGCACTTTGTGTTTATTTGCTCATATTTTATATTAAAGATAGAATCATAGAATAGAATCCCAGAATAGTTAGGGTTGGAAAGGACCTTAAGATCATCAAGTTCCAACTCCCCTGCCATGGGCAGTGACACCTCACACTAAACCATACCACCCAAAAGATCCTGGTGAAGATACAACATATTTTAATCTAGAGGTCTGAACACCAATCAGGCTTCTGAGAAACCCTGAGAACTGTTCTAACTGCAAAGAGGCCACATCTCCTCTTTTCTCTGGTTTTAAGTTCATCATTCCCTTCTATTTGTCTTGCTACCTTAAAGTATTTCTAAAAATTAGGCAGGCTACAACACTTCAGCAATTACTTCTTTTCAGAAAATACAACATTATAATATTATCCACAAGAAAATACTACAGGGTGTCACACTTTGACATGGTGCTAAGTCTTCTCACACCTTCATCTTAAGCATAAGCACAAGTCCTCATCAAGCAGAGAGTGCCAGGGCAGATGGACCCACTGTCTGATTTACCACAACATCTCTTACGCTCCTATGGTGTGTTTAACTCTGATTGTCAGAGTTAGGTGAAACTACTATGCCTAATTGTTGGTGCCAAGAATACCTGTCAGAGCAATTAGCAAAACCAGCCCCTTTACAGCATTGAATCTATCTTCTGCACTGTTTAGTGATACTAGTCTACAGCATTAATTCATTGCTTGGATGCATATGATCAAAAAATAATGGAAGCACAGGGTCTCATGCAACAAGAAAGAGGCTGAGAAATATGTCAGAGAGCCAAGTAGAGCCAAATGATGGCTGAGAACTGGAGGATGGCACCTTCCCTATGTTACCAAGCACAAAAGTGAACAGTGGGAGGGCAGTCTAAAGGAAAATATCCAAGGTTAGCTACAGGTGATTAGTCAGATTCATCTACAAAAATGCAATAAAAGCCCCAAACAAACAAAAAAACCACCCCAACTCTAAAATAAAGCTTGGGGTTGCTTTTTCTTGATCTGCTACTATATGCATCATCAGATCTGGCAGGAGCCACAGATACTGGAATATCTTTCTGTTACTTCAGAATGCACAAAGAAAAAGTTAGTAACATTATGATAGTGTTATGAAATGCAATCATCTGATACTTAAAGATTCCTAGCTGTGCAGTCTTTTATACCAAGCATCTTCCCCAAAATTATTGCAAAAATGCCAACTTAGTTGAATACTAAGAAAGAAAAAGTGATTAAAAGGATATAATCTTCCATGTAAAGATCATTCACAGTAAAAAGTGATCCATTGATTTTAGAACCTACCTACAAATAGCAGAAACACAAGTCAACCTGAATACAAGCTTAAGTACTATTTCCTTTATATAGTGTTTTAGCTACTTTTTCGACATTTCAATGCCACATTTCTGATAAAATAAATGAACACCACACCTCAGTGCTAGCAACAATTTATCACAACTTCAGCAACACACTTAGTCATTATTACATAAGGAAATAGAACAGATGAAGAGTAACTACAATACAAAATTGCTAGATTAAAGCTATTTGGCCTTCTTAAATAAAGAAAAAAAGGTCTGTGTGATGGGTAAACAAATGAACTATTCAGGGTACTTTCTTTTATGAAATGCATGTACTACATTAAAAAATAATTTGCTTTATAGAATGTGCTGTAAAGCATACAATCAGGTATTTTAAAAGGTGAATTTGCCAAAATAAGTACCACAAGAACAAGGTCATTATTCAATTATATCATTATTCAATTTATCAGATAAAGTTTTAGCATCCCATCTGATAAAGAGTTTACATCTACTACCCAGTGCTTATAAGCAGATTGTTAATCACTTTGATGCCTGTTGGTCTCATATAATCGAGCCATTAGTTCTAGAAGTTTGAAATTTTCATCTGACAAAAGTATTTCTTGGCTGCATCCCCTTGTATTTTCACATCTTCAGTTTCAGCACCTACACAGATTGCTCTGCGTTATCCATTTCCTTCATAAATGCCAAGGAACAACTACAGCTTATTTACAGAATGAACTATCAGATTTGTCAGCTATGTGGAAACATACATGGCAAAAAGTATTATTCAGTTTCTTAGTTTTATATCCTGACCCTCACAACCGTACCCTCTCCCCACAATACAACTGATATAACACTTAGTTTTTATTAAAAACTATCGCTGACCCAGCAACACACACCGCTTCAGGAAACAGCACACCAGGTTGTTTCTTCCAATTACAATCACAGGTTAACTGCAGCAGTAGGAAAGAACTGTGGGACAGTACCTCCTCTTGAACAGACATGATGCATCTGACAATCTTGTCAGCATTTTCTTGCATTAAATTCATACCTTAGTGAGAGCCAAAAGCCAGGAGGTGTTTTCTTTCACAGGTAGTTTTTTCAAGCTGTTGTGAAATTCTAAGCTGCTGGAATTGTAGCATGCCACTTGAGGTCTACATGCAGCCATCTTTGGCCAACTTTGGTAGGCTGCTCTCTTGCGTACTGAGTAATCAAATGTTAATAGTACTGGTGCCGACTTCTTGAGTTTTAATCCCAACAGCTAGGATTTTCTCATGTGACGTGCATACATGCACACACACCTGCCACAATCCACTAAAATCGAAATCCTGGTGAAGACTCATTTCATAAAGAAACACGTAATGTACAAATGACAAATCAGTTTGTTTCATTTGCGTCAGAGCAAGAGCTCAGGATCAAAGGGGAACCTGGATGGCTGACACTCGGAGTCGGTCACTTCTGTGGAATATTTAAATGACAAAGAAAATCCAATACCATGGTGGGAACGCTATATTGTATCAACCTCTTTTAGAACTTAAGTTTTTCTTATGTTGAATCTCACTTTAGAAGGAACTTTAAAGGACTACTAAAATCATACCCAGGAAGATAAATTAACTGCAGTTTACCATATGGAGTATTACTCATTTCTCCTTTTACCACTAGAAAACACGAACATAAGGAAGAGATCTGTGAGGCAGTGAGTTTTCATATGAAACGCAGAAGTGAAAACTCCACCTCCTCCACCCTCCCCCCCCCCCCTTTTTTTCCTTGCTGGATTACACATTCTATCACAAAAGCAGATTTTAGGCTACATTTCAAGACTATAAAACAGAAGTTTTGTTAAAAAAAAAAAAGTTTTTACACTTCCCACCTTATAAGGTGTTTCCAGAATCCAGAATCAGCAACTTCAGAGATATTCCTCATCTATAAAGTAACTATGCTATGCAGAATTTTTACAGATCTCCAGCTACTCAATACAGTTCTACATGTTAAATGCCTTCTGACACCAAATTGTTTCAGAATGGTTTTCTTCTGGCATCCACAATTTCTTAGCATTCTTTATATGTATTCAGCCTCTATATGGGTGTACCCCCTCTCCCAGCTACAAAGGATGGGGATTTGAAATGCATTTACAGCCAGCAGGTTTATAGCAGCACAATACTTTATCACTGTTACAAAGCAAAAGAAACCCACCACAACTAGATGTTGCACTAAAAAGACCTCATGTCCTTCCTCAGAGAAGACAGCATTGTTCATTTGTTTGTTTGCTTTAAACTCAAGATTCCTGACGTTCACTAAAGATTGAGGCACACTGTAGACCACAGAGCAGGTATCACAGACCAGCTCTAACTCCTTACCAGCCTTTTATTGCGTATGCCTGCTCTGACTAGCACAGTAATGAAATCCCTAAAACAGGCTGCTGTCTACAGCTGTACGTACAATAATGTTAGTCCTCAATGATGGACTTGACAATGAAAAAGCAATTTAAAACCATAACCTTTGAAGCTATTCATGAATATTATTAATTCTCCTTCTATCTCATTTGAGTCTCATAAAGCAAAGGAAAAGTGGAGGGGAAGGAGACAATTCATCAGGGAATTTCTTATTCCACATGAAAAATGGGCCCAAAAGTAAATCTTGCATGTTGAAAACAAAATGTCACTTGAATAACTCTTCAGTCTCAAAGTATGGAGTTTGGTTGTACTATTGCCTTAGGCTGGGAAGCTTCCAGATGTCCACAGACTGCAGGGTGTGCTAACACTCAGTTTGCTCCTGTTCCCTGGATGTCAGGGCAGGGAGTCTGAAAATGCTCTGCCAATGACAAGTCAGCAAAAAAACTTGCCATGAGTTCCTCCCTCTTCATGCCCTTTCCCTGGTGAAAACTAAAGCAAAACCATCCAAATCAAACAATTCAACCTATTAATGCATTTCAAAAGAACAGAAACTGTACAAGGCAAAATACATATTGGTAGATCAACTTCAGATAAAACTTATTTTCTCTTTTACTTGGATAGTTCCAACACTGAAAATGACTGGGATTGCTACATAACTAAGTTTTTCATGATTTAATACTAAACTAGAAGTTTGATCCCACAGTACGTATTTAATAGACACAAACACTGTCTTCACACAGTGTCTTCAGTATTTAGTAAGAAAGAAACATTCTAGAAGATGGAAACAAGTCAATATATGAGGCAACTGAAATGAAATGTTACGTCCAAGCAGTAAATTCAACAGCTTCACCAAAAGCATGTGTGAACAAGTGGTAATGCCTTGCCATGAACATTGCTCATACTTTTCCTCATTAGGTAGAAGGTATTTTGAGGTAAAGAATTTGTTCAGTGATGATTGTTCTAAACTATTTCACTGCTCAGGTGCAGGAAATTCAACCCCTTCCTCTCACCACTCCCCAAAACAAACATAACGCTTTAAGCTTTTGAAAATTTCTGGCAGGATGATAACTTTCACTCTTCATGAAAGATACCTGTTTCTAAAGCCAGATAAAGGGAAAACACAGGTCACACAACATTCACAGTTTGTGTTCCTTTACGGATCCTGTTATTTAGACAAAATAGGAGTTTCAGTACCAGAAGAAACATATTTAACCCCTCTCCCTGTTCTCCCTCCCCAGTAAAACTGATGAAACTGATACAACTCGGTTTAGAAGCAAAGCCGTAAGTTTCTTCAATCACTCGGCTTGGTGACATCTACCTTTAAATACATCCACATACTGCTCTTTTAACCTATATTAAGTAGCCATACATTTCAATCAAGGTATACTTTAAGGTTTAACAAACACTTGTTCATATTTAAACTGCATATTTTTCACCTTGAAACAAGGTGGAAAAAAAACCCAAACAAAACAAAACAAAAAAACAACAAACCAAAACCCCAAAAAACAAAGCCAACAAAAAAAACCCTAGGAGAATGGGAAACTTGTAAGGAAGATTGTTATTCCTTAGGCAGGAAAAAACTACTGGAAAATTCCAGCCATCACCATGCTAACTCGAACTAACTATAGCTCTATTCAGCTAACCAACAAACCTGGAAAGTTTTGTATTAATAATTATGTGATACAGCTAACAGATATAGTAAGTATCTTTAGACCTGTGTTTAAGAAAGGCCTCTGTCATTCCACTTTCCACGTCCCCCCTCCCCCCCCCCCCTTTTTTTTTTCCTGGAAAGGATTCAAGAAGTTATCCTGTTTATTTAAAAGTATGGCTGCATGTTTTCTTTTGGTAAAGAAGCAAATTAGAAGTTTAAGCACAATCCTAAATTCCAGCCAACAGAACAGCAAAATATCTATTTGTGTAGTTCAACTTCTATGACTCCTAACCTAAAATGCTACCAGCACCTCATGTTTTGTGTATAACTTCCATTTAATAGTGCATTCAATAGAATTTACGTATCAGAAAGTACCACACACTTTAAACATCTTTGAAGACCATCTGATATAACCACCTATAAAACCCTATTTCAGCTAAGCCCAAATTACACTAAGTAAAAGTGATACAACTGATAATAAAGTTTAACTTACTAATATTTTTTTTAAGAAATGCAAGCCATCATCCTGAAATGTAAAAAAAGTAAACTTTACCCAAATTGAACATTAAAATTTATTTGGAAACTACAATGACATTGAAAACTGTTGCATTTGTGACAACATAATTTAAAAAGCACTTTCCACAGCTCATTGCTTTTTAGTTCTGGGTTGGAAGCCAACCACCTACATGAAGAGTCAGAGCTACAAAGGAATTTTTACACTAACAGTAACCTGCCAGATCACATAAATCGTAAATATTATATCAATTCTGTATCTGCAATATATCATCACCACACTACTGTATCATAAAAATTGCCAGTTGACGCATTAATGAAATTATCCTAAGCACAGGCTTCTGAAAGTAACATATTACATCCACACAGCTACCTACAGCTCTGATTCAGATCATCTAAATTCAGTTTGGAAATGATTTCCTGCTGGAAATCAGTATCTGACTCTTACCAAGATGAGTTTCACTACTCCCCAGAATCTTCAAACAGATGAGGAAGATATTTTTGCATATATTCACCCATCAAGACTTGTCACCCTTAAAGAAAACACCAAAAGAAACCAAAACCAAAGTGACACAGCAAAACCCTGGGCTTCCCTTTCAAACTACCTCTGTGTAGATAGGTATGCTGCAATTTTCTTACTATAATATGGAAGATTATCATCATATTAAAATAGAAATCCTTTCAAAATTGGAATCTGCCACGGTTTCTGAATGTCATAGTATTGCAGCACTTTTAAAATTAGACCTTTAAGAGCTAGGGAGAAGGAAAGAAAGCATGTATTTTATATTTCTTCTGTGATGAGAAAACAGTTACCATGAAGCGAAAACAAAGTGCACTGCGGTTATTTAAAACTTAAGCTACAACCAGATATGGTTTTGTGGGTTGGATTGTTCTTTTTTCCTAAATAATGTTTATGCTGACAGATGCTGTAGCTCAATATATGACATTCATAAAGAAACAGACATACAGCTTGACAGATGATATACAGAGAGATACTTACAGTGACTGGAAATGCATCTGTTTTGACACTTGGCCCCCCCTACTTGCATACAGCACTCCCAAAATAACATCTGAAACTTGGTCATCTATTAACATTGCTGTATGAGGTCTCTGTTAAAATAAGGTAACTTACAAGTGTCTATTGGGAGAGTACTACACATTCAGTGTTGCAAGCTAATAAAAAAAAAAATAAATCTCTGATTCCTGCTACATTTAATGTCTTAGACACATGGTCTAGTAGACAAGCATGTCTAAATAAAAAACTTGGAAGTTATACACAGTTACATTAGCACATCAGTAATCATTTGATTTTTACCTAAAATTAGGCTTTTATTTAAAATCTTAACTGGAATGCTATGAGTGTTGTGTGCTACTTTGCATATATTGTGAATTACTGAATGCTGGATTAAAAAAAAAAAAAAAAAAAGTGTTTTTCCAAAGAAGGAGGAAATGCTTTCTGTCTCAAGAAAAACAGTAAAATGCATAAGAATTACTCACCAGTCTCCAGGAAAATTCATTCTTTAGCAAAATCTTGACACACATACAACAAAAAACACTTAAGGATGTGAGGTACAACCTTTTTCTCTTAGTAGCTGCTCCCCAGTGAGTACTGCACAGCCGTGACCCAGAGAAAAGCAACTTAGCTGTCAGGACTGCTAGCCTCTGAGAAAGCTGATACGAGAGTGATGTCACATACTTCTGAAACGTTACTGCAGCTCCGAATTGTCAACTCCCTTCTACCAATAAAATCTCTACCTCAAGATGATTGAAGATAAAACATTTAACAACAGGATTAAGTTTCAACAGGAGCTAATAGTAAAAATTTTTAAGAGCATAACATGGGGTTGGACAAAACATGAGTCAGTAGAAGTGAAAAAGAACAGATGCTGACTGTGTTATCTAAATATGCGCTTCTAATTTACTTTAAACTTGCAGAGTTTCTATTTATGGCAGCAACATTCACAAAACACTTCCTGAGCTAGAGAGAAAGAGCAAAGACCAGTGCCACAGCTCTGGGCATTTCTATACAATGCTCCAGCTAATCCAGCCCTGGTGTTCTCAACTTCACCCGGTGGCCCTCAGCTGGACCACTTTTCTCACTCTCTTTGACCTCCTTCTGTGCCAACATTTGTCCCACTATCCTTTCTTTCATCCTGCATACCTTGTCCCAGCCACAGGAAGTACTTAGAAGCACAACAGACTCCAGTCTAAGATCCTCAGAAAGCACTTGCATAATTCCACTGGGAAACAATACATTAGGAAACTGGAAATTTTTACACAAGAAAGAAAAACAATGATCTAACATTCTACTCTAAAAGTATAAAGCAAAAATGGAGATGAACAGCATAAATAAATTATGTGGTATGTAAAATCTGCTTTTGCACAAGTAGTAACTGGAACTGCAGTTGCAGGAATGGCTTCTATAAATCCCCAAATTTAGAGTATGAACAGTGAGTTATAATATTAAAATCATACACAAAGATAATCTTCATGAATATTTCCAAATTAACATCACTCATCTTTAAATATGCCAGCCCACAGATTTTCAACAGCCCAGAACCAGTACACTAATTTAGAGCTGGTTAGTAATCAACAGGGGCACCTGTGGCAAAGTACTGCCTTCAGTCAACTAGACTGCTGGTGACAAAGCCAAGGGAGTCATTAGACATATGAGCAATATTTGATAATGCATGAGAAATAGACTAATTTCATATAGAAAGAAATGGATAAGCAAGAGGAAGGCGCAACAATTGTGGGACAAAATTCAGGAGTACAAATGTAACGTGATACCTCTAAAATAAATCTGTTAAAAAATAGACAAGAATGTGAATGGCATCTATAGGTATGCAAATGCTTCTAACCTGGCATCTCTACCTCTGCGTCCTGTGGCTACTTCTATGGTCTGTACTTCCCACTGACTTTTTTTTTTTTTGGCCCTTTTCTAAGGGGTCCATAACCTGAGAAAGGTTGAAAGGCAGCAGAATCAGAATATGATTAAGTAATGTACCTATGCCAGTTAATTATACCTATTAATTTAAATTACAGAAAAAAAACAACCCCAAACAACCTCACCAATATGACCATTCACTCAAAGATTACAAGAATAAGCCTCTCTTGGCGAAGCAGTATGAAGTAGGACAGAACTACACTACATGAAGGTGACTCTAAGCTGTATAGATAAAACATTAGGAAAGGTAAATAACGCTTGGAGTTAGAAGAGATAAAAGGAGTCCCAGATGTGTGAACTGGAAACAAAAGAGCTTTAAAATAAGGATGGTCTTGTTAATTGGTGAGATCATATAACTTTTCTGTGTCCAAAAGAGGTTGGCTTTCAAAATACACAAGTGCTAACCCTTAAGTTAGGCAAGTGACCTATTTTGAAACAGTTTCACCTGTCACACTTAGAATGGCAATTATCTGGCAGGCAAAACCTGAGCAGAGGTGTTTCAGAAAAGTATGGAATATGAGACTTGAAGCCAAAAAGTAACCCAGAAATCAGACGAAAAATTGAGGAGTTTTACCATCAGTCATGTGTTAAGTGGCCAATACTAGAGACTGTGCTTCCCTTTCTCACTTGCCTGCGTGTTTCATGTACAAAATTGATCCACTGCTTGAAATTAAGATGGCAATCTTTTCCTCCTTTTCTGTTAGCATACGATAAGCTTCATAGAAGTAATTAGCCTCCTGTTAGATCCACACCATGACTCCCTTTGTATGAGCTGTGCCATTTCCAGAAGAATCTAAGTTTCCTTTATCACCTTCAGCTCTGATTTCAGAGTTAATATGTGAGAAAGCATTACCACATGATTCTGTGAACACAAAGAGAAACAGGACCAAGGCAGTTGGAAGACAGAAGAACTATCGGGTTTGAGACAGGGTAGCTTATTTTGAATGAGAGAAAAACTTAGTATTAAGTTATACCAACTTTCTGCAATTTTCCAGTTTTTTATTTCAGTAAAAAATATGAAAAGTTACTTCACAGCGAAAAGCTAAATCCCTGCTTCTGAACAGCCTGCAAACTGAGATAGCACCCAGTGCCAGAGCATTCATTTTGAACAGTTTAATATTTTAAAAAAGTAAGATAGCCAAGATTAATCCTGAAAATCTGAATCGGAGTAGGACAACCAGTCACAATTTGTCACTGTTGGGCACACCATCCTAGAGAGTTATGGACTGTTCCAGAAAACCTAATTTGCTACTTTTAAGTAAGAAGAAAAATTATTTTGTTTTTCAGTCAAGCCAATTTAAAGACAAAAAAACATAACTGAATCAAAGGAGCCAGGGAAAATAAATTGCTCTGGGCAGATATGTACTGATGACCACATGGCAACATTACCTATATTTTCCACAGAATTTAAGGTTTTCTGCTCATGTTATTACTGAGATCTTGAAACATCTGGTTTAGGGAATGCACTTCTGATGAATCCAACAAGCTGTCTTATGGACAGTATCAGGATAAGTGCCATGCTATATATAAACTCTAGGTCAAAAAGGTTTTCCATATACATGAGACTCATACAAAAATGTTAAGTTGGACAAGACCTGTGGTGGTCATCAAGTTCAACCCTACACTCAGAGAGAAATTCAATACCGGTTCAGAGCGCAAAGCCCCTTGTCCCTAGGATGATTCCATAGCCTCTCTGTGCTCAACAGGTTTGTGCTTTGGTTTTTTTTTTTTATTTACTCTTATTACTGATTTTTATTTTAACCTGTGAGAATTTACTTTGTCAATTTATGACCACTGCCTCTTGCCCTTTCTTTATGCACTTCTGAGAAGAACTGCCTCTGCTGTAAAGCCCATGTAGGTAATGACAGAGTGCAGTTATGCTACTGCTTTTGCCATTTCTCCAGGATAAATACACCATTCCCTTTCAGTTTCTTCTTGTACGTCATATGCCCTGGCTCTGTAACCATTCTAGTGCTGGACTCACTCATGTTTGTCTGTCTTGCATACTGATATGACCAAAACAGGACACATTACTCCAGAAATAGTCTCAAAAGCGATGAATTGAGGGAAATAATTGCCACTCTTGCTAAGACAGCTCAACATGTGGTTAGCCTTCATCACCATTACAGCCTAACACTAACGTTCAGCTTCCTGTCCACTAGGACGTGCAGGCCATTTTCCAAGATGCTGCTCTTCCATTTGCACATTCACCTTTGCTGAACTTCACCATGTTCCAGTCTGCTCACTCCTCCAGTTTGCTGAGGTCCCTGGGAATGACCATCCTGCCCTCTGGCATACCGATCCCTCCTCCCAGGGGTGGCGTTACCCAGGAGCTTGCTGATTGTGCATTCTGCCGCACTGCCCAACTTGCTGATGAGTGTTTCACCAGCATCAGCTTCAAAAAAGAATTCTCGTAAGCAGCCATGGTTTAGAACTTCAAAGCTATCGGTTGCTACTCCGTAAGCCTGATGATGCAGCTGCTTTTTCGCCCACCTTGAAATCCATGCATCCGAACTATACCCCCTCATTTGGATACAAGGATACTACATGAAAATACAGCAAAAGCCTTGCTAAAGCTAAGTGGCTTCCACTGTTTCTCCCCTCACTTGAAGACGCAGTGATCGTGTAAGGTAGTCAGGTTGGTCAAACAAGATTTTTCCCTGATACAACCATGCTGGCTGTCTCAAATTACCTTCCAGTCCTTCACAAGCCTAGAAGCAGTTTCTATGAGATTCTGCTCTGTAAAATTCCCAGGGAAAGAGGAGAAGGTGACCAGTGTTTAGTTACCAGGATTTTTTTTTCCTGTTTTTCTTTTGAAAACAGTAATGTTTGCCTTTTTCCAGTCATCAAGGTTATCCTTGACAATAACCATATCAGTACCCTCAGATGGTTATATTCCTAGAATAAGAATCCATAACTGTTTCAAACACAAGTCACAAAATAATAATAGAACCGAATGTCATATTAAGAAAAAAATGTGAGGGGGAAGAGCCTTGAGGAAGCTTGTATCTGTCAAAACAAGAAAGAAAGGTGCAACAACAAATGACCCCACAGGAAAGACATCACTGGTCTTGGGTGCAAGCAAACCCAGGTTGCTGGTATGCTCCAGGACCTAGTAACTGACTTCTACAATTTCTGCTATATCCACAAAATTACTGTAAACCTATGACTGAAAGCACTGATGTGTTGCTCTAGCATTTCTTTAAGCCTGCTTTGCTTACTTTTAGCTCCATACACCATGAACAAAAATATGATTTTTGAAGTAGAAATTTTGACTGCTCGCTGTTAGCAGCACAGAACAAGTTTTTCCAAAGGGAAAGCCCAACCTTGGCTGGCAACTAGAATGTCTTGCTCTTCCGCAACATCAGACATGTTAAAGATACGTAATAGAACATGCACGCACAAACATTACCAGTCCAGCAACCTTAGCAGGGGAGGCAAGACTTCAACAGCCTATGGGACTTTCTCAATTACAGGGACATGCGTAACACTGATAAAGAACCTTAAATAAGTTTGGCAATAAAGAGTCAGCATTTACAGTTGCTAGCCTTTCTAGAATAACATGTTTATAATACCCTGCACATAAAAACTCTCTGATTCTATGCATTTGTTTCTTCTTTTCCAATGTTTTTAAAGGAAGGAAACAATACTTTTAGATTTATGTCTGGAACACCAGGATTAAAGCAACGTCCGGTTAAAGCAACAGCCACGGACATATCAATTTAAAAAAAAATAAATATATACACTTCTCAGCTACAGCATCTTTTATTAAAGCAAACTGCACCCCAGTCCAAGTGATGTAGTCACATCACACTCTCATGCTAAAAGGGAGCTTGACATTAGGCACAGCTGCACAAAAAGTTTCAGAGAATAATTTTAGCACTCTACTTAAGCCAACAAGAGTCACAATCTACTCTTCATACTAATAATAATTCTGAGGATATTTTCTTCCTTTTCCAAACTACACTTCATGTTTAATCCAGTCCAAATTCGGAATGTAACTGGAAAAAAAGCAATCATGAAACCCTATTAAGAATTTTATTCACAGTAAAGCACATTCTCACGCATGTGGCAGAAGTGAACGACCAACAGTCTCCCACAGCTCAGCACAAAGACCTGAATCTTCTGAAACAGAAGACAAATACTCTTATTCCCTGAAGGCTGTGACAGTCTTCTGCTCCCCCCAGTGGCAAACAAAAATTAATCCAGAGGGAGGCCATTAAAGAAGCATCACTTGCTCATACAGTATTGCTCTTGAAGGTGCTTCAAACCAAAAGTTTCCAGTACTTAAATGTTTTGTAGAACAGTTTTGTTCTACAAAAAGATAAACAATCTAAATAAACATTCATCTTGAACCTGTATTACACTAAAAAGTAGCAGGAACTGACAAATATAAAGTAGTTGATAATGAAAACAGATTTTAAATTGATCTATTATGCTGAAGTTGTCAGCCATTTACTCAGGTTATGATAAATAAAAAAGGCCATCTTTAAAAACACTTTTGATAGATGTCTCTTGGAAATCCACTGCCACACAAATATCACTTGCCTACTCTTATCAGGGTTCTGATGCATTCCTTCTCATAAGATTCAACAAGAGGTGAACCAAATGAGTATTTTGAAAAAACTCTGACATTTAGTGAAACTTTGAGGACATACCTTAGATACAGTAAAAAATTATGTAAGTACCAGTCTTTTATGCTCAAAGACTGACTACAAAATTATGTTCCATCAAATATTTCTGGCTTTTATTACTGGCAACAAATATGCAATTTAGCCTCATCTAAGAACTACCTGACTTGTATTTAAAATCTGTACAGCACTTAAGATAAATGACTTTTCATCCAAGACTCTCAGAAACGTGAATTCAGCATGAGGAAGCCAACAGCCAAGGAAAAGCATAATGGATGTGATATGTGAACTCTAGTAACTGTTTCAGAGAACTACAATATCTAGTGATTGTGTAACTTCTAGGTTGGAGGTTTTCCTTGTTTTTCCAAGGATTCTTGTGCCATCTCTTCACTTCTAACACAGAGAAATAATAACCTTCATTATTTTTGCATACATCAAGGTTCTTATGTGCTCTTAAGTCAATGCCTTTGGACTTTCATAAAGTGATTCCAGACTCATTTATTCTGAGGAAAAAAACAATGAACTGACCAAAATGTCAGAAAGAGTATGTTCTATCAGTAAAACGAATACTATTGGGATGGCATAATCATGTCAAATGTCGATACTGGCATTACTACACACACCACTAAAGCCAGCAAGGCAAGGTTTACACAAGGACCAGAAGCTTTTGTCACATCTACTGACAATGCTGGAAATGAGTTACAAGCTTACAAAGCAGGAGCCATTGTACAAGCTTGAAGTACAGGCAGCAGTGCTCACGAATTCAGGAAAGCTAAATACCATCATGCTGAGTTGAAATTAGCTATGTTTATCAGACCAGCTGAGAAGAAAATTAATTAAGAGTCCAGTATAGGGCATCAAGACTTGTTACCAATTTTATTTGTTATTATTGCTAACTTTTTTTTTTCTCCCTCTAAAGGGGAAGATGATAAAAAGGTGGGATTAGCTGAAGCGGACAAGAAAATTACACGGTATAAAAACACTGAGTCCATGAGTTTTAAGATATAACAGATTTCCAAATTTCATTCCCATGCTTGTCTTTCAAATGGACTTTGCAGACTCTCCTTGAGGATTAGGACGATGGCACAAGAAGTAGCTTTGGAAGAATTTTTCTCACACTGTCTTTCAATGAGTTTAAAAGTGTTCATACTGGTGGACATCGCTTGTTTAGCCTCACTGGCATGGTTTCCGTGAGTGTGTTCACCTGAAGTACATCAAACACAACCTCAAAAATAACCTGAATACCAAATATTCAGTGCGCAAGACTGAGAAGACCTGTTTTTTTTCCAGTAATTATAGGAAGATTCACATTCCAAACAGTTCAGCTCTTTGCAGAATGAATTCTGATGATCCAGATCTATTGGTGAATACTGCCTGTCAGCAAACATTAGTTTAATGTTTTGACAGAAACAGAATTACTGGTTACCATCTCCAGAGTCATAAAAGATTTGGCACACTCTGAAAACCCATCTAATTAAAAGTTACAACTTCTTTATTCTACATATTTGGGTTCTGTTTCTAACACAGATGACAAGCTAGAGTTATTTGTCAGTACCTTTAATCCATAACGTGTATAAATTATAATTTCTGCCTCCAGACTGCAACGTCAACAAAGGAATCTGTCTCCAACTAATTTTGTTTCTAGAGTAATAATACTGATTATTATTACTTGTTACTGTAATTCTTCAATTAAACGTCTATGTTCATTCCATATGAGAAAGCTGTAGAGCACTGTAAGCAGATTCACCGGTCAATGCCTAGATTTTTAGCAGTGAGTGCTACTATTACCGTGTGCAGTAGTCCCACAAGTTTAAAAAAGTGTACATATACATACAATATGCAGAAATGCTTTTCACTGAAAAAGGGTCTAATCTTCTAAATAGTACATTTTTCCTCAACACCACAGAGATATCAGAGCTTTGCACAGAACCAGCTGGAAACGTTTTGAAAACTATTAAGAATGGTTTTCTTCTGATGTCTTTCAAGGAAACGGCTACCATTTTAACTTAAACTTTTAAAAATAAAACTATGGAGGCAACAAGAGAAAAATTCAGCATGGGAAGCTGAAGTGTTTTCTGGACCAGAGAGTCTGGAAGTGTCAGAGAAACCACAGTGTGGTGGTTGTTAATGTAAAGTAAGGGCTGGACTTACATACACATACACACCCCCCCCATGCACTCGCACTGCAGTGACTCCAACATTTCTCAGCTTCTATTCACTTGACTGCTATTAGTCTTTCACATAATTCTTAGACTTTGTTTCATCTTTACACAGGTGCAGTAGAAGTTTTCACAAATTTCTATGTGAAAACGGAGGAGGGGACTGCAGTCAATCTCTCAACAACACTTCAATACAGTTGTCAAAAGATGAGACACTGCTCTAATAGATGTATCACTATAACAAAAGAAATTAAATAAACCTAATTTTAAGTCCCACACTAATTAATATATTTAACATCTCTGTTTAAACAAAATCTAAACTGGTCTTACTTGATTTCAACACATACATGTTAATGAAATTAAAAAGGGCATCCAAGGAATCAAATTATCAATCTGAATATACCTGCAAACAAGAATCATTACAGGATGCAACAAGGACAGAATACTTGTTATACAAGAATAGTGCTCAGGGCCTCAAGCTGATGAAGTAAGGACCTTAAAGTTAACAAGACACTGCCCTGTAACATGGTAAGATACCAGAATGGGCTGTGAGCGATCAGGAATTTCTAGATGGAAACACAAAGCTGGTAGATTAAATCTCGAAAACAGTCCAGCCTTGTGAGCAAAAGGTTTCTCTGCAGCTATTTGGCTTTCCTTCCTATGAGGCCAGGTGCAGCTTTGTACTGACATGCATTTCAGTACCTGAGGTCTTTCATTGACAGTCATTCAGGGATCACATCATCAAGTTAATTGTATCGGGGACATGCCCTTTGGCTTCACTTTCTGCTTCATTAGACTTTCTGTGTGATCTTGGTTAAGTAAACTTCTGTTTCCGTTTCCAATTTGTACTATCATGATCTAAATATATCATTAAAGCAACTAAATATAACTGCAACTGTGAGACATTAATGCTGTAAGGGAAGATTGTGGGGAATGTTCTCAACCTATTCTCATCATTGAAGCAGTCAGAAATTAAATTCAGCCAATGCCTATGAAGTACCATTTTTAAAAAAATCAAACTCAGTACGTCTAGCAAACAGTTAAGAAATGTCTTGACTGCTTAACATCAGGAATACTCTGGTAGCTGGTGTTCCTTTTCCTCTTGACCAATGCCCATCTGTAACCAGCTACATCTTACAGATGTTTCTGTAAGATACATTTTAAGATATTATTTTAAGGATCTGCTGAAATTCCATCACTCTTATAATTATTTTCTTTGATTCATGCCACCAGCTCTTTCCCTCATCCTCTATGCAAATCCTCCCTTCCCACTGGCATTGCTGTGATTCACTGAACAGCAGCCAGACTTTACCAGACAGGTAACTTAAGCTGCCTCTGCAGGAAACACATTATGGCTAGAATCATGCCGTACTCTGACATATCTTAAGAAGCGGCACTAAAGTCCTTATTTTTGACAGCCACATCGTGAGGGCTACTAAAGATACCTGCCTTTTCTTTGCTCACAGAGAAAACAAATGTACTGGCCAGTGTGGGATGAAACATGGCATTACAGAAAAAGGCATTAAGTCATGCTTTTTCATGCTCTGGTAGGATATGACAACCTTGATGTCACAGGCTATCTTCTCAAGAAGGAAAAAAAAAAATTCATACTATTTCTCAGACAGGTGAAAACCAAAGTTCATTTTAGATTTCCCAGGTAAGGTACAATGTCTTATATCATACAAAATTCTAGCTAGCAAGATTGCTCAAAACTGTACTGGATCTCCTGTTTTTTAATGACACCCCTGAAAACCTTTTCTCATTTACTGATTCTCTAACATTTTCCCTCAAAAATCTCCATCGTATGCTGAACACATCTTGTTGGAAAGAACTGGCACAATTTAAAATAGTGCAATACAAACATTTTGCTTTTTCGTTTTTAACTTAATCATAGGTCACATTCAGTAAGGCCTAAAAAGAGACCTCTCTAAAAAAATTCCATGGCAAATGTTATATCAAAACCTTGAAGGTCATTCCAGCTATGTGTGTTATCTACTTTTGCCATCAAACACCATGTTTTCACTGATTAAAAGGTCTTTATCAAATTGCCCATATGTTAATTTTCATGTAAATCACAGATTATCACTGACATGGTTAAATTACGATGCCTATGTAATTCCCTGGGAAAAAATCCTGCACACTTTGTTATACAGAAAGGCAAAAGATGCAAAGGAAGCATCTGAAATATAAATACACATAGATTTGTGAATAAATGTTAAAATACGAAATACTGATTAATCATTTCTATATAAATGGGAAACTACAGAACATGGAAAACCTTTGGTGTTTGAGGTTTTTGATACAAAAATGTATCAAGCTATGAATTGCATACAAGCCCCTACAAATGACCTGAAGTACATAAAAAATAATTTTTCATTCTTTTTTCTTGATGGTCATGCCTTGGAAGAGCATAAATTTGCAACTGGCTTAGAAACAAACGAGTCACATATTCCCATTAAATTCCTAGTTTTAAGAATGCACAATGCAATTCTAGTTTTCTTAAAGCCACTGAGATGCTCAAATACTAAGCTACTGTATCCCTACCACAGTAGTGAAGTCTACATAAGATTGAATAACCTGAAAATATTTCAAATGTTGATGTTCTCTGGAGCATAAAATAACATGTATGCATATGTGTGTAAGGTAAGGGATGCTGTACTGTACTGAGAACACAAGGGAAAAGTTAAAACTAATGTACTATTTTGAGAAACATTTCCAGGCTACTTTCCTTTTTGTTTTTCCCCTTTTCCCTGTACTTCCTGGGGGGTTGGAAATTCTGACCTACAGAAGCGAAATATTTTACTCTTTGTCATCTTTCAGGAAATCTAAAGCTCCCAATGCTCACTTTATACAACATCACTTTCTCATTTATTTTTTTTCATGGACATTCCCACTACATACCTATTCATTATTGAATTGCAACGATCTAGTATATACATGGCTAAGATCTGCAAAAATTCACAGGACTGTATCGAACAGCAATTTTAAACCTCAATGTACTGAAAAAGTAGAGATAATTCTCAGTTCATTCAGCAAGGTCTTACTCAAGTCTTTACCATTTCCACTCTCCTGGTACAAAAAAATCCCAAAACCCTGAGGATTTTTTAAAAAGAAAACAAACTAAAACATTTCAGATTTTTACTGTAATAAACCTGCTTCTCAACTTGTACTATATACATACAGAAAGAGCTAATAATGCCTTCTTTATCTTTCCATAAAAATCTCAGATCCAGTGCTGACATTACAGCCATTTTAAATGAGTACTGGTGTGCAATTTCTTTTTTTATTTGGAAAAGTAAACCATGTGAAACACAGCTCCACTCTATTAAAAAAAAACAAAAAACAAAACCAAGAAATGGCATTATTCCTTGAAAGTATCAGATTGTAGCATGCTGTCTAAAATGGGTCAAGATTTGATGCAGAATGCTGACAATGTTTGTTTTTTTTTTTTACACAAACTTCAGTCTAAAATTGTCACAGGCTCCCCATCTGGCACATGAACTCAGTTTGTGCAATTGCCAGCAGTAGTAAAAGCTTTTATTTAGAAGACAATGAGAATGGAAAAAGACTGACTCTTCACTGACCAAAAGATTTTAATAATTCATAAAATAGTTGGCAAGCAACTTAAATGGCATATATATGAGAGCTTCCCAGCATCCCACATCCCTAATTTCAACATCCTTTTCTGATTTCCCCCTCCTTCCTTTCTTCTGTACATTTATATTAAAAAATTTCAAGCAGCACAAAGTTTATTTAAACATCATTTCAGCAGTGGTGCTTCCTCCAAATGACTACAGTCATTACCACACTCTTATGAGTATACTGCTCTACTAGTGAAAAAGTGCCACACAAGTCAGTAAGCTTTTATTCATGTGAAAAACAGAATACATTTTCCACCCTTTTTAAAAAGTAACTGAATAAGGTAAATTGCATGCCTCATACTGCCAGTCGCATGAACAGGTACCTCAAAGCTCCTTCCAGAGACCTACAGTGGAGCCGTAAGAACTTAACTTTTCATATCAGCCCTGTAGAGGACTTGGGGGTGGTGCTGGTTGATGAGAAACTTAACCTGAGCCAGCTTCAGTGTGCGCTCACAGCCCAGAAAGCCAACCGCATCCTGGGCTGCATCAAAAGAAGCATGACCAGCAGGTCGAAGGAGGTGATCCTGCCCCTCTACTCTGCTCTCGTGAGACCTCACTTGGAATACTGTGCGCAGTTCTGGTGTCCTCAACATAAAAAGGACACGGAACTGTTGGAACAGAGGATGGCCACGAGGATGATCAGGGGACTGGAGCACCTCCCGTATGAAGACGGGCTGAGAAAGTTGGGGCTGTTCAGCCTGGAGTAGAGAAGGCTGCGTGGAGACCTCATAGCAGCCTTCCAGTATCTGAAGGGGGCCTATAGGGATGCTGGGGAGGTACTCTTCATTAGGGACTGCAGTGACAGGACAAAGAGTAACGGGTTAAAACTTAAACAGAAGAAGCTCAGGTTAGATATAATATGAAGAAATTCTTTACTGTGAAGGTGCTGAGGCACTGGAATGGGTTGCCCAAGGAATCTGTGAATGCTCCATCCCTGGCAGTGTTCAAGGCCAGACTGGACAGAGCCTTGGGCAACATGATCTAGTGTGAGATGTCCCTGCCCATGGCAGGGGGGTTGTAAGTAGATGATCTTAAGGTCTTTTCCAACCTTAACTATTCTATGATTCTAGCCTTACACTCTGGTATTTTATTGCAAGTCACTATATATTCATCCACAGTAAAGTAAAATAAAATCCTACTGATGAGTGGCATGTGTAAAGTGACTGAATCATAACATTCTTAGAAATGGAATAAAACTATCTTTTCTTATTTTAGTTCTCAATTCAGTGGAATTTAAATTCATTCTGAATAAGCCTGTATAACCAGTGACCCTTACACACATTCACCCTCTCTCTCTGCACATTGTGCGTATATATATAGTTTATATTAACAAAACTAATAATAATACAGTAAAATTACACCAAAGCAGACAGTAATAAATGGGTGTCAGGTTCTCCAAGATCTCAACTTCACCTATTTAAGTGCAATCACCATTAAGATCATAAACACAAGGCAAATTTTTCTGCATGCTACCCACGACCAAAAGTGGACTTACATGCTAAATAAAACAAGTATAGCAAGAGTAGCACTGCATATTAGACAGTATCTTTCCTCTAAAACTTCAGTTAACCTTTATATCCATAATATAAGATTTCCTCTTTCTGGAAAAATAACCAGAGTCGGCACTCACTTCAAAGGAAAGACTAAACTTTATTCTGTAGAGTAAAATAGACAAGATCAAGGTTATTAAAACAGATTAACTTGAGACATTCAACACTTGCCAATTTCTGTTTTCCTTTGGACTAACAACTGTTCCCTTACAGAACATGTAGAATATGACTTTTTATACTTCTTAATTTAGCTATTTTAAAGGGATATCTGAGTAAATCATACTAAGTTCAAACTTATTCAGCAGTCCAAACCAGAAACCTCACACTCTTGCATGCTCACAGTGACGAAGGAACACTGCCTATTCAGATATGTGCTGCTTTCTTTGCACATTTGCCTTTAATAACTCTGTTCCTCTTATATTGCCATTGCCTGCTCTCCAGTCACTAATGCAAGTCTTTACCTTTTCTCATCTCTTTGTTCCCTTCCTAAAAGGTCTTAAATTTTCTAGGTTTGCTGTCCATATGGAAACTGTCCTACGGCAGATCTGTATGGCTTCGTAGTATACTCCAGATCTCGGAGACACACAGCTCATGGTACCTGAAGGCACAACTATTATCAAATGACATATTCTAGTTGTAAAAGCAAAAACTTAGTATTAGAAATAACATTTTGAAGATAACAAGGCAGTACAGTAATATATTTTGCACGACACAGGTTTGCAGTTACCCCTTGCTCTCTTTCATCATTCGCCAGACATACAAACACTAGAATCCTGTTTTGGCAGCCAAAGTGCAGGTTTTCTGATGGGTTATGACAGCCCTTTTCCACAGTGAGGCCTCAATTAAATGCATTATCCTCAGGCTTTAACAATAATCTTAACTATTACAATAATTTAGATAATTTCCTCTAAGAACCCTGCATCAGGAGGTCAAGCACACTAATATTCAAGTACTCAAGATTCACACACACCACTGTCCATCCTGTCTCCCAGCCTGTCAAGGTGATGACGACGCTTATACATTTATTGATTTTAACCCTATGAGTCAAGTCAATCAGAATCATAACAGGGGTTATGTTCAGTAAGAATTTCTTTTGTAGGCTCAGTGAACTCACTGACAAATAGTTTTCCCCCGTTGTAATTCAAATCTTCTATCCAGAAGACTATTTGAAGTATATACCCACAACCATAACAAAAGTATCTGGTTGTGAAAACAAACAAGCCTCCCAACCCATGTATTAGAATTACAATCTCCAATCTCAATCCTGTAATTAACTGTATTTTAGGAAGTCACATTAGTATTTCACAACTGCAACCCTGAAATACATATTTAGATCAATCATGATGCTAAATCATCTTTATTCACTGGGACGTAAGTGCAATTAGGAGCCAACTTTTTATTTTTGTGGGGGTGAGGGTGGGGAGGTGGGTGTTGGTGTTTATCAATTCCCGCACTGCTTTTTACAACCCCAGTTTAGATGTTTTAAAAATATATTGTCAAATGACTTTTTGCTGTAAGTTAAATGCATTGCATTAAGGAATTTAAAAGTCAGATTTTGCAGATGTTCTTGGAAGAAAATAAGATTTTTAAGCCAAATGCAAGAACTAAGCTTTGACAATACTCTGAATCATAAATCCTGCCTCCCCACAGTCAATTAAAAGTTAATGTTAAGCTGTATCAAACATGCACTTCAGCTACTATACAGACTATAAATTTGTTCAGAAATTCCTATATCTTACCAAAGTGCAAAATCTCAGTTATGACAAAGAACTACGAGATGCCTTTTTGTACTTCTTAGCTGATTAAAGAAGGAAATACATGCAATATGATCAGCAAAAATAACAGATGACAACAGTTAACTTACCCTGATTAGCAGTCTGTGTTGAAACCAAGTACTGTAAATATCCTTCAGTATTGTCTTACATAAATAAATTCTCTTTTGCAAGACTACTCAAACTCTCTCTAAAATATGAGATATACAAAACCATCTAGGTTTTAAACCGATTTCCTAAGAGCAAGGAGAAAATGAAAAATGACTGAGAAGTGATGGTTGAAGAACTGTTGCTATATTTAGAATAGTTAGCTAATTCAAAGTCAGGAGAAAAGAAACTATGTCCATTTTTTTGGACTTCTGAGTGAAACAGCCTAGCACTCCTGCTAAAAAAGCAATTCTTCTCCAATAAAGAAATTAATACCTAGGTACCTGAACTGTTTTACTGAAGTGTGCAACAGCAGAGACATTTCAAATAGATACCATTATTAGAGAATATAGAGAAGTATGAAGCTGAGTTTTATTTGAGCTATCTAAAGGCAAGAGAAAGGAAAGAGATCAATATCCACTCACCAAAAACACTGGCGATCTAAGAGAAAGGCTCGTCTCACATCTCAAGCTCCCAGTTCCAAGAGAAATCATATGTACACTGACAGAAAGATGACAAAAGGGCATGCTGTGCTCTCCTCTACTTCACTTGAATGACAGCTCTAACAGGGAACCGAGACACACGGTGCAAAATCTAAGAGTGGGTACTTGATATGAGCATGCTCTGTATCTAATTTAAAATGGCCTGATGCTTCATCTCAGCATGAGATGGCCTACTTCCAAACAATTTCAGAACTTTAAGTCAAATCTAAAATCATTAATTGGAATACGCAAAACTCAGCCACCAAGCAGTATTGATTTGTTTCCACCACCCCCCCCCCCCCCCCAATCTGTACTGATGCACAGATAATTATTTGCACTACTTCCCTGCAAGGCATCCTGAGGCTTAAACACTACCATTATGTGCTTTAATGTAATTACAAGGTAACACTGTAATAGACTGAAAACCTTTTCAGGATGGCATATGATTTGAACAACAAGAAGCACAAATCCTAAATCAAACAAAGCCAACAAATGTCTTAAATATTCTCCAAATCAGTTTAAGACTTATCCTGCCTGGTGATTTCTGGGCAGCTTTTTTCTGGGGGAGGGGATTGGCTGGGGGGGAGGGGGGGCGGCAAGAAGGAAGGACAGAGAATCACCTAACAAGTGATTTATGTTCCAAAGCAGTTTACCCCTGCTTAACATCTCTTTATATATAAAGAAGCCATTTAGCTTCTTAATGAAGCTATTTATTTTTATATCTAAAGCCAGGTTATCCACATGCAAAAATCCTATGTCAAAGAAAACAGATAATCAAAACCATTTCCTTTAGAGATTAACATCTTTTAATTCACCCACAGACAGACACAAGCTGTATAGAAGTCTTCTAGGTTTTGCTTTTCTCTCCCTCACAGGCCTCTTTCCATACTTATTGTATATTCGTTTTTCCTAAGCCTTTCCCCTCTTGTCGGAAGACAAAAGCTATGCCCCAGGCACTCTTGTTTTTTTCTTAAATGCTTTCCTGCTTATCATTCAAGCTGAAAGCAAACCCAGACAAGCTACTTTATATATGCTGTATTTTAAAAGGTAATATATATAAACCAACACAGCCAAAATCCCGGTCTCTACCACAGCTGGGCAAAGATACCTAACTGAATTTGGAATTAACCCTACTACTTGGAAGGCATGTATCAAATCCTCTACTTTTAGTAGAGTGGATAAAGGTTAATACAATGGCCAGGAGAGAAGCAAGGCACTATCCTTAAGCTTCACTAATGACTACAATTTAAAAATGAGACATTCATATCTATGCAAAAATGCTTATATTTACTATAAGAATCTGCAACTTCAGCCCCAGATTGACATCAGAAGTCTAAGACACACACAGCACTCATTCTTTGAAAATCCTCTTGGCATAAATACAAAGTATTTATTAAGGTAATTATTTTAACAGTTATGCTTAGCATTTGCATTTGAACTCACACAAAATGATAGGAAGTACATTTACTTCAGAAATTCCTTCCAGGAATAAACCCAGAAGTCAAGATGCACAATACAGCTACAGCACAGTTAAACCTGATTTCATGAACAAACTGAAACATCCCATTTCATATTCCAGAGATAATACTGCATCGCTATAAAAGGAAGTTTATTTATAATCACATAACACTAACTGCATTCATTTGATTTTTAATCACACAGCACCTTGGTAGCTCGTTTTCTTACGCCAACACATACAAAAAGCAACACTTGCTACAACATCTGTCCAGGCTGTAAAATTCAAATTAATTCTATAGTCTACCATTAGGCAATGCAAAGTCTACTTCTCAGCAAGCATTTCAGCATTACTTTGTCAGTTAATGAACTCTTAAATTAGCTTATTTTCTCTCATCACCTAACTTTTCATCATTTGCTCTGTTATTTCTCCCTGAACATCCACAGAGATTTAAACTGATGAAATACAATGTATTTTTAAAATGCAAGATGTCGATAACATAAGAATTGTTTCCTGAATGAGAAATGTTTTCATCAATGTGGGTTTAATCTAGCTTCAGATTCAAACATATTTTAAAAATGCCACTCAAGAAAGATTAATTGTACAAACCCTATCTAACTAATCAGTACTTTGTAGTTTCCACAAATAGAAGATGAAGATAAAAACGAGTCACTAGTAAAAATCCATTGAAATTGAAGTACACTGTTCTCTTGTTTCAGGTTTCTTTGCTTTTGCTTTCCAAAAGCCCATTAAGCTGAGCACAAATTATAAGAATTTTCTTGAGGCTAGACAACAACTTACAAATCCAAAAGGTCTGCTCTGAAGTTAAATTTTTGTGGGCATATTCTCCCCCAAAAGACCAATTTTTGTGGAAAAACCTCCTCTGCGTTGCCTGGACATCTGCCCAACTTGTTAGAGGAGCTTAAGTAAGTTTCAGGACAGTTTCTGTTCCTTCTTTTGATGAATCTGTATCTTATTGTCTTAATGACCAACAAACTGTAGCTACAATAATGAAATGCAAAGGGACACTATAAATAGCACTTGAAACCAAAATACTTTGATTCAACAACTAATGAAAATGCTAAAGGAAATCTCTCACTGAATTTGAAAGGATTCCTCTACAATGACATAGATTTGAGTTTGAAGACCTTCACATTTAATAAGAAAGTTTTATAGCGAGTATAAATTTGTCAATTTGTAATCTAATACATATCTTGAAAGAAAAAAAAAATCAATACGTGAGTAGAAAAATAAACCCTGCACATAGAAAATAACTATTCTTCTGAGCCTGTCAAAGCTGGTAATAGATTAAAATCAAACTTCAGACCTGAAAGCTGAAACATTTTTATGAAGTTTCTGCACTGATATACAAACCAAAGCCTTGTTATCACATCGCACCCTAAAACTATGCCAAACTACTGTGTGTTGCTATAACGACCTATGAGAGTATTTCAGGAGTAAGATTCACTTCAGTAAACTCAGCACACAGTTAAAAGTTACAACAGAAGGTGTTTAATGACTGACGTTTCTTTTTTTTAAATATATTTATCAAGAAATCATGTGGTGCACACTTTGACATCTTTGCTCCTTTAACAGCTTCTTAGCAACAGTTCACTCACAAACACCTTCGATCACATGTTCTGACAGCAGAGCAGCTCATTTTGATAAGACTGATGTTTTACATTCTGTTTAGGTTCATTTTAAGTCTCAATATCAAACTCATCACTATTTCAGAATGAAGATTCCCTTTTAAGCTTATAACTAGGCTTTATATGGATTTTATTAAAAGCTTTGACTTAACACAACTGATGTTTTTAACTAAATATGATAAATTTTTCAGTAAATTATATACAGCTGAGTTTCACAAGACTCTATGGCATCCTAAAAAAAATAAATAAATCCACAATCATGTCTCTTACAGATTGAAAAATCTGTTTGCCATTATGTTTTTATGTCTCAATTATCAGCTGACCTATTCAAGAGGAAAAAACATTTTTTAAACAAAACTAATTAAAAGTGCATAACTGTGTTTAGATAACCACAACTATACTACATATGCAAAAGTTCAAAAGATGAGTCATTTTCCTCTTATTTATATAATATCATTTATGTTCTTAATTTGTATTCATAGTTTCACCTGTGCTACATATTTGCAGTGTGCTTATTGTGTAATATTTAAGTTTCTATACTAATATTTCCCCAGGTTTGATTTTCTTTTGTGATTGTTTCTGCACCTTATTTGGCTGTCTCACTAGTTTACAGCTTTTCTTTCCACCCTATGGGTTATCTTGCTTCCTTCAATTTTCTTCCTTTTTTTCCCTGTTAACTTATCTCCTCATGCCTTCAATACTGAAAGAAAACTGAACAGATGTTAAATATTAATTATGAATAGCAATTTTGAACAATCAGGAATAACAACAGTTGAGAAAAAGGAACATACAAATCTTTTGAACGAAGAATGCTAAATGAACTTTCATTTAGCATGTATCATATAGCTAAAGGCATCAGGAACTGATTAATACCAAAATCAGGATTAAGACATAAAAACACTACAGAAAGACAGCACTTATTACCTGTGGTGTTTGTTTTACTTTGGTCACTGTCCATGTTTTCACAGTTTATCTGAGCAGTTAACTCCAGAAACTCAGAGAAGCAGGAAGTGTCTCACTCCACTCAAGCATAGCAAACTCAGCGCACCTGCAGTAAACCTAAAAAGAACAGTCTGTGGGGCTCACACAACCCACCTGAAAGACATTACCATTACTAACTCTAAGAACCTTCTCTAAAGCATATCCTCCTCACCCCATCTCTTCATTTGAAGGCTTCATGATGGAGGAGTTTACAATTACATGACAAAAGGGCAAACAAGGCATCAAAGAATCCACAAAATACATTTAACTACATCAGCTGAGAAGAGACCTGTATTCTACTCCTTATCAAGTTATTGCAAACTTCTGGTAAGTCCGTCTTTTCATACTGATTTCACTCTTCATATACCCATAATTAAACTGAATAATCAGCTACGAGTTTGTGTATTACCATTTAGATATCTATCTACATAGACCTAGATAATATATTTTTAATATATATTTATAGGGTGCCTGACATCAAATCCACCTTTCAGAAATGCAAGCTACGTGTGTGTCTATCCTGATTACAAGCTCTAGCTACACAGACAACTCACTACCTATCCTCAAGAGTAGACAGAATTCCCCTTCATCCACTATTCCCTTAAATTTTCTTTTCTTTTAAAAGAACTGTACTTGGTATGGCAAATTTTTGATGGTTTCTAAAATTCAATCCATTAGTGACATTCCTTTATATTTTGTGACTATTCCCAGAGTTAGTATTAAAAAATAATTAAAAAAATCTAGTAATTCCCTGTATGAACATGCTTTTACTTCTGCTCAAAATCAGCAATCTCAGGAATCCAATCTGAATACACTTGATGTCCAGTATAACTGATTTTTCTGTAGATTTCTGATACTGCAAGAATTGCTCAAGTTAAAAACATTTTTTAGGGCATTATAGACTTGGTTGGCTGGTAACACATCCTTCAATTACATCTAGCGTAAATAAAAGCAGCATAAAATATTTTTTGGTTTGGATGAAATACAAGTGAACCAACCCATAAATGAAAAGTTTTTATGTAAGAAACACTGAAGCCCAGCAGCCCTTTTGTGCTGCAAGACCTACAATAATTTTCAAATCCTTATTCAATAACTGTCACAGAGCACGAATCCTTTTCATTAACTGATAAAGCAAGAGTTAACACTGCCGAGACTCCACCTGGAAGACATCTGAATTCTCCCCTCAAACTTACTTACTAGCCAGCAAAAGCTCTTTGCAAGGTTCTTAAACTCATTCTGAATGGCTGTTACACATTCACACATTAAGCTTTTTTGTACCAATGGAATTAATTCTAAAGTAAAAACAGCCTTTTGTAGAGCTATCATTTAATACTTACAAAAAATACTTACAAATACAGTGATTTAATTAATTTATAATTAACCAACTAGAAAAACATGCTACTCTGACAACTTGCTGTGTACCCAATATGTAATTATAGACAGGATTACTGGCTGAACCAAGTTGAACAAGGATCAAGTTTTCTCTGTCCCATTTCCAAAGTCTCTCGCAAATGCAAAAAATTGATGAAATCTGTGCAATGAAAGAAAGGAGGACATTACAGAAAATGTAATATACTGAAGGAAAATATGTATCACTTCTTTCAAAATTATTTAAAGCAAAATACAGATCAGCATCTCTAAATAGCAAGGCAAGAAAAGTTTCCTGAAAGAAAGAAAAATTCTGGAAGTGTTGGTCAATCGCTGAGGTGAGTATCTCGAGAGAGGACGCCTTCAACACCGGAGCTGGGGGGAGATCAACGTCCAGGAGCCTCAACTCAGAGCGACAAGAGCCACCGAGGGAGCCTCAAGTCCTCGACAGGACCTGCCCAGGAGCCGGCAGCTCAGCTGACGAGAGCGAGCAGCTGACTCACACGGGGCGGAGCCAGGAGCAGCGGCACCAGCCCTGATTGGTTAAAAACCTGCCCCGAGCGCGAGCGACCGGGTGTGCGGCGAGGCAGTTTGTGCGGGCAGGCGAGTGGGATGGTGCGCGCTCGTTGTGTCACCAGGGCCCGGTCCGGGAGCTCTACAGAGCAGATGAGAGGGGAGACTGCAGTGCAGAGCTCGGGGTGCAGAGAGTGCCTGCACTGGTCTGGTGAGGGGAGGGTGCACAATGGGCAGGGCTGCACTCGGTGCTCCCTGTTGGAGGTCCTCCTGCAGCAGGGGCTGAGCTGCGGGATGCTGTTAATAGGCTGCGAGATGTCAGGGAAGCTGAGAGGAAGCAGGAATGCTTGCTCCACGCCCAAACTGTGCAAGGGCATCAAGCTTCCCCTCTACCTCATGGAGGAAAGAAGGAAGCCGTTAACCCGGGAAGCTGGGAATTAGTGACAAAAAAAAAAAAAAAACACACAACAAAAAAAGGAGGAAAAGGACAACCAAAAGCAAGGGGCTTCCCCCTAAATCCCCTGTCCCCACGCAGAACCGCTTTGCTGTCCTGCAGGGGGCTAATGAGGAAATGCACTCGAGCCAGAAACAGCCGGCTGGTGCCCTGGTAAAGAAGATCTCTACTGGTGCTGCCAGCAAAAAGCGACGGGTTGTAGTAGTAGGGGACTGTACATTGAAAGGGACAGAAGCACTCGTCTGTTGGCCTGACCCTGTCTCAAGGGAGGTGTATTGCCTACCAGGGGCATGGATCAGGGATGTGTCAGAGAGGCTGCCTGCTCTAGTTAAGTCCCACAGACTATTACCCACTTCTGGTAATACTGTGGGTGCTAGGGATATAGATAGTAGTAGCCTGGGGAACATAAAGAAGGACTACAGAGCCCTGGGGGAGGTGGTTAGGGGCTCTGGAGCTCAGATAGTCTTTTCAGCAATTCTCCAGGATACAGGGGAGGACCTAAAAAAAGCTAGGAGGATTAACCAAGTTAATAAACGATTAAAAGGGTGGTGTCATAGTCAGGGGTTTGGGTGTCTTGAACACGGGACCCAAGTTTGTAGGCCAGGTCTAGTGGGGGCTGGTGGAGCTGGTCTGATAAAGAAGGGAAAGAGCAGTTTTAGTAGGAGGCTTGTCAGACTGGTCAAGGAGGCTTTAAACTAGATGTGTTGAGGGAGGGGGGCATCATTCCATCCCAACATACCCAGTCAGTTGCGAGAACCTATAATAAATGCTCGGAGCAATATAGAGATATCCCAGCTGCTCCAGCCAATGAGCTGGCTTCATGTCGAGCTTGGCTCAGATGCCTCTATACAAATGCCTGTAGCATAAGGAACAAACAAGAGGAATTAGAGATGTGTGCACGTCTACGGGGGTATGATATAATAGGCATCACAGAAACATGGTGGGATGGCTCCTACGACTGAAGTGTTGGAATGGAAGGTTACAGGCTCTTTAGAAAAGACAGGCCTGGCAGGCGGGGAGGGGGAGTTGCCCTTTATGTTAGGGATAGGCTGGAGAGTGTGGAACTGTGTCTGGGGACAGGAGAGCAGTTTGTGGGTCAGGGTTAAAGGGAATATAGCTATGGGAGACATTACTATGGAGATCTGTTACAGACCGCCTCATCAAGGAGAACCTGCGGATGAAGCACTCCACAGACAGATAGAAACAGCCTCACGCTCACAGGCCCTTGTTCCCATGGGTGACTTCAACCACCCTGACATCTGTTGGAAGGATGGTACGGCCCGGCACAAGCAATCCAGGAGGTTCCTCGATTGTGTAGAAGACAACTTCCTTCTGCAAGCAATAGAGGAGCCGACAAGGAGAGGTGCCATGCTTGACCTCGTGCTCACCAACAGGGAAGGGCTCGTTGGAAATGTGACTCTCCAGGGCAGCCTTGGATGCAGCAATCATGAGATGCTCGAATTTGAGATCCTCGGGACAGTGAGAAGAGCGTGCAGCACTCTCCACTGCCCTGGACTTCAAAAGAGCAGACTTTGGCCTCTTCAGGAACCTGCTTAGTAAGGTTCCATGGGATACAGCCCTAGAGGGCAGAGGGGCCCAAGACTGTTGGTTGATATTCAAGGATCACCTGCTGCAAGCTCAGGAGTGTTGCATCCCAACCAGAAGGAAGTGCAGCAGGAGGACCAGGAGACCTCCTTGGATGGATAAGGAGCTCCTGAGGAAAATTCAGATGAAAAAAAGAGGCTTATAATAAGTGGAAGCAAGGACAGGTGGCATGGGAAGAGTATAGGGATATTGTCCGAGAAGCTAGGGACCAGGTTAGGAAAGCTAAGGCTCAGTTAGAATTAAACTTAGCTAGAGGTATTAAAGATAACAGGAAGGGATTCTACAAGTACATAGCTAATAAAAAACAGACTAGGGAGAATGTAGGCCCCCTCAGGAAGCTCTCGGGAGAACTGGCTACACAGGATTTGGGGAAGGCTGAGGTTCTGAATGACTTCTTTGCCTCTGTTTTCACTGGCAAAGGCTCTGACCAAACCACCCAAGTCTTGGAAGGCAGATGCAGGGACTGTGAGAATGAAGACCTTGCGCCCACTGTAGGAGAGGATCTGGTTCGAGACCATCTTAAAAATCTGAATGTGCACAAGTCCATGGGTCCTGATGAGATCCATCTGCGGGTCCTGAAGGAGCTGGCAAATGAAGTTGCAAAGCCACTGGCCATCATATTTGAGAAATCATGGCGGTCAGGTGAAGTTCCCGACGACTGGAAAAAGGGACATATAACCCCCATTTTCAAGAAGGGGAAAATGGATGACCCAGGGAACTACAGACCAGTCAGTCTCACCTCTGTGCCTGGCAAAATCTTGGAGCAGATTCTCCTGGAAGGCATGCTAAGGCACATGAAAATCAACAAGGTGCTTGGTGACAGCCAGCATGGCTTCACTAAGGGGAAATCCTGACTAACCAGTTTGGTGGCCTTCTGTGATGGGGCTACAGAACTGATGGACAGGGGCAGAGTAGTTGATGTCATCTACCTGGACTTGTGCAAAGCATTCGACACAGTCCCACATGACATCCTTGTCTCTAAATTGGAGAGACATCAATTTGATGGATGGACCACTCGGTGGATAAAGAACTGGCTGGATGGCTGCACACAAAGAGTTGTGGTCAATGGCTCAATGTCCAGTTGGAGACCAGTAACGAGTGGCATCCCTCAGGGATCAGTGTTGGGACCGGTCTTGTTTAACATCTTTGTTGCTGACATGGACAGTGGGATTGAGTGCACCTTCAGCAAGTTTGCCGATGACACCAAGCTGTGTGGTTCGGTTGATACCCTGGAGGGAAGGAATGACATCCAGAGGGACCTTGACATACTTGTGAGGTGGGCTGATGCCAACCTCATGAAGTTTAACCATACCAAGTGCAAGGGTTCTACACCTGGGTCAGAGCAATCCCAGGCACAGCTACAGGTTGGGCAGGGAAGAGATTCAAAGCAGCCCTGCAGAGAAGGACTTAGGGGTGTTGGTTGATGAGAAAATGAACATCAGCCTGCTTCAGTGTGCACTTGCAGCCCAGAAAGCCAACTGTATCCTGGGCTGCATCAAAAGGAGACTGACCAGCAGGTCAAAGGAGGTGATCCTGCCCCTCTACTCTGCTCTTGTGAGACCTCACCTGGAGTATTGTGTGCAGTTCTGGTGTCCTCAACATAAAAAGGACATGGAACTGTTGGAACAAGTCCAGAGAAGGGCCACGAGGATGATCAGGGGACTGGAGCACCTCCTGTATGAAGACAGGCTGAGAAAGTTGGGGCTGTTGAGCCTGGAGTAGAGAAGGCTGCATGGAGACCTCATAGCAGCCTTCCAGTATCTGAAGGGGGCCTATAGGGATGCTGGGGAGGGACTCTTCATTAGAGACTGTAGTGACAGGACAAGGGGTAATGGGTTAAAACTTAAACAGTGGAAGTTTAGACTGGATATAAGGAGGAAATTCTTTCCTGTTAGGGTGGTGAGGCACTGGAATGGGTTGCCCAGGGAGGTTGTGAATGCTCCATCCCTGGCAGTGTTCAAGACCAGGTTGGACAAAGCCTTGGGTGATATGGTTTAGCGTAAGGTGTCCCTGCCCATGGCAGGGGGGTTGGAACTAGATGATCTTAAGGTCCTTTCCAACCGTAACAATTCTATGATTCCATGAAATGAGAGGAAAAAGAATACTGTATTCAATTAAGACAGGCAAGCAAAAAAACTAAATACACTGCAGGCTCTGAGGAACCACTTGCAAATGTGTATAGGGTGAAAAGGGGAGAGATGGATCCTGCATCTCAAGCCTAATATAGCTTGTCTTTCAAACTTTAGAATTAGGAAGCTTTTCAACAAAAAAAAAAAAAAAAATTAGAAAGCTAAAATGAAACAAAACAAGAGGGCTGATAGTAGGTATGGTCACTGCAGAAAGCTCAGCTAAATTATTTTTCTGTTTTCTTTTTACAACTGGGAAAGCCTTTATGGCACCCTTGTTCACCTAACTGACTCAAGGCTGATTATACAAATAATTAAACTAGTGGTTGAATGCCGAACAGGGTGAACCAGCCAGACAGTGTTCTGTAACCACAGAGTTTATCTATTGACCAAGTTATCTGCCTTAGTTCCACAGAACCGGAAGGTCCCAACTCTTTGTCAAGTTTTACAGAGCATTTAGGGTCACCTAGAGGACTACAGACCAGGTAAGCCCTATAGTTTGTCCCAGACAAACAGTTTTGTGTTCATATTAGTCCTTACACACAAACAAAACATATAAACTCCAAAGATGTTCCAAAAAAACTGCAACAAAGATGTCTAAAGCATGTAGAACACTTGTAAGGAGCAAAAGTAGATTGACAGATCTCAGACTGGGAATGTGATAAAGATCATTTTATCACTCAGGTTTTATGGTAAACAGTGCACCGCTGCACCTACATGAAAAGCAGGATGCATCAAATGACACTAGATGGTAGCAATACAAAACTAAATAGGTGATAGTCCTTCATACATGCAGTTGCGCAGTTGGAGCACAGAGCTCCTTCTAGCCTCTAAAACCACTTGTGAAGAGTTTGCATTGATTCAGGAATGCATTCAGAAACCCATCAGGTGCAGTCAAATACAAAAATATACCCTCTGCCTCTGGAAGTCACAACACCCCACTGTTGCTGGATAGGAATTCTTGTATAGGTTCCCTCCACAAAAAAAAAAAAAAAAACAAAACAAACCACCACAAAACAAAAATCCCAGTCTCTGGCTATCTCAATTTCTGCAATACTAATACTGCAAAAACTGCGAATACACTCTTATTAGAAACCTAGAAGACAGAACATATCAAACTACCGAGATAGTTTCTCCTGTATTTGGCTGCTTTTCTGAGCTACTGTGAAGACCTGTAGGAATGGTATTATGGTATCAGTTTATTACGTATTTAGGGTTTAGGGTTTGTTGTTTTGTTTTGTTTTTTTTGGGGGGGGGGGGGGGGTTTGAAACTTACATATTTCTTTAAACAGTTTTCACTATTCCCCTGCCTTCTCCAGCATCCCTTTTCAACAAGATAGGGAATGAGCTACCAACTTGTGGCATGGAGTTGACTTTCACTTCAAATTACACCAGCAGGCCAGAGCTTATGGACTGTTCCCTATTTCACTGGAAACTGGTGTAGCATGGGTTGTGGAAGAGAGAAGAGAGTAATTCTCAAGCCACAGACACTGGAAGATTATTAAATCAGTGAGCAGGATAATTAAACTCTGAATGATCCACAGCTAATTTGGATTTGAACTTTATCACACAACACAGGTATATAATTACAATTTTCAGTCAAAAAATCTTACAGAAGAATCCTCGTTAGGGTTTCCCACTCACAGATGCCTAAAACAGGGATACTATTTCATATATTCAAACAACAGATTCACAACCTGGTGTGTAGCTGTTTAATTTTATTCTCAACTGAATCACCACATCCAGTCGGATTAGCCACTAATATTACAGGCTTTCATTCTGTACAAGCTGCCACCAATTCAGCAGAGCTATCCTCACCAAGAACTCCCACTGTTGGATGGATACCAACCACTTACACCTGCTGAAAGCAAATCTAATCAAAGTGACAGTTATAATAACACTAGCACAGACAAAAATCACTATATTATGGCTTTCCCTTTTGTTAAAGTCAATTTCACTGATCTAATGAGCTTTATATTCCCCAATATGAAAAAGCCTACATGCATCAATAAAACCTAGAGGGAGCAACACTTTAAATGCCTTTTTTTTTTTAAATTTACTTTTATTTTCATGACAGCAGCCCAGGAATAAAGGTTTTTTTATTATTCCAATATTTCAAGTCCTTCAAAAAGTATACAATTGGTAATCAGGATACCATTCAGACATGATTCACAGGAAATAAGCTAAAAACAAAACCACAACAAAGTCAACAACTAAATATGATTTGCATGACTAAAAAAAATCTCAGTTTTGAATCCTACAGTCAAATTTTAGTTAAGATAGCAAACACCAAGATTATTTTGCAAGCTATTCATATTTTCTTAAAATTCCCATCTTTAAAATTAAGATATACTCACACTGACACGGGGACAATGTGGATTTACAGTACCTTTAAGAACAAGAAGGTAAACACTGAAAATTTGACTTCCTACAAGTAAAACACTCATTCTCATCCAAAGCACTTAAAAAAAAAAAACAAAACACACAGGAAATTTGAATGGTGAAGTGTGTGGTATACTATATGCTGAAACCAAGCTCCAAAAACCCAGTAAGTCCAAAAAAGAAAAAGAAAAATTAATGAGCAAGACAGCCAACATGTGTGGTTTCAATTCAATCAAGAGGAAGTTCATTCACAGGTTTACTTCCCTCTCAAGCAGTATCTGACAGACTTCTGAGGTTTAAGGCCAAGGCATTACTTTCATATATATACATATATATGTACACGCACACACACTGATACGCAAACAGTCCCAAAGCAGTACTACTTGGAAAGCAGAAAACTAAAAGAAAAGTTTATTGCTTCATTCTCCACTGATAACAAGAGAATCTTACTACTTTAATCCACTGTTGAGGAGATGAGAAGTAGAAAGACTGCTGCTCATTTTCCACCTTTTAAGCCCTTTGTGACTCAAGACTTCAAAGCAAACTGCAAAAATAACTGTGTAGCTCAAAAAAAGAAAAGACAAACTGTTGTTGGTTTTAACTCAGAATTGAGTAAAAAATATATATACACTAAAAAATATATAAAATAAAGAGACTGATTAATTGTAGCAATTCAATGTTTGCAAAACAGTATTTTGGTGCAGCATAGCCTGAATCCTGGCTCTCTATCAGTGTGCAAATAGCATAAATGGATAAAACCTGAAAATGTGTTTATATCAACCTACCTACGAGTTTCTCTTCCCAATAGCTGCTCTGCCTACTAAAGTGCATTATGCACAAAGACATTCATCTTTGCAATGTGCAGTTTTACAGTAAGCAATTTGTTAGACAAAACTCGCAATATTCATTTGACATATGCACAGAGTAAACCCTATCAGACCATTCCTTCATCATGCCCAGCTACAGAATTCTCAGGAAACCATCTTCAAACAAACAGGAGTTAACATTTTCATCACATGAATTCCTCCATCTTAAAAATCCTGTTGGTCTGAAGTGGTTTAAAAGCAGAGCTATAGTTTTCCACACAATATCCTATGCTGCACTTCAAATTATGTTTGAAAATACTTGAAACATTGTTATAATTTACTCTGTATACACACATGTAGTATTGCTACAGGAATTAATGACACAACATCAATTATGGATTAATGTTCTTTATTGGTAAATCCGTAGCTGCTAAGACTATAATGCTGAGATATTACAAAACTGCAAAAACACATTACCATGCTCTCAGTTGTAGAGTGATGCCAGGCCAGCAGCATTCTGTCACTAGCGAAAAATATGACTCTTCTATTTCCTTATCAAAAGGTATGCTACAGGTGCTTACTTCTGGCAATACCTTGTGCCTGCAAGGAATACTGAGACAGTAGTGTGAAATACATCCCAACTATTAATTGTGGGTTATTAATCAAGTATTGATGGCCTTTTTAATTTTTCCACCTACAGGAGGGAAGCATAAACTTTCAGCTTCCATCTCACTGGAACTCAAGACAACAGCCCAGCCCAACAAGAAGTTCTGGGATATACACTGATTGCACAGCCGTGCCTGAAGAAGAGTCAGTGTCATCTTTCCCCTATTTTGAATAATTCATTCACTGTTAAAGCAAATGAAAAATACACAACCTGCATTCAAACCCCCAACACACCCAAACATTCCCCACTCAGAAAACTGGGTCTGAAATTCAGTCACTTCTTTTGAACTGGAAGTTTGACAAAGAAAAAAATGCCTTTCAAAAAGTAAGTCTCAAATAATGTGCTAACACACTAAAATCCTCATCTTTGCTGGCAGTATCATCTCTCCCTCCCTCTGTTACAAGATGTGTTCCAACTTGTGTTGATTGGTTGCTTTTTAAAAATCTAAATTAGGCTAGATAAGACACTGTCAGGGTTCATCACACTGAAACATCAAAATATCATATGAGCAGTATTAAAAAAGTTAATTCTGCCAGGAGTTTTAGAAAACTGGTTCTTAAACACACATACTTGAAAGTAAGGTTTTGTTACAGTAAGTATTACTGTATTATTATTTATTAATAAAACCTTGCTGTTAATGAAACACAGGAGCTGCAGTGTTTGTGGGGTTTGTTTGGGTTTTGGTTGGTTTGTTGTGTTTTCTGTTTGTCCATTTTGCTTTGAATAGCTTACTATAAGGCTAATAATATTCTGAGAAAGCCTCCACCCACCTGCCCCCAGATTTTAGAATTGCTATTTCCTCTAGGTTTTGTAACAGGAGGTAAAAATCAATCTCCCTAAGCACTGATCTAGTACTCCACTGCCAACCAGTGTAAATAAGAATCATCCAGAGAGTGCATACAGAAAAAATAAATACTATCAAAAAATTGTCAGAAATACAGATATCTGAATTACATGTATACAGATATTTTAGTGCCATTATGGTACCATCATTCAAAATTACTATCACCACTTCACACTTCAAACATGAATTATTAAAGAACATCAAGCCAAACTTGTTTTTCTTTCAGGGCATTTTGACTCTTTAATGTTACTCTGCGGTATATTACTTTTTTCCTTTTTAATCTCATTTGACAAACTGTTTCAGACTTTTGTCTGCTTGAGAAATGACTTTTAGAAGTTGACTGACAAGCATTTGAATTTCCTGTTCAGTCTGAAGGCGGAAGTTACCTTTGATGATTAACAAATTTATTCCTTCTGGATATGAATTTTAAAATCTTGTTATTTATTTTAAAGACAAGATATAGCACTTCTGCTCTTTTAAGCCTTGGTAAAATATACTCAAATGTAAAGCATCAGCATTTCTGTTTGCCTGTAGTGTGCATTTACTCCAAATCTTTCCATTTTATTCACACAAAAGCATTATTAACCCTCAAATATTTTACCTAAGTTTTAAAGCTTAGAAGGACTTCAGAAAGCTGAACTGACTGCTACACTGGTGTCCCTTCCTGGTGCCTTTTTCCTTCAAGCCATGTAGAGATCATTTGTGCCTCTCCATGTATGAATGCACATTAATGTGCCAACAGGTATCCCAGAACAATCCATATTTAAGTGAGTCATATAAGCATAACCTAAAGAGTTAGAAAAAACAACTGTCTACAAGTTTATTCAGGATAATAAGCGTGATGTAATAATTAACTGTCAGAAGTACATCTGGAAATAATTACACATGAACTAGTCCTTTTCTTTAGCACTGCAGTACTTGGCATAGCTTTTGCAACCTCAAGTCACTTCACCTGGAAAATCTTATTCCTGTGCCAAGGAGTCAAATACAGCCTCCATTAATATTTTAACATGGAACATACATAACTTATTCACAGAAGTATCTGAAAGAAGTCATGTGATCTGCAGTGTAAATTAATATACAAATGCAACTTAAATAAACACATACCCCAAACAAAAGCATTTAGCCTGTCCTGAAAAGACAAAGCTCGTAATGTAAGATAGTCTGCATTTGTTAGGATGAGCCTCACATGTTCTTCTCTGGTGTGAATAGCAAGAGCAGGAAGGTTACCACAGTTAGGTCTTATCCTAACCACATGCATCTTAAGTGGTAGAATGGGCAGGAAGTGAATTTATTCAGACAAAAAATAGTCTCATATTTATTTATTTGCCCATTACCTCATCTAAAATTTCAAAGATACTGAAAAAGAATTTACATTAATTTTTATATAAAGAACAGAATTTGCCTTCAGAGTGTGGAAAACCAGAATAAGTTTCCTGGGGAAAAATATTTCTTTCCCCTGGGCTACCTACTCGAGGTTGGGACAGAGGGGAGAAAGAAGGAAAAAGAGGGCAAGAATCGATTAAACAGTCAAAAAATGTCTGTTCCTAGCAGTAACAGTATTACTTCATGCAGCAAATCTTTTATCACTACAAACATCACTGTCTTTCCTCTTCTGAATTAATGATTTATTCACACTGACATACACCTGAACACCCAGTGACCTCTGCCATTCCAGACACATGAGAACTTGGTCAGTTCCAGTAGATTTATAGCCCAAAGAAAGTGCAACGTATTAGCGACGTTCATTAGGAAAGCAACACATGATTTAACACTTGCAGTACAGGTATTATAAAGTTCTTCCATAAATGCTAATGCTTTTAGCAGTCAGGGAACTACAAATTCTTCAGGAAATCTTCCATATATCTTCTGATGATTTTATAGTGTCTTTGACATGATTGGCAAAAACATCCAAATGTTTTTCTTAACAGTAAGAACATAATGAACACATTTTAACTATATTTTCATTATGTTCCTTGAATCTATTTGGAGACAAAAGTCAGCACTTCCATAATGCAATATTTTCATTCCTTCCCCTAACATTCAATCATTTCAAGGACATAACAAGCAACAGTCAAATACTGTACCACTTTTTCCCCCCTCACATACACTAACTGGTTTAAAGCAGAGCTACCCAATGAAGCCAAGCATGCTTGCTTTTACAAGAAGGATGAAAACACCGAATAATACAATTCTCTTCACCCTTGACATACATGAAAATGGCATGGGAAAAGTAGGTATGTGCCATTAATTTCTACTCCACATCTTACTCCCAAGTACTTTTTTCCCCTCTCGTGGTCCACTTGTAAGCTTATGCCAAAGTAATATTTTAGACTGGACATTGATTGTGCTCCTGTACAAGTTCGCAAAAAGGAAGAAACCTGAAATAAAGATTGAAAATACCTCCCACTTTAAAGGGCCTGGATAATCTCTGCTATTAAAGCAGTACTAATGACAGATTTCTTTCGAGAAGAACCGTAGTGTTTATGTTTAAGATCAAAGCCTCACCCAAGTTCAATTAATCTTGAACATACACTATCTATATATACCGTATTTACTGTACATGGGGAGTGAAGATGATAAGATTTGCATGAAGAACAGTTTGGGAATGAGCTCTGAGGCCTTGGTGCTTTGACAAGCCCTGGGGCGCTGAAGGCCAGACAATATGGGGGTTGTGAGAGGGCCTGCAGCATTGCGATTGGACTATTTTCCTGGAGAGTTTTACAGGGGCCAATGAGATTGAACGTTGTATGTATGTGCAGGCTGGGAAAGTACCGAACAGGGGGGCAAAAGGGCTTGGTTGTAATAAAGTTGGATTTGAGTCTCTGCATCAACTTCAGTCCGTGTCACGAAATGCCACAGCCGTATGTGCATACTGCAGTCCGTCTTTAGCATTGCGCAACAGACTAGCATTGCCTTTTATTCAGAGGTTAAACTACTCAAAAGCAGACTATGAAAAAGGAAAATCCCTTCTCTGCCAAGGTACTCAAAGTAAGCAACACTAGTGCTTCCAAAAAAAGAAAGGCACATAACCACTGCTGGCATTGCGTCCTTGGCAGCCTGACACAAAGCAGACAGAAAACCAGCTGCTTCCCCCTTACTTTAACAAGGTACTCCTATATAAGCACGTATTAACTGAAACCAGCCACTCAGATCCTTCAGCAAAGCACTGGGACAGGCAAGCAAACAGGCAGTAAATGCTGCCATCTACCAGAAAGTCAGGAATTTTCTATTCCAGCTGGCAGCAAGCAAGCGGGGAGGTTGGGGGGTAGGCAGAGGAAGGAAAGGTGCTGGGTAAATGCAGCAACCAACTCTTACCTAGTTGTAGTCTTTAAAAGATAAAAGCCACTAAATAAAACCCACAAGGAAAAAAAAAGACGTTTCAAAAAGTGGAACTCTAATTTAAATACAGAAACCAAAAGCATAATGTTGCACTTCCTCAGGCCAAGAAAAGTCGCCTCTGGCACATAGCAAAAAAAAAATATTAGAGACTTTCTCCAAACAGACATCTTCCAGAATCTGAAGAAGCAATTTGATATGAAGATGCAAAAGGCAGCACTCAAGACAGACAAAACCACAGCAAAAGAGCTACCCATGTTTTTCTCATTGGAGAAACAAAATTCCCCTCAGATGTGCCAAAGTGTTTCTTTATAGGCAGAAGAGTTTTATAAACAGTCTCAAAACTATGTCAGTAAAAGAGATCTATTTTACTGAGCTGATATAACTGAACTGCAATAAAACCACCAAGTCAGTTTAGTATGTATTTAATAATTCTAAGGAAATAAGAAAAAAATCAGTAGTATGACATAACGGCATACATATGAACCAGCTTTTCTGTTGGAGGAATGAGGTTGCCAAATGGTGATGCAATGTGCTATGAAGTGCTCTACTTTTTTCAAGTTCAGCTTCTGTACTGTGTGAGTTATCAGGTATTGTAATTATGCAGAAGACAAAACTAACAGATATGCCATATACTTGCGAAAGAGTCAACATCACCTCTGTGGGGGTAAGGCTAACCTTGCATATTTGCTGCAATGGAATCATACTAATCGGATCCATTATTTTTATCTCAAAAATAATGCAATTTTTAACAAAGTCCTTCATTCAGACCTCTTAAAGTAGCCTAACTGCAGTGAAACAGAGTCCTCTATGTACCAGTAGGAGGATGCAAAAATACAAGAACCCATTATACTCAAGATTTTCATAAGCTAGCTGAAAAAGCAAGTGAATACCATACGAATAATTTGCAATTGATAAGAAATTATTCAGGACAGGCAAACTTAGATTGAAGATTGTTGCCAAGAAAACCCATAATAACCTCCGCCTGAGATACAAGATAGCAATTGAAAGCGAGTACATTAATTGCGAAGCAATTCTGAAGAGGAAAAAGAAGCACAGAGACAAAGGTCAGGCTTGAATTAGGTGCCACTTCTCTGGTGGTTTCAAAGTCTCAGCCCTGTGGCAGTCAAAAAAGCAAACATGTTAGAGGAATTGGTAACAGCAAACAACCACATCACCACTGAACTCTACAGGGCATGGAGATCTAGTCTTGACCCCCAACTCCAAATGCATATTGAAGGACTCCATGAGGGACAATCAGAAAAATGGAATGGTCTAAAACAGATGAGGTTCAACAGAGCAGGATTCAAATTAGGTAGCAGAAGGGAGATATTCATGGGAAGTGGTGCAGATAAACCAGAAAGCTGAATTCAGAAACAATACTGAAAAGTGATATTGAAAATTATGTCTACACAGGAAGCGCTGATCAGTTCTCAATATGTAAGAAGTGGTAATGTCAGTAGCAACTTTACTGAAAAGCAAGTTTTTTAATAAAGGAAACAAATGGAGCTTTTAAAAATATCTGTATCTCCTCATCACAAAGTATTCTGGACAACAAAAAAGAAAATCCACACATATGCAGAATAAAGCACTGACAAATACCACGACATACTTTGGTACAGTTTTTAGCTGCACCCACAATTGTCATAGTTACTTGATGTTTATTATATTCTTCCCTAAAGATCTTAGCATTTATCACATACAGATCTCTCTGGTCTGCCTAGAAGTTATACTCCAGATGACCACTGATTAAGAAAAGAAGCAAACAAAAAACCACAACCCCTTCATTTACTAGACAATTAAGACTGAGCTATAAAATAACATCACTTGGACCAAACATTCCTAAGGTAGCCTTAATGTTTTTCCCACCGTAGGAACATTGGTATCAGTGTAATAATAAAATAGAACATTTAAGATTACAATAAAATCCTGCCCTGAATATGCATTTGGGGAATGCATTAGCATTGTTTTGAAACTACTGTATAACTCTTTATGAGAGCAAACTGATGCTTGTGGGACTTTACTCCCCTCCACCTACTAAAAAATAATGTTAAATCAATATTCGTGTCATAGCATAGAACATGCACTACCAAACACACTAGTTTATTAAGAAGCAAAGGGAAATCTATTATTCCCAAAAGGAATATTTCCACTCCTAGCACAGTTTAGTTACTAGTGTCACTTCAAGGCTTCACACCAAACGTACAAACAAAGTGAAATTGTGATGCATCCTACAGGATATGCTTTAAAACTGCATGGACTTACATCCCTACACGACATCACAGCAAAGTTAATATTGTAATTCAGGGCTTTCCATTAAGAATTTTGCCAAGAACAATCACAGAAAGCAACATGTGGGTAGGAAAAAGCACTAAAGCACTACTTGTTTTGTAGGCAGTCTGCTTGGCCATTGCTACACGCGTATTTGTAAGAAAAACGGCACTAATTCCCAAAAGACAAAAATTAGTTTCCCTGCAGAAGGAACATTTACTATAAAAAACGTGTGACCAGATGAACAAAGGCAAATCAGAAATTCAGCTCCCCAAAGAATGCTGAAAACACCCAAAGCAAAGCTGATTCTTACATATGCCAGACAGTAAGTTATATTTATACTATTTCCAGTCTTTAATAGTTCCTGATTAGATTCCGTAACACAGCTGCTTGGATACCCCAATATCATAACAAAAGCATGCAGGCTGCCAAATGTATGACATTTTACTTAGAAGACCCTTTTCCTGTCCCTGAAACCAAGTGGTATTTGGAGTTGTACCCTATACGATACAGAAAAACAAAGGATCTTAATCCAGGACTAGTACTTTACCTAACATACAAGCAAAAAATAAAACCTCTTACTTCAAAGAGGTTACAGTCAGATATAGAAAGCAGATAGACCAAAAAAGCAGACAAGGTGCAACAGAATGCAAACGATGAATTTACTTAAGGAAAACAAACAAAAAACACAGAAAAAATCCTTCCAGAAAGTAATACGAATATAAAGTCCTTCAAAATACAGAGAGCAACATAAAAAAAAAAACAAAACAAACAAACAAACAAAAAAACCCCACAAAACAAAACAAAAACCAGGTCAACAAAGAACGATTTGGAAAGTTTAACACATCTATAAAGTGACAATTTGACAGTGGGCACAGTGACACTCATGCACAGTGTATTCCTAGCCAATAAATCCAAGGTATACCTAGATATTTTAATGCTTTCATCACATGTTTAATAGACAAAACAACAATCTGCAGGTGCGTCAGCACCATGAATATACGCAAATACAGACTGTCACACATAAGCCCATCAAGGCTTATGAAACTATTAGGGACGTTATTCCTTTTAAACAGTTTCTCCCCAGCTCTAGCTTCAGAGCATTATTACATGTCTTAACTACCACAGACATAGAAAACCAATTACTCCCACCTTAATGTAGCTGTTAATGTATTTCTGGAGTTATGTTCCCCTTTGGTTTTCTTTTCTGTAGGCTAAGCAATTTCTCCTTACAGGTTGTTTTCCTAACTGACTCTCCAACTGGCTTGCACTGTTTTTTGTATCTCAGAAAGCCTGCATACACTGGATATAATTTTACATGTGCCCCTAATTCTTCTTGTTCAAATAGAGTAAACCCATGAACTTAAAACCATTTCACTATTTTCTACAGAGACCTTATAACAGTCTTCCAATACCTAAAAGGGACCTACAAGAAAATTAGAGAGGAACTTTTTTACAAGGGTATGTAGGAATAGGACAAAGGGGAATGCCTTTAAACTGACAGAGGGAATATCCAGATTAGGTATTAGGAAGAAATTCTTCACTATGAGGATGGTGAGACACTGACATGGGTTGCCCAGAGAAGCTGTGGATGCGCCATCCCTGGCAGGGTCCAAGGCCAGGCTGAATGAGGTTCTGAACAATCTGGTCTAGTGGAAGGTGTCCCTGCCCCTGGCAGGGGGTTGGAACTAGATGATATTTAGGGTCCCTTTCCAACCCAAACTATACTGTGAGTCTACAGTATATTTGAAATGACTGGTGAAGAAAGCAGAAATTTGCATATTCTGCCTTTAACAAGGGCCTAATTCACCCTATGTTAAACAGGCTCCTGGTCTAAAAAACTAGACTGGGGACAACAGGCTTTCACAAGCCAAGATTCCCAGCATTGATGAAATCACTGGCACGTCTCATCCTCAACAGGCATGCTCCACGTTTTTAATATTAAGTGTTTTTTTCCCATATCCACCCCCTCCCCCTGCCCCAAGTTGCAAATATACTTAAGAAAACAAATCTTAACAGGTTTTATCAGCTAGGCAACATTTAAACAGTTACAACTCTCAGACACTACAGACCTGACATACAATCACAGATATATATATAAACACAGGTATCTAATAAATTCTTGAAAGAGAAGCTGACTAGTACTCAGGATTAGTTACATATCACAGGACCTACTGCGTACTTCAACCAAGGATCTGACAGTGGAAACTTCCACCACACATTACTAAATGCAAAGGAATTCTGCTCTATTTTTAGATCATTTCCAACATAAGGCTCTATGGCTGAGGATGCACCTATGCAGCACTCTCACAGTAAGAAAAATCAATTGTAAACCAACCTCCGAGATTCAGTTTTAAGTCCTATCCAGGATGATCATTTCCTGACAAGAATGAATACTAACAAGATCATCCTCCAGCAAGCACATAAGAATTAGCAAATTATTATTTTAAAGCTATTGCACTGCTGACAAGGAAAATCAACACGCTTTTGAAAGTCAATTAATTACAGATAGGCTTGAAAGTGATTTTGTAACAAGGAAAGCTTACTGAAGACTATGGAGGGGGTAATCTCCTGTTGATTTTAGAATAACATCAACACTTTCTTTTAAATAAAGCAAACGTGTCACTAAAATATACACAACTTGTCAATAAACTTCCCTTTTGTGGAGAAATACTTTCTGTATCCTACAAGCCCCAGAAATTTGCTTCAGTTTCTTTTCAAAGCAACAATCAATGTACGAACATTCAAAACATTCTCTTGATCTGCACCACTTATGTAACTGCTCTAATTTTTGCTTGAAAGAGACAGAGTTTTTTGTAGTTCCTTCTTTGCTCTTCTCTGAGAATGAAGAAACCTGCAGCAGTAGAACTGCAATCAAACCACCGTGATGCTAGTGGACATGATGGGCTGGAAATGGACCATACAGACAAACATACTTTTAACTTCTATAACTATAGCCACCACAAAACATCACTGGATGTAGTATCTGTATCTCTTCACTCATTCTATATATTTTCTTAATTAGAACTTATGTTGGTTAAATATTTTTCTTAAATGCCAAACAGCTTCTGCTCTGTAACTACTGATAGTCCCAGTCTAAGTAACTCTAATGAGTACTAAATGAATTAAGCTTTTTCAAGATTTAATTTTTAGGTAAAAGATTTTTTTCCAAAAGGAGCAACAGTGGTACAGTTCTAACTTGTTCATTTTACCAATGTAACACCACCAATTTCAGCAATCCATTGCAGCTGCAGTCTTTAACTGCCCTTTCCCTGCCCAAGATATGATGGAGTGAGAGCAAGATTTCACCAGTGGCAAGCCTGGTTTTGCCATTCATTTCAAGTTGAGGGATCAAATCTCATAACAGAAATGCACAGAGATCGAAGGAGGAAATCATCAAGTAAGAAGACATGTAAGAAGTGATCCAGTATTGATAAAGGAATAAAAGCAACATAATCTGGGGAAACCCCATCAAGCCATACAGGTGCAGAAGAAAATTCAGCCCATGCCAGTCCTTCCTGTCAAATCACTGTAGGTTATACCCTAGTTCAAAATTACAAAGCTAAATAGAAACTCTGGAACAAAAATCAAGCTCATAACCTACCAATTAGTTCAGCCTATAGCAGATTATTGAGATAGCTTGGAGCTACTTTAGATAAACTAATCAACTATTTTATTCTTCAAAGACCATTCCCAGACTTGCCCATTTCCAGGCTTCCCCTTCCTATACTACATTAGATGTGAGATTTTATTTTTTCCTGTATGTCCTGTAAGAGCCATGTCAACAAAAACATGTATTTTTGTTTCCCTTCTATTTTTCTCTACTCCCTTTTCTTACACACTGACTTCTCACTTCACTTTCCATTTCACACATCTACAGCTGCCTTAAGGTGTCCAAGTTTGAACATTTCTTTCTGTATTAGACTTACCTCTTGCATCAGTTTGCTTTTTCTTATTTTACTTCCTTTTATAGCAAATTCAGTCCTCCTGAGACCACCCTAATATTAAAAACTAAGAAACCAGACGATCTATACAAGTTTCCTGCAAAGAAAATAAAGATTAGAACTAAATACTGCACACTAGAGGTAGCTTCTTTTTTGGAGTACATCCAAAACTACCTCATGTCACACAGATTAAGACCATTACTCTTCATACACCACTTCAGAGATCATGATTACTACTGACTCCAGAAACAAATTCCGATTTGCTTCACAAATACTATCCCCCCCACTCCCTTCCTGTCAAAGGAAGCTCTGGCATCTTTTTTTTTTCCTCGTGTGACCTCCCCCCCCCCCCCCCAGCAAAATACCCCACAAAACCAAACAAAAAATAAACAGAAAACCCACAACCAAAACCAAACAAAAAATATCAACCTTAAGTGAGTTACAAGTTTTTTCTTCATATGGAACGAATCCAGGATGATAGCCTAAAGGCACTGGTAGCAACTTCCTCAAGACATCATTTTTATTTCAAAAGCTTGTCTGAACACATTCAGGCAATGTGGAAACAGGCTTTTGTTTAAACAAAGTTACACAAGAGGGCCACAGGGACCCAAAGAGCAGATGCAAACAGAAGCCTGAAGCCGATGGTGATCCTGATGCTGATGTGAAGAGATTCCTCACCTCCTGAACTTCAAGGTTGAGTGTATTTTTAAAGCAACAACACAATCATTTGCTGCACTTCACACTGCAAATCAGTTTACCAAAGAACATTCAACCTAAATGAGGCTGTTACACATCCAGCTGTTATGACAATGAGATCTAGCTTCTACACAGCTGCTATAGTGAAGACAAGGTACTTAACACCCTAGCTGACATTTTTTTCAGTAAATCTGCTACCTAAGACAGTGTCATCCCATTAGCAACTGAAAATTTTACCATTTCAGGTTATGCTTCTCATCACTGATACCTGCTGGTGAGTAGGAACAAGAGGCAAACTGATAAAGTCTCATCACAAGAAGCTGCTTGAGTAAGAGCACCTTTTATAAGCATCCTGTTGGCTTTCTTTGCCGTAGCTGCACACTGTTCACTCATACTGAGCTTGTCATCCACTAGGACCTGCCAGGTCCCTTTCCACAGAGCTGCTCCCCAGCTAGGTAGATCCCAGCCTGTGCTGCACTCCTGGATTGGCGGGAGCTCCACCATTACAGCAGCAGCACGAAAAAGCCCTTTTTAAAAGCTGGCAAAATAGAAGGTACTTGGAAGAAGCACAGGTGAGACTATGAAGACTTGGCAACCACTACTGAGGGACTGAAGAGGCAGTTTTAAGGTGCAAGTATGGCTGAGGCATGGTGAGGAAAGCCACAAAAACATGTCAAGTTCTGTCTTTTACTACAGCTTGACTGCTTCTGGAGTGTAACTAACTCTTTAAAAGCCAGACCAGGAATCTCTACACTACAGTGTGTCAGCACAAGCATCCTCCTTTCGAGATAATTTTTGAGATGCCTGAAGCTACAAGATTAAATCCCTTCAGAATTCCAACTCAAAACACTATCCCGTTTACAATAACAACTTGAGGGTTGGTGATGCGGAAGTTACAGCAGAATTTGCTGGCAGGCAAACCATCTCAAACTTAACATACTGCTCAGCTATGTCCACCATACTGCTCTGTTACATCACCTAAGTAAAAAACAATTTAAATTGTACTGAGTACAATTGGGAGTGTGCACCCATTGCTCTACTGTACTTGGAAGCTGCAACTTAATTTCAGCTTTGCTCATTAGGAAACTTTGAGCAGTTGCAGGACACTGCTCTGAAGAGGTCATTTATCAGTATTAAGAAGTTTTGCTGTCCTGTTATGCCTTAGCCTGATATAAAGTCATTCAAAACATCTATATGCTACATTTAATAGTAGATTATGTTTTAGAAGACTAAGTAGAAAAGAAAAATGAGCAATGCTTCCAAGACAAAAAAAAAAAAAATATCCACCAAGGCAACTTTCTTTGACTCCTACATGCATTAGTAGTTTTATTTCTCTACTGAGGTCTCACAAATAATCAGAGCGAATACTAACCTCAACTGAACACAGGGCTAAGACTTTTAACCTACAAGCTGCAACATTATTTTTTCTGCAAAGATACTTTCAGTTTCAGCAGCTACAAGGTAGCAGTCAAAATATGGATGTATAAATTAAGTCTAAACCTGATCATTTTCAGTTAATTACTATGTTTGGTTAATATAGTATTGATCATTTCAATAAACATGATGCAAGCTCTTTGCTTGCATCAGTTTTGCAATCTGACATTTACATTATGCAACTTGTGTTAATTAGCCTTTTCACTGTACAGAGTAACTCCACCAGACGCAATCTTTGTGCGACTACAGTAAAGCAGTAAAGTCAAGTTTTTCAAAATTAAATGTCACTATCTTAAAGTATTTCCTGAAAAACAAAACAAAGACAAATTCCTGAAGTTATTTATTGAGACATTTTTGGATAGCTTTTATACATCATGCAGAGAAATGCTCAGTATTAAAACTCCTCAAATGAATTTCAATACAAATTCATTTACAGCTACCTTCTACTCTACTATTTTCAGTTTACTGCTACTTATGTATCAAAGTCATGCAACAGTTCATAGGCTTTTGTGACTCCTTGTTATTTCTGAAGAGAAAATAAAATTGTTAGTAACTGATAGAATTCCTTATTATTTTTATCTTGTCAAAAATCAAAGGTCTTATTCAAGGCAAACATATGGAAGAGGCTCATTTGAAACAAGAAGAGTAAATAAAAATAGCACAAAAAAAGAAAAAAAAAAACAACAAAAAAACCCCAGTAAGTAACAGCAGTGGTTCGGCTGGTAAAGCAGGAGCCGTAATGCAGCTCGATTCCACATGGGGGACCCAAGTCTTACTCTTACCAGCTCTGACACTGAAAGTTATTGAGGGGGAGACACCAAAGCTCTGAAGTTCGAAGTGTTTCTAAAGTGCCAGTCTGACAAGGAATCTTCTTGATTATCATAGAAGAAAGAATCACAGGTACATTAACATAACTGATAAAGGGGCTCTCAGTTCAGAACTGGGAGCAGAAGAGCAAGCATGCACAAACCAAAGCAGCTGATAGACACACAGGGACAAAATAAAGTGGAGACTGATCCAGCCTACTGATTCAATGTTTTGACAAGCTCAACTTCGTATTTGTTTCTTGAAGAACTGACTCACTACACAGAGTGGGGGGCGGCCTGACATAACCCACTATTTTTTGGTGTTTTGAAGTTGTGTCATAAAAGCCTATGCTGCCAAAATAGAGGTGCGCACAGATTCTTCAGTACTGAAGGAATTTTCTTGACGATCCTTCATTTGTAGTCACGTTAGGTATTCCAAAATAATTTCTCATCACTTCTTCCCAGAACCATTTCCCTCTTAAATAGTGACTACTTAAAAGCAAAGACAACATCCAAGCAGCATTTTAATACTGAAGAAAATTATTTCAAGTTGAAGCACCATGACAACTAGAAGTTGCTATGCGTTTTTAGTTCACCACTTCTTCTGAATTTCCATTTATAACAAATCGGAGTGGTTTAACACCTGAACACAACGATAATGCAGCCCTTCAAATAATGACATTTTCAAGTGTGATTCTCCATTAGTCAACAATCAAAACAAGAAAAAAGTTAACAAGCAGCTGAGACTTGTGTTAGTGTTTTATTGGCAAGACAAACACTGCAATACTGGGCCGTGGTGGTGTCCCTCATAAACTGCTTATTGCCATAACTACTAACATTTTTGCCAGTCTTTTCATATGGAAATGCAGGGGGCTACAGAGGAGCTAGTGTGCTCACAGAAGGAAAGGACATATCAGAAAAGCTTAGAACACAGATGGGACAACACAGCAGGATAACTGAGGATATCAAGTAGAGATGAACACCTAGAAGGAATGTCCAAATCTTAAATAAAAAAAAAAACCAAAACACACACACACAAAAAACCCACCCCCCCCCCAAAAAAAAACCAAAAACCCACAAAAACAAACAAAAAACACCCAAAAAAACAAAAAAAAACCCAACCCATCATTCTACAATTGGTTGCAGAATGTCTTAACATCTCCATTTACAAATATCTTCCAAGTATATGTTAAAAAAGTTAAGATGTACTACACTTGTTCAGATTTTAACATTATGATCAGAAGTAGAAACTAAAGCTTTAAACCCCCCAAAGACTAATATCTCCAGTTAACAATACAGCTTAGATTAACAGAATCATAGAATAGTTTAGGTTGAAGGGGACCTTAAAGATCATCTAGTTTCAACCTCCATACCATAGGCACTAGACCAGTTTGCTCAAAGCCCCATCCAACCTGGCCCTGAACACTGCCAGGGACGCGACAACTTCTCTGGGCAACTTGTTCCAGTGTCTCACCCCCCCTCACTGAGAATAATTTCTTCTTTAGTACTTTTGATGTATCTGAACAAATTTTTAGCACAACATTTTTTTTAACACACCTGTTTAAGCTTTCATATGTTTTAGATTTCTTTCGAGCATGAAATTCTGTACTGTTCAAACAGCAGATCAGTTACTGAATCCAAATGTTTAAAAATTTAACACAAAGTAATTGTAAACACATGGTACAAACAAAATTTCATTGGAAAGGCACTATTTGGGTTATAAGGTAGAAGCTTAGCTTCTGAATTTACTTCAGTCCAACATGTGTTGAGAAAGTTGAAATAATAACCGCTTGCTCATTTACAAAACTGAAAGGTTCAAGTAAATTCATAAATACATTCTACTTTGAAACACATTTCATGGTTTTGCTGCAAGACACAACTATGTATTCCTCTTGCATGTAACAGTCTCCCAGTAATATATAACTGGCCCAGGAATCTCTGTCCAGGGTACAAAATTTTGATTCAATTTAATTTCAACTCTACTCACTCTAGGATAAAACAGATAATGCAAATTCATATCAATACCTAACTATATCACAGATATAACTTACGCCAGAGGCCCATTTCATACCTGAAGTGACCCCTTTTCCAGCTACATTATTTCTGCTAGTACATAATATATTGGGGCTCAGATTATAATCTTTTAACGAACTGAGTTGCCAGAGTTTGTGTTCACATCTCTGTTCAAATGCAACTCCATTGTTTGAAGGCTGGTTGCTGGTTGGGTTTTTTGCTGGTGGTGGTTTTGGTTTGGTTTTGTTTTAAAAAAAAAGTCTATTTGTTTTGTGCAAGTGCTTCACATTTAAAAAAAATGACAGATTGCAGCAATTTGATCTATAATGGCACAAGGAAAACCAACATATTTTGTATTTTTGTTCTATGCTTTTACAGCTGAGTGTGCTACAACAGGTACTTTTGCTAAAAAAATAGTTAAAACTAGTATTGTCAGTCTTTATGCACTTAAATATATTTAAGAAAATGGACTACTTTTCCATTTCTACATCAAGTATTCAAACAAAGCATGTACATTCGAAAAAAAATTATAGGTATAAAATTTATAGATTCTCAACTGTAAATGCTCAATATAATACTTGTGCAACTGTAATACATCCTGTGTAACCATCTTCACTGAAAAGGCCTCTAGCATCCACTAAGTGAAACTAGGGAAAACAAAAAGCAGGCCTTCATGAAAATTCTTACAGTCAACAAGCTGAAATGTTTAACAAATTAAAAATTGCTACTTTTCTGCTTTAATTTGCACTGACATTTCAAAACTAGGAAACTTCTGAACAGACAACAGCAGCAAAGGATCTCAAAAATGGCATAATGGAAAGCTCTTGAAGTCTTGCAGGACTAAAGATTATCAGAACTTTGTAAAAGAAAAGAACTCCAACTTAGTTGAAAGATATGCTAAACTAGAAAGATTCACTACTTAACACATAACTTCACAACATGGTTAAAGTCCTGAACAGTCTCAATCCATGAAAACTTTTGAAGAGACAAAAACCACAAAGTAAATACATTAGAAACTTAATATATTGACTATTATGTATTTCTTGTTGGTAAGGAACAGGATATTTTTAAACTATGTGAAATATAAAGACCATAGCATGCACCTTTAACAGTAAGTGACTACAGCAGCAAGTAAAATAAACAAATAGGAGCAGACAGTGTTTACAAGTCTTTTGCACTACACATTTCAGTTAGATTTGGTTTTGTTTCCAAATACTTCAGAATAGCCTTAGGTCAGTTCCACAGATTTAACATCTGAAACAGAGTAACAGAAGGAAGAAAATTTAAGCTACTACTTTCTTCAGTGCTTCATTCTGGCTGACAAAATCTAGGGCTGAAGGTCTACATTTCTTGGAGGTAAGAATCTGTACAGGAAACAGCAGGGAAATAGTGCTCCAACTCTGAGAGATGCTCAACCTACCACTGAACAGAAATCTCACAAATTTCCAACAGAGGGAGCTGGCCAAACTTGCATGGTAGTTTCACTGTTCTCAAAATAAAATCAGTAAGTAAACCAACACCACAGAATAATTTATTCACGCTTTCTTAGGAAGCTGAATTTTAAAATGCCAGAAGCCAGTCTATTTGAAAAAGGGGCAATGCCACATTATTTTACAGAAAGATTTCAGGCCAAGCAAGTGGCAGGATATTTAGTTCTGTCTGGGATATTTCAGATGAATATGAACACCACACTTAAGAAAAAATAATTTTTTTTTTGTCAACATGTTCTCTTTTCCTGTTTTTGCCTACAAACCAGTAAAGCATGGTCTAGGAGTGTCTCAAACAGCCTTGCACAGGGTTATGTTTAACTCCAGCAAATAAAGGGTTTATAATTCCAATTCTGTTATCTTTTCCAATTAGTAGGGCTGTTTACAGGCCAATAATGGACCATCAGAAGGGCCGTTTTATCACCCAGGTGGCAGGGAAGACAACACTGCAAATGAATGCACACTCCCAATGTTCTGATAATGCAGTCTCTATTAAAATGGATTCCTAAGGTGTAACCATGACTGCAAGAAAAAAAAAAAAGGTGCAAAAGCCACTAAAAATCCAAAGGAGGATGACTACTGTATCTCATGTTTTTCTATAATTCCACATAAAACCTGGACAACAATTACTCATTGGCATAAGCATGAATGTCAAGCAGTGACCATCTTGACTCCAGACAATTTGTGAAAGAACTCTTTGATGTGGATTTAAACTCAAAGGGCTCTTTCCCTTGCCCCCAAGGAGCAATAAAACTCAGATACTGACTTCAGTTTTTTGTCTTCATTTAGAAACTACTTTTTGATTGACAGAAGACTTCCAAGATATTCACTTTAATGTAGATGGGAAGATAAGAATATGGTTGTTAGCCATATCCATAACATATATGCATATTGCAGCTACCAGACAGACATAAAATTACCAGGACTTTAAATATATATTTAGCACTTGAAATACTGCAGAAGCAAAATTATATCCCTAACATTTCTCAGAAGAAAAAGTAAGGCATCAGTATTTTCACATGTAAGAGCTACTACAACTAAGAGTTGATAAGGATCTGTAACTAGTTGTCAATTGATATCTATTAAAGGTAAAATACAAATGAGCAAAATCCCACCACATGTTACATACCCAACTGATGACCGCCTGCCTTTTAGAACTTGTAAAAAAAACCAAAAAAAACCCAAAAGAAACAAAAGAAGGAAATACTATTTCCATTAGGTTACTTGAGGTTATGGGAAGACTTCCAAATACACTTCTATACCACTTTCCCCTCCAGCAAGGAATACCTACAAATACCTACAAGAAATACCTGACAGCTCAAAGATGCACTCTGGCAACTGAAGACCTAAGACAGATAATGAGGCAGCTGCCAGTCGCACCTCAGTCCCAGGAGTTTCCACCTCTGCAGCAGGGAAGGCAGAATCCTAAATCATAGAGTCATTTTGACTGGAATGGACCTCTGGAAATCATTTAGACCAGTTCCTCAATTAGAGCAGGGCCAACACAGATCAAGTAGCTCAGGGTCTTGTCCTGTTAAGTCCCACAGGCATTCAGCAACCTTTCTGAGCAACTTGTCCAAGTATATGATTACCCCCAAAGTATTTTCCCTTGCTACAGGTTCTGTTTGCTTTTATCCTACCACATGTGCCTACAAGAAGGCTTTGTTTACCTGCAGCTCAGCCATCAATACACATGCTAATTTGTAAACTCTTAAGCCATGGATTTTCTTTATATTGTGCTATAAAGAACAGACATGTCTCTTGTTGTACTGGTTTTCCTAAAAGGATAACACACAGAAAAAATAACCTTTGGTACAAGAGTGGGGAGGTAATCTCTTAAATGAAACCACACTGAAATTCTGAAATCTACCTGAACACAGAGTCATTAATGGATCAACTTGGCCTTCTTTATCTTGCAAGTTTCCAGTATTTATCCCCCAACAGTGGTTCTTCACACTTATTTATGCAGCATATTAGTGCAGTGCATTTCCTGCTGTTATCCGATTAGAGACTTCCTTCAGAAAACTAGGATTGGTTTCAGGTTGCATCTGCCACTTCAAGCACAGAAGACCAAGTTATAAGTAGTTCTGAACTACCTACCACTTTTGATAGCTATTCAACTTCATTATTTCAAAAGCTCAAATGTAATTTCACTGATAATGGTGAATTCTAACCACTTCGGGTAAAATACCTTAAGAACAATTAAATGGCAACAGTTGATTGCATACAGAAGGGACTGTCTGACAGCAGCCCAAAAATTACAAATGCTGAAAAAAAATTACCAGTTTCATATTTATCATACCATGCTGCATGTTTCAATTCTTAATTCCAAAAATTTTACTTTTACCTGTCCCCCAACAAATAACTTCCTAAATACAACAGAGAATGTAATTTTATAGGTTGTTTTTTTTGGTTGCTTGGGTTTTGGGGGATGGGTTTTATTTGGGGGGGGGGGGGGGAAGCTGGGGCAATTGGTGGTGGTTTTCTGGTTTTGTTTTTGGTTGGCTGGTTGGGGTTTTGGGGGTCTGGTTTTTGTTTGTAGTGTTTTTTTTTTTGTTTTCAGGAATGATCTAATTAACACATACATCTAGACTTCTAGAGAGCTAAAGCAGAGTGATACATCCTTTGTGGTACGTGCTGGAAGAGAAAGCATTGCATCACCAACATTATTACTAACATAAGCGTACATCTACAAAGTGCAAGCCAATGCAAAATGTGCATCTTCTAAGAGTCATACTCCTCCTTAAAATGCTTAGCCCTTCCCCCTCACCCAGACAAAGAATCCAAAATTTCAAAATCCCCAAAGATGAACAACTTTTATAAGCACTACACTGAGTCAAACATTCCTTGTTCTTTTGTTTTGTTTTATATTTTGTTGTTGTTATTATTATTGTTGTTATTATTTATTTTTGCTGGGTTTATTTTAACTTATGAGTTGTCATATAAATTCCACTTATCCTCATTTTTCTGGTAGGTACCAATGTGATATTTCCATTTTCCATGTTAAAAATCAAAACACACGTACATTCATGAAACTACTTCCTGCCTTAAAGGGATTTTTCTTGTATCTTTTTGTATCTTCTTCCAAAAATATTACACTTTAATCTCGCTAAACCACATTTATTTAAATATTTTGGCCTAAAAAGCTATAAAACCCAGTTATACAAAGCTGTGTTTATGAAGTCTAAAAATTTTCACTCGTTTCTTTTTTCATGCCAGTATAATGCAGTATTTCTCCAGAAAGTAGAAAAGCCAACACCAACATTAAAGTTTGTATAATCCCAAATGATTTAAGGGGGGGGGGGGGAAGGAGAGAAAAGAAAAAAGAAAACCCCAGGAGAGCTTCACAGCAGCCAGCAGGTACTCGCCCCGAGGCCTAAAACAAGTTTTTCCTGTTGACCACACCAACCATAAACTCAGTAGTTTAGCAAGGAAGAACACTCCAATTAAGCACTGGTGTACTAAAAGGATGTTTACTTTTTCCTTCTGTGCTAGTCCTTTTCCATTTATAGATGGAGGTAAAATAATTCATTGCTAAGACTCCTTGATCCCCGCACTACTGATGTAATTTAAGTGAGAAGTGGAGCAAGAGTGAAAAATTTGAGACACTGTTTTTGAACCAAAGCAGCACAAACAATAAAGATAGCATTTTATTGCTATTACCTATTTAACTACAGGTTGCTATACACTTGAAAGACGAGGCCCTAAACTGGTTGTAAATGGCTGTAAACTAAGTTCAGCAACAGCAACATCACCTAGGAAAACTATAATTACATACACACAGCATTGTGCAACATAGTAATAATCTTAAATCTCACTAAACCTTATGTTCACCGCAGCTTCATTGCATAAGTCATAATAGCTACAATACTGTTGCTCTTAAAACAATAAATCCAACTTTGCTGATGATTGTCCTCCATTGTCCAACTGAGTTCAAGTAAAATGAATCACAAAAAACCCAACTATTTTTCTTGCTCTCAGAGATGAGGTGTTTGCATTTGATCAAATGCTCATCAAAAGGGATGCTTACCACCTATGGAAAAAGTTTCACAAGCACTTGCTATTTAAAATGATAAAACATACAAAAATGATGTCAGATGAGAAAGACACTCAAGTATTGGAAACAGGATAGCTCATTTTTGATAGGTGTCCAAGAAAAATATTGGCCAGATTTGTTCTCAATTTGGAAAACCGATTAAACATCCAGATACCTGTCAGGCCATTAAAATAAATAAATAAAATCAAAGTGAAGAGAGAAAAGTATTACAACAGCTCTCCAACAGCAAAAAACAGACACTTTCACACATTGCCACAACAGACATAACAGGACTCCTTCTTCCACAGATGAAAGCAAGCAATTCCTGCTTTATGGTTTAAAGCATATTATTAGTCTAAACAAGTGTTTACTCCACTTTACCCTAACTTATGTTCTGCCTTATGAGAGAAAAGGCAAGGGCTACAGTGTAATACCTGGGTCATTTCAACAAGCTTAAGTTCTGTTTCTCCAATCCTTTCATTAATCAAAAAACAATCTGTATCTCAAATTCTTAAATTAATTTCAGACTTCTAAACTATTATCCTGGCAATCAGTACCCTCTTAAGCAATCAAGATGCAATGTTAAGATTAATTTCTAGGTAAATTAATCCAAACCCATACATTCAGGACTCAAACGTCACTTTAGAATGAGAGTATGCACTACCACCAGGTGTGCACACTCTCATTTTACAAGTGCTGTGCCTAGAAGTAGCCTAACCCTGGGCCCATCTAAACTTCCTCAATAGCCATATATCATTTGTAGCTTTCAAGTATAGTTTTTTGCGGTTCCATGCCCTCTGCTAAACCCCTGCATTTTTTTCCAAAATAACATTTCTATTAGAAGAGCGCTATTTGAATACTCAAAAATAACCCACCACAAAAACCACTCACCACCACAAAACCCTACAACACATGTGCACTGATCTTACTTCAAAAAACACAAAGAAATTAGCATGAGTTAGATAAAAGATCAAAGCCTTGCATATAACATGACAGAACTGCAGTCATGACTCACATTCAGTTTCTGAAACAGGTTTGACGAAGTGAAAAAGCAGCAGACTCAACAGGTAAGTGGCTCTCAGTACCCTGCCTCATAAACAAGCTGCTTATAATATTTATTTTTATTCTTACAAATAGTTTGCCTTGTCTATATGAAACTATTCCATTCAAAAAGAATCATCCCAACTTCTTTTTCCTTGGTGCTGGGGGCAGGGAAAGCATAATTTACTTATTTCCAATCTACTCTATTCACAGCAGCTACTGCCGCTGTGGTACAGGCAGCTGTGGTTGCCTGCACCAAAAATGTCAAGCTTTACTCCATACACACTTAGATTTTCCTCCTGTCTATTCTTCATTGCATTGGTTTTTCATTCATGCTTCCAATTTTTTTCCAGAAGCATGAACTAAAATTAACTGCAGTGATCATCTCACCAACACAGATTCTGCCTAGGGGGTGCCCAAAAGTTCACATTTGCTCTATTTTCTGAATGCTGGTGAACACCATACTTTGGAAAATGTCTATTAAGACAGCCTTCACAGTGCTCTCTACTAGTGATCATTAAGAAATTTAGGACATGTTAAAGATGCAAAAGCACAGTGGAAATCTCTAACAGCAATCAAACTGGGACTAATTCAAACTAAGCACATAACTATGAAGCAATATACCTTTGGTCTGGAACTAGTACAGAAGTATGCCAGAGATTAAAAGCAAACAAACCAAAACCCAAACACATCATCTTTCAGCTCCAGAAACTTCAGTCAGGAAAGACTTCTTGATTAAGTAGTGGATTCTCTAACACCTGACACAGGAATAAATTTTTGAGGTTTTCCATAATATTTTCCCCATGCAGATTAGATCCTTCTAACTGTTTTCACAACTTCATAGGAATTAATAATCTCCAAGCCCTACCCCACATCAGGCATGCCTGAAATTACTTATTGTAGTCATGTCATTAGATATGCATATCAATTCATCTCTCCATGGTCACATTTTCCCCCTAATAATCTTTCAGCCTGGCTTCTCTTTGACTGACAATCAAGACAGAGCACAACAACATGTAACTCAACAGTCCTTAAGTTCAAGTCCTTTAGTAGCAGCCTCACGGTGCACCCAAACTGACACAGATGGTCTTGTTCAGGTGCCAAAAGCTGTAAGACAAACTAATGTTGTATATACACTGGCAAGGAGGGACATGCATGAGAGGAAGACTCTGTGAGAGAGAAATGAGACTACAGGGATGTTAGACAGTAGCTGTAAGGGTCGCTTTCCTCCCACATACTAAGACGAAGTTATTTTCCTCTGAAATCATCTGTATTCACCTTTGGAAAGCTACACTAACTGAGATCTGCAGACAGAGCATAAACCCCAGTCAACTCAAAAAAGACCTCAAGTGATACAAGTTTGTGTGTACATCAGCATGCCAACAATTACAATCCCAGACTTCCTTCTCCCAATTTATTTAAGAAAAAATTATGTCTGAAATAAGATCACTAAATCTATTGGCATGAAAAGGCAAAAAAAAAAAAGTCAAAATGGAACAAGTGAAACACCCCAAACGAAGCTTATGTGTTACCTAACTTCTATAGGAGATCATCTACAATAAACAAAACCAAATAAATAAAGATGGGTCCATCAGTACACACATCTTCCATGAAAGTCAATGTTCCTTTCTTCCCACTTTGGACTCCCATATGCCAGAGGGAACTCTAGTTTTTGAAATTATATTTGAAACATAAAATTAGGCTACATTTACTTTTGACAAGCACTGCAACACTTAAACCACAGACTTAAAGAAATCTGTGAATGTAGCTGCATTTTTGCTTGGTATTCCTCCTCCCATATTTCAGTCAAAGGCTAATGCCCATGGAGAAAAAGCTACTACAATACTATCTTCTCATGGAAGACTGATGGTTTCACTCAAAAAAAAAAAAAAATCCCCCAAGGGTTCAGGCTTAAAAATATCTCTGGAGCTCATTCAGTCCAACCCCCTGCCCCAAGCAAAGCCAGCTTCAACCTTAGCTCAGGTTCATTAGAACCTTGTATTGTCACATTTTGACAGTCTTCAAAGACAGAGACCCCATAGCCTCTTTGAGCAAGGACCGAGATGAGGTGCACAGATTACGCACTGCGCTTCAAGGATATCTGCATTTTCTTATCATCAAGAGCAGCAAAAGCCCCTACCATTGCTGACAAAATGATACTACAACGTCAAATAGCACTGAAAAAGTTAGCAGCAGCAGCTATTCCCTATAACAGAGTTTCTACACTGAAAACTTGGTTTTGACAGCGTTTTTCAAGGTAGAACCATCTCCTGGTTTCTGGCAAGTCATCTTGCAGACCTGACAGAACTTCAGTATTCAGTGAGAAATACTTCCTTTATTTCTAGGCATATAAGTCCATGTTTTTAATGCTATGCTGTCCTAACAGGTGGAGCAAACACAGCATAATTCCTCTGCCTTTACAGCCAATAGTCACATCAATCTGTGGAGAAAAAACAGTATTTACAAACAGGTCAGATAAATGAATGGTCTTTTCCTTTACTTTATCAATGTAGTGAATGACTTGCGCTCCTAAAGTCGACTTCCTTTGTTGTTGTTCTTGTGGTTATTTTAATTAATTATAGTAATGAGCACAAACACAACCTAAAGATTCAAATTCTTCCACGAATTTGTAGCGAAGATAAATGTGCCTTTTCCCATTGTTTCATACTTGGTGCTTCCTTCCCCCCCCTTCTATTCTACCTTTGTTGACTGCTTTATCACAAAAATGTCACTACCAAAGTTAAGTCAATTATTTTCTGGAATTGCTGGAATTTGAGAGATCTCAAACATGAATCATATTATCTAAATGCACCTCCACTTTTTCCTCACAGTTCATTAGGAATTAGTGATTAGAATAAAATTATTAAACTGGAGATTGAAAAAAAAAATCTTTACCTTCTCAGTAAGCTTGGCATTCGTTTTCTTATGCCAACTTGTCCCCTAGTTGTCATCTGGAAGTCCACAAGAGGACCTGAATTTTTAACACAGGCGCTAGCAGGAAACTATACAAATCTCAAACCTCGTTTCATATCTATACACACATGTGCACACATGCACATACACGATAGTCCAGAAAAAACATGGAGGGGAAGCAGCCTTCTCCCATTCCCAAAGTCACTTTTAAAAGTTCATAAAAGTTTAGACTTGTACCTGCAAGTGTAATCAAAAGTTGTAAACTCATCTCAAACAGTTCTAGTTACTAAAGATCTGGTGTTGAGAACAGTTAATCCTACTATTCTAATCAATTCCTGTTAGTGTAGTTACATTTATCTACCATTTCAGCTATACTACAAATTTCTGCAGAAAGACAGGCATGTTGTTCAATTCAATAAACTGTATTAATAATTTTTCCAGATTTTAAAGCTTCAGCTGATTTTGGAGGCAGCCATAAAAGCAGACTTCAAAGAACATTTTTACATACCTATTTCAGTATGCCTTCTATTCTAGGAATAGCACCTACTTACTGGTTTAGTTAATCAAAGAAAACTAAGTATAAATAGAAACACGAGTTGCAGGGAAATACTGAGCTGGCATTTCTTAAGTATGCACATAAGAACATTGCATAAAAACTATAAGCAAATCTACATAGCGGATTTTTCCCCATATAGCAGTACCATGCAGCATGCTATTTAGCAAAAAACATTTCAGCATTATTAAACCCTCTTAAGACAGGTGGAGCTATGCCAAAAGCCATTTCTCTGAAAGCTGATACTGCCTGATGAACAGGTATTTGCAGAAACACATCTTGAAAGTTATACAGGTTCAGATCAGCTCACACAACTGACTGAAAACTATTCCTACAATAGACAAATTTTCAGTTTGATTTGACTTGCTCCAACACTGCATGATAGTGGCAAAAGCCACTGTAAGAGAGGAAGGACTACATGACTAGAGGAAAAGGAATCTCTGGGACTGATCTTTTCTAGACAGTTTCAAACCAATTTAAACTGAAATGAACCTATTCTGGGAAAGTTCAGAGGAAAAAAAAAGCCTCTGTCTGTTACAAACAGTTTTGCAAGAGTTCAGTCCTGAGCATTCTGTGGGGAATGAAAATAAGAAAGAAATGTGGCTGCACCCCAATAACTTATGATTTTTGACACAGAAGTGCCATCATATGGATTAAAGAGTAAGCTAAGTAATTACAAGAGATAACATGGAAAGAAAACACAACCTATTTTCAGGAAAAATTATTTGTCAAGTCTTGGAATTTTACAGAGAAGAATTTTAAAGTAATTCCATATAAAGATGTAGCCTCTCTGAAGTGAAGTCCATTTTCCATTTATACGTACTTCTGGAAGACTGGAGAGTTTTTTTAATTATTATTATTTCTTTCAATTTTTTTCAAACTGCTGTTCACGTTTTTGCTGCCAGCGACTGGGCTTACAAAACTGGAGATGGTGCCAAGACACTAGTTGCTGACTTCTCTGCCAAATAATTCTTCTCTTGTTTGTCAGGATTTAAACTGACATCTTTTGGGGTAACGTAGTAGTCACAAAACAGTCGAAATTGAAGAGCCTGAAAATTGGGAAAGCATGGCAAGATCTTTATCAAGATTTGGAAACTCACTCAGTTATTCTTTAGTTTTGTTATTTTCTAATTCTTTATTCAAAAATGGATAAGCCATGCAAAAAAAAAATCATCAGATGCTTTTAAAACCTTGGCTGAATTCCTGGTAGGAATAAATTTAGGCAGTGTTGGTAGAGCACCTCACAACCCAATTCCTGGTGATGAGTAGCTCAAATGAACAAATTTGACTTATAAATTACCAGTTCCCAATATTGATGTTACTCAGCTCCCTTTTATTTGTTTACGAGATAAAATGAGAACCCAGAGTACTAATATTATTACATACTTATTCCTAAACTTGTTCCTCACAACCCAAATGAAAATTAATTAAATGCAAACAAACTGTAGACTAGGAATCCAGGTGGTGTTACAGTAAGCAGCTTTTACCAGCTAAATTACCTTTACAGCATTATCTTTATATTTTAAAAATATTCCAGAAGCACATCCAGTAAATTTAGAAATTGATTCCTATTAATTGAGGCAGTTTACATCTCTATTCCCATAAACGTAGTTTAACAACAAAAACTGTCACTTGTGTCAGACAGAAAGTCCATACTTCTACTCCTTAAAGTATCTGAAAAGGAACCAGAACACCTTCTCTTTTCTTTAATAATACCAGGTAATACTGACTACATAAAACTAATCCATTTACAGAGCTTTCTAGTAAAGAGTTCTTATACTCTAAAGTGTTTTGGAGCTGTGTGCACACAACGCAATTTACTATTACCCATAGCAAAGTTAAGTCATTGCCTTTTAGATTTCATGATTATGCCTGTTACTTTGCAACTCTGAATTCTCACATCAATTTTGGACCACATGCAGGAAAACAAAATATAATTTTCAGAGTTGACCAACACAGAGATCTGCAAGAAGCCTTCCAGATTCATTGCTCAAACTATTACAGTTTCACTAATTAAAACAAAAACCTACAAATCTATAACCTTAGAGTTGTATAAATTATGATTAAAACTCTATTTCTATTCCAACTGTTACATTTTCCAAGGAATTTTTCCTTGAGAGATTAATATAGAAAGAATAGTTATTTCCTAATAATCCAAGTACTGATGTAGAGATTAAGAAAAATGCCCATGTGCTTAGACGGAATAGCCACATCTTTGGGGAAGAAAGGGAGGAGATTTTTTTTTAATTATTTGTTTGCACCTATGTTATCAGTTCACCATTTAGACTTTTGAAAGTATCTTCTCTGATCGTACTCAACTAGCATACTCTATCTGATGATTTTATGTTTCATGTTCCTCTCATTAAATCTGTGTGTAGTAAAGCTTATGTAGGAAGATCAGTAGCATTTTCATGTTTACATAGTTTATTTTCAAAACAAGCTAAGACAAACACATTACTATAGGGAAAGTATTAAGTCTTCCCATACAACAACATTTTGTGCACACACAGCATCCATCAAAGCTTTAGTGATAAAATACCAGTCAGACACTCTGCATAACCATAATTAAAACAACATTCCTATCATTTACTACTAGTAAATGAATACTTACAACTGGATGATTAATGTTCCTAAGAGCAGCTGAACTAGATCAGATCAAAACTGCACATAACACAGTACACTGTTCCCAGCCCTGATTAGTAACAAACATCCTGGAGAGCCCATCAGGAGACATAAACACACAGATACCTTGCTTTGGCAATTATAAGCCTCAGAGGCAGGACACTAAACAAAAGAGGTGACCACATATTCTTCCACAAATGCAGTCTCACAGCCTACAGCATCCTGAGCCACACTTTGTACATATTTTCAGTCACTTTTTAAAATTATATATGCATTTCTTTCAAACCTTTTGAACAACCATCAGCTTTTCTTGATTCATAATTTCTCCTACTAGTTCTTTTATTGGAACATACAGCAAATATTCTCTACTGACCTACCATTTATAATTCTGTAGACCTACACTCTCCACATCAGCCCTCAGTGAAGGATTACAGATGTTCTTCAACCAAACAGCTTCCATCTTCAGCCAGCTTTGTCAAACTTCTCTGTATCTCCCCTAGTTTTATTACAACATTTTCCTGTTAAACCAGTACTACTTTAGCATAAAACTATGCTCATATTTCAGACACACTTAACTGGAACAATATTATTTTAGCGATCAAGCCTATTATTTTAGATGTCAAGACGTGACTTTTTCAACTGGAGTCCGATTTTAAGAAGTCTGTTTTCTCTAAACTGTGAATCAAGGCTACAGTTTCCATTTTTTTTTCCTAAATGAAAGTGATAAAATATAATCTGAGTATCAGTAGATTCTATTTTTTTTATATCCTGGGGCATGCAATTCTGTCAATTCATAAGCATAACATCATGAATATGTCAATTAAATGTTAGTAAGCAGTGCTTCCTTTCAAATAGGAAACGTTGTTAAAGAGGTAGAAAGCCTTGCATCAAAAGGTCAGTCAATGACTGGTATCTTCAGCTACATCAGGTTGCTCAGAACCAAATCCAGCCTGGCCTTGAATGTCTCCAGGAACGACCCATCCACTACCTCTCTGGGCAAACTGTGCCAGTGTTTTACCACCCTCATTGTAAATAATTTTTTCTTCAAGTCCTCTATTTCCACTCTCCTGCCACTACAGTGGGAACACCGATCACTCATTGGTAAGCCCTCATTTTCTGGAAATACTAGTAAGACAATAAACTGACACAGTTGCATGCAAAGCTGTTGGTTGGTTGTTTTTTTTTTTTTTAACCCAAGTAGAGCTTCCTTGCTAAAACTGCAAAGATATTCATTCTATGAACAGACATCTGATCTAAGTTTATTTAAACAAAGGAGACATAAAAGATTTAATTAAGATATTGGCTCAAAAGAATGTATAAGGAATTAAAAAAAAAAAAACAAACCCAAACAACCCACAACTTAGCCAGCTTTAGAAAGGCAGCGCTAAAATTTAGGAGCTGATGGCTCCATAGATTGCAATGATAAAATAGCACCTATCCTGCAGATTGCCTCTGTAAGTGCTCAAATTACATGAGGAAAGGAAAAAGCCCACTATTATTCAACTGCTTCCAAGAACTAAGACTCACATATTGACTTTACTAGTACAGATTTTGTGAAGTGGGTACTATTGACAAAAATTGGGATTTATATGGAAAACTTTCAAAGATGGTCTGAAAAAACACAGGGGTTATACTCTCTTACATACTGCATGCTACTGTTGAATTCAGTATTCAACCTGGCACATTTGGAGTGAGGGTAATTTTCTTCCTAATTGTCTTAAATAAAGAGAAAGGTATTTCAGTTTTCAAATCACTACCTAAAGAACAAACACTACAAGTCAGCTAAAAAAAATACTTCCAGACAGCATTAGCACCACACAGATGTGCTTTCTTTTGGTTATTTTACTTTGGGAAAGTCCCTCTCCCCAGGCAAATTAAAAAAAAAAAAGAAAAAAAAAGAAAAAGGAGAGTAGGTCAATTAAGTAGTAATAATTAACGAATATATAAAGAGGAAAAAGCATTCACTAAAGTAAATTCCCTAACGAACATAATTACAGACCTCATCATAATGATTTTTTTTTTTTAGTGCTGAACTACTTATACAGAATAATGTGAAAAAATTTTAATGGGTCTCTAACTTCATGTTTTTCCACCTGTTAATCTTGTACCACAGTGAAAACCTTCAATCTGAGTTTGTACCAAAAAGATCTCTTACAAGCAAGATGGTTAACTTTGGTTAGATAAAAAAGAAATTAAAAAAAAAATTAAAAAAGAAACCACAAACTTTGAAAGGGAGAGCAGAGCCATGTAAAATGTTTAACATAAGCCACTTCAGCTGCCTCAAAACACGCTATAAAGATACATAAACTTCTGATGAATTCGCACTACTCAGTTCATTTACTGCCCAGACAGGTCATATCTTGAAAATACAGCTGTTTCCTTTAAGCTCAAGAGTAACTGTATTTAAATTCCTGTCCTAACTTCATGTAGGGTATTAATCTTTCTATCCTCAGCTGCTGGGCCTATACACCAATCCTATTCCCAAGTATTCACAGAAGCACAAAGCTATCTTCCTTGTAGATTTTTATTTTCTCCATTAGAAGTTTTTATTCTGAAGAAATGTGCCCATTCAGAAGCATACTGCTTCTCCCCACTCAGCTCCCTGCCTGTTAACTGGTGTAATTCACAAAAATATTTCTGTCACTTAATAAGCTGCTTACAGTTACTGATGCTCATTACCTTTCTGGGGGACTTGTATCTCCTCGGCTCTCTGTAAGTCAGTTTTTCCCAAATTATGATTGCTCATGATATGAAGCTGGAGGGAGTGGCTGATATACCTGAAGACTGTGCTGCCATTCAACAGCACCTTGATAGGCTGGAGAACTGGGCAGAGAAAAACCTGCTTAGAGGCTCAACAATGGGAAGTGTAGGGTGCTGCACCTCCTGGGGAGGAAGAACCTCGAGTACCAGTGCAGGCTGGGGGCTGACCTATTAGAGAGCAGTCCAGCTGAGAAGGACCAGGGAATACTGGGGGATGACAAGATGACTATGAGTCGGCAGCGTGCCCTTGAGCCCAGGAGGGCCAACAGTATCCTGGGTTGCAATGGGAGGAGTGTGGCCAGCAGGTCAAGGCAGGGGATTCTCCCCCTCTACTCAACCCTGGTGTGGCCACATCTGGAGCACTGTGTCCAGTTCTGGGCTCCTCAATACAAGAAAGGAGCTACAGGAAAGGGTCCAGCAGAGGGCCACAAGGAGGACTGGGGTCTGGAGCATCTCTCTTATGAGATTGCAGGAGCTGCGCCTGTTTAGTCTAAAAAGACGACTGAGAAGGGATCTCATTAATGCATATAAATATCTCAAAGGCAGGTGTCAGTAGGATGGTGCCAGGCCCTTTACAGTGGTGCCCAGCAACAGGACAAGGAGCAATGGCCATAAAATAAAGCAGAAGTTTCACCTCAACATGAGGAAGAACTTCTTTACACTGAGGGTGGTAGAGCACTGAAACAGCCTGCCCAGGAGGGTCATGGACGTCTCCCTTTCTGAAGACATTCAAAACCAGCCTGGACGGGTTCCTGTATAATCTGCTCTAGGTGGCCCTGCCTTGGCAGGGGGTTGGACTAGATGATCTCCAGAGGCCCCTTAATGATTCTGTGATTATCCTGGCCATTACTATACTACCAGGTGAATCATAATAGCATAAAGTAGTAACACTGGAAGATGAGTACACTTAATTACTGAAAATAAAATCACAGCTTCAAAGATTGGTTCACACACAAAACTTACATACTCTTCTTCATTACACTGTGAGCGAGTAAACATATGAATTTATTAAATAACTTGGTACACCTAACAACCTAGTAAAGATCTCATATAATTTCTGGTGGCCCAAAGAATTATCAGAACACCAAAAAAAAAAGAGATAGGAATATATAGAGAAATAGCTAAAGGCAGTATCACCAGAGAGCTCTACAACAAGCATTTCCATGATAGTGCAGTACGAAACATGATCTAAAAGCATGAAAAGCTCAGCTTCTTTGAAAAACAAAGAAACAAGAACAGGGGTTGTGGATGCAAATAGAATAGGATAGATAGATAGATAAAATCAGTCTAAACACATAGCTGGTACCCAAGCTGCTAAGTTATGGAAATGTGTTATGAAATCAGATTCTTCTCCCTTCCCATCTCTTTTATTTGAGTGCTGAGTGCTAAGCATGTACCATTATATGGAATTACACAACTCTTTTTACTTTTACCATTTCAATACATAACTTGGAATGCAACCAATGAAATAGCACAATTTATCTCTAAAAATAAGAACAGAGAGTTTAGTGGCTCTTGATTATGTTTTCCTTACAAGGATACTTTGCAGAAAAGTACATGTTTGAGTTTAGAACACTGATAATTAGTGCCTGTGGGAACAACGCAAACTAATCTTTCCACAGCAATAGTTTCCTGCAACTTTAATTTTTACATTATGATATTCCGGTAGCTGTTCAGATACATCATTTTACTACCTACAGTGTGATCAGAATTTGAAACAAGTAGTTGTTTTCAGTTTAAACACCCCCATTAAAAAAAAAATAATAATAATTCGTTACTAAAAAAACCCTCTCAAAACAAAGTTAATTTGCCAATAGATACATGTATTTTTCTAGGTACGCTAACAAATTCCTCTAACTTGGGATTAAATTATTTAAAACCAAACAGATGCAACTTGTAAGTGCAACTGGAGCCATCATCATCTTGTTATTGCAATTGAACTCTTTTTCAGAGCTCCAGGAATCCACCTTCACTGAGTAGGAAGAGTAATATTTAATCAACATAAAAAGGGGCACAGCAGAATTGCTTAAATACAGATACAGACCTGACAGTGGGTTGCAGAGAGAAAACACTAGAGGCTACACTCCAACAACTAATGCCAGTCCCATAGTACACTTAATCGATACAGTTCAGATGTGAAGGAAACTACAGTTGTCCGTAGAGCCCTTGAACTGTTATTTTTTTGTTCAGCAATAATAAGAAACAGCATTTTAATGGAAAATGTAGCTGTACAGAAGACAGCAAACGCAACCAAATTTGAAAGAATAGACCTGCATCCTTTCCTAGTGAAAGGAGAAATAAATATCAGCACTTTTAAAAAGATTTTAATGATGCCCAGGGAACTATGTTTAATCATCACACCTCATGAGGAGGATTCATTAAATACTTCAAAAGAAGCTCCTAAAAAAGACCAATGCTCCATTTTATAGAAAAACAAAAAAAACAACTACATTCCCTTGTAGTCTTCTTGGCTAACAGTATTGGGTCTTTTCCAAAATAAATCCTGGGTTTACAGAATAAGACCAAGAAAAGCACTGATGCGATGACGAGCTGAATGGACATCATGGCATTCACTCAGGCAGCTCCAGAAACCAGAACAAAGTCAACCCATACAGTGAAGTTATGCATGTATTCATACTCACAGCATCCTTATTCCCTGACTTTAAGGCTCTACAAATTCAACAGCACAGTTGCAAAGTGGTGTAAAACAAAACCAAACAAACCTTACAAATGCTACATAGCCATTAACCTGAATTTTTACTTATAAGCATTTTCCTACCAGCACACAGGTGTTTATGCTTTTCATTTTAGAGAGCAAAGGTATGTGAGGTTGATCTTCAGATAAGCAATTTCTAGTAAAAAGAAAAAAGATGACTCTATTCAATGGCACAAACCTAAATATTAATAAAACCATCCCAGCCATGTATGAGTATCATTCTTCAAAGATGGCTTTACTCTCCATAATATATTTATCCTTGCTTCAGTGTAAGCCATTTCATAATGTATTAATTTGAACTTATCATTACTTACAAGACAGCTCTAACTGCTTTCCATTTTAAAATCTGTTTTATTCTCAGTTGAGCACCATACTTTTTCATCAGTACCTCAGTTAATTTCAATATATACTTTCATCCACTAAGAAAACTGAAGCACAGCATTCAGTAATCAAGTATTTCTTCATCTGAGTATCATGAAAGCCTCCCACACAAAACCACAGTTGTATTGGTAAAACTTTACCAGGAACATTACAAAAGCACTGTAAAGCATTTTGGACTTATCTAATGACCGCAACACTATTTATCTGCTCACAAAAGTAAAACAGCTTTAATAAAAAGACAACAAAAATTCCCTAGCCAGAATTCATATTTTTCTGTTGTCATTTCACAGTGACATTATCACAACATCTCAGAAACCTGGAGATAAAAAGAAGAGTGAATCATTCCTGTCATGGTGTGGCCAACAGAATACACCAAAGAACAATTCAACCCCCAACATGTCCACTGACATTCAGAAGTTGTTTTCTTCTAATTTCATCAATTAGACTGATTCCTTTACTGAAACTAATAGCAGCCAATCTTCCTTAGAGAACAGTTCAAAAGACAAATACGTGTGAGGTGCACTAGTCTACTGACACTACAAAGTAAAAAACCTAAAGTTCAACTCTTAATCTATACTGTCACTCCTTGTAAAATGAGAAGTGCTGCGTAAAGTCCTTAGCAGCACAGAGATGCAAGTAATTTAGACTATCATATGGCCAATTAAAGAGCATCACTGATCTAAAGGAAGCACACTGAACATTTCTCCCATCAAAAGAATGACTTGAAGGCCAATACAAAGTGCAGTACAAAATCATAAAAAGCAATTTGGGCTTGTTCTGCTATTTGAGTTTACCACAGTGCTCTCTCCCCACCATTCTTTTTGGGTGAGAAAGGGAGGAAGGAGGGAAGGAGGCAAGGGGAAACATGGAGCAATAGATTTTATTTGCTATCAAAAGCATGTTAGTTTAATGCTTAAGTATCATCATTTTAAGTATGTTGAAGGTGAGCACAGACACACACCACTTTCCCTGGCATACAACCTTAAAGAAATATTTTGAGTAACCCATCAGTATACAGAAAGAGGGTTTTTAAACATATCTGTTAATTACCACGATTATAGCAAGTTGTCCCTAGTGCTCACTCTTTAGTTTAGGGGGAAAAGTAAGTGTAAAGTACTTTAAAAAATAATCTGTGAAGCACAACATACAAAGTATTGACTTTTCAAATTTTTAGCACCATATCCTAAGGCAGGTTCCAATTTTGACTGAATAGCAGAAGATCCTGCAGGGTTCATTTCAGGCTGCAGGCATTTGATACTGAACTGACCTCACAGTATTTACATTCCCCTTAGCAAAATTTGTCATGCAGTCCAACTGAGGAAGATCATGTCTAACACTAGTTGAGCTACCAGTGCCAAGAGCAAACAGAGTAACAGTGGAGAGAGCAGAGTGAACAGTAAGGGCACATGCACAGAAATAAAATTAAAAGGAAGAAGATAAAGAGAAGGTCAAACAGCAGAAGAAACGAAGAGCTGAACAGACAGGAGCTGAAGACAGTTTTTTTCCAACACAAGCACGTGCCTAATTCTTTTTTTTCAAACTAGTAATGCAAACAGGCTTTCAACTAGTAAAAAATAAATTACTTCAACTCAAGGAAAATAAACTAATCAGAAGACTTGAAATATGTGTCTCTGCTCGAAACAAATTAACAGCTGCCAACTGCACTGCATGTGCTGTTTTGTCTGCACAGCATTTGATTTCTTGCTGTGTTGCCTTACCTACATCAAATCTTGACACGAAAGCCCCAAAACCATAAAACTCCCCCGTAAGACCTACTTCTTACCATTCCCACTACAGTTGCAATGGACACCCCTATCAAATTCAGCAGTTAAATCAAACACCAAATGTATTCACATCCATTCATTACAATTTAGGTCCCTACTGTTGCAAACAAATTAAATAGGAATACAAGAGCTAATCAGCAAATCCTACTCAATTTTTTCCTAGAAGTGCTTATCCCATCTTCAAACAAGTGAAGAATTATGTTTGTTCTTAACAGATTCACTCTGCCAGCTACATAATCTCCTACATACCAGGCCTGGTGAAATTGTACAAGAGACACAGGTCTGAACCAACTCCAGATTAACCTCTTCATATCCTTGAAAAATCAAATAGAAAACTTAAGTTACCATAATTTCCTTGAAAACCCTATTTCCAATTGCACAAATCATTATTTAAACAAAGTAATAACTGAAATGTAAGACCTGCTGTACCAGTTAATGTTGATTGCAGCACTTGTCTAAAATGACAGGATCTTCAATCCTCATCAAAAGTTTGAGAAATTTGTCTGCTTTAATGTCTTACAAATATCATCACTAAAAGTAAAAAAAAAAAATTCCATACTGAAGAACATCTGTAAAGACTCTCCCCTCAACAAGTCTTATTTAAAAACAGGATGCTAATAATGCTAACACCTCACTGTGATGCAGTCTTTCAAGTAGTCCACACTCAAATTATTGAGGCCTGTGAAACACAACCAACCCCACTTAGAATCTAATGGAACATCACTGCTTTAATCAAATTATTTTTCTACTTACATCTCACTTCATGTAGATCTTTTCCATCTACAAAATTGCAAGATTTTCATGTAACTGACATATTCGAGCTCAAAAATGTTTTGAGGCAGCAGGCACCCAAACAAAAGATTATAATGAAGAAGATACAGCACAGGCATTTGAATCGACTGCTGAATTTGATAGCACTTTTTGTTGTTTTAAACCACAGAGTGAGCAATCAGAGGCAACAGAAACCCTGAATTTCTTGTTAGACAGGTTTGACACTCTCACCTGAAGTTGAACAGAAAACACAGAGCTCTATTCTAAAGTGTATTGCAAAATCTGTGTTTAAGCTTAGGATGCAAGAAAAAAAAAATAAAAAGGCACTTCAGGAAAAGGTTCAGATTTTTCCTGATAATTATAAGTCTTTTTTCTACTTTGAAAGTGAAGTGAAATTCTAGTGTTCCCATGTAAGAAATCTGCAGTGGGAGTCCTTGAAAGAGGTATAAGGAACAACATGCCCTGTGTATATATGCGTGCGTATGTATGTGCAAAAATATGTATACAACCACTACTGGCAATGACAGGACCAAAGTGATACTCCTTCATTTAATTTATATTTAAGCAAGTCATTCTCCCACTAGGTATCACTCACCTAAGTAATTCCAAAACTTCATCTTTTATGCCCTTTACTACATACTATGCAATGTACTAAGCCAGAAAATTACACTGGTTTCATGGTTTTGTTGTGAGTTCATCTGGTCTTAAGAACAAAAAGAACCCTTCTCTTAAACCGTTTCTGGCAAACACTGCAAAGAAAGTTTTAACCTGCTAAAGTTTTAACCTGCTAAAGTTATTAACTCAATTTCCAGGAAAAACAACCAACCTTTCACCTAGTAATTGAATTATCAGACATACAGGAGCTGCAGAAAAAGAAATACAAGGCTCAGAACAAAAGAAAATAAAAGTCAAACCATCTTTTCCAGCAATGTTACAATTCACACTCTGCTTCTTTCTACTCTCCACACTACTTCAAGGGAAGGTTTATCAAGAGGCCTTACGATTGCAATATTGTCAGTTCATTTTTATCTGAAGTTGAGCAAAAAAAAGGAACACAGGCAGGAGACAGACTGTGTGGCAGAGACCATAACATAATACTGTCATAATACTGGTAGAGTACTGGGTTCATCAGCCTTTTTTAGTCCCTACATATGCTTACATAAAGAGTTGAGAAATTCTAAGTCAGTATTGTTTACTGATTATAAAACGAACTACAGACAGATGGCCCAAGACTCCCATTGATTAATGTAAGTATTTAGGCTCTCAAACTCTTCAAATTCATTGTAGAACAATTTTAATACCTACCTCCTGTCTGACCAAGGATAACTCTAATGACCTCATCCCATAAAGTTTACTATACTAGAAATATTCTTAGGTGCTCAATTCAAACAACTAAAAATGTATTGGTTCAAGTGTCAAATTCTTTTAACTCTGCAGATACAATAAAAAAGATCAATTCATAAAAGCTAAAACTTTATTAAATGGAAAAAAAATAGTTAACATTTGTGTGCTTTAACAATTGAAAACACTTCAGCGTTTCAGACCAGGTTAAGCAACCAATACCCACATCAAACATAGCAGACAGAGATCCTACCATGAGACATTTGAGATCAGAACAGATTATATGAATTTCTAATGAGGTTTAACTTGCATCATTATTCTGATTAAAATATACATTTGATGTTATGACATTGATTGCTCAAACACATTTTTGTAGTTTTTCAATCTTCTGTATCAAACTTCAAAGATTTTAAACAAGAAGTTTCACATTTATCTAGAAGATTTTCACTGTATATGAAAAAATTATAAAACAAAGTAGCCTTACAAAGTGGTGTGGCTAACATGTAAAAGCAACAAACCAACAAAGGACCCCAAACCCAACAGTTAGAACCCACGCTACCCTTTTTGACATTCAGATTAAAACATTTTTTCTTCCCCATAGATATTTGAGAGCACCATGTGTTTATTCTTGTTGCTTACAACATTTTAGTTTAAAATGAGATTTATGTCCTTCTTATAAACCAAATTAATTGAAAAAATATACAGATTATATATCATGTTTTTTACACATCCCAAAAATATTTTCAAAAACGTTGGATGTCAGCAGCTGCGTAATCTGTAGGATTTAACACAAAATCAGAGAATAAAAAAAAAATTATAACATGAAAATTTAGTTTGTAGCACAGCTCAGAAAAAACATCAAAAGCTGTATTTCTGCAGGACATATGCAAATGCAGTAGTCCTACTTAGTGATAGTAAAGAAAATAAAAATTTCCATTAAACACTGGAACTGAAACATGGCAAAGATAGCGCTTTACCTCAAAACTTTCCCCAGGTGTTTTCCTTTCAAACGCCTTTGTTCACTTATACCCTTCTCATACTCTGGGTCTGACACACTAAAATGTTTCCAGTTAATAAAACACATTTTGTAAGTATTTGTTTCTATTAAGTATGATTTATAATACCTTCTCAAAGAATTAAAAAGAGGGAGCTAATTTTAAAGGACAGGTTGCTTGATATATATACCTTTCCTTATAAACAGCTGTTCTTACCAAGTCACTGTGGAGAAAGCCATGAAGAACTAAGTTTATGAAGCCTCCTGAGTATACAGATTTTTTTTTTTAATTATTTGCATTATATTATAAAGTTCTGAGACCACTGCAAGCCACACAAGCATTCAAAATGTGTCTCAACGCCTTTTTTTCCACTTAACAGATTTCAAATTAGTATTCAACTCGAGTTTTGCAAGTCCAGAGCAGAAAGATGTAACTTCACAACCAGCTGTTTAAGAAGACCTCCCTGTTCTACCCAGTACGGGAACTAGAAATCTTTCCCCAAGACTTTTACTGGAATCCCTATACTAACAAAACCCCATCCCCAAATTTCTACTTTTGACTGTGGCTACTGATGCAACTTCTTCCCCCTCAATATCACCTTCAGAGAATACCTTCCCTTCAAACAAATGAAAGGGCAAGTGAACACAGAGCAGCTATGTATCTTCCACATTCAAAAGAAAGAGGCAGGAGAAGCAAGAGAGAGAAGGGGGAAAGTGTTTAAATTTAGGTATTTACTTACTGAAACACAGAAAACACACATAGGTACCACGTTGGCAGAAATCTTAGCAGTCAGGGCTGTAGAGCTTTGCTGTGGAGCCAGCATTTGAATCAAGCTTCACAGGAGTTTTCTCCCTCTCTCACATGCACACACAAGCGCACTGAAGATCACTCTGAACTGCCAACCAAAGCGTATCTCAGGTTTAATGAAAAGTGTAATTCATTATAATAAGAGGCAGCGTAACATAAACATATGCAGGAAAAACAGGCTTAGCACAGCACCACAACAAACACTCGGTTTGATCCAGTACAACAAAACACTTGCAGACCACAGAAAAAAAAGTAGGCTCAGTTCCTTTAAAGTAGAGTACAATGTGCACCAGGTAAAATTTGGACCTGTAAAGCTTCTACCAAACAGCGACTTCTCTGCTGTCAAATCTTACATGATACCGGCCTCTGGCCAGCTTTTGGAAGTGCCCCTGAATTCCAGATACTGTGAAAAAGGGAAAGAGCTGTGCAGCACCCTGACACAAGAGGACAATGAAATACTGGTAACAGGCCTCAAAATAATTCTTAAGAGGGCACAACAGCTACCTTTTGCAAAGGGGGCAGGGTTTGGGGGAAAAAAAAAAATGCATCACTATTTTTAAAATAATGTAGCAACCACCTACATAAAAGTACAATCGATGAGCATTTCCTTTGCTTTTTACCATCCTTCACACATGGTAGATACCAAAAACGACGGACCACAGGAGAACTCACTTCCCTGTAATAACATCTTAAAAGTATATTATTAGCTTTAGCTGCTATTACTACTCAGTCACTAATTAAGACCAAAGGGAAGAAATATTATAGCTTCCAAAACAACAACCTAAAACTAGGCAAGTCAACTTACTGATTTGTTAACAGATAGCAAAAAGCTTGAGTGTCTTCAGTGTCTCTCCCCTGGATTTCAACATTTCATGTAGTAACTTACATGATTTTTTTTGTGTTTTTAAACAATTATCCATTAATTCTTATAAGTGCTAAAAAGCTTGGAAATGGTTTAAAAAAAATAAAAAAATCAGTAAGCTCCCTCAGTTTCAGATCAGACAGCTCAAAATATCAACCATCAACCTCACAGTCAAAAAGAAACTTCTAAGCACAGCAGTTCCTAACATTCACATTTGATATTCTACCTGCCGGACTAACTTTGAAACAGGTTCATAAGCCAGGGTAATAAGCCCTGACAGACATGCACACGAGTCAGACAACATGCTTGCACAGGGTGAACTTTTGCCACCCTTCCCTCTGGGAGAAATTACATTGAGTTCGCTCCTAGGAAATCAGCTTTCACTCCTACTCCTTTTAGTGACTTTCCACTGCCACTGTTCCTTTCTGCTTCGTTTAGCCTCCACTCCTTTCTCTTCTGCAAGTACTCCCACCCTTTTAGCCTTCTTCAGCACACCACTACCTCCATCCTGTTTCTTCCACATCCACCCCACAAGCTGCTTTTTGGATGCAGTCCCACCTCTCCTCCTCTGACCCACACCCATTTCTTCCCATATCTAGAATCCTTCCACCTCCACACCCAGCTTCAGTATTGCAGTATTTTTGGTTCCTGGAACACTTGAGTGGAATAAAGAAGCAAATGTTTAAATAAATATAACAAATTTGCAGGCATTCCTACAAAGTCCTCCCATTCTGAACTGGTTTGCTCTCTACAAGGGTTAAAGGCACATATAATTCATCGTAGTGTTATACTCCAGTGCACCCATCTAGCCATATGCCATTATTTGAACTATTGGTCTTACCATGTAAGAATGGATCAAATAAAGGCAAAGAATAAACTTTAGTCTTTCCTTAATTTTAGTAAAATAAAGGTTAGAGGTAACAAGGAAAGAACTACATTCCTGATAGGAACACTGTGATTCTTACTGATGGAAGAAAACAGTCTGATATGTTCTTATTTTTTTCAAACTCAATTTTTCCTTTCAAGAAAGGGCATCTCTGCAAACATGACTACTTGTTCTTTGATTTTTCTGGAGAAAGTCTCAGCTGAATGGGAGAGGATCTTTAGAATGCACATAAAAGACAAAGGTTCAAAGAAAAGCTGAATGCTCAATGAGTACAAGTTTATTTTTGTAAACAACAAAAACTCAAGGCTGAAAAGATCTTATCCCTTTTAATCACTTAATTTTTTCTCACCTTCGCAATTTTCAAGAGACATGCCTACAATAAACAAACCTGCATTGATAAAAGTCTCTGTAAAAGCACAGAAAATTTCTATTTGATGCAACAGTGAACTCAGCTTTGGCTTGGGTTTGCTAATGCCTTGCTTCAACGAGCATCAGGTAAAAATTGTTGTGATAAAAAGGTAAATTTCAAAACAAATTCTTAAAAATGAAACTTTAACCTTCTCAATTCATGAAGACTTTAAAGAATTTTTTCAATCAGCCTAACAGTTTACCTAAGAGTACTTCTGTAGAAGCTAAACTAGGTAGACTGATGAAACAGAATTCCTCAAATATCATCCCTGGATTGAGTTCTGAAACAACTTTATTTGGTAAATTAATAACCTAAATAATACAAACCGGGTTAAAAAAAGAATCAACAGCAAAATCCTAACACATATTCAGAACTACTGAAGTGAAAAAAAAGGAAAAAAGGCAAGCAAAATAAGCAAATCCCTGAATTTATATAGTCGGGTAATTCTATCCAGCAGGAAGTGTTTCTCATACACATGCATATGAGTAAATACACACACACACACAGAGAAAAATAGATATTTATGTAATTTTATAGCTCTCAAAACCAGTGCCTTGATGCCTAATGACTATGTAGCCATCATGAGGTACTAAAAACATCAAGATGAAAATTCTTATTGATCTCAACAGGTGAAGAGCTTGAAGCCTATGAACAGGTATGCCTTCTTTATTGACAATCATCATACTGGGATTGCCACAGGAGTCCATTTTCTTATGTGCTTCTAAATAATCTAAATAACTTAATTTCCTATACTGCTATCCAGCTTAGATCTGTTTTGGGGATAAAGTCCTTAACTTTTCAGAGCTCCATGAGTGCTCAATACAATTAAATATAAATAACTAGTATTCTACGCAGAACAAAAGAAAATATCATTTTTTTCAGCTCTGTATTCCAGGTAGAAGTTTAGTTATTATATAAATAAAGATTACACCCAAACCAAGCATCACTTCAGAAAAACTGACTTGAGTTCCCATGAAGTGATGAGGAAAGGCTATCTGTGCACATTTCTAACACTAAGCAAACAAAACCAGATCTGTTCACTCCCAAAGAAACAAAACACTTTAACAATGTAACCACTTCTCATGAGAACATATACAATATATTATGGTACTGCATATTTTTTTAACTCCAAATATGTAGGTAGTTAGGGCCTGGCGGCCGGAAGATATCGCGCTGTACGGAAAGATAGAGCCCCCAAGATAGAGCCCCCTGTTTAATAGCCAATAGTATGTAGCTTGTGATGTAAGCAGACGGAAGCGACGCTGTAAACCCAGAGTATATAACGCTGTGTTGCGAACTAATAAACGCCATTTGCTGTCCACCACACTGGTGTCTGTGAGCAGATGGCCCGAGCGGCCTGGGGTTGGTCGCCGTGCCGTTCCTGAACCAGGTCGCCATGCCTTGCGAAGGCAACACAAATAACAAACATCACCTTTTGTCATTAGCATTTATGGGGGATGGGGAGGATGGAGGGAAGAATTCTGTCATCACCAAGTATTAGAATTCTACTAATTTAAATAAATAAATAAAATGCAAAAAGGGTCAAACTCCTAGCTAGCATCAACTTCAACTTACTAACACAACTCTATACAAAAATAAAGCTACCTTATGTAATGGAAACAACTCCTTATCTATGCCTGTTTCAGAATAGCTTTCCTTCTTAAAGCAAATTCAATGACATGGGGGGAAAAGAAACCCACCAAAAAAACCTCAGTCATGTAAAATAGTCAATTTGGCATTTACTTACTCTGAAAACGTGTGTACACATCCCAAGAAAATAAAAAGTGTCCTTTAAAAATAACCACATTTCAGTGCAGTCTATATCCTGAGTCATTTGTTTGAAATGCGAGATTTAGCTGACTATTATCTCAACATTATCCCAATTTGATTATACAGTGTTTACTACATCAAAGCCAAAAAAAGCACAGTAATAGATTCAATGACACACCCATTTGGAACACTGAAGACCTATTATTAAATAACCATAAGAATAATTTTCAAAAGGTTTTTATTTTCAAACACAGTCTAGCGTAAGATCTTACCATAAAGCAGGGTTGTTAAATATTTTTATTCAACCCACATACTTGAAGCTGTGCCTCAGAAGTTAGGTGAAATTATTTATGTGATCAGGAAACTTGACTATCCTTGCCTAACTCTATTGGACACGTTACAGAAATCCAACAGCCAAGTTTCACATGGCTGAATACACCAACAGCATGCCATTAACATTCATTCCCTTGTAGCTTTGTAACTCATACTGGAACATAAAACAACATATTTCTTTCAGACCTGACCATGAAAATGTTTTCAGTATTTTTAGTTTTAAGACAGCTTTATTATTCCAAAAATTGACATAATAAACATGAATATTCAGCTAATATTCAGAATATTCAGATAATCAGGACACCCAAATAAGAAGGTTACAGTTCAAAATCTGTATGTAGGGGTGCCTGTACAGCACAGGGTCACAACATGCTGCGTTGTTTCCCACTCATGCAGGAGCACTACAGTAATTCAGATTCAGACAACTAGAATTATTATAATCAACACAGCTTCCAGATTTATACTGCCTAGGATTACAAGATAGTGATTATAATGTTGTCAGCCTGTCTACCTTAGCTCTCACATCTTCCCTAGCACTGGTAAGACTGAATGCTAGACAACTTTAAATGGAGTAGCTATCATTGGGCAGAAGTTTAAATTCAGCCTCAGAGGCCACACAACAAACACATTTAATTAAGGAAGCCAAACTGGTCATACCATGTGAGCCTTTCAGCAGGCTTGACAGCACCATCCATGTTATCCTCCTACATATATCAAATCAGAGAAGTGTTGTTTGTGCAACATGTTTTCAAAGATGCAGCAAAACTTTTAAATATAAGCAGAGCTATTAAGTGCTGGCTATCAGCAAAACAATCAGCTTAATGTACATCCTAACACTTATGATAACACCTTGAACACCAGATCTTGTAAGTACAAGGACATACAAACAACCTACCACTTGGTTTGTCCATAAGTGCATCAGTGAATACAGTAGCTGTCCACACACTTGTATTTTAAGAAAACTTAAGTTGCTATTTTCCAGGTACTGTAGCTAACACATTGTTCACAGGTTTATTCTATGAGAACAAGTTCCATCTGAAAGTCTAGAACTTTTTGTATTATATACATGCACAAATGCAACTTCCTTTTATTTTCACTCGTTTTCATTTTTCTGAACAGAAAATTACGTGAAAATCTTAGTACATTCCTGTCCTCAATCTAGTGTAGTTCTTACCAGTTGTTACACAACGCTAGTGTAATGTGAATTACACGCAGGCAGAACAGAACAGGAAAACAAGTATGTCATTTATTAACAAGAAGCCCCCTCCCAGAGAGCACAGACCAATTCTGACCAGATTTTTGAAGCATTATCTTTCAGTAATTTTTTTTAATTTTTAGTATCACATCAAACATTTTCCTATATAAACCATGCAACACATACCTAACACCCATCTCATCATGTCTACAATGCAAATTACAGAGACGCTACCTTCTGCTCAGCACTAAGACAAATAAAGCTACACGCAACTTACAACTTCTATGTCTATTAGCAACCTTCACTCACAGAAGCTATCCCACTCATGACACTATTCATTTAAAGATGGCAAACCAAACACACAGTTTAGTGAGTAAAAACTCCTGAAAAGGTTGAGAAAACGCTGAAAATTGTTAAATAACAGGGAAAAAAAAAAGCATATTAACTGGACGAACGTATGTACGTGCCACTTTAAAATTTTCTGGATAAGGAGGATCTGACTATCTAAAGAGGAAAAACCTTGTAAGAAGTTTGTACATATCTGATCAACACGACCTCTGGACTTCTCCGTAAGAGCTCTATTTCCATGCCTCTCATTCAAAAAGAGAATACGTACTGCAAGTCTACCACAGTGGACACATGCCTCAAAATGTACTAAAACCTGAACAAAACTAATAATGAAAATCAATGCTAAAAGCAGAAACAGAAGGTCGGCAAAGAAGACAGCCACAATAAACCTTCAGAGTGGCTTTAAACAACACAGTAACTGGAGAACAGGGCTGAATCAAGACTCCTCCCAGTGATGAAGTAAGATTTTGCCTTTCTGAAAGGCGTTTACGGTATGACAGTGTATACGCACAAGTGTCAAACAAAAAGACAAACTCAAGGTATTCTTGACTTGCAAAGACATTTGTTGCTAGATGATTACACTCACAGCAGCAATTTCATTTGCATTTGCATCTTTAAGCAGCTTTAACAAAAAAGTATTAAGAAAAATTCAAGAAATTCTTTTAGCTGTGCAGAATTCAGTAAACAAAGGACTACATACACTATGACAAACCTGAATACTCCCTTTAGATGTACAGCATAACATTTAAATTTAGCTCAGAATACATTCAAGATTACAGCAACATTCAGACAAATTAATTGAAAATTACAGTATTGTGACAGATAAAGATTCAACTTACTTCACATAATATCTTGCACCTTCAAAAGTATAAGCTTCCTCCCAACCTGTAGGTAAGTCTGAAAAACAAGTAGCAAAACATTCCAATTAACTTTTGAAATGCTGCTAGGCATACTGGTCTACTCCCTAAAACTAAGGCAGTTAACACTGTGCGTCTGACTCCACACGTTGAAAGCTTTAGTCCTATAAACAAATATTTTAGAATTGGCTTCTGTTTTAAATTCTGTAATCTAAGAAAAGATGTACACATGAAAACCTGATTTGGATGTCTCATTGTCAAATAATACCAATAAGAGTTTAAGGGTGTCCTTACTTCACAATGTTCTTTCCTTTCACCAGTAACTGGAACTCATTGTCACCGCCAGATCTTTCTGCCCTGAACTTCAGCAGCATCAAATTACCTGACAGGCAGAGACCTAAACAAAATCCACTTACTGAATTTGCATTACATGCAAGTCACAAGCATCTTAACAGGCATGATACCAAGTACACCACAGATCATCGACATTTTATTAGCATAATTCTACCACTGTTGTGACTAACAAGTGTTCCTGCAGTGTTTACAACTTTATTCCATTTTACATGAAAATAATCTTCAATGCAAAGCTAGTGGAGGAAGTAGGTACATCTTTCCCTTCTTTATTATCAGTCTTAAGAGTCAGAAGCCCATGTATAAAAAAAACCCACCACTAATGGTCAATTATTTTCAAGTAACAGCTTCCTGATGTAATGGAAGCTCTGAAGATATTGGGCAACTCTGGATACACCACTACCCTTAAAAGTTTGTGCCAGTTAATAAAAACAATAATTGATGTGTAGGACTCATTCACTGAATTACAAAAGAAAGAATGAATTTCCTAATTAAAAGAAAAAAACATTCAGTCTGGGTCATGTGACACCCTCCCCCCAGTTTACTTATTTGCTCTGGCTGGCTCTTTTCTTCACTCCTGTCTTCCATACAGCAAAAATCAAGGTGTCTTTCAATAATGACACAGGGCAAAGTACAGCAAACAGGAAGTTTCCCTAACAGGTATTTATGGCTGCTATAAGAACTTTGCAAAAGATACTTTTCCAGTGTTGAGACTCATTTCTCAAGGAATAAAAAGCACTTCAAGTTATAATGGAGGACAAAGCTTTCCTCATCCTCTAGTAACTATCTCACAGTATTATTTAATAAGTATTATTTAATAAGAACTTTACAGTAATATACACTTCCAAAATAAGCGTTACATGCTCAAAAATTGTCTAAGGGAAGACCTACTTTAACATATTTTGACTGTGTTCCAAAACAAGAAATAAAGCCCAGAATTAATCAGTTTGATTATATCTATGTAGAGAGACTCATTCACACACACATGAAGGATGAAAACTACAGAAACCGACTTGTTTTGCAGATGCTTCAGTATCTGATTGATAAATCATGCTTAGTATATCCAAGGTCATGCCTCACTCTTGTGCTCCAAAAAGAGTTTAATTACCTGATAACAGCTGTGCTATGTTACACACAACATTCCAGATACTGAAAAGCAAACTGCACTTCCTTTAGAAGGCACTTAATGGCAGAAACAAATGAGATGCTTAAAAAATTACTGGGGAATCACCATCAGTCAACAGAGACACTGGCAATAGCTTAAAAAAAGAATTCATACTCAGCTAATGCTAGCGTCCAACAAGCAAAGTACATCTACCCCCATGCACATTGCTGCAGATGAAAGCCAGTTTCTCAATTAATCTGAGTGCTGAAAGTGGGGGAGGAACGTGAAGCTCAACAGCAATCCATAGTTCCATTTCCCGGCATTAAATGTCTTCTTATAAACAACAGACCTTCACTCCAAACCAAACTGCAGAGTTCTAACAGCCAGAAACCTGTGATTTTTAAACTATCCCTAACTAAAAAAAAAAAATAAAAAAAAAATACTGAAAAAAATCAGCTGTCCAGTTTTCCAATAAGCTGTTTCTCTGTTTCTGATTTCTTAATGCTTAAGTATTAACTAAACATAAAAAGCAAATAATCTGATACAGTCCAATTCACTTGCCGATTTCCCTGCGATTATCCAAATGATTACATACATAAAACCAACTGCACTCATTGCTACACTCCACCACCTCCCAGTGGCATATGCAGCCTGTGTGCAATTCCAGCAGTCAAGAGTTTGTCTCTGGATCTCCAGAGTGTCTGCTGTAAATCCTCCTCCTCCAGCACCTCCTGCTGCTACTTCCCCAGAGTGGAACAAACAGCAGTAGCAAAGAAGACCTCTTCCACCCTCCTCCCTCCAAGTTATTCCTAATGTTTCATTCCCTTTTTCTCCCACCTATTCCAACTCTCTCAGTCTCTTAGAAACCACCCACACTCTCAGCCTAGATGGAAGTGAAGGAAGGAAAAGGGTTTCTAGGTGACTGGTGAAGTAAGCTTTTACATTTCTAGTATGCCTATGATGGTTATGTCTAGGTGCTGCTAGAAATAGAAATATGATGAGTAGTTTAATGCTAAACTGAGTAAGGATGCTATGCAGGTGAATAACCAGGGTAGCCTGTAAGAGGCAAGAGAGGAATAAGGCGGTTTCTAATGGTAACTACATAGTATTATAGGGGTTATACAAGGCAACATAAAGCAAGCAAAGAAAGAGAAATTACACAGACAAGGAGGGAAAACTCGGGTGCAAAGGAACGCGTTTTAAAAGACCAGGCAAGCTAGACATGCAAGGCTGCACTGTAAAGTCGTGTTCTTCACAGAATTGTTTGGGTTGGAAGGGACCTTAAAGATGATCCGGTTCGAACCTCCCTGCCACGGGACACCTTCCACTAGACCAGGTCGCTCAGCCTGGGGACAAACAACTGCTAGAAGTGCGGGAAGCACGGCAGGCACAGGATCAGGAGTTCTCTCGGGTGGCTGCGGCAGCACCAAGGCGGCTCCCAGGACCGGGCGGCTTCGGGGCCGCGGGGCGAAACCAGAGGCGCTGCCCGCGCCGCGGGGGGATGGGGCGGGAGCTCGGGGGGCGGCCGCGGGCGCTGCGGGGTGACGGGCTACGAGAGACCCCGAGAAGCGGGAGGAGAGGAGGAGGAGGAAGAAAGCGGCGCTCGGAGGGCGGCCGGGTGGTGGCGGCCGTGCGGGGTAGGGTCGCGGGCGGTGGAGGGGGAGCCCGGCCGCCCCGGTCCCCGAGCAGGACTCCTACCTGCGCTGCGGCGGTGCCCGGTGATCACGGCCTCTCCGGTGAGCGGGTGCAGCCAGGTCGTGCTCTTCGCCTCCTCGCTGCAGAGACGGACACACGGACCGAGTCAGGCAGGCACAGCCCCACCGCCTTCCCCCGCAACCCTCCCGCCCCTCTCGGCCCCCCGCCCGCCCAGCCCAGCCCAGCCCCGCTCCCCTCCTCGCCGTCCCCCCGCTCACTTGATGAAGAAGACGCGGCCGCCCTGGCTGATCCCGTAACTCCAACTGCCGGGCAGCGCCCGCAGCCGCTCCACGCTCAGCTCCGTCAGGGCCGCCATGGCCGAGCCGCCGCTACCAGCGCAGCCAGGGAGAGCCGAGAGGGGAGCGCTGCGGGAGGGGGACGGGGTGGGGGGGGGGGGGCGGTAGAAGAGGCGACACGGGCACGAGCGAGCGCGTCCCCGCAGCCGCCGCCAGCACCTTGGGGAGGAGGAGGGCACAGCGCGAGGGGGCGGAGGGGGTGCAGCGGCGCGCCCCGCCCCGCGCGGGCACGCCCCTCCCGCCGCGGGGGCGCGCCTCCTGCCCCCGCCGCGGCAGTTGGGGCGGGGCGGGGCGCGAAGAGGGTGGGCGGCCGGCTCCGGCGGCGGCGCGGCCCTGCGAGGGGCGGGGGGAGCGCATGAGGGGTGTTCTGTAGCGCGCGGGGCGGGGGAAGGCTGAGGTCCAGGGGTACCGAGGGCCCGGCTGGGAGCCGGAGGGCGGGGGGCTCAGGCGCACAGGGTCCGGTAGCGCTGTGGGGATCGCGGGGGCCGGGGCGGAGCTGAGGCGGTGCGGTGCGTTTGTTGCGACCGGGGGAGGAATCCCGGGCTTCCTTCGTGGGGCTTGGCCTCTCCACCGGCCCGGCCCCTCAACGAACAGGCCAGCGGCCCCGGTTCGAGCGGCACCGCCTCTGGTAATCCTTAATCGGGTTTTTGTACACACGCATTCCTACAGGAAATAAAAACTTTTCTCGAATTTCCGCCAGGGGCGTGTACGCTCTTCTCTTATCCTCAACTCAAAGCTTTTTGTAAATTTCTCCTATAAAGGTACAGTCTTCAGAAGCAAGAGTGAAGAGATGGCGTATGTGTCCCCAAAGGGATCTAGGCTATGGCATCCATCTGTGTTTTCAATGTTCAGGGAGGTAGTAGTGATGGAGGTAAAATCCACATCTGTGGAAAGGAGAGAGTGTATGTATCTTTTTGTTCACAAGAATAATCTGATTGCCTGTACATTTATACGTAGCTGTGCACACCTTTAGATTTAAGTTGTACATGACCAATGTAAAGGACTAAAATTGTGTTGTGGCCATGGTAGTTCTGGGAGAATCTTGGCTTACAAGAGAACTTTCTGAATAAAGAGTGAAGCTGGGAAGTCTGTCGGTATTCCTGTGTCCGCAAAAACATTTGAAGTTCACAGCTAACAGTATTCTGCCTAGCAGCCTTGTCCCCTCTCCCATTCTGAACACCCTGGGAGAAGTAAAATTCAACAGGACAAGTGTCTGTGTGGCTTGGCTCTTACCGTGCCATGTGGTCAAAGCCTTAAAACCCATTTGATATTCCAGACCAGAAGAGCTGTGAACATGTGAGCAGATCTCAAGTTTTCTTTAAATAGCTGGATATAAGATAAAAAGTCCTCCCTGACCAACAATGCCCTTCATTTCCCTCACCACTGACATCAGAGATTTATAGCGTACCAGAAAAAAGATATGCTGGAGAGCACAAATTATTCTATGAACAGAGCCCTTCTCTCCTAAGAGAAAGACCCTTGGATGATGAGTAAAAGTGAATAATGACTCCTCCTCTAAAAAGCCGTGGAAAGCTGCTTGGCAGCATGCAGGAAATCACACAAGTTTTGGACTCCTGAGGTGGTAGTGGCCTCATCATGCAGCCTAACTAGAGCAAAGAGCAAGTACTCTCAATCTCCAGAACACTGAATACCTTCCACTATCAGTTTTCCTCCCTAGTAGAGGAGAAATGCAGCACAGCTAGACTTACAGTGGCCCAGATGCTTAAATCAGGTATTCAGGTAGGATTTAGGTGCATAAATCCTGCCTAATCCCAGCATGTGCTTTGCCAGACGCCTTCCTTAGGCAGCTAGGTGTTGCCAGTACCTTGCCTTGCAGCCTTCTTTCTGCTTTGTGTTTGTTTAGAATTGATACCATCTTGGTAAAACCAAGAGTGCGGTACCTAAAATGTGTCAAAGCCTGGCTGAATTCTCTGTTAAGGAGTTCCTCCAGGTGTTGCAGAGGCCTAATAAATATTGCACATTCAGGCCACACCCAAGAAGGACTTACAAGATTAGTTTCTGTATAACTTAGCAGCAAACACGTTGGCAGCAGAGTCACCACCATGAACACTACAGAAAACCTCTTCAACCTGAAGGATGAAGGGTGTTTCAAACCATGTCATTGTCTTCCCAAGAAAATGCTCCAAGCTATAAGACATTCTGAAGCTGAGACTGTTCTATGAGTACACTGAAGGTGCTCCTCCTTTCCCTTTGAAGTCACATTATTTTGCAAATATAATTATGAGGCTATAGGGTGGTGACATGATTTGCTGGTCTCATGAATAGGAAGCTCATTCAGGGAGTGATGGAAGATCTCGGTTCTGCTCCATTGTTCAGGGACTCGTGTATTTGATATTAAACAGTCATCAAATAAAATTCAGTATTAGTTCTGGAACACATGGAAGACACATTATGATTGTATTTGCAGATGCTAATCCTGCAAAGTGCTGTGCACTGTGAACTCACAGGAATTTCTGGGAGCCCAAAGTTTTACCATTTGGGGAACAGAGGTCATGAACTCCAAAAAGTATGAGGTACATCACACATGCATAATTTGTGCAGGCTAGTGCTGCCAGTTTTTCTTTCTGAAGGTTGCTGTTAGTTCCATAGTAAAACTTTGCATTGAACTTGGTCTAGAAGTTTGATAAATACGAATCACACATTGAGTTTTTACAAAGTCCAGTAAGAGAACATCTTTTCTACAGTCAGTTAAGTGCTTCAATGCTCGTAACAGAGGGACTCAAAAATTTTTTTTTTTAAGGCCACATTACTAAGGGGAGTAAAAATCTTCTTTAAAAGCAGTTTCTATAATCATAACAAGTCCATGAATAATTTAAGATTCTATGTATTATACTTTCCACTTCATTCTTTTTTATTATAAAAGTAAGGTAATTATTCCAGATGTGAAATTGGTTAATCTGATTTACAAGACTCAGAGAAATCTATCAGGATGCTCCCATCTGACCAATACTTTTTTTTCACAGAAGAATTGAAGACAAACTGTTAAAGTAGTGACCACCATTGACACAACTGTTTTCTGCTTCCTGCATGTATGGCCTGATATATCTGCTGCTCCTGTCACTGATGGGAAGTAGACAGAGGATGTGGAGCAGGTTGTTCATTTGTGTGTGGGGCAGAGCATTCCCTGCAATATGTTGGGCACCCATCACTAGGAGCTTGGAGTGAAAAAGTAGAAAGCTGGCTCCACTGAGATTTTTCCAGTGGCTCTCCATTCTGACCCCACCTTTTTTCCTTCCTCTTTCACCTCTCTATGACAGTAGATTTCCTAGCAGCTCCCCCAGGGTCAGGGAGTACTAAGGAAGCAGTAAATTAATGGATGTATAAAAAAATAATAATTTTGTCTCAATAATATATTCATAATCAAAATAATTAAAATTCCTGAGGCAAAAGAACCCTGCCCACAAAACAATGAATCCCTTTAAGTGGGATTAATTAAAAACCAGCACTGAAGAACATACATTGAATAAGACTCAGAGAAGTCTACCCATACCTCCCCAACAGGTATGAGGCGACAATGAACATATGATGAGCCAAGAGAAAAAGGACTACATCTAAGCATAGCATCTGAGGAAGCTGGTGGCCTCTGAAGCAGGGAGTGGATTGCAGTCCTGGTACTCCACCTAAAACCTCTTCACAGGACTGTGTTTGTCAGGACTGATTCTGTGTATTCTGTCAACAGGAATCAAATTGGATGAGATTATTTCATGGAGTCTGCAACTTTACATTTTGCCATTTAATTAGCAAGACAATATAATGCTTAATGTCGCAAGAAGAGACCATTGCTGGTGGTGCCATTTTATGTTACATGTTCTCATGAGGGAGCTGCTTCTGAAGGGTGGGTTTTGGTTTTGCCCCATCCCTAAACATGAGATTTCCTTGCTTCTGTACCAATATCGCCATTGATATTGTTGTTTAATCACAACTCCTCTCAAATAATTTCTTTCCCATAAGACCAGTAAGCTGATCCAACTTGTCCTGAGGTCACTTCAAAACACATGGGGTAGGAAGAGAAGAGACGCTTTTTTTTTAGGCTACATTCTGTAATGACAGGGAGGGGGGAAATCAACAAATATGCTGACTGATGTTCTCTGGAGTCAGGGTATCTCTGTGTAGTTGAAAGAAACAATTAGCCTAAGTCAGAGGAAATAAGACAGAGGAAAAAGCTAGCTAACACAGATTCTGCAGGCTGCTGTGTTGGTAGAATGAGCCTCTCCTTTGCTCAAAATAAAAACCCTGATAAGCTGGGGGCTCCTGTGTGGTAGCTCTGAAGGCTGCAAACGTTTCTAAGGGTCATTGGTACAAGTGGCAGAGTAGTTCTCTTCTGGGTTATTGTAAAACATCAATCTGACTGAACAAGCTTTGGGTCATTAGCCTCCCTGTCATCAGCATAAGATATCCTAACAGACTGTTTTCACAGTTTGTGACATACAGAACTAAATCCTGCACTTAGGCAGTAGAAACAAAGTGTTACTTTACCGTTTAGTAAGTTTTGCAATCTATTCTTGACAGAAAAAGCAGTTTTGCACTTTTCAAACTCTTCTTTTTTTTTTAGCTGCAGTTAATGATTTCCAGGTATAGCTGTGTTGTGTGAAAATTTTGTTACCTTTGGGACAATGAATCCTTATATGAGGCCAATTTCTTTCAAAGATCCTGTCAGACTAATACAAAACAAACTCCAAAGCCAGAGAGTGAGATTTGCTTTTCCCTGGCAGCAACATCAGAAAAGCAAAACAGCTTATTACTCTCTGAACCAGCAGCATCTTGTCAGAATTATATTGACCATTGGGTGCAATTTGGAACAGAGAACTTTTTGAAACAAGTCTATTTTCAGAGACTTGTTTACCTTACTGTCTATGTTATGTTACCATGATGAGCTTCTCACCCAGTCTTCCAGCCTGAAATGATGGATGCTATAATTGGGACTTTCAGGTTTCTCTTACTGATTGCATAATAAGCAGTATGTGGGTAGGGAGATTTTACAAGGGCATGCAGCAATAAGACAAGGGGGAATGGTTTCAAACTGAAAGAGGGTAGATTTGGATTAGACATTAGGAAGAAATTCATTACTGTGAGGGTGGTGAGGCACTGGAGCAGGTAGCTCAGAGAAGTTGTGGATGCCCCAACCCTGGAAGTGATTAAGGCTATATTCGACTTTGAGCAACCTGGTCTAGTGGAAGATGTCCCTACCCCATGGAAGTGGGGGGGCTGGAACTAGATGATCTTTCAGGTCCCTTCCAACTCAAACCATTCTATGATTCTATGATCTCTAAAAAAGACTGAGGCCTCAAGATGAAGAGCTACTATGTTAGAACCTTCTTTTCTTCCTTTTCGCTGCATTTGACAGCCTTCTTTATTTAGGAAACCCTCAAGCCTACCATAACAATGGTTTCCTGGGACTGTCACACAACAGTCAGATGACATTTCTTAACCACATTTATTACTGGAATTAGTTTAAAATAATATTAGGAAGGAAAGAATTTGTGAGGGAAACACAGTGATCTCAATATCCCACTTGGCCTTTCACTAGTTGTTAGCCACAGCTGGCTGAAGCCAGGCAATTTTGTCTTTCAAATAACCCTCTCATTTGAATCATGCAGAAGAAAATCATTTACAGTACAACACAAATAAATGTTCTGTCTCTCAGCTGGCTCCTCTGTTTCACAGATCTCTTCAGTATCTGGTAGACTTTACCATCTGCTTTTCTTCACACGGTTCTCTTCATTACTGCTGTCCAACTCCTCAAAAACCTGTGCTGTTTCAAACTCTAGGAGGTGCAGAAGCTGTCTGTGTTCTGAAAGAAACAGAAGATGACCACTATTTATCCTAAGAATTGTCTTTGTTCAGTTATTGTTTGAACAAATAAAGAGATACTTCGTGTGGAATATCTGAAAGGGCTTCACCTGGGGTTTGCATTATGTAAGATACAGAGCCCTGTGGCTAAAAGGGCTTTCACTTATGTGATTTTTCTCATATCTTTTCTCATGTGCATTTACTCCCCATCCCCCCTCCCCCTTTTTTTTTTTTTTTTACTTAATGGGGCCAGTAAGAATTTGCAGTATCTTCCTTTAGTGCTACTAACTATATAATGATTTTTAAGCTATCCCCATTAAGCTTTCAGCAACTGGTAATCTGTTTTCAGAGTAAGGCAAAATAAGTGTTTCCCCCTAGAGATATTTGTAGACAACCTTGTTGCAGTCTTGACATTTTCCTTAAAACCATTGTGTTGCAGATACCTTTGCCATGAAGTACTTTAAGTGATACTATTTTTGCAGACATCTAACATCATAATCAAATCATGTTTCATTTTCTGCAATTACCACAGTTGGTGTAATACATATGTCACTCTTTATGGACTAGACATAAGATTACCAGTGTGGCAGTGATAGTCTTTAATAGTGTTACAGTAGAATAACAAGAAAAGTAATCTATTTTTAGTCTGTAATTTTCCCAGTATCATAGGCAAATCCAGGCCACCTCTTAACTTGCTGATCTAAAGTTTCCTTGAGTATATTTGGATACAAGCTAGTATCTGGTCCAACACTTACATTGTTAACAGGACTCACCTTTTATTATCTTAGCACTTTCCTTCTGGCCTGGCCTGTTTACTAGCAATTCTATTCTGATTTTGCTGTATTTTTGTGAACTTCAGCTTTCCTATGCACGTCTTTTCTATTTTACCTTCATGAGCTTCTGTTCTTCCATAGTTTCAGCTCCCCCAATGGGAGGTAAGACAGTTTTGTTCTTTCACATATTTCCTTTACATCTGATTTACATTTTACATATAGTAAGAATATTTTGCTCACTGCATGGCATAAGTTTCATCTACTTGTGCCAGACAGGCACATAACTGAAAAAAAAAAAGGGGGGGGGCTTATTGAAACTTTACTTGAGGAATTGTGTCTAACTCATATTCAATGTATTTCAGGTGCTGGGCTTGGATTTTTTCTGACAAAATTAAGGCATCACCAAGGCCACTTTTACAGCAGCAGTGGGCTAGTCAATGTAGTCTGCAGGGCAGTTATAAGGTACCTGTACCCACTCAGCTGAATCACACCTTGAACTGTTCTGTCTACGCTAAGTAGCAGTCTGTTAACACCAGTGGGATTCTTCCCCAGGCAGAACTAGAGACCTATATCGTAAACTGCTGTAGCGAGAGGAGACCCATCCCATCTGAAACATAACTGCCATTTGAACAGTTCCTACAAAGAACCCCTTATATAGAATACTTCTTTTAAAGACAGTTGTAGTCACTAATGGGAAGCTTTTGCAAAATGTTTTTGCTTTTTATGAGTACAGCTGTACATTCACTCCGGTTTGTTACATTTTTTAGACTTCAGCTCTGAATCTTGAGATCTGCTGCTTCATTTTGTGATGTGGTTCTGTAACATCAGCTGGCTTCCCTTTCAAAATTTGTAATCAGATTTATCTCTCTTCTTCCAAGCCAAGTTAATTCTCACAGTCTTTACTAAACTAAATCTGTGTTATTCTAGAAGCCTTTTTCTGAATTATGGCTATGAATTATGAATACTATAGGGATCTCTTGATCCCTGATCTCAATCTGATTTTGAAAATTAGGTTATTGAGAGTACTTCCAAACATTATAAGTATCTTGAAAGATTTCCTTTTTGGTTTTAGTTATACAACTGCTGTGTCTCAAGTATTTCAGTCTTTCCAAGAGCACAATATTTTCTCAAATCTGTACAGTACAGGATTTCTTATTTGCAATCTGGTACTTCTGGTCTTGCAATACTCAGAAAGAGAGTTACCTTAATTCATCTTCCTTTTCATCAGTCCTATCTCCTTTTTAAAAAAAAATCGTGTTATTTGATTGAATCTTCTCCAACTATATCCTCAATTTCTGGAGAATTTAATCTGCTTTGAAATTTTTTAGTTTCTGCTCCATAGTGTTATTCACTTACCACTTCTAGTCTTTTATTTTTCTGTTCTGTCTTTTGTTTTTATCTCTGCTAGTGCTCCTGTGTAAGGCTTTTAAGGGCATTAAAGAAAATGCTTGATTTGTGACAAAAAGTCATCTTTAGTGCAAAAAATGGGCAACATGCACATATATAAAAGTAATAAAGATACAATAGAAGAACTTTGTGAAGGAGAAACTAAAAATGTTACACTAAGCCAGCTGCTGGCACCAAGTATTGCTGACAGCAGTTGCTGTACTGGATAGCATTGCATCCTCTAAGGCAATGGGTCACTTGATTACAATCAGAAGCCTACTGTCACTGGTCTTGATAGTTCTTCTCAGACTTTAGTCTGTCATTAAATTTTATGGCTTATTCTGTTGTACTCTCTATATTCTCATATACTATTGTAATTGAAATGGTTTTCAACTTGGATATTTTTATTTGTGGAGTTCTTTTCCTGGGGAGGTAGGAGCCCTGTGTGGCAGTGTTGTGTTCACTGAAAACAGGGTTACCATTCATTAAACACTTAGCAGTTCGCAGACTGTGCACAGTCTGTTACTCTCTGGTTACATATTGTTGCTAATACGTCTCTCTTTTTCCCGTTACTTCCATTTGTCCAGCTTGTAGCAAAGGTTAACCCAGCTTGATTTGTAGCAGTTTCCTTTTGTCCTTACACTTTCAGGTTTTTTAAATTAAATTAAATTTTCTCTATTGAGTAATATTAATCTCTTTTTTTTTTCCTACAGATTTCTACATATTTAAATATCTTGTGTGAAGTATTTATTCACTTAGAGTTAGCTTCCCTAAAGTCCCTGTAGGCTGCCCTCCTCCCGCTCTTCATTATTTAGCATTAAGTACCCAAAAGTTTCTGGGTTTAAATACCACTTTTGACTAGCCCATCAATTTGCTTTTGAAGGAGTTGGCCATTCCCATGTGCAAAAAGACAAATGGGTGGGGAAGGAGACTGGCCTGACTGAACGAAGTGCTTTGGTTAGAACTCAGGAAAAAAGGGAGAGTTTATGACCTTTTGAAGAAGGGGCAGGCACTTAGGCACAGATGACCAAGAAGGCAAATAGCACCCTAACTTGTATTGCAAATAGCACCCTGGCTTGTCTTACAAATAGTGTGGCCAGCAGGACCAGGGCAGTGGTCATCCCCCTGGACTGGACACTGGTGAGGCTGCACCTCGAATCCTGTGTTCATTTCTGGGCCCCTCACTATAAGAAAGATGTGCTAGATGTGCTGGAGCTTGTCCAGAGAAGAGCAACAAAGCTGGTGAAGGATCTGCACACAAGTCTGATGAAGAGTGTCTGAGGGAACTGGGAACGTTCAGTCTGAAGAAGAGAAGGTTCTAGGGGGACTTTATCACACTCTACAACTACCTGGAAGGAGGTTGTAGCGAGATGAGTGTTGGTCTCTTCTCCCAAGTAACAAAAGATAGGACAAGAGGAAATTACTTTAAGCTGCACCAGCGGAGGTTTAGATTGGATATTAGGAAAAATTTCTTTACCAAAAGGGTTGTTGAACATTGGAACAGGCTGCCCAGGAAAGTGGTTGAGTCTCCATCCCTGGAGGTATTTAAAAGACATTTTCGTGAGGCCCCTAGGAACATGGTTTAGTGGTGGACTTGGCAGTGCTGGGCTAATGGTTTGACTCAGTGATCTTAAAGGTCTTTTCCAACCTAAATGATTCTGTTATTCTGCTTCCACTAGCTTTCCCTTTCTCATTTTGCCTCCTTTTCTCAACTTCCTTTTTCTACCTCTGAAATTGCTGATGCCCATTCTGCCTTGAACCTGTTCTGGGTTCAGCTGTAGCAGTTATTTTTCTCCTTCTTAGTCAACATTAATTAAAACAGATAACAGTAAAATCATAGACACCCAAGAAGGTAAACTACACAAACCCCACTTCCTCATCATCTTTGTTTATCCCAGTATTTCCCTTTAACTCCAGTGCTCTCTCTCCCTCCATTTACACTTCTTCTAAAGAGGACCAGCGTAGCACAGAAACAGGTAAAATGATCTCACCTCTGCTCTTCATTTTCCCACAGAGACTGCATCTTCTCTGCAGCACTGGCTGTGCACCTGTCCTCTCTTAAGATAACTTCTGCAAAATTCTGCACCTCCAGCTGGTCCCCAGGGGAATCAGATTGATGCTGTGAATAGCAAGGCTTTCCTTCCTCTGCTCTGTTCTTGCTATCCCTTCTTTTTTCTACGTGCCCACTTGTTTTCTATGTTTAATGTCCATATGACACCATTCTTTTCTCTCTTCTGCACTAAGCTTTCCATTACAACTGGTTTCTGGCTTTCCATTTTGCTCTTTCTGTAACTGATAATTTCATTTTCTATGCTGGGATTTGTGCTCCTGTGTAAGTCTAGATCAGCAGCTTTATTTCTCCAGATAAGCATCTGTCTTGCTTTTTCCATGCCGCTTCAACGTGCTCTTGTTCCTTCCATCAGCCAAGCTACTGGACTCTACTGTAACTTTTTAATATTTCAGGTTTTAGAGAGGGCAAGAAAGCATATGTCAGACTTGCAAATTGAAGAGATTAACTTCTTAAAGCTTTGCCACCATGCATTATTATTCCTAAAACATCATGAGGAAAAACAAATGGATGCTATTCTCAGATTAGGAAGAATACAAGAAAATCTCAGTGAGATCAGGCTTCTGGGAAAGGCTTGAAAAAAAAGACAAGAACTCTGAAACTGAAAGAAATTAAGTAATCCGAAATCTTAGGAAATGACAGAAACAGAAAATCAGAATTCTTGAGTAAGGGCAGGAGGAGAGGCATTTAAATAGATCCTGTAACAAAGAAAACTGCAGAGGGGATTGCAAAAGCACAGAAAAATGAAGCAACCCTGCTCAATACAAAACAGGAGTAAGCAGCAGTCTGCCAGAGGCCCCGAAGACTGCTGGTGTTTCACAGCAAGCTGCAACAGCAGAGTTCCCTGCCACATGGCCACTCTCCTAGAGAAGTTCTATAAACCCTAGTGGGAATATTAAACTGCATTCAAAGAAGCCACAAGCATATCAGATAAATGTCCTAATATTTGTGGTAGGAGATGGGACAATGCAGTTGTTATCTGTGTGTCCTTTTACTAATGTTGAAAGGAAAAGAGAAAGTTTGCAGAGGGAAGGACATGCTTGATTCCTTCCTGATGACAGCCAGATTTTGTTTATAGCACCACTTACAAAGATTGCCCATTGCAACAAAATACAAGCAGAGAAAGAGTATATTTTTTAGCAGTCTGTTCAGTGCTGTTTACATGATCATGAAAAAGAAGTTTTACCAGTTCAGCTGTCCCAGGGAATAATTTCTTAAATTTCCTGACCACTAGTGAAAAAGATCATGTAAATCAGCAGCACATTTTATGCCACCAGCAGAATATGCAGCATTTCCAGTAGCACTACAGAGTCAAAAAAAAAAAAAAAAAAAGAGACAGATTTCCAGTATAATGATATTAATGCCATATAAATGCTCATACAAGAACACCTTTATAAAAGAGGAAAAAATAAGCTGCAGAACAGGCCATGGTTGTAGGCTGCATCTAGCACTGGTTACAAGAAGAAGGCAAAAATATGTAACCACATTGCAGTGACATGCAAATAGCTAATAAAACTAGAAACCATGCAAAGAGGACTGAGATCAGGACATGCTTCCACATTCCCAAAGGAGATAACATAATGGGATAGGCAACACCATATTACGCAAGACAAATCTAAATGTATGAGAATTCAAACTGGTGGTAGAATGATTGTGCAAGGGACAATTGTGACAAAGGAGTAGAAGTGTTTCAGCTGTACATCTGAAAAGACTGTAGATTCTGTGTTCACCCAGTAAAGCTATGTTAGATGTTGATTGACAGTTCCTAGGGAACCACTAGAACCACAATAAAAAAGAATGAATGTAAGGAGGAGAAAGATAAAATTGGTTTTGGAGAAGTTGTCACTGGTAAAAAAAAAAAAAACCATAAAACCAAGCCTGTTCAGTTGCAGACCTGAAAGAGACCTGATTCAATTCTAGACATGTGCACTATTACTATACTGCATATATATATGTAAGTTGTTTACAGCCAGTTCCTAAGGAAGCTAGAGAAAGAAAAGAAAATGCTCTAAGAAAAATAGGAGAAATTATCAGCTACTTTTACTGTGATTGCCAGGAGTGAAAGAGTTAGCTGTAGAAGGAGAGCTTGTTTATACTGGTGATAGGGAGGAATCTATAAATAAATGCATTTCACAGGTCTTCACAGGATTAGAAAAAAGGAACAAAATCCGATTGAGATAATTTGCCACTTCCTTTGGTATCACAGTTCTTCATTGCTTTTCGATATCAAGTCACTGTAGTTATTTTCAAGACAGGAAGCATTGGATAAGTACTTCTTCAATAAAAGCCCAATTACTTCCATAGGCATCACAGAACTTAAGACTAAGTGTGGTTTTAGAATTATGCTTGCTTCGTTCAGCATGTCAGATATTTTTTTAGGTTGTCCAAAGCCAAGATAGTATTAGAAATAAGCTTTTGGCAAATGCTTTCCTGTGAAAAAGTTGATGCTAGCTACAGCCCTTGTGTTTACCACTGCATCTCTTAAACTTTTCTTCAGTGCACTGTTAGTATTTAGAAAGAAGCAGCCTTACGGGGACCAGATTACTACTGTAATAGCCACCTGGTAAAACTGACAGAGAGCATGAAGCTGAGCAAAATGTATACCACATGTAAGTCTAACAAGACAACCTTGCCTTGCATAGAAGGAAACATAAAACTACAAAATCTAAAGAGGAAATTAGAAGCTTTTCAAGCCTTAACACCTGTACCTTTTAAATAGGATTGTAAATATTACTTTCAATTTATTTTTTTAAATGTATTTTTAATAGATTTTATATGCCAAAATCTGCAGGGAATCTCAAAATGAAAATAATGCAGGGGATCTAGTTTGCTCACCAAAAAGGACCATGCATTGTATGCTTCAGCAACTGTAGAAAACAGCTCATCTTTGTAACATTTAACAACTGTGTTTAAGAACTAACAGCAAATGGAGAGAAAAACCAGAAGCCTGTCACGTATTTCAAGCATTACAAAAATACAAACCCAACCCAGCATTATGTCCCAGTGGTAATGAGAGTCTTAGTAATGACATAGACATTTGAACAGCTTACTGAGTATTTGGTATGGTTTGTTTCTGTTGTAAAATGCCTCTTTAAGCCTTCAGTGGCGTGGTTGAATCCAGAATCATTAAACTAATTTTTTGCCCAGAATACAAATGCTGTTACTGCAACTTGGCAACTTTCTTTTTGACCTGAGCACTTCCCAGAGAACGCAGTCTTAGGAACATATGTGTTGTTAAGAGCTCCAGTTGCACAATAACACAACAGGAAAGAGCTTAGAATCAAGGAAAAAAATCAACAAACAAAACCCAAGGCCTTTGCTGACCTTACAACAACAGCAATTTCAGCATCAGCCAGCTGACTGGAGGCAGTTAGAGATGCACATTTGAAAAGCCTGTTGGAAACTTGCACAAAGCTGGGTGGATCCAAAGGAACAAGCTTCTGCCAGGCTTGCTCTCATCTTGGCAATGACTTCCCTATCACTGACGAAGTGTTTCTGAAAGAATAGCATATTTTTACGATTTTAGTGCTTTGAAAATAAGCGCTCTATGATACCCATGAGGGATGCTGATATAAACAAATGTAGGACAAAAATACAGCAGTCAGGTAGATAGCCTTGACCACACAGATGCATACTCTGTCACACATCTGCAGAATAGATAACTTAAAGAGAAAAAAACAATCTCTTTTCCAACTTAAAGAGAAAAAAACAATCTCTTTTCCCACCCTGTAGGGTCACTTAATGGATTTCAGCAGCAACCAAGCCACAAGGATGTTTCTCTGAAATGGAAATGTAGTTGCTTCCTTCTCTAAATATACAGAGCAGGCAATAGTGCTTAGGGAATCTCATGCATAAAGAAATAGAAATCAATATTGCAATACATGGTACTCATGAAGTCCTGATTTGTCTAAAAGCTCTTAATTTCCAGTATAGCCTTTCATAGCATTTGTGCTGCTGGCAGGAAGCTGCCCAGCAGTGATGTATCAGCAAGGAGAATGAATACCTGAAGCTGGGCTCCTAGGTCCATACTTAGTCACCAAAATAAATTGCCTGATTTTCAAGCTACCCAAGAACCAGAAGCTTCCAGGAGCACACGTGTGATAGAGAAGGAACAATTACATAGCAGATCAAAGCTAAAGCAGACTAACCACAGTCCGCTAAATTACAGAGGAAACCAATCCCTGAGTGCCAATTGGAACATATTTTATTACTTTTTGCTTTTCAGTTCCAGGTCTCCAGGCTGTGACCCACTGAGAAAGCTGCTAACTCCAGAATCACCCGTTGCTGACAAAATTCAACAAACTGGAGACCAATTCAGGGAGTTTTCACTTCATATTTTAGGACAAGTTTATAAAACTGCGCCAGATCACTTACATGTCCAAATATCTTGTAGTCCAGGATAATGTAATGCATTTTAAATCACTGTGTCCAGATGTCTGATGCAGAATAATTTGAGAGATCTTAAACTTATTTAGATTAGCTTTCTGTGGAAAAGAGCATAAGATTTTGATATCATTTACATTTTCTGCAATGTTTCCTGCTTGATGCAAGCATAAAATCTGTCTGTCTTCAAAAAGTGTCTGATATTGTCAGAGCTCCATGTTAGTTCTTATAGCTTCAAGTGGCCAGAAGTGAAATCAGACTACCTTGGGCAGATGATATTGACACTAAATGGTGTCGCTCAAGCAGGAGAATATGGCCCCAAAACACCACAGTAAATCAGGATATTACAAATAATTTATTCACAAGGAAAGCTTCAGGCTGCTGTGGACTACAAGCATTCTTTGTTTCAAGACAAAAATGAGAAAAAAAGTGGCTAGTGAATTTAGGCCTGTTTGTTGCAAAAGTTTTTCAGTTTGGTTCAGAGAAATCCAGTTGGAAATGACTTAGTGAATGCCCAGAAAACAAAATCCAGATGTTTCAACTTTATCACACATCACCAGCTACATAAATGGAACCAGACTGTAACCATAATGAGGACAGTGAGGGCCCAGTGTCATTAGAGGCTATGGATACTACTAGAATAAAAAAAATCTCAGTAATATTTACCAGACTATAACCAAAAGGTAATTTAACTTCAGGATAATAAACCTAATGTTCTGTGTTAATTCTGACATATTAGAAAACAAAACAAAACAAAACTGTTTCCAGTTTCAGCTACATCTGATCCAACATTGCTTTAACGTAATGTTAGAAGCACATGTGTAGCATTTTAGAGCAATGTCTGCTAGTCAAATAGAGTCGTAGAAGCTTAGTAATGAGCAAATTACATAGTAAATCCATTCCTGTAGAAGAGCAAAAAAATAATTCTCCTCATTATACCCCTTTTTTTAAATGTATTAAACTTAGCCTTCCTCTTCCACTATAATTTTTGATCTTGACACAAGTATAACTGGTTTTAGGAGGACAAGAAGTTAAAATGCTCATCCTCAAATGGGTCTACACTAACTTGCAGCATGCAGGTTAAATGCTATCCAACTCATATTACAGGAAAGTGGATTAGACCTGTAGATCTTGTAATACTGACTACATCTGGCATGACTTGACTATATTTTTAGTTTACATTGGTGATGAGGAGCATACAAGGTTCTTTCAGCGAGAGATGTACTGTTGCTGAAGAATGACCTAGAACTTCTACATGTAAATTTATCTGTTACCATAAACCTATGATTTTTTTTGGACGTTCTCTTTAAATTTACATATCCGTATGTAGGGCTTAGGCATAGTCTCATCTGTCTGCTTTCCTCTTCCTTGCACACTGTTGACACTGTAAGGTTCTCAGCTCTTGCAAAAACATGACTCATATGGAAAAAGTTTTCTTTTGGGAAGCTCCACTTCATTATGTCTTACATAAGCCAGCCTCTCATGACCATTCCAGCTCAAATATTAGGGCACCTTTGTTGAAAGACTTCAGCTCTCTAATTCTCTGCCAGCTCCTTCTCATGAAGGAAACTAGCCTCAGAGTTTCTCTAGGAAGCCTTAGCCACCGCTTTCTGCTTCTCTCTCTAATTCCTAGACTCACAACTTATATTTTGTTTTGGGACTACCACACTCTTTCATGAGCTTCTTCAGAACACAGACAGCATTCTTAAAGCTTGTCAGTGCATCAAGTCCTTGTCCCCACAGACTGAGTGGATTCCATCTGAAGTCCCTTCTCCTTGCCCTAGGTCTATCACATTTGGACTAACCACCAAAAGCCCATTCTTACATTGTCCAACCATTAAAAGAAAATCTGTGGTCAAATCCTACACCAAAAATCTGTCTTCTACTAATGCTCAGATGCTTATCTGGTTACTCAAGTTAAGAACATTAACATTTGCACATCACAGATTTCAGCCTGAGACTTGCAGGCTGCCAGTGAAAGTCTTCAAATCCATTCTGCACGTTTTTTCTTCTTAGAAATCCGTGCTGAACATGCAAACCAAGTATTGTAACATGCTTGGGAAAATACACAATGGAACAACCCATTTGAGTCTAAAACCTGATCCTGGAATTACTGCTTCTTTTATTTTAATAAGCAACTGAGTTTTAAACATGGTGAAAAATAGGAATCTGGAGTTTATTTTGCTATTTATATAGCCCAAGTATTTATTGTCCAAATATCTGTGAGCAAGTGTTGAATATTCTTGAAAATAAGCTTATTTTTTTTTCCCAATTCTTATTTATTAGCATAATTTTCTGATTTTGTTAGAAACAAATTCTTTCTCTGCTCTTGTGCCATCCAGTGTTTGTGGAAAAAATGCCCAAACAAGCAAAAAAACAAACAAAGTGTCTTACGCATATTTAACTTTAGTGTTTCCAGAAAACCCATATGCTTAAGTTAATTCTCCTGAATGAGTTGAAAAGCACTTGTACTGATTTTAATATTAACCTGAAGATGCCCAAATAAAAACTCCAGTGCTTACTGAGGAATAGTTTAAGATACCACAGTTTAAAAAAACACCACCAGAAATGCAGAAACAAGCAGACAGAAACCACCAGCAACCTTACAGTGTAATATTTTGATGCAGTAAGACAGCAGAAAGAGATAGGTCAGATTTCCCATTTCCTGTCACATAACTCATAATGATATTTGCTTCATGGCACTGTTGCTTTAAAGACATACTCTGTAGCATATCAACAAGTGTACTTGGAGAAATCAAGATCAGCTAAGAAATGATTCATGTGCATGAAGAAGGGTTGCATTTGTAACAAATATTCAGACATCTCTGCACGTTTTCTGTTCTCGCCTCCTGCTTACCAAATAGCTTCTGTTTGAAAGTTTGCAGAATCCCCTGTGGAAATGGAAGTGCTAGTCCTGTCACCAACCACACCTTTTTATTTTTAAATACATATATTTGCACCAGGTGACTAAAGCTTTTCTTTCCAAGTTTAACAAATTGTTTTCCTGCATGATGACTACCCTGTACTTTTGTTTCCCACTTTAAAGCTTCATGGAGACAGCAAATTCTTATTTTAGTGAGAAGCATAACTGGTGGAGTCACTTACAGGCAGATGATATAGTGCTGACCTCACTTTGCTACCTCTCAGTGGAAGTATAAGGGTTCCTTACCGCAGGGATTTTAAAGCAGAGATAACCACTGTGGTATAGTTATCTCCCTGTATAAGATACAGCAGTGGAGAATAAGCTTGAAGTGTGAATTAATTTCTTACTCATCAGCAAAGGAAGTATAGCCTCTAGACCTTGTCATATACAGCTGCTGAACATGTTGCACAACAGAGCCACAGTAACTTGTACACCTACCATGAGGGAGTCTTGCCTCCCCGAGCATTGCCACAATGACATCAGTGTTAGAGCTGAGGAGGAGGTGTCAGAAAAAGTCTGAGTTTTTTTGTAACAAATCCAATGAGTGTAGGCAAGTCATAGACCAGGGTAGAAGCGTGGTTGTGACTTGAGAAGATCAGATCCTTGGAGTGTATTAAGCCTATGATACAGTAACACTTCATTTCAACAGCAGATACCACCCTCAAGTTACAGTCTAATTAGAGACATTGATTCTTTTGCATGTTAGGAGACAAATTTTAGGGACAAGCGTCTTTGATCTTTAAAAAAAGGCTGATAAAATATTCTCCACTGTATCTAAATCAGGTAACTTGAAGTTAATATGAACTGAGTTTCAGTATGCTAGATTTACATAGAGACTATTACCATTTCAAACGGAACAGAGCAAACATAAAATGCAGGCATGTTGTGTGTCTGTGACTGGCAGGAGGGTTGATTTGTTGCTGTCCTAGGAGATGAGTCCTTGGTGACTTCATAATCTTTGAGAATAGACAATATTCAGCTCAATTCAAATACCCCCAAAAAAGGGTTATAAAAAGCACTATATGTTGGATATAAGTACTCAAGAGAGGGGGAAAGGGAGAGATTCTACTTTCTAATGGAGACTATTTTCCTGAAATACAATCATGGGGTTTTATTCAACTCTTTCCCCAGGTTACCATAATCATGTAATCCTACTAATCTGTATTCAGGACATTTGAGCCATAATTTAGGAATGAGAAAAAGTATTAAGGTCTCTCTTCACCTTTGCAGAGCCTGGAAATTGACTGCAGGCTCTGGGCCCAAATGCTGCATGTTTTATGTGGGAAAAAGTTACAATAAATCCTCTCTGGTTTAGTGCACAAGTTTATGTGAGTGAAATTATTAAAGATCATCTATAACAGGGCATCTTGTTTGGGATTCTCTGGGAAGCACAAGTAAAAATAAGAGGAGCGTATGGCATACAACTCTGTCCTCTACAGTTGCAAGGGGAAATACCCTTTTTCTGTTTATCTTGCTGAACAGTTTCTACACTAAACTCTGCCTCTGTCTTGGCCAGTACACTAATATTCCTTTTTATCTGTTTCTATACACTCTTGACATCCTAAGTTATTTTCCTATTAGTCATTTATTTTACAGAAGCACTGTCTGCCTGCTGCTGATGCCATTAGCTGTCTACATTAGCATCTACGGTTCGCAGAACAGGATTTTCATATATGAGCCAGTTGCTGCACTAACATAGAAACTGTACTGTGCCGGAGATACAAGTGCTCTGGGGTAAATATGGGCTCTTTCTTATATGGAAAACCCTCCCCTAGCTGTCAGTCATTGCTGCTCACATTTTGTACTTGCATTCAGAGAGCTGGGTGAGATAGTGCAGAATAATAGCAGCATCTTTTCTCATGCATGTTTACTTTCTCCAAAGAAGGTTTAATAGATTCCTTGTGTATTGAGAAAGGCTCTGTGTATATAAGCACATAAAGGAGATGGGTAGACAGGCTAGAAAAAAATAGAGAGAAAGGAAAGATTATAGTAGAAAATACAAGTAAAATCTACTCATAGGGTTTTTTTTTTTTATAGTGCTGTATTATCTATTCAGCCCAATGTCACAATTGCTTGGTAAGATTATCATGGTTGAGAAGGACTGTTTCCCTTTGATGTTCTGCTGTACCACTGGCCTCCTCTATTGTTTTTAGTTTTGTACATAGGCAGCAAGTCCTTTCAGCCTCCCTAGCTTTTTTCAATTTCTGCTGCTGTTAATAATTATGGGCAAATTATGTAGGCCGTAACAAGTGAAAGGCCAACTGCCTAGCTCACAAAGAGGTGAAAAACAGGTTGCTGCTAAGCTTGTGTTTTTTTCAAGAATGCACAGATTTAGATTGTGGTGTATGGCTTTGAGAAGGTGTTTAGCTGTATCTTATCTCAACTTGTATCTGTAAATACAATCATAATTAACAACAATCCTATATGACTGTTGCAAATATTAACTGCTTTGGAAGCATCAAGTGAACAGTTCCAGACCAGTGAAGAAGGTGACAAGTTGATAATAAAAGCCTAGAACTGGGGGCAAATGCTTTCAGTTGGTATTATATTGAAATCTTTTTGCCAGATAGCCCTTTCTATTCCAAACTCTATGCTGTTTAAGTTATCAAAAGGAGCTAAAATGTACCTGGCTCTGGCAAGGTGGCAGTTCTCCTTGTAGATAACTGGTTTCAGCAGCTGCAGCATTCCCATCTCTGTGTCCTACACTGTCCCCACTCTTAGCTCCCAAAAGAGGGAGGGCTGAGGCTCACCAATGGAGCACATACACCTCTCCCCAGCTGGTGTACTTTCCCTCTGGGAGCACTCCCAGTTGGTGTAGGTTAGAACAGCCCTCGGGCTTCTTATTGGCTGCTTTCCCTTCACTGAACCAACTAAAAAATCTGCCAGTGTGTGGTTCCATTTTGAGAATAGGTGTGTATGACAGGCGTGGGGGTGATCCTGGATGATTTGTAATACTTTGGAAAAGGCTGTCACTCTTGTGGCATGTTTGCGTTATGAGCAGGATAAATATTTCACTCTGGGAGATCTGTCTAGGTAGTAAAACTACTCATCTCAGCAGAAGCAAATTGTCCTTTTACCTGAATACAAGAAGGGTCTTTAAGGTGCAGAGTCAAAGCAAATGGCAAAAGGAATGCAGGGAAGGGAGCCACTGCAGGCAGGTGCAAGCAGGCTGGCTAGTGAGATGTGCGCTTGGGTCTGTCCCTGCACTTTGCTCAGGAAGCCGGGTGGGCAAAGATTGCAGGCAAGTGAAAGACTGGATGAGCTTAAATAGGCCTGAAATGTGGGCTGCTAATACTGAATCTTTCTTTCTCTAGTGCATTATTCCATTTACTAAATAAAAATAATTCATTACAACAATGTATTGGTCAGAACATATATGCCTTGTCACATTATATGCTATGTCACAGCAGCCTTTGTGAGACTCCACCTGAAGTACTGCATCCAGCCCTGGGGTCCCCAACATAAGAAAGGTGTGAACTTGTTGAAGTGAGTTCAGAGGATGCCATAAAAATGCTCTGAGGACTGGATCACCTCTCCTATGAAGACAGGCTGAGAGAGCTGGGCTTGTTCAGCCTGGGAAGGAGAAGGCTCAGGAGAGACCTTAGAGCCGCCTTCCAGTACCTAAAGGGGGCTTACAAGAAATCTGGACAGGGACTTTTTACAAGGGCATGTAGGGATAGGACAAGGGGGAATGGCTTTAAGCTGAAAGAGGGGAGATTTATATTAGACATTAGAAAGAAATTCTTCCCTGTGAGGGTGGTGAGGCACTGGCACAGGTTGCCCAGAGAAGCTGCGGCTTCCCCACCCCTGTCAGTGTTCAAAACCAGGTTGGACGGAGCTTGGAGCAACCTGGTCTAGTGAAGGTGTCTCTACCTTGGAAGGGGGGTTGGAACCGGATGATCTTTAAGGTCCCATCCAACCCAAACCATTCTATGCTTCTGTGATTATGCATGCTCCAATGTTGGCTTAAGTTCTGGGAGCCAAGCAGTGTGATCCAATTGCACCTGTACAGACAGTGAGGTAGAACATGAACATGCTGGTGGCATGGCAGGACAAAACAAGTAACTTGCAATACCGTGCCCTGCCCCTGAGAACAAAGAAATGTCCCTTGCTGGGGAAGGGGTGGATTATCACGTGTGAAGGGTAAAAGCCAATGCAAAAATTTCAGGATAAGACTGGAAGAATGACAGGATTATACCTGGGGAGAAGTGCATGGGTGTCAGTAGCCTAAGAAGAGGCAGAAGCAGAATGGTGTAGAGCTGCCTGTTACCATGACAATAGGCAACAGTGTCTCTGTGGAACAAAAAGATTAGCAGTCATCCAGTAAAGATTATCATCAAAACCCTACCTTTCCTACAGTCTAATGAGTGGAAATTTAACCTTTCAATTCAAAGGATTGTCAGCTTATTGGAATCTCGCCTTCCTATCCCACCAACAACTAACACATCCTGTAACAATTACAAATTTTGTGTATTATAACATTTTTCACGTCTATCAGATGGCGTATTAGAATTTTATGATAGCCATAAGTGTGATGTGAATGTGAGGAACAACTTTTCTGGGAAAAAAGCATCTCTCTCTCATTTAAGATTTCACTCTATCACTCTAGTGAATCCTAAATAAATTTGTATTTTTACCCTTGATGCTACTATGTGGTTGGTCCATTAATTCATTATTGCTTTCCACATATGCAATCATTTGCATAAGTGTAAAATGGTTGTAAAATACTATCACACTGATGAGGTGATATTTCACCTCCACTCTGCATTATTACAGTAATAATTCCTGGTTCAGGGCCCTGGTTGATAAAATTTAATAGCTTTTTCCACTGGAGCTGTTTTTGTGATCTTTCAGCTATCTCTGCTCTCACAGGGTGAAGAGAAAGATACATCCTAGACTGGCATCTTCTGAGTCCTCAAACTGTCTACCTTATGCTGAATGAGAATCAACTATGTTGGGAAAAACCTTTAAGATCATGAGGTCCAACTGTTACCCCAGGACTGCCAAGTTCACCACTCAACTGTGTGACTGAGGGCCTCATCTACACAGTTTTTGAACACCTCCAAGGACAGTGACTCCATCACTGCCCTAGGCAGCCTGTTCTAATACCTGATTATCTTCTCTGTGAAGAAATTGTTCCTAATATCTGAGCTAAGCCTCCCCTGGCGCAGTTTGAGGCCATTACTTCTTGTCCTGTCACTTGTTAATTGGGAGAAGAGACCAACCCCTACCTCGCTACAACCTCCTTTCAGGTGGTTGTAGAGAGCAATAAGGTCCCCCTGAGCCTTCTCTTCCCCAGGCTAAACACCCCCAGCTCCCTCAGCTGTTCCTCATCACACTTATGCTCCAGATCCTTCAACAGCTCCGCTGCCCTTCTCTGGTCCCACTCCAGCACCTCAATGTCTTTTTTAAGTGAGGGGCCCAGAACTGAACACAAAATTTGAGGTGCAGCCTCACCAGTGCCAAGTACAGGTGGATGATCACTGCCTTGACCCTGCTGGCTATGCTATTTCTGATACAGGTCCAGGTCCCTCTGCAGCGCCTCCCTATCCTCCAGCAGATCAGCACTCCCAGCTGACTTGGTGTCGTCCACAAATTTACTGAGGATGCACTCAATACCCTCATCCAGATCATCAAGATCATGTTAAACAACACTGGCTCTAATACCAAGCCTTGAGGGATACCACTAGTGACCAGTCACCGACCAGATGCAACACCATTTACCACCACTCTTTGGGCTCAGCTATCCAGCCAATTTCCAACCTGGCAAATCATACACCTGTCCAGGCCATGAGCAGCCAATTTGTCCAGGAGAACACAGTGTCAAATGCTTTAAGATCAAATAGACAATGTCCACAGCCTTTCCTTCATCAACCAGGCAGGTCGCCTTATTGTAGGAGACCAGATAGGTCAAGCAGGACCTGTGCCTCATGAACCCATGAACTGGTCCTGATCCCCCCAGTTTTCCTGCCCATGCTTTATGATCTCACTTAGGATCATCTGCTCCGTGATCTCCCCTGGCACTGAGGTCAGGCTGACAGGCCTGTAGTTTCCCAGGTCTTCCTTCCTGCCCTTTTTGTAGAGAGGCATCACACTGGCCATCCTCCAAGGCTCAGGGACATGCCCACTAGACCAGGACTGCTGATAGATGATGAAAAGTGGCTTAGCAAGCTCCTCTGCCAGCTCCTTCAGCACTCCTGGGCGTAACCCAGCTCGCCCCGTAAACTTGTGTACGTCTAAGTGGAGCAGGAGATCACTAACCTCCTGAATTATGGGGACTTTAATCAGCTCCCCATCTCTGCCATCCAGCTCAAGGAGCTGAATACCTTGAGGATGGCTGGTGTGACTATTGAAGCAAAGGCACATTAAGTACTTCAGCCTCTTTCTCATCCTCAGTCACTAAGTTTCCCCTAGTACCCAGTAGAAGATGGAGGTTCTTCTTGATCCTCCTTTTATTGCTAATGTATTTGTAAAAGTATTTTTAATTATCTTTTATGGCAGCAGCCAGATTTAGTTCCATCTGTGCCTTCGCCTACTAACTTTTTATCTACATAACCTGACAACATCCGTGTACTTTTCATGGGGTAACTGTCCCTTCTTCCACAGGTGATAAATGATCTTTTTTTTCCTGAGTTCGTGTTCAGCCAGGCTGGTCTCTTCCTCACAGGTCTGATTTTTAGCACATAGGGACTGCCTGCTCCTGCACCTTAAGGATTTCATTCTTGAAGAATGACAAGCCTTCCTGGCCCCCTTTGTCCTTCAGTAATGTTTCCCAAGGAATTCTGCTAACCGGCATCCTAAACAGGCCAAAGGTGAAGGTTTTGCTGATCTTCTTCCTGACTTCTCCAAGGACTGAAAATTCAGTCATTTAATGATCACTTTGCCCAAGACAGTCTCCAACCATCACATCACCCACCAGTCCTTCTCTGTTTGTGAACAGCAAATCCAGCCAGGCATCTAACTTAGCTGGCTCACTCACCAGCTGGGTTAGGCACACCCTCCAAGAACCTCCTGGAGTGTTTCTTCTCTGCTGTGCTGCACTTCCAATAGACATCTGGTAGATTGAAGTCCCCCGTGAGAACAAGGGCAAGCGATTGTGGAACTTCTCCCATTTGTCTGAAAAACACTATCTGTAGCTTTATCCTTGCTGGGTGGTCTACAACAGACTTGTACCAGGATATCTGCTTGGTTGGCTTTACCCCTGATCTTCACCCACAAACATTCAGACTTCTCATTCACAGCATTGAGTTCGAGGCAGTTGATGCACTCCCTGACATACAATGCAAGCCCACCACATCTTTTTCCTTGCCTATCCATCCTGAAGAGCCTGTAGCTCTCCATTGCAGCACTCCAATCATGTGAATCATTCCACCGTGTTTCTGTGATGGCGATTATTTCATTATTTCCCTGCTGCACAGTGGCTTCCAGCTCCTTCTTTTTGTTGCTCATGCTACGGGCATTGGCATAAATGCACTTGATTTGCCTTGTGGATCTGAATTCCAACAGTGACATGCTACCCCTTGGCTCATTTGTAGTGAGCCTGGTGTTGCCCTCTTCCCCCTTCAATCCTAGTTTAAAGCCCTCTCTATGAGCCCTGCTAGCTCCTGATCTAGTATCTTTCTCTCCCTTTGGGACAGGTGTACCCCATCTGCCACAAGCAGGCCTTTTGCTGCACAGGCCAATCCGTGGTCAAAAGCCCTAAAATTCTGATTGTGACACCAAGAATGAATTACTGAGATTTTTCTGATGTAACCATTGTCACTGATTGCAGCTGGCAGGAGGGACAAGAACACTACTTGGGTTCCTGAACCCTGAGCCAGGAGCCCCAAGACTCTAAAGTCCTTCTTCAGTCTCCTTAGGCTTCTTGTTAAAGAGATTTCCTCATTGCACACCTGGAAGACCAGTAAAGGATAGTAATCAGTAGGCCATACCAGACAAGAGACTTCTTTGGTGAAGTCCCTTACCCTGGCCCCAGGGAGTCAGCAGATTTCCCTATGAGTCTGGTCAGGTCAACATATGGGCTGTCTGTTCCCCCTAGGGTGGAAATGTGAGCTTAATAAAGTTAAGTAAATTGTGGAGAAACCAGGGGGATGAGTTAAGCTTGACAAAGGGACCAACTGATTAAAAAAGCCCTGAAGGTGGACGAATTTCTTTTAAAGTATAATGTTTTACTGGATATTAATGCTATATGCTATAAACTAATTGCTTATTCTTATGTAGCAATCAATTTTTCTTAATTCATGTTTGTCCGGCACACAGCTCTATATGCATGTTATGCAGCAAAAGGAATGAAAATGCATTGATCTAGATGTACAGACACACACAAAAGAGCAGGTTAATTTGAGTGACTTTATACAAATACCTAGGAAGGCTGGTTTGGAATATTCATGCTAAGCTATTAGTCATCTTCACAAATATTCATTTAGATTTTGTTAGGTGCTTAGAGAAGATATAATCAAATATTTGTGAAGCCTGCATGCAGCACTGCTGGTGGAATTGTGTTTCAGGTTTCTGTAACATGAGGGCAGAGTTATGTGGGCTGCTGCTGTGCACTCTCTAACAGGTTTTACAGAGCCTTCTAATTTGAAAGACAGCTATTATTTCCCCAAAGCCTGACACCGTGAGTGTTCACATCCCGATTTTCATTACTTTTGGTGACTGAAAACCTCAGTCTGCGTGCTGCAGTTTTCATTCTAACAATTTTTTTTTTCTTTTAACTTTACTCAGCTACTGTTTTCATTAGAAGCAAAAGAAAGGCATAACGATTGTACTTTCTAGTCAGATTCCTTTTATACACATAGCATATCTAAGACATTACTTCCTCTTCAAACATGACATCATTCATAAGAGACATTTGTTGATGACTTTTAGGAAGTTTCTGAGTGGTTTTAGAAAGATACTGTCTGGCTCCACTCATGCTCTGTTTTTTTAATCATGATAGGCATAAGCAGCCTATTTCTTAAAGTTTAAACAAGGTTTTATTGTAATAAAAGTTGTAAATAGACATTTCATTTCACAGTGCTCTGCTGGCACTGGGTACAAGAGAAGAATTACAACCCTACATATGAGTATCTATATTCTGTATAAAAATCTATAAAACTACATGAATTATCATAAGAAAGAAATAATCATTCAGTTTCTCAAACATAATAATCTTTAAGTACCAGCAGGAGGACTGTAAACTACATATAAGGGGCAATTCCTGCAGTGTAAAAATTGACATATACAAAATTTGCGTAGAGATACTAATAATTTCCCAGATATGATCCATGTAGTGTTCTGCGACTGACTCTTTGTACACTGAGGTGAAGAGTGGTCTTTGTGCAATAATGGTAGTTATCATACAAGGCTCAAGGATGCATGTAAACATTTTCAAACACTTCTGTATGTCTTTGAAATTCAAAATGCATTGGAATGAAAATCAACACTGCCGCAAATTCAGAATCTTATCCAGTCAAACACAAAATAGGATAAATTCATTTTTGGTTAAAGAAATTAATGTGTTTTTAAATATTGGATTCTACTGGGACTAATTTTAAAGCTCAGTATTGAGGTGAATACAAGAAAACCATCAAAAAAATTCATAGAATGATAGAATGGTTTGGGTTGGAAGGGATCTTAAAGATCATCCGGTTCCAACCCCCTGTCACAGGCAGGGACACCTTCCACTCCACCAGGTTGCTCCAAGCCCCATCCAACCTGGCCTTGAACATTGCCAGGGATGGGGCAGGCACACCACCCATAGTAAAGAATTTTTCCTAATATCTAATCTAAATCTACCCTATTTCAACGTAAAGCCTTTTCTTTCAACTTAAAGCCATTTTGTTAATATTTTAGCAACTCTTTCTGGCTCTGGCCAAGTCATAATTCAGAAATCAGAAATATGAAAGGAGAATTCAAAAATCACAAACCCCAACATTTAAGGCACTCCCTTAACTCCCATTTGTTTAAACAGTCTGTGTTAGTTCTGTGGCTTCATGGATATTCCCCAGATCTCAGGTCCATGTGGATATCCAGTCACGTCCAAATTCCTCTTCAGGATGAGAGCTGGGTGTGCACCAATGAGACCTGGATGGATGGGTTAGGAGACAGCTGTAACGGTCTGGAAATTTCAAAGTAACTGGCAGATCAGGAGTGTAAAACATGCCGTAAGGCATAACTACACCATGGTCTAGACAATGTCATCAAGACATAGGTGCTTAACTTCTCTAATTCCCCCGGAAATTCTTTTGTGGGTGGCGGCTAGAATAAGGAAACCACAGATCTCATGGTTTCATTTTGTTGTTTTGTGGCATTTAGTTATGTTGTCTTTGCAAGGGATATTTAAAACTCAGTTTATCTTACTGCAAAAAGGCAATAATATAACCCATTTGCAAAATTAATATTTAATTTTAAGATGGCTAAATCACTGTTTATCCAAAATATTCAAATGTGTAAAACACTGCTGCAGTTTGAGCTGCACAGATGTGCCCCATGGCTCAGGGAATGGCTGATGCTTGTTGTATTGCAAGACTGATCCAATGAGCTATTCTTATAGTTCAAGATAGAAAATGTAAAATGTAATCTGCTTACCTTTGTGATAAAAACAAAAAGTTCTAAACAATAGCATCTGCATCATCATCAAAAGCCAAGATTAAAATAAATGTTCTATTACGTTTGGGGAAGTCTGACTGCCTGATTGTCTAAAGCACTGTGTCTGGAAGCAACCTTTACATTCAAGGTGCAAATGACAAAGAAAGATAGAAATAAGGTATTTATTTGTAAAGAGTAGTCAAATTGGAGAAAGTTAAAAATCGACTTTTACAAAATGAGTCCTTCAATAAGCCATGGTCAATAACAACTTTAGCAGAAGGGAGACTAAATTTACTAGCATATATGGAATGACTGATTTAATCTATCGCTGAACGACTGCCAGTGCTGGGGTGGAATACACCAGATGTTTTTCATGGAAACTTTATGCATAATTTTCCAATAGAAACTGAAGCATAATATTGTCTCTAACTGAAACAGTAGGAAAAACTTCAGTGGGTCCAGTAACTACTGTCTTCCTTCTAGTAATATCATTTGCAGCCTTCTTTCTCTTTTCAATTTCAAGTATTTTTCTATGAAAAAATTAAGATATTTATGAATAGATTAAAATAAACTATCATAGTAAGCTAAAGTGGAGTTAATTCTGCAGAGCAGCAGCACAATTAGTTGGTCTGAGATGAGTAAGCTTTTGTACTATGCAAAGCCTATGCATTTATACCTTTTAAGTGTTTATACAAACACTTAAAAAGTCTATTACAATTGCAGCATCAGGTATTAGAGGCAAAACCAATGCTCAATTCAGCTAATTAGCAAATGTAAGACTCTACACAGAAATGACAGATGAAACACTGGAAATTGTGACTTCTGATGCAGCTGTTCTCATCACTTCTGCAGAGGATCCCTTTGGGATATACACACGATGGACTTTGCCCCTAGGGCTGTGGAATGAGAACTCAGATCCTCTGAAATATTCAGTTTTTAACTTAAAAACGTTTATGCTAAGGTGCACAATAAGAAAATAGAAAGAAGCATGACCCATAAAGGTATTGTTTAACCTTAAGTTTCCTAAGATTAGGCAAAAGAAGAAATATTTAGCACTATGCACATTTAGGAGGAAAGCTTTCAACAGATATGTGTGTGCATGTGGAATCCACGCCATGAAATTCTTTCAAGAGTGAGCCAGAAGTTTTAAATTAACGTGTACGATCACAGGAAACTGAAGGATGACAAAAACAGTACATTAATCCTGTTGGTAATCTTATTAATTTATCTGGGATGAGTATTTATACAGGTTTTAAAAGTCAAATACATTAATCTGTTGATATGGATTATCCCACAGTTCATGCCATGGGGAGCGTGCTTGCTTAGGGAGAAAAAGAGAGGAACCATAAGTCAGTCCACAGCCCCCACACTGTTGCTCACTGTAGAACTATTCCAACTCATTTAAAATGGCTCAGTGATGAGGTTTTCATGACTTCCTCTGGGAGATTACTCCACAGAATTGTAAATCTCAGAAACGGGAAGTGTAAATATTCCCTCAGTTAATTTAATTAAGCTGCTCTCCATCCTTGCCCTCTCACAACCCAGTAATTTCTCTTTTCTTATTTTCATAGAATCATAGACTCATAGAATAGTTAGGGTTGGAAAGGACCTTAAGATCACAGTATCGCAGTATGCTAGAGATTGGAAGGGACCTCGAAAGATCATCTAGTCCAATCCCCCTGCCGGAGCAGGAACACCTAGATAATGTTACACAGGAATGTGTCCAGGTGAGTTTTGAATGTCTCCAGGGAAGGAGACTCCACAACCTCCCTGGGCAGCCTGTTCCAGTGTTCCGTCACCCTCACTGAGAAGAAGTTTCCTCTCAAGTTTAAGTGGAACCTCTTGTATTCCAGTTTGTACCCATTACCCCTTGTCCTATCATTGTTTGCCACTGAGTAGAGCCTGGCTCCATCCTCGTGATACTCCCCCTTTATATATTTATAGACACTAATATGGTCACCCCTCAGTCTCCTCTTCTCCAAACTATAGAGACCCAGCTCCCTCAGTCTTTCCTCATAAGGGAGATGCTCCACTCCCTTCATCATCTTCGTTGCCCTGCGCTGGACTCTCTCCAGAAGGTCCCTGTCCTTCTTGAACTGAGGGGCCCAGAACTGGACACAATATTCCAGATGCGGTCTCACCAGGGCAGAGTAGAGGGGAAGGAGGACCTCTCTCGACCTACTAACCGCCCCCCTTCTAATACACCCCAGGATGCCATTGGCCTTCTCAGCCACAAGGGCACAGTGTTGGCTCATGGTCATCCTGTGGTCCACTAGGACCCCCAGGTCCCTCTCCCCTACACTGCTCTCTAACAGGTCATTTCCCAACCTATACTGGAACCTGGGGTTGTTCCTGCCCAGATGCAGGACTCTACACTTTCCCTTGTTATATTTCATCAAGTTATTCCCTGCCCAACTCTCCAGCCTGTCCAGGTCTCGCTGGATGTCAGCACAGCCTTCTGGTGTGTCAGCCACTGCTCCCAGCTTAGTGTCATCAGCAAACTTGCTGATAGTACACTCAATTCCCTCATCTAAATCGTTGATGAATATATTAAATAATACTGGTCCCAATACTGACCCTTGAGGCACTCCACTAGTTACAGGCCTCCAACTAGACTCTGCCCCATAGACTACAACTCTCTGGCTTCTCTCCTTCAGCCAGTTCGCAGTCCACCTCACTACCTGATCATCCAGTCCACACTTCCTCAATTTAGCCGTGAGGATGCTGTGGGAGACTGTGTCAAATGCTTTGCTGAGGTCAAGGTAGACCACATCCACCGCTCTGCCATCATCCATCCACCGTGTTATTTCCTCTAAAAGGCTAAGAGATTGGTCAAACATGATTTCCCCCTGGTGAAGCCATGTTGACTGCCCCTCATAACCCTCTTATCCTTGATATGCCTTAAGATGGTACCAAGGATAAGGTGTTCCATCACTTTCCCAGGGACAGAGGTGAGGCTGACCGGTCTATAGTTACCCAGGTCCTCCTTCTTGCCCTTTTTGAAGACTGGAGTGACATTTGCTTTCCTCCAGTCCTCAGGCACCTCTCCCGTTTCCCAAGACTTGGTAAAGATGATGGAGAGTGGTCTAGCAATGACTTCCGCCAGTTCCCTCAGCACCCGCGGGTGCATCCCATCTGGACCCACGGATTTATGGATGTCCAGATTGCTCAACTGGTCTCTAACCCATTCCTCATCGACTAAGGCAAACCGCTCCATCGACCTGACTTCATCTAAGGTCTCAGGGGTACAGGGCTCTTCAGGACTGCCTGCAGCAGAGTAGACAGAGACAAAGAAGGCATTCAGTAACTCTGCCATCTCTGTATCTTCTGTCACCAGGGCACCCATCCCGTTCATCAGTGGGCCTACATTGCCTCTGGTGTTAGTTTTGTCTGCCATGTATTTAAAAAAGCTCTTTTGCTGTCCTTGACCCTTCTTGCCAGGTTTAATTCTAAGGATGCCTTAGTCCTCCTAGCTGCCTTCCTACATCCTCTAGCAGCAGCCTTATATTCCTCCCAGGTGGCCAGCCCCTCCTTCAATGACCTGTAAACTCTCCTCTTCCACTTGAGCATACCCAGCAATTCCCTATTTAGCCACGCAGGTCTCTTGGCCCTCTTCCTTGACTTCCTACGTGTTGGGATGCTCCGATCTTGAGCACGGAAAAAGCAGTCCTTGAATGTCAACCAACTATCTTGGGCCCCTTTACCTTCAAGCAGCCTTGCCCATGGGATTTCCCCTAGCAATTGCTTGAAAAGGCCAAAGTTTGCCCTGCTAAAGTCCAGGGTTGCAATTCTACTTGCTATTCTACTAGTCCTACCACACAAGATCATCAAGTTCCAACCCCCCTGACATGGGCAGGGACACCTTACGCTAAATCATATCACCCAAGGCCTTGTCCAACCTGGTCTTGAACACTGCCAGGGATGGAGCATTCACAACCTCCCTGGGCAACCCATTCCAGTGCCTCATCACCCTAACAGGAAGGAATTTCCTTCTTATATCCAACCTAAACTTCCCCTGTTTAAGTTTTAACCCGTTACCCCTTGTCCTGTCACTACAGTCCCTAATGAAGAGTCCCTCTCCAGCATCCCTATAGGCCCCCTTCAGATACTGGAAGGCTGCTATGAGGTCTCCATGCAGCCTTCTCTTCTCCAGGCTGAACAGCCCCAACTTCCTCAGCCTATCTTCATATGGGAGGTGCTCCAGTCCCCCGATCATCCTCATGGCCCTTCTCTGGATGTGTTCCAACAGTTCCATGTCCTTTTTATGTTGAGGACACCAGAACTGCAAACAATACTCCAGGTGAGGTCTCACAAGAGCAGAGTAGAGGGGCAGGATCACCTCCTTCAACCTGCTGGTCATGCTCCTTTTGATGCAGCCCAGGATACAGTTGGCTTTCTGGGCTGCAAGCGCACACTGCAGCCGGCTCATATTCATTTTCTCATTGACCAGCACCCCCAAGTCCTTCTCCACAGCGCTGCTCTGAATCTCTTCTCTGCCCAACCTGTAGCTGTATCTGGGATTGCTCCGACCCAGGTGTAGGACCTTGCACTTGGCATGGTTAAACTTCATGAGGCTGGCATCAGCCCACCTCACAAGCATGTCGAGGTGCCTCTGGATGGTATTCCTTCCCTCCAGGGTATCAACCGAACCACACAGCTTGGTGTCATCGGCAAACTTGCTGAGGGCGCACTCAATCCCACTGTCCATGTCAGCAACAAAGATGTTAAACAAGACCGGTCCCAACACCGATCCCTGAGGGACACCACTCGTTACTGGTCTCCAGCCAGACATTGAGCCATTGACCACAGCTCTTTGTGTGCGGCCATCCATCCAGTTCTTTATCCACCGAGTGGTCCATCCATCAAATTGATGTCTCTCCAATTTAGAGACAAGGATGTTGTGTGGAACAGTGTCGAATGCTTTGCACAAGTCCAGGTAGATGACATCAACTGCTCTACCCCTGTCCATCAGTTCTGTAGCCCCATCATAGAAGGCCACCGGATTGGTCAGGCAGGATTTCCCCTTAGTGAAGCCATGCTGGCTGTCACCAAGCACCTTGTTGATTTTCATGTGCCTTAGCATGCCTTCCAGGAGAATCTGCTCCAAGATTTTGCCAGGCACATTTTTTTTGCATATTCCTCTAAAACTATATGCTTGATCCTTGGTTGGCCACTAATCTGACTGTGGATAGGGAAAAATCCCTCTTCTTTCTCCATGTTTGATCCACTGCTTGACTTGTGCTTGGAAGGAAAGCAGAAAGGCAGGGCATCAGGAGGCCAGATTCCTCAGGACATGCATTCCTCTAAGGAGGGTTCAGCTCAGCTTGCACTACCCACAGAAGGACACCAGTCGAATTTTGCATGGCTTCTTTCACCATGCTGTGTACTTCAGTAGCTTGCATGACTTTATAGCACTCCTGTAAGGAAGCAGAGTAACCCCATTTTAAGATACTGGGAGTAGAAACAGAGGCGTTTGCGTAAGTTGTTAAGTAAGTGATAATATGTCTCCACCACACATTGCAGTACCAAGCTGAGACACTCAAGATACTTCCAACAGGTTAGGTAGGGTACCGGAAGCAGCATCTGCTGTTGTGCTCTACACAGAGTAATTTGCTCTGTAGAGAAACTAACTTGAGTATCATTAAGAAGTGTAAGCTTGGTATCCATGACAGATGTTAAAAGAGCTCAGCTCTGTTAGGCAGCTAAGCAAGGAAAGACTAAGGAGCTCTGGTGGAGTCCTGGTGAGAAAGCTGCAGATTGGCGTGAAAATCACAAAAGATAATAGTGATACAGGACCTTTTCTGTCAAAAGCCTAGGATAATGTCCTCTTAGCTCTGTAAACTTAGGGTAAAAATAAATTAATATTAAAGCTAAGATTTTCATAGCAATAATATCTTGCCTCTGTTGCTTGGTTACTTATTAGGCTGCTTATTTTCTACTTTTTTATATCTGATAGGCTACAATCTGCTGCCTTCATAATAACTGGAATCAGATCACCTCCTTGATCCAGTAGAACTATTGAAATTTTACTCCATTTTCACTGGAAGTGTTGTTTAGTCATTAGCTGTAAGGGGGAATTAGTGTTTACAAGCTCTGTTCACATATGAATAAGAATGGTTATACCTAGCTATCCCTGTCAAACTAGTGTTGAGAAAGCAATATGAAACTAATTGAATAGGAATATATGAAAGGATTCAGCCTGCTCTGTCTCTCATCAGAGCAATCAAAATTAACAGACATTCAATATCTTTTGTCCTAAATTCCTTTATCTTTTTTCCCCCCCCCCATTTTTGTTAAAAGAAATGCTCTTTTGCATTTCCTGACTTCCTGCTTATGGCTAAAACGAGTATCAGTACAACTGATGTTTTGAAATAGGTATCACTGGCTCTGTTAAAAAGAAAAATCAAGGTCAGATGATTAAGGTTGCTATAGTTAAGTCAGTAGAGTTACATCAGTGTTCAGCAATTATAAATGAAAGAAGGACCAAACTATAATTGCACTCTGTAGGATCTGACCTTTAATGCACAGCTGTTAATACTCAACTTTACTCTGTACTTTTCCTCAGATCTCCACTCATGCCTCTTGTCTCCAATTCTCTTTTCTACTTGGCCCCAACATGTTCAAATCTTAATGTCTGCCCCATGAACTTCACTATCCACAGATGGCTTTTTCCCCTTATTGCTCTTTATTTATTAAATTTCTCTTAAATTTACTAGATGTTAAAAGCTTGTAAAAATGTCTCCTTTCTGTCCTTTACTACCTTTAAACCTCCTCCCTACTCTCTTTAAAACCCTACTGTTCTCTGCCTGTCTCCTGCTGGCACTCATACATGTACTCAGTAACGTAGAGGAGGCAGTTCTGCTTCTTCAAGTTCAGTAAATGGATCTGCTCAGCATGGAAGGTCAGAAGAATAGCGTGGCAGTGACAAGGAGATGCTTTTAATATTGTCCACTATGGAAGAATGAGCATCTAACGGTCAAATAAAAGAGGGTAAAATCAGGTGGCAAATCTTCCCTGCATTTGCTTTATTATGTTACAAATACATCCTTGTGACAAGTGATGTGCAATATTTTCTAATAAGCTACTCATGTAGTAGTTTTTCTAGTAAACATTTCATGTTCAGCTTTCTACCCCTCATGCCTGTAAGGCATGTTTTTTTAAATTGGGCTTGTGACCTTTCTGATTCATGAAATATAAAAATAGAAAGTTCTTACAGATTTTTTTTCTGGTAATGTTGAATGTTGAAAGCATATTAGCAGTATGAGGATTTTTCTTTGGGAGTTACAAGCAGTGTTTACTGTGACACTTGTGAAGGGGTGCTCTATTCTCATGACAGCATTTTCTCCAAAATGCTAAGTAACCACAGAAGTTAAAATAATTACAACTGCCAACCCTGTGTTTAAGGATGTGTTCAGATTTTGGCTTTGCTGTGATGCGCACCATTTCATTAATTGTGTGGGTTTTTTTATGTATAAGTCATCTTTACAAACAATGCAGTTTTGCAAAGAGTGACCTTTAACGACACTATTTTCAGGTTTGCAGAAAATGCCATTTTGCTCTCAAGTGAGGTGAGATTCATGTGGGAAGGACCGCTGCTCTGCAATCCTGAAAGCAAGTTGCACACTTCTTTCTTTCTACACAGGATATGCAGATACTTTCTTCAGGCCTACCTAGAAAAAAAGTGCATCTACCTACTCTTACTCAAGTCTATTGTTGGGATGCCAGGTAGTCCTTTTCACAAGGACATATTGCATACTAGAGTTGTGTTATCAAACAAAATGCTCTTGTGTACTTACAGAGGTTGCAATATTGCCCTCGTCATTTTATACCTAATCTCCTATTAGACTTTAATCTGTTTATCTGCACTATACCTCCAAGGTATAAACCTAAAAGTAACAATTACTGAAGTTCCCCAGAGGGCACAGATTCATCCTAACATCTTCAAAACTATCCTGTAACAAAAAAGGGGTACAATCTCATCAAGCGATTGGCTACCCCGTATTCTAAACCTTTTGAAGAAAATCTTTATCTAAAATGCTGGTCATATTGAATAGGAACTTCAAAGAAGAAATTGCCATAAGCCTTCTAACATGTTTGCAGCAAGTCTGTGTGTTGTGCAAAGGCTCCATCACCTATTCTACTTGCAGTGAGGACTTTGGCTGCCCACCGTATGAAAGCCAGTGCTGGTACAGTGCAGTGATGATTTTGGGTGAGGCTGCTGGGGAAAGAGCTGGGTGGACAAGAGCTCTGAGAAATCTGGCTACGGCATTCTCCTGTCTGTGCAGGAGGCCCTCCCCCTTGGTCGTCTCCTGAGCTACACCAAAGCCTTGCCCAAACCAGGTACAGATGAAGAAAGATTATTTAAAGCTACTTCTATTCCTCGAGACATTCTCTGTGGGGGATTTTCTTTCAAGATACATGCACAGCTTCTTGAGAGATATACGAAGACTTTCACCAGCAACTTCTTTTAACCTGATGGCATAGCCTCTGCAATGTGTTTCTTTCCTGAAAAGTATGGTGAAAAGAACATGGGTATAGAAAGTATGGGTGGAAAGAACCTGGCTGCTACTCAGCATCTGCACCCCAAGAGTGGATGTGGGGAAGAGAGTGGCAACCATACTCAGAGAACACCTTAAAGAGTGAAATATTGTAAAGTGAATAATTTCTGTCCTCTGGAGAAAGCAACAGGATCCCCTTTAGGATATTTAGCTGTCATTTGGTTTGCAGGTGGAAGCTTGATTTTACAGATGGAAGTGATTTTGTTCTCTTTAATGAAAAAAGATAAAATCTTAAAGCTGTTTTTCCTAATTCAAATATTTAGTGCCATGATAAAAAACTAGAGAATTATTTTTGTGTACATAGAAAACCATGTAGTTAGTTAACATCTCTTATTAGCATGGTTGTGACTAAGTTATTTGTAAAGGTAATATACTTCACTCATTCTTATATATATATATATGGACCAGTATATCTCAGTTATTTATATATATTATTTACAAGGGGATACAACACTACAAGAATATAATCTGTTTTTATTTGCAAAGTTATTTTTAATTTGTCATATTACTTTTAATACTTAGATGTTTTTCCTGTGTTTATTCAGCAGCAACCAATGCTGATATAGGCCCTGGTCTGTTAGAGATTTAATGTATGCTTAAGTTTTCACAATATGACAATTCCTGTTGGCTTTGATAGGACAAGTCATTGGGCATAAGCATGTGTAAAGTCTTGGTGAGAGCTGATGCCAAGTCCTTTGCTGTCTAACTCTTGGCAGGAGAATGACCCCAGGCTGGATTGGAATACTAGAGAAAAAAAAAAAGTATATAGACACTGTTCCTATTTTCCTGAGTCGTACAGACTCTAAAAATATTTTAAAAGCTGTACACTTCAAAACTGAAGGCTGCATGAAAACCTTCATATTATTTGTTTTAATAGGGTATGTGTAAATATACAGCCCTAACCTTTTTTTTCTGTCTTTATTGAAAAGCAGTGTTCCTTAGTTAAAGACATTTTTGTGGTTAACCTTAAGAGAGAATATCTGTTTATTAAGTAATAGAAAAACTGTAGTGCTTGATGGCATCAGGAGCAGAATCATATTTCAGTTTGAACAGCTGCTAGTGCCATGACCAGACCTGGCAACCCTTTTTGAATGCACACACATTCAAATGCAGAATGGGCCCAAACAAGAAGATGTGATTCAGCAGCGTCCCTAGAAGGACTTTTATGACCTATACTGAAGCTACACCTATGTGGCTACATATGAGTCAGCAGAGCAGAAATTAATTTTTCAATGAGACTAGTGAATTCAGCAAGCAAACAGAACTCGTCATTTCCTGGTAATTCAGCTCCCGTTATGTCACTGACCTTGGGCAAGTTATTCAGCTTTCCAATATTTCATTTTCTATGTAAAATGAATTTAACAAGACCTTATCATCGCACAGTATTCTGTAGACTTCAGTGGAACTGCAGCCATACAAATGAAGGAAGAATTTAGCACGTAGCTCTGCCACAGTGTTTTGGGGTTCTCAGCTGACTTTTGACCAAAAATGAAATATAAATTATGCAGGAACCAGCCAACATTTAATTAAGTGAAGCCACTTGCTATTTTGAGAACAGTTTCTTAACAAGCAGATTTAGCAGAGATATTCTGCTGGTAGAAGCCAATATCTTCTTCAGGCAGGGCTGGTCTCTTCCCATCCTGATAATGTCTTCTGTAAAAGTCTTCCGTGTTTTGTGACTAGTGTATCTCCCAATTTCTTATACTGTAGATGCAATTTCTCCTTTGTTTAGGACCGAAGACACAGTGCAGATAACAGGGTAAGATGACGGCTGTTATGTTTTGTACACCCATGGGCCAAATTACTTAGTAGTTTAAGCCACTTTGCAACTGTACAAACACTCTGTGAGCAGTAGGAATGAATTTATGTCCCCAAGGACATAATCTGGCTTGCAAAACTTCCAGTAGTGGCACAGATGTGCACAAAAGCAAAAATCCAGCTTCAGTCTCTGGTTACATGTGCACAATGTGGATGTAGCTAGAAAATAATACATTAGCATTTCTACACTGATTTGTATTCCTATTCTTGAAACATTTTATTTACATTGAATGGTGAGAAACATATGAGTTTATATTTCATATTTGGAAACTTAGCCAAAAAGTGACAAAGTGATTCCTTCAAAATGATCCATCAAGTCAGTCTCTCTCAAGACAGAAATGTGCCTTTTTCACTAGACTGTATTGGTCTGTATGTATCTTCTTATTTATGAACAGCTGTGACTATTAGAATGTATTATTTATATTTCCAGTAAGCTTATTTCCCCCCTGCAGTAGATAATCTACAAAGGCAGAATTGTTGTCATTTTTCTGCAGGTACTATGATTCACTGGAGTATTATGGACTATAATGAAGCAGCACTGCAGATACTGTTAAGCAAGAGTATTGTAAAGACACTTAAAAATTGTTACTTAAAAACAGTGTAGCACTTTAAAAAAAGAATTAAAACAAATATGTATGGGTTGTGGATTTTCAGTGATAAAGTAACCCAGGGAAGGTTTGTTCTGTCTGCGTCATTGACCCCACACCATCAGCATTTTCGAGCAGCGTCAGTGTTTATCCTTGATGCTAGCAATTTGATTTACATGCATACACCGTACAAACAACACATACACCGAGAGCTGGTTACCACCTTAACTAGGGAGAATTTGTCACCTATCCCCAGTAATGGCCTGAGGTTTAAACTGGCAACAAGCAAATATAAAAAGCCTAGAGGTTTGGCTGCAGGCCCAGATTTTCAAATCATCAAAGGTTGGCACCCCACTAAAGAAGACAATAATAAAGTGACAGAAATGCTTACTGCTGAGCAACAGAGCTCGCTAAAACAGAAGAGGTGTGTATAAGGCACTAGTGATGACGGAAGCTGTGCTGCATGCCCTGTGATCAGTGGTGGAGCTGTGTTTTAGGAGGTTGTGGCTGTAGGGAGATGGTAAAACAGGCTGTGTGAAGAATAAGTGCATAAACTAACCGGCATTGACTGAAGACACAGATGCCTGGTTTTAATTTGCATGAAGCTGCTAATTTTTAAAGGACGAATTAGCATATCTCTAATTCTAACTAGGGGGTTGCAAGTGGTATTTTCAGAAAATGTGCTAGTGACTGCAGGTTTCATTTCTGCACTGGTCATCTGGAGGAACAAGTCCCTTTTACCAGGAGGAGCAGGCAAGATGCAGGAGCCGTAGCACATTTTGTTCAGCTGGAAAAACCTTTAAAACACAACCCCCTTTTTTCTCCTCTCAGAAAACAATTTGATTTTCTCTGAGAGACTGCAGCATTCTGATTTTTCCCCTGAGCGACAACAGATGGATTTGAAAGGAGTCTCCACAACTACGACAATATTTCAGTCCCTCAATTGTTTCCTCTCCTTTTGAAAACTAGCAGCTGATTTTATCCAAGGCAGTTTCTCATTCACACTCTTTTACAGCTTTAGAATCTGTATCCTGCTTACTGAACTCCTCTGGTTTATTTTCCAGTTTTCCCATCTTCAGGGGTCCTGTATTTTACTGTAGAGTCACCTCACAGCCATCGTCGTCACACACCCAGAGCTAGGAACAGTTTCTATGGTCTCCAGTGGCTGTAGGAGTAGGTTTGGAAGAGAGTGCATCCTTGTGATGTTGAAACATTAAATAACAGCAGTGCAGTGCATTATCCACCCCTGATGAACACTTGGAATACCTTCCTTAAGCTCTGGCACACTCCTTTAGCTTGTCATGCCAGTAAGACATTTTTTAACTGAATTGGAATTGAAACATTAACTCAGAGTTCCCAGAGGGGATAGTTCAGTTGTCTAAGCATCATACTTAAAATACTCAGACACTTTCAGTCTTGCAAGATCCACTGAGCCATTTGCTATTCTGAGATACAGATAGTGAGTTTCATATCATTTACTTGGTAGTTTCTTTTCACATGAGATCTTGAAAACTAAGTAATATACCTTGTAGTAATTTTTGGGAAAGATTTCTCATTTTTAGCTACACGCAAAAGGAACTTTAAAAATTACAACCATCATTTTCTCTGATCACCCCTACGTTGTTTACTGGATCACACCATGTAGCGATAACCAGTTTTTTAAGTGGCAATCTGTCATTTCATAGGGTTGAAAACTGATCCTTCATCACTCAAGACATAGCCTCAGTTTTCCATCAGCTATGTTTTTCTGCTAGCTCCTGACATTGGTTAAGCTTGTCCCTATCAGCAATTGCTTTTAAGTGGTTAGGCAGGCTGTATGTATAATTTGTACAGAAATTTGTAATTCTTTGGAATGAAAAATGTAATATAATGTGATACCATGAGCCAGACACTCAGCGTACTTCTGTTGACTTGAGATCTATTCCAGATGAGGATTTGAAGAGTTAAATATGTTCCTGTGACATTCTATGACATGATCTTCAAAACTGTGTTCTTGTAAATTTATAATAATTTAGTTCATCCTGGTTTATGGAATTTTTTATTTGTGAAGTTTTGCATTCCAAAGCCTCACTGTACTAAGTGGGGCAGCCCTTTCTCCCACAGATGGCTGTTAATGGCTGTGAGATAAGCAAGGGTGGTACTACCAAAACAACACTAGGTTCTCATATCTGCTATCTGCCTAACATCAGGCAGATACCAACCCCTATTCCCGTGCCACAATATCTCCATCACACTATTGTTTGGTTAAAAGGGAATAAAAGAGGCTTAGAAGTCCTGATGGGAAGAAATGTGTGATTTAAATTTTTATTTAATGGCCAGACTGTGGCTTTTTTTGATAAAAAACATGGGAAAGAAAATTCTTAGAGATTCCCTTAGATCCTTGCAGAGAGGTGAAGGCCAGAGCTTTGTGCCTAGCTCTGGAAAGCCAGGGTGGCTTTCTCTGCCTGCTGGGCATCTCAAAGACCTGCTGGAAGGCAGAGGCCCTGCTTCCCACCTTCTGGCAATACACTTCCTTTAGAGTTATATGAGTTAGCTAAAGGTCTTTTTTTTTTTTGGGGTATACTGAGGCCATCAGATCTCTTTTCTGGTGTGGTCCATACTAGTTACCAAGCTTTGCTGTACCCTTTCCCCTGTTTCTCCACTGGAGGATGAATCATAAATCACAGGGACTGATGGGGACAAGAAAGAAGAGCTGCACAGAGGTATCTGATATTCTGGCAGAAGAACAGCAACTGTTCTCATGGGGATGTCTGTGTACTGAATTCGGACAAAATGTTTGTATTCTATTTTTAAACAAGAAGCCTCAAACCAACCAAGCAAAAAACCCCCAAAACAAAACAACAACAAAAAAATGCAGTTTTGCAGCTCAGCTTTGCTTTCACTCACTACCTTTACTTCTACTTCCCTCCTTCTCTTTATAGCCTTAACTATCATTACCTCCTTTGTTAGACTTTTTCTATAATGTATAATCTGCACTCTACAGATAGAAATTAATAGTGTCAGAATCCAGCCAGACTGGTAATGGGAGATGTAATCCTCTGCACAATGCCACTTTAAGAATGTTGGCTGTGTATTTTAGGAGTAGCCTCAAATTTTCTCGATAGAGGAAAGTTCATGTTGTATTTGCTATGTTTTTTTCCCTCTAACTTTTTACAGTACTCTTGTATCTGTAGGAAGCAGGATTGTTGGGTTGTTTTTTTATTTCTAAATAGCTGTAGAACATCAATTAGGTGAATAACAGAGAAATACTTTTCAATATCTTGATTTTAATTGTATGTGTATATGCCATGAAGCAACTAATACTGCTAGTTAAGCTTCCATGACATCTGGATTTTTGCAATTGCCAATGTTATTATATCTAACTGCCTGGCTTTGCGGCAGAGTGACAATGAAAATACACTTAAACAAAGAGAATGAAGAAAAAAAGTCTGGTTTCAACATTTATCCGTTTTTTTTTTTTATGTTGTTGTCAGACAACACAAGCATGATAATTATACAACAGCCTCACAGTATAATGAACTAATCCTCTGAAACCAAAGCTCCAAAGTCGCTGTGATTATGTTTAAACTGCCTGCCAAGATCCCAAAGCACGATAATTAATGAACTTTAACATATGTGACAAAAATCCTAATTGAAGTAGGAGGGGAGCGGGGAGCAGTAAGGAAATGAAACTGATTTCTTGAAGTATCAGTTTTGAACCCTTCAATTTTATCTTTAATTATTAATTTTAGGGTAACCTTCAGAAGTTCAGTGACATTCATGATACAGAGGCATTATGGAGAACCATGGTGAGAGACAATACCTCCTTATGAGAATTTTCAATGAAATTACCCATCTTGCAAGTCTTCTGTATGTTTTTTGCAGACTCAGGGCCTAAGGGAAAAAAAAAAACGAACTCGTGAAAAGTGTAAGGAGATGAAACAGCTTGGGTGTACTTCACAGAGTAGTCAGGAGAGGCAGGAATAGGATACAGCTGTTCTGATGCTTAAGCCCAAGGCACTACCCTTCAGGCCCTACTGACTCTTACCCTTTCAGCACTCCCATTCATATTTACAATGGAAATGTGACTGCAACAGATTAAAACCAAGTTATTCTAGGCAAGTTAGAAAAAGATTGATGACAGAAATAAATGATAAAAGAGTAGTTCTTGCATGAATGTGGCTGGGATTTTCTCTTTTCTTTTCCTTTCGTTTTTCCTCTCCTATCCTCTCCCTCTTACAGAATAAAAACCCCACTACTGATATGACAATAAAAGAGTAGCCGTTTTCTACAAACATTGCATTATCTGCTTAAGTTACTGATTATAATGATTTTGCACACCTGTGTGCTAGCCAGCTGATGAAAATTATGCCACTCAATGGAATAATCATTATTTTACTTTGTCTAGTGTACAGAGTGCACCAGAGGGATGATGCAGGGGTGAATTTGGAGCCCAGTGAGGCTGTGGAGTCTCCATCCTTGAATGCCTTCACAATTCAGCTGCAGCCCAACTTATTTCCAACGTTGACCCCTCTTTGGGTAGGGGGTGGGAGAAGAGGACCTCCAGAGGTCCCATCCAACATACATTGTCCAGTGGGTTTACTCTGTGAAACTGGTGCTGCTATGTGTACCCTGGATCAGGATCCAGTTCCTCCCGAGCAAAGTAGAATCCCTTACACAGCATTTCATATTAATGGAAGCAGAATTGGCCGTGTGCTTATACTTGAGTCGGGAAAAAAACAACCGACTTACTGGAAAGTAAGTTTGAAACAGAGCTTCTCAGTTTCCTAATCACCTTTCCCTTTTACCTATTTGCTTCAATAAAACCTGAAGAAAAAAATATGACCTTTACTGCTCTTTTTCATTTGCTTTCAATTAGAAAATGCAATCCTTCCAGCATGTAGAATTTGCTAATATTTAAAAGGATTCTAGACGTAGCCCTTTAACTGAAGAAAAAATATTACAGTTTTTAAACTAGTCTGGAGAAAAATTCCTTTTCCAGTAACTGAAGAAAAAATATTACAGTTTTTAAACTAGTCTGGAGAAAAACTCCTTTTCTAGTACACCATATTATTTTAGAAATCCTTAAGACCAGAAGGAAGATGTCCCTCGGAACCATTGCACATATTAAAAGATGAGAGGAACGCGCATATTTTGTTGTAAGTCCTACCAGCTGTCTCAGGCTGAAAGAATGCTATTTACCTCTGAAAATAAACATTTTTAAATGTATGTGAAATTATCACATTTTTTCTTTTCAAGGTTAAAGATTTTCATTTTCCTTCAGATGATTTTAGAGAATCAGAAAACATGAGAGTGAAAATAAAACCAAAAATGCAATGATGCACCAATAGTCGTATTCCTTGGAAAAGAAGAAAATGCTTCTTTCAAATAGAAAAAAAGAAAAGTTAGGAGGAAGGGCAGAAAACAAGCCCAATTCTTTGTCATTCTCTGCCTGACATCACTCACATTTTCTCAATGTCCTCAAGTATGCAATTACTACTGCCATTTGTACTCTTCTAGTGCCTGGAGGTCTCAGTCAGGGGCTGGGCCCTATTGTGTGTGTGCTGTATAAACACATTGAGGAGGTCACTGTAAAACTCTTCTAAAGCAATAACTAAGCCCAACATGAGAAACAACCAAAGAGCAGAGAAGAGGTGGTGGATGGTCAGAGGGAGGTGATTAGGATCTCAGCAGTTAGTGCAGCCATAGACTAATCATTGCTGAAGGGCTTTTTGGCATTTAATCTATGCAGTCATCGTTGGTTTACATATCCACCAGCAGCTGCAGTAAGTGAACATCTTTAGTATGTTTATCTTCACTCTCCCACCCTGTGATAGGAAAGCATTAGCCTCATTTAACACAGTGTTCACATACTTAGCTTGCTTGGGGTACTCCACTCTTTGGAGGAGTAACTCCTCTTCCCTTTGTCCCTGACCTAGGAGCTCCCAGCCCACCTGCCAAGGGGAGAGCCTCTGCATGGTCCCACATACTGAATTGTTTGAACCCCAGATCTCCCCATCCCACCAGCGCCTTCCTGCCGGAGGGACCCTACTAGGATCTCCTGGGCACTGCAAACTAGCATCTCCTCAAGGTTTCCAATGATTTCCAGTGCTTACCATGTTGAAACACAACCGTATGAAAATCTTGTTTGTGTGTGCTAGATATGAACTCATTTGCTGAAATACTCTTCAGTTTAATTCTGCTTGCCTCCTTTCAATTTTAATAACTGATTATCTTCCTAAATGTACAATGCAGATTAATTGACTTCATGGTTTAACTACAAAAGCCAGAGGCGTGATCAATACTCTTTATCCAATTTATTAGGCCTGCATGACATTTAGGTAATTAGAAAGCAAAACATAAGGATCAAAAGAGCAGCATAATATATTACTAAGAGCAAAAAGGGACTGTGTTTTCTTTCCCAAGTGAAATGGTATTAAAATAGCTTTAAAAAGTTAAAAATAGAAATTTTGGCAGGCGCATTTTGCCCTCTGTGCACTGTTGAATCCCTGTGCTTTCAAGGCCATTTAAAAGGTTTAATGTCATAATTCAAGGCTCTTATTCCACCCTGAAGAAGAAAATGAACGCGCACACACACACAAAAATGAAATCTTCACAGTAATACATAAGACAAAGGATTCTTGCTCTTGCAGTTTGTAGCCAGACAATATTCCCACTGAAAATGAAGTCTCAGTGTGCATATGTGGGGATTTTTGCCTTTCTCTCAGTCTTCTAACTGTTCACTTAAAACCAGTATAACACCCGTTTCACACGAGTATACTGAAAGCCGCCTTCTGCCATTGATTGCTAATGTGCTCCTTTTTCATTATCCGCACCAACAGTGACCACAAACAAGTGTGAAATTGACAGCTATTGCTGCTGCAGGTGAGTTGATGATTTGTTGTATTGCTCTGACAGCTCCTTGTGCGACTCAGCCACCCGTGCCTAATGCTGAAATGTAAAGTACCACTAAGTGACAAAACCCCTGTGCCCCTTAACTGGATCTCCCTGTTTTTAACCTCTTGGCTTCCCGTGCCCCTTTCCCACATAGCCCACTGTACAGAGGGTTATTTTGTGCAAAAATAAAGCACAGCAGTCAGATTATATAAAACCCTGACACCAGCTTTGTTACTGCCATGTAACAATTCAGAGCCTTTTCATTAGGGTTACCCCAAATGTAGTGTGCTCCTGCTCTCCAGGAAGACCAGGCATTGCACCCAGTTTTTCATGTTCAGTACTTGCACCTGGCACACCAACCCTTGGAGAACAGCTCTGGAAAGCTGCTATTGCTGTGTGTGGTTATGCGAGTTTCTACTCAGTTTTTGCCTGTTAGCACAAATAATAGTGCGCACTGCGCTGTATTTCATGTTTTGGAAGTCTACCAAAACTTCCTGCTTTATTTTGGCCAGGGAACTGGAGGCCAAGACACAAATGTTGCTCTGTTCTGTGCTGGCTCGATTTCTAGCCATGATGTTTGTATAAGGAAATACAGTGAAAATAATAAGTATTTCACTGGAGAGGCATAGAATGACATTTTGGTTTCACTTTCTGCACGCTATTCAACAAATTGGGAGCTCTGTTTGGACTTGCTTATAGCAGGAGGAGTAAATAACTCCTCTGCTTGTTGCTTCAGCTTATGTTTGCCAGAGAGGAAATATCCCTAACACCCAATGTTTGTGTGTGCCAGCCCTCACATTGGCCCTAAGCATCTTGGCAGAGATACTACCAGCTGTAATATGTCTGTAATATTTCTGTAAACACAGAACCGTCAAAAGTCTCCAAGTATTCAGCTTTATTTGCATTTGTTTCCTCCACAGAGGTGGAATAACCTGAGTTTGCCTGTTTCATCTCGCTGCACTTTGCACTCAGAATACTTAGGCAATGGTAACATTTAGAGTAACTCCCCCCTCACAGTCACACAAAGACACATATTTGCATTTATTCAGCAAGGTACTATGCCAGGATATCAGCCAGACTACTAAAGTAGGTAAACCAGCAGAGCAAACATAAGTGCAACCCTAGGTTCACTTGATAATTGGGTACCTTCCTAATAGCTCAGTGTCTGATAGCTAGAATACCTAAGAGGCTCTTCAACTTTTAAAGCTGGAGGTTTAAGATATCTGCTAAGACTATCTAGAGACTGTACAGCCTGAAAGACTTTCTTTGTGCTCTATAGGAATATCTGTGGCATTTGAATTTCGGGTGTAAATGTGGCTATTCCTGACCATTTTCTTGAGAATGTTTATCAACCCTCTGGGGTGCTGAACGGTGATTTCCTCTCTGCCACAATCATCTGGGCAGACTCAAATGACTGCACAAATTCTTAGTAATGAATCTGAGAGTTTGAAAGTTGAAAAGCTTTAGCTTCTTTGGTTTTAGCTTGTTGAACCCATGGCTGCCTCCTGTCTCCACCTGGGTAGGGTCTTTGTCTGGTTTATGGATAGGTTCATGGTAAGCAGACCAGGCACTGCTTACACAGACTCAATGCAAAGGGTGAGACTGTGGCTGTGCTGCAAATTTTTTTACAAAGAAAACATATGAAGAATCCTAGTGACAGACTGAAGGCTGGTATGAGCTTTAGCGGTGCAAAGCCGTGTATAATATAAAGCCTTTAACATTTTCAGCTGTTTCGAAACATTCTGGTTGCTCCAGTGTTTTCTTACTTCTGTCACATTGACACCAGTGGCTAAATGTAATTGTGTAAATACTGTCTCATTTCTGTCAGGTTACTCTTTCATATCTCTATTTTCATCTGGTACTATTCTCGGAGTAAAATGCTATCAACTAGTTTAGAAGAAAAAAATCCCCAAGATCTGTAGATGAATGACAGGTGAATTGACTTTCAAATTCTTGACTTAGAAGTGTAAATTATTTTTAATTAATTTAAATTTTTGACATTAGCGAGTCAAAATACATTTTTTCCTCTTTTTTTGTCTGGATTCAACCAGTTACTTGCATCATGTTTCTTGTAATTTTTTCTTGTGTCTGCTGTTTACAAAACTACAAACTTGAGGTCTGGCTGTGTTACAAATATATTAGGCATTTCGGAGAGCAAAATAAAAATGACCTGGTGAGCATGTTTAGTGAAGCTTAGAAGTTTTGGTAACACTGCTGTAGTCAGCATCCAGAAGCAATACACTAGTCATGCTGAAATCAAACTGTACTCTAATTTTGCCTTTTTAAACAACTGTCCAAATGTGACACAAACTCCCTACACTACAAAGCAGTTCAAAACTCTCCTTTCAAGTTAAAGACATTGTCATTTTTTCTGACCAGAAAACAAGTGCCATTTCAAGCTGATGGCAATAGACACTAAGCATTGTTTTGGCTGCCCTTGACATTAGCGAGTTTCCCTTAGCAGAAAGCGATAGGCTGTGTCAATGTAAGAAGCCTAACCAGTCTTGGCAAGCTCAGCTTGTTATTGATTTAACTTCATTGCTAGTCAATGAAGGTAAACTTGTTTGTGAAACACCGCAATGTTATACTCCAAGAGCACTGCTGGACCGTAATTCAGGTGCTTATCTTCTGAGAAAATCAGAACTTTAAAATAATCAAGTCTTCTCTTATGTGAAAGAAAACCACATTTGACTACTTAGCCACTAGAACCAGGCTATGTACATGCACTCACCTCCTTAGCTTGACAGTAATAATAACTGGTTTTCTAATACACGAAGAAAATTCAGTTAATTTCATTTTAAGTATTAATACAATTTGCTCCTGTTCTCTCTGGATTTTGCAATAGATTCTCTAAGGTTGTCAGTGAAACAAAACCTTCAGGCATGTCATAACAAGACTTTTTTTGTTATCTATGAGGGAGCACACTCTTAGTCATCTCTTTCATTCAGGTATTTTATCAAGATTGAATATTTATAAGCTATTGTATAGCTCAGAAAAAAGAAGAAGGAAAAAAGTACCAGTCACCTGCTCTCAATTTAGCCTCAATTACATATCCATCCTTTTTAATAGTTGTTCCCTAAGAGAGGCTGCAGCTTAACATGTACCACACACTTGGGATGAAACATCACTGGCAGTCATAAAAACCTGTACTGGCATTTCACAGCCTGCAATGTCATTTCCACATAGCAGTCATACAGAAACTTTTACAAATTTATTGTTCAATCTAAGCACTTCCAGTGGCACACTGAGGTTTAAACTTGACCTGCTTGTACCTATTCTAATTTTATCCCTTTATTTGCTCTATATCATTTTTTGGAAAGGAAAAAAAACCAACACCATACCCCACATCAAAACCCAAACAGAAACCAACCCAAATTTTAACTTGAGATGACAAGACTAACATCCTGTTCTCTCTGTTCCCTTAAATGTATGGGAATCCTAAGAGGAAACTTTGGATTTCCCAACCCACACCAAACAGGACTGTTGCCTGATTTTGTAATGGTTGGTTTGCTTTGACTGTAGTTTTCAGCATTCAAAATCTCTGTGTTTCACAGAACGTGTGTGATCCTTGGCAAGCAAAGAAGAAAAGCAGTGTTCAAACTTTGTGGCAGCTTTTTTTAATAAGAAAATTTTGTTGTTCTTTTGGTTTTCCTTAAAGAAGCACAGTTGGAAAATCCCATCATTTTATAGAGCAAGTTCTCTGTTTATGGAACTTCCATATAAACTCTGTAGGAGTATCCTAAATGGTCTTTATCTTTCTGACTCAAATGTGTTATGGAAGATCCAGCAGAATTGGTGACATACCAGCAATTTCCCCCACTCCTTGTCCCCAGTCTGTATTCTCCTCTCTTTGTGCAGAATCCTCTCTTTTCATTTACAAATAATTAGCAAGTCAGCATCCACAGATGGTGCCTGCTGAACAAGTTACTTTGCATATGTGATTCTTACACTCTAATGAAAGTTTCTACTTTTTCTATAATCTTTTCTTAGACCTTCTTCCTGATTTCCTTTCTGTGTTATCATTTTATTCCCTTCTAATTAAAAAAAATTAATTTCTTCTAGATAGGAGAGATACTCAGTAGGTCAGGTCTTTAAGCCAAGTATTGTGTTGAGCTGCAAAATCATAGTATAAGGGTAGTGTAAAGCACAGAAAAAAAGCCTGACTTCTTAAAGGAAAAGTGTTAGGTCAGCTCTTGTGCTGGGCAAAGTCATTGTAGGCTCCTGACCAGGAAACTCTGGCTATTAAATGATTCTGTGATTTCAGGGGTTACTAAGTAATGGGAAGCAATAAGCATGTCAAAGCCTTTGAAACCAATTTGCCCATTCATCACTCCAGTCTTGTGTCTATCGTAGCACAGGAGGGATGGACCGTACTTTAACTCTGTTTCTCTAGATGTTTTCTGATGATCTGTCAATTTGCAGAGAAACTATCAGTTTCTTTGTTACATAATCTTGTGCAGGATGAAGAATTTTTCCCTCATATGAAACAATTTAAATGAATTTTGTCATCTCTGCCTTCACTTAAAATACCAATTTCTATATACTCATTGCAAAAAAAAAAAAAGGCAACTAATGACTAATGTTGATTGTACTGGGAGATTCTCAGCAGATAATTAAATTTAAATATGTGGGCTTAAGAATAAATAATTGTAGCAAATTAAGGCAAACGAATAAAGTTGTTTCTAGATAGAAATAATTTCTTGAGGGAAGTACTGTGGCAGTTTTTTCTTTGCTTCTATGGTTTGCCTGAGAAGGTATTTTAAATTGTGACACTAAGTTAAAGTAAATGATAGAAAATGGGTGTGAAATTAGGACTGAATTTACTTTTTGGAATTCAAGTGCTGTCTTCAACAGACTTACTTTAAACAAGTCCAAAAGAAGAATCAGGACTTTTGTCTTCACATCAAAGCAACTTCTGAACCTGATTTTTGACTTTTCAAAGGAGGTTTTGATATACCATGTTGGATTACAAATAGCAAAGATGAATAGGTGTGCATTTAAGTCACTCTAATTGCTATCTCTGAACAGACGCATATTCTAGAGCTGTAGTGTTTTGCACAGAGGCTATGCTAAACTCCTCCTCTCAGATTAGCTCATAGAAGAATATAAATCACAAGTCAGTTTTTGTGGAGTGATTAGGGCCACGCAGGGCAGGCTGTATGTAAAATATGTTCAGTGCCCGCCTTGGGACAGATTCTTGTGTTTACATCAGAGTTCTATGACAGTTCAACTGCATCTGAAAATGGTGCTGAATATATATAATGAAGAACAAAAGACATACGCTCTCATTCTTCGACTAAAACATAGGAGCAAGTGGTAGGAAATGCTCTGTCTTGTTTTAGCTGTCAGCAAAAATGGGTTCCCCATTGATCCTTCTCCAGAGGAGGAAGGGAGAAAAGAATCGTTCAAGAAACAGAGTAAACTTTCCATGTATAGTTAATAATTTTTTTTTTTGTATTATTGTTTATTTGTCCTTCTTGTATACCTAAGGATGCTCTAACCCAAAACTAAGAATATCATAGCAAAGCTGTTTGGATTTGAAAAGTGAGTACAATGTATGTATGTAAGATATTGACTTAACTCAGGGAAATTCACACATTTTAAGTTGTTTAGACTAATTAACTTTTCATAGTATCTCTGCTTCAGTTTAGGCTTTAGCTGTGAAGAGTTTGCTGAACCAAATAAAACATTTATGATACTAATAAACCAGTGAAGCTGAAAAGAATAAAACATTCAGAAGCCAATGGAAGAAAGTGTGAGGTAGACTGACAAATCTTTTCATCATACAATGAACTTGCAAATATCACACTTTGTGGCTACTTTGGAAGAAAGAATTAAAAAGGTCACCAACAACTGTTAAAAGCAAAACAAGAATTACAGAATTTGTGCAATTATGCCCCGAGTTAGGTGAAATTAAAGGCTTAGGCAATCTAGGCTAACTAACACCAAAGAGTCATGAGTTGAATGTCAGTCAGTCATTATGCATTAGTTCCAAAAGATGCATCCATCCAGACACCCTTCAAAAACTGAGTGAAGATTTTAAGTTTCCTTTCTGCAAAGAGAAAGGAAAGTTGTGGGTTTGGGTTTTTTTAGAAGTTTTTTTTGTTGTTGTTGCTGTCTTTTTTTTTTTTACCTAAATGCTTTTTAAGTTTCTAAAGCTCCAAAGAGCTTCGCAATCATTACCTCTCACAAGATTCATTGGAGGCAGGCACTAATTGTGGCATGCACTTACAGGCTAAATTGTGGAATGGTTTGAACTTGTGACACTCTGCCTGTGTCTATACCAGCCCCCATCAAAGGGCTTCTGAGAGGCTTTCCTTGAAAGTTGCCTTTCCCAGGACTCAGGAATCTTATCTGTCTTTGTGACAGGTGCCATTAGGGCTCTTTTACAAAGAAAACCAGAGTTCAGAGGGCGGTTGGAACAGTTTGAGGTCTAAAATGCTTTCACACTGCATGCAACTGCTTTAAGTTTTGGATATTGCTGAAGAGTGCTTGATCTGTCCAGGTTTTCCCTAATAACTGTAGGAAATCCTCTCCAGAGCTAGCCCTAGGAGTACTCTAGATCTCATCTGCTGTAGTCAGCTACCGATTTTGGCTTTGACAGCACTCCTGGGCATTACCTCCAGCTATGCAGATGTATCCGTAAGGCTAGATTTTTAGAGGGAGCACAAAATGTCAGGAGCACACAAAAAATTGCAATGACAATATATGCTGCTGTCCAAGCTGCTAGAAGACATCACAGATAGAAAATAGCAATCTCTGTTTCGGTTCAGTTCTTAGAAAATGTGGTAATAGGAAATATTGCAAATAATTCTGTATTAATGAAATTCAATAGTTTTCTAAAATATTGATTGCACCAAAGAAGGTTTCTGTTTTGCTGCCCTTAGCAAACTTGAAGCAGTCACTAGTATCTAAATGAAGAAGTGAAAAGTTTAATTAAAAGAAAGGAAAGCATAATGTTCCACTTAGAATAAAGTATCAATATTTTGTATTCCTCGTGGTTTTTTGCTTATGGACATATAATTAACATTACTTTTTTTTTTTTTTGTAATTCCTCCTTGAATATCTTCTCAAATGTGAGCCATGAGACTGAGATGGATATCCTTTCCATAAAAGCACAACCCTGAGAGTTTTAGTGTTGTGTGGTAAAATATTACAGGGCTAACCATATTTATTATTCATTTTGGAAGGCAAATGCACAAATGTATCCAGTTAGACTAATTTTATTTCTTTATTTACTTTATTTTGTTAATCTTGTTTTTTTTACAAATTTTAAAACTTTTTTAAACAGTTGTCCTCAGTGAGCCAGCTCCAGATTGGTGACTAAATTCAGAAAGCAGAAAATGTCTTTAACTTACATTAAACAGGCACTGGTTAAAGTCTGGGAGGTGAAAAGGTATGGCAACTCCTGGAAAATCTTCAAGCAGCAAATCTTGCCCCTGTCTGAATAGTGTGAAAGGTCAAAGGAGAAGAGATTTCCACTGTGTATAAAATTGGATATTGAAAGCCTAAAAAAGTTTTTAAATTGCACTTGGTGAAATCTAGCATACGAAATGGCTGTTTTTTGAAATGTGATTTGTCTGAAATAGTGAGTGCCTGAAAATGTAATTTAAAAATGAAGTCATTGTCTAAAAGCTTTTCTGAATGATGCCTGGACTGCTCTAAGCTTAGTTAAAAATATCCACAGTAAGTGTTTTAAAATGAAAAGCTAAAATAACAATGTGTCTAGTTAGTACTTGAAAGAAGATTTCTCAAGGATACCCTAAAAACTTACCAGTCCATTCCCAAAACAACGCTTGGTATAACCATTGGTGAAATGGCCTGAATACTGTTGCCCTCTGATGAATACGCCATAAAAGCTAACTAATTTCCTCTGTCTACTGTAACCTACACCCGGTTATGTTAATTTATCTTCCTTTTAATCTTTCTTTCTTTTGCTTGAGTTTCCAACTCCTTTTCACAACAACAGAAGAGAATGTGCCCAATATTTAAGGCACAAGGGCAATGGTAAGTGGGTGAAACAGTTCCACAACATAATTGAGAGTTTGGAGGGAAGTCGTATTGCCAGTTGAGTTGCTGGCTTACAATTTTTGGCAGTGCAGCAGGATTCTGTTGTGACAAGTGAAGTCTGAAACCATCTTGACATATATTTGTTTCCTAATCAAACCTCTGCTGACTTCTATCAGGGGTGGGTATATCCCAGCAACTGCTCTCTCCTGAGTAAAGGGATGGAGGAGTTAATGTTGTGGGCAAGGCTGGATATGGATGAGCGCAGCTGGTCCACTTCTGACTGGGCAAGACCTGTGTGTAGCCTTCTCCTCAGGTGCAAAAATCAAATTCCTTTGGATGTGGTTTATATTCTTTACTGCACCAGATGCAACAGACGTCTCTGGTGATGATGTTTTCTGGTTTTCTGTGTGTCTCAGTCTTCTGTCACTCAGTAAGATGAATCTGCTGACAGAGAGATCTGCTTCTCTCTCCCTTCTGCTTCACAACCTAGAGGAAGACTGCAGGTGAGCAGCTATGAGGCAAAGCCTCAAGTATCCACATTAGGATCTGAGAAATGGACCAAAACTGCCCCTCCTCTTCTGGCAGTGTTGGAGAAGATGGAAAAAAAAAGAAGTTAAAAAAAGAGTTCTTGAAAGGAAAGGAAGAATCTGTTTCCCAGCACTTCCAAGGGGCAAGACTGATGACCCCTGTTTTCCTACTGCTTGGTGCTAGCCTGTGGCTTGTTAAATGCTCTGGTTTTAGGCACACTGCTGATTTTTTGCATACTAGTTCTTCTAAATCTTGTTACGAAATGCCTCGTGTTCTCTATATAACATATGGGCAACTAGTATGCCTAAGACAGTTTAGGAAGAGCAAGTGCTTAGAAATTGCAGGTCTTTACTTCTGGTCCTTTATTTGGTAGGAACACTTAATCATACTGGACCTCAGCTCCCAACTCCGTAGAGAAAGAATAAAACCAGCATGTTAATAACATGCTCACTAATATATGCAAACAATACCTTTTTGAATCTTACTCAAGACAAAGCTCCCCTAGAAAAATCACCACTGGTTTTGGAAGGTTAAATTATAGCTTGCACTGTAAGCATCTATTACTGAACCAATGATTATGCTAGTAATAGTCATAACCATTTAGGCATGAAAGCCTGTAACCAAAATGTTGATGCTACTCTTATTGTTGTATGACCTTTCCTGTGTTTCCAAGAAAGCTTTGCTGTGCTGAGAAGAATCTCCTGACCTAAGCTTTTAAAAAGATTGGCAGACTGTTCTGAGTGGGAGGCTGCATGAGAGCAGAAGATAAATATTTGCAATACAATGGAGATAAAGAGGAGGCTGGAAATGTTACTGCAGCATCAAGGCTTTATTTTACTTTTGAGCTTGGGTAAGTGCCAAAATCAGCACACTGGGAAATGCAAGAATGATCTTTCTAAAAAAAAAAAAAAAAAGAAAAAGAAAGAAAATAAAAAGAAAAAAGGAAGGTAAGTTGCTAGCACCAGGAGCAGGAGTACAAATTTTATTCTGAATATGACTGTTGGGATTTCTTTCTCTTCTGAACCTGAAGTAACACTAAGGGGAAAAAGTATTGTGTTTTTATTTCCAGCCCATATATATCTGCCTTTATAATTTACGTAAGTATTTTAGTGGAGTATTAACTTCCATTATTTATGAATATATTGAACTTTGCAAGGATGTGCTGACAGTTGAAGGATTATAATTTTAAAGGCAGTTCAGTTCACATCATAAATATCCTAAAAGGTCACATACTACCTTACAGTAACATCTGAAGGAGAAAGAGCTTAAAGTCAGAGTTGTTTTCAGAAAAAGTTTCACTAACATTATTTTCTAGAAATCAAAATGTACCAATTTATCACCTTGTGGGAAAATTTTTATATATGTTTTTGTGAAGTGCTGTGCTCACATGGGTATTGTGTTTTTATGTGGAGTCCCTCGTCTTGGTTTTTGCTGGACCTCTTCACTCTGGGGTTACCAAAGGGCGCAACTGCAGTCAGAGCATTCAGGCTGCCTTCATACAACATGTACATTGCAATATCAAAACCAGCTAGATTCTCAGCGTCTTTCTTGCTGATGTCTACCTACCCTTGAAGTGCCATAAATGAAATAAGACACTCAGCTTTTTCTGGCAATTCTGTCAACTTTAGATTGTGTAAGGTGAGGAATCCAAAATACAGAAGCAATGAAACTTACTATTTACCTGAAAACCTTATGCTGTGTGAATAATGGTAAGCCTGTGTAGCAGTTTGGTCTAACTAGTTTAGACCCGAGTTGTTTCCACTGAATAGAGATCACTACACCGGTGATATCACACCATTGTATCATTGAAAAAGCTTTTATTAGGCTGCGGGTAAAAAATTCACAGATAAAATTTGAAGTAGTATGTACAAATGTAATAAAATTTGAAACAGTAAGTACAAATGCACTGTAAATAATGTTACTTCATTTGTAGTAACTGTTCATTCTTTTTTCTTGATAATCCAATGGCTGATAGTGACTTACCATTTCCATTTACCTTTTTGCAGCATAGAGGGAAGAATAAAGCATTTATTAACTTGGTGTATAAAAATGGATGGATAGATGAAACTGAAAAAAATTGGAATATTTCATTGCATTAAAAAAGGGTGCCTATAAAATTTTTGCTCAATTTTACACATCATGTTATATTCCATAATAAAAAGTGCAACCGTAGCTTTATAAGAGCTCTTCATTATACAGATGTGAAGGAGATGGACAAATATAACCCAATGCACTTTGGCCACATTATTAAGTTTTCCTGGGAGAGTTTAAAAGAGCTCACATTCATTGTCATCAATTAAGTCTCAATGTCCGTATGAGTCATATGCAGATGTATTTTTGTTTACCACGGTTGGAATGAAAGTCCATAATACCCTACTTTTTATTTAAGCAATTTCAAAATGTGAGGCTCTCACACTGTATCACTATTTCATATAGTTTAAAGGACTGGTCTGCTGCTGCAAAACAAAGCAGTATATCAATCTTTAGTAGCTGCTAACAGTCTGTAGGCTGCTGTGTAATGTCTGCTAACAGAGCAGGCCTCAAGTTGAGAGTCTGTATTATACTGTCTGGCTTTGAACAATCTCACCTATTCAAATATGGGGAGCTGAAGTATCCCTATTCATGACAAAGGTTGGCAAAATTATTTTTAAGGAGATAAAGTCTTTTATTATTTTACTATTTTTGTTATCATGCTGAAGACAATTTATTTCTGCTTTTTAACAGCAGAAAGCATGCACATCAGTTGCAAATGGCAAGATTTCTAGTTTTGGGTTAATTAAAATGGTATTAAAATCCCTCTCAGAATTGAAAATAAGCCCAAGTAATCAGTTGATTCTCAGAGGTTATGGTATAAGCTGCTTGGGCTAAGAAGACAGAAAAGAGAAATACAAGGCTGTCCAAGTGAAACTCCAAAGGAATGTAGGTAAATAAACTCAAGAAATCAAGATGGAAGCACTACATCAGATTACTATACTTGAACACTTTCTTTCCTTAGGAAACAGTGTGTGATAGAAACACACAGTCCTTTTTGAAAACGTTTGCTTACTGACTCCTCTTAACTATTTCAGAATCAGGATTACACCCACTAACTTGAATGGGACTACTTGTTAGATAAAGGATGACAAATCTGGTTGTAAAGTGGTAGACTCTCTTGAAGAATGTGCATCCTAATTCTCAATGACGTTTAAGTGAGTGAAACATATGTACAGAGAGAATAAAATGCCAAAACGTGTTGCCGTGCCAAGTTGCCACAGTTGGAAGCTTTCAAAAAATTTCCATGTGTTTGTTGATAAATCCTCCTTTTCGAATAAAACGTTATTTCATTTTTGCAATAGAGTGACAGGTCCTTAAGGCTAGGCAATACCTTGCCTTCTTTTTTGAAACACCTGTGAAAGAAAGTGATTTCTTCACTTTTGTCTAAATATCTGCAAGAAATTGGAATTTTCTGGTAGCTAATCTATTTGCTATGCAAATATACATTTTTAAAAGCTCAGAGGCAAATATCAGTTCAAAGGTCGTATATGTTTATTGCTAGAAGTAGAAATTAGCTTGGTTAATTGTTAAACAGTGGGCAATTTCCTGGGTAATTCAATACATAACAGGAGATAGGTAACCCTGGTTAGGAACTCAGAAATAATTGAACAGGATAGATTACAAAAGAAATCTTAAAATCCAAACAATGAAAAACAAGAATTCACTCTAACACAATGATTATTATCTTTATAGTTCAATATATGATTGTTTTGTTAGGATTTTTTTTGTATCATTCTGCATTGTGTTTCAAAACTTGCTGAAGTTATTGAAAATACAGTGAGATGGCAGCTAATATTTGGAATCAAAGCTATATTATTTAATTATTAAAATTTACAGCAGTCAAGAGAGATATCTATGTACTCTAATTAAAATTTAATATTGTGAAAAAAGCCAATTTTAATTAGCATTAAATCACTCGATAATACTAGCTAACATAACACCAGCTCCTTCCCGTCCTTAACAAGGGATTCTGTGATGCAGTTCACATAGCACAGCAAGCCCTGAACTAACAATGCTGTAGCTGTTTCATCTGTCAGAAACCTTGTATAAATCAAGGCCTCCATAATGGCTATACAGAGAGTCACAATATTTGAAAACCAACACTGCACTTTTCTTAGCTAAAAAGTCCATTCCCATGTGCATCTATTAACCTCTCACCCTCTAAATTTGTGTCCTCTATCAACTCAACCTGCAAAATCAATCAAAGTATGCAGAATTTTAAGGAGAGCCGCAGCAGCTCTCAGCAAGGGGCTTTACTGTCTGACCACAGCTACTAGAGGGTGCCCAGAGAAGATGTAAAGACATGGTAAATACACAGTTTATACTTCCAGAATATTCTCCCAGTATCCACCTCTGTGACTCCAGAGGTCCTTATTTTTTAAAGTAAGCAGAATACAGATTCATGTCTGTATGCTGGCAGAATTATGTAGCAGTTTTCTTAAATGTTCTCGAAGCACTGACCCTTTCAAATCGTAAGCCATGCGCCTCTTGGTGCTCTGAGCTAAACCCTATTGCCCCTGCAAAACTTTCCTTCTGTCACTACATTCTTAAGGCCACTCCCCTCTTTGCTTTTATGGACTAGCGTGTATATTCTGTGACTAATGGCTTCTAATAACAGATTTCTTCTCCTTTTCTCTATCAGTATTTCTGACAATAAGCATTTGTTGTATTTTCTGTCCATGAGATATCTCTATAATACTTCAGTTTAGTCATTTCCTCTGATAACTGTTGAAAAACCTTGAAGTTGCAAGGAGAATTACTGAAAAAAAAATAGAAAGTTAGAATGGTTTACTTAGTAGTTGTTCTATAAAGTTCGAAAATCTGCAGCATCTCAGACCAAGTGAAGATTCAGTCTGATTGTAAGTTGAATATTTTTCTGCTGCAGTTTATAGAAATCAATTGTAGGCAACTTAGTTACAGAAAGAAAATCTGAGACTTTGAAATGTCACACTGGTAAAACTTTTTTTTCATGTAGCATGGCTACCCAAGAAAATATGCTATTATACATAGAAAATACTAAGAAAGCGAGGAAATTAGGATATACAAAGTATTTGTGCTACTCATGATTATTATCTATCAATAAGCATATTAGGAAATCTTATTTGTTAAGAATGGAAAAGTGTTCAGTCAAAAAATAATGGATTCTGTAGTGTTATTAGTCTGATGGCAAATATGATTCTTACCTCCTGCTAAATCTTCTGTGTCTCCTCAGCAACAATTATGTGTCCATCCTTCTGGCCTACTGGAGTTACCAATCTTCTCACCTGTTCCGTTCTAACACTTCCTCTTGCTCCTTATAATGCAACTACCTTTTTCTTTCAAGCTAGACTCGAGTCCCACTCTGACCCATGGTCATCTTAGCTCACAGCAACAGTTCTCAAACTGTACTTGACATCAGTGGCTTCTGAATGATAATTTAGGTCTCTCAGAACTAGTATATCCAGCTATATCACTGTGTATAAAGGTATCACCTTCTTTTTCAAGCCTTGTTCTTATCCATTAATAAATCATCAGGGTAATTATGTAGGGTATTTCAAAAGCTCTAGAAAACATCTAAAATGTAAATAGGTTAATCAGTTTCTCATTTGTCCAAATATTCCATTAATGCATATCCCATCTGCATTATTTTAAGCAGATGTGATCACTTTTAAGCTCCACATATATATTCTTTTGATATCTGTGCCAATATCAATCCTATTAGCATTTAATTCACCAGTATGACTGCAAAAAGCTGAACATTTGCATTACTGAAGGAGGTGTTAGAAGATGTAGTAGATCCAGAAGCTCCTTGTAAAATCTATGTAGTTAATAAGCAGATAAAAGACAATTTTACCAAATACATATTAAGCCATTAATCAAAATAAAATTAAAAATACATGTCAAATTTTACTGTACATAATGAGTGAACAGAGGGTGGTTTAGAAACTTCTTTTAAAAGTATATTAGATTCAGTGTACTGATCATATTGTAAACAGAACTACTTCTTGCTTGCATTTCAGTTTTGCTAGCTGATCAGCATCTAATTTTTGCCACATGCTACGTAACTGTTAATGTTCATACCAACCTCTCTGCCTTGGCGGAAGGGCGACCTGTTATCTTGGCTGACAGTCAACTTGATGGCAAGTTGAGCCAAGAAGACAGCAGCAATGGGGATGTTATCTTCAGAGACACTAACTAATATCCCAGGGAGAACACTGCCCTCTCACTGTACAGACTAATCATATCAAACAGACACCCCAGTGGATACACTTCCTTCCAGAAGCCTGGTCCTGCCAATTGACACAAGGTTACACATGGGATTGACTGGGATAGACTAATTAGGGATTAAATATTAAAGAATGTTCTCTGTTTTGTTCCTAGCCAGATATGAAACTAATCTGGAGTAACCTACTTTGAAATAAAACACATAGTATAATCCTGAGTGTTTTGTTTTGCTCCACGGTAGCTTAATTTCTGTGCATTTCATAAGACTATGCTAGCTCTTAGTTAATTTAAGTCTCAATTTATAAAACATGAATACATGGAGAAGCCTTTAAATATTTATTATTTGAAATGATCCCAAGCGGCAAAGAAGTTTTGATTTCAAGAAAGGGCTTTCACAATGTTCAGGGTTGTCAGAATCAACAGTTTTGGTTCAAGCCATTCTGATAATGACTACAGAAGAGATGGAATGACTCACAAAAAGAGCTTTCAAGCCAAACTGTAACAATATATTTCTAGAAAGTACCTAGCTCCTCTTCAATTGTCAGCTTCTCACTATGATCAAAAAAGGTTCAACAGCAGTGATTTGCAGCACTCTTCGTTTTCATCAATGTTTCACAATTCATCAATTTCAAACCTAAATAATATTGTATCCCACTGCAAATGTTCCTATAATCCTTTGCTTCTCCCTTGACCCGATCTGCAGATCTACAGGGGAAAAATCCCCACTGTTCAGCACTAAATATAAATCCTGCATGAAACAGATGTCTTGCCTTCATCTTTTCCCTTGCTTTGTTATTGCATTTAATGATCTGCCCATGATTTCCCTCATTTTATTTCTTTTAATAACCAAGGAAGACCAGACAAATCCACTGTAATACACTCATCTCTTTGAAGTCTCCCACTTGATAAATATAGATAAAATGGTGCTAAAGAATATTAAAAAGAAACAAGTTTAAGAGAGCAAATGTGCAATGTATCTGTAATATTATATTCCATTGTATCTAGCTGTTTATTATAACCTTCCCTCTTTGAATGTTGTTCAAAACTCTGAGATACCAATTGGTTTCAGATTTAGTTATTATCATTTTCTGTGGTGCCCATTCTGTGTATTGCTGGAGATATTTTAAACATTGAGTATTTTTGGGTTTAAAGTGTTATTCAAAGAAAAAAAGGTATACATCTAGGATGTATATCTCTTTTCCCAGTGCTCATCTCTAACACTTGATTGATATACTCTCCAGGTCTGATTTTCAAAAGAAATGAAAAAGCAAGGCAGGAATCTGAATGTCCTACTTTCCTTGAAATCCCTGTTATTTCCTTAGTTTTGTTGAAATTTTCAGCATCTCCTACAGATTCTTTCAAGTTGTTGGCTTCCTTATCAACGTCAGAATTCACCACATATGTGAGAATTATCTCCTACCTCTCCTTGCTCTATGTGATGTGAGTTCCACAATGCCATATAAGAATTCATCCTTCAGAAGGACCTTCAGCATGTATTACAGCTGGACTTGAAATGCTTTTTTCTCCTACACAGAATAATGGCCAAGTAATGAGCTAAACTTCTCGCGTTCTGTAAGCAGCAGATAAGCTGAGAAGGGACCAAATTCGGAGGAGATGCCCAAAATCTGGAATGGAAATCGATTCCTGCAGAAACCCCACACATTCAGAGGGTACCTCATCCCCTCCCGAATCTCTCCTCTTCTTCAGAGAATAAGGCTGCTGCAGCAAGTCATTTGTATGTCCATGTACTTGTGCAGCTTAATGTAATTTAGATAGGGATCCCATATCTATATAATTTAGAGAAGCAAATTTTGCTAGAGAAGACCCTTTAGGGATCCCATTGAGAGGCCCTAACAGGCTAAGTCTGTCCTAGCTAGTAACAGGAGCCAGAGTCCACTGCCTAGCCCCATATCAGGTGGTGTGGCCAATTTGCATCGACATGCCCAAGTTTTCTTCCACTCAAAACAGTATGGTCCCCTCCAAAATCCTGTTATGAACAATGTCCTGCATTTGGCAGCCCCTGAAATATGCCCAGCATAAGGAGAGTGCTGTCAATTAGACACCCAAAGGTTAGATAGGTAGCGTAAGTTCTGTCAGAAGAATTGCTTTCTCTCTGTTGTAGTTTTCAAGGCACAGGGTGAATCATGCAAGGATGTTTAAAAAGTCTTACAAAAATAATTTCTCAAATGTTATTCAAATGAGAAATACATGAATCAAAGGATCGAAGGATAGTTCATGCTGGAAGGGACCACAGGAGGTCATGTTTCCAACCTCCTTCTCAAAGCATGGTCAGCTTTTAGATCAAATCAGGCTGCTCAGAGTTGGGTTTTGAGTCCGGTTGCGTTTTGACTATCCCCAGATGAAAAGCACACAGCCTTCCTGGGCAGGCTGCTCCACTGCCTGGCTTCCTCACAGGGAAAAAGGTTTTCCTCATGGCCAGTTTGATTCCCTCTTGTCTCAGTTTAAGCCTGTTGTCTCTCACCCCACTGTGTCTCGTACCCCACTCTGCTTTCTTGATACCCTCCCTGCAGTGCTGAGCAGGTTGCTGTTTAGGAGTCCCACAGCCATCTCCAGGCTCTCAGCTTCTGCCCACAGGGCAGGTGCTCCAGCCTCTCACCCACTGTGGTGTGCCTCCACTGAACCCATTTGCCAATGGCTTTCTTGTACCGGGAATTTGAAACTGGGCACAGCCTTCCAGATATGGCCTAACGAGTGCTGAGGAGGCAGGATGATTCCTCTCTTTCTATGAGCTACTGGCTGTGACCCAGGATGCCACTGGCCATCCCTGCTGCCGGGGCACTGCTGCTCATGCCCACCTCACTGCCCACCAGCCCTGGGTCCTTTTGGCAGAGCTGCTCCCCAGGTGGGCAACCACAGCCTGTGAGGCTGAAAGGGCTCATCCTCCCCAGGGCAAGGCTGTGCCCTCTGCCCTGCTGGATGTCACTGGTCACCGGGAGGCCTGTCTAGGTCTCTGACCTAGCTGGACAGTGTATGTTCTTCATGCAGTGTTTCAGTTAACCCTGTTGAAAAAATTTGCTCTTTCTCCTTCACATTCCTATATCAATCTATCTACTTGTGTCCCTCTTCTCTCTTGTAGGCATCTGTCATTAGTGACGGAAATCCAGTAGGTGACCGCTGCACTTCTCCAGATTCTTCTAGCTTTCACTAGGCTTCGTTGCCTGGTGAACTCACAGAGACAGGCATGTCTCTGAGGGCATGAGACATTTTCTGCTGTTTCTAAACGTTGTCTGAGCTACTTATTACAAAATGAAGGGAGATTCATTGGCACGATTTAATGGTTATGTAGATAAGAGGTTAAAACAAAATAATATCTATAATCTGTGGAAAACAGCCATCCAGCTTTCAAAGGAAATTTTAGAATGAGCAAATCTGGTCTTTCCATCTAACCTGATCATGCTCTTGCCATAATACAATCCCTTCCCTGTGACTGGCAATATCTGCTTCTACAAGATCTGAAATAAGCTACATCTTTCAAGCTGGAAAACTGGTAGATTGGGTTGGCAGTTTGTGAAAGCACAACATGCAGAAGACAGCAAGAGCTTGATATATTTGCTGACATTTCATCTTTGTTCTTGTATTTATTAGACTGACAAATAACTGTGGAATGCAGATGCATAAGGAAACCTTTTTGAAGAGAGCAGTGAATCAGTGTTCAAGACTGATGTTACATATGGTGACAATTTCCTGTCTCTCTACAGTATGTCTCCTGTCTGAAACAGTGTTCTGCATGTCATTTCCTATAGCTTGTTTTCCTTTACCTCAAGTTCCCTCTTCCCCAGTTTTCTTATGTAATGAAGTGCTCTAAAATATACTGATTATACCATTCTGTTCTGTTTTCTTACCCTGTCACCAGTTTCCTCCCTCCCTCACATATGCATCTTTAATACACAAAATTTTGAAAGTGGAAGCAATAGCTTAGAGGTCAACATCAAGCCATTCAAACTGCTTCCCTAAGGAGAGTCACTTAGCACCACAAATATAGATGCATTAGAATAAAGGTTCTAATGCTTCATTACTACTGCAACAGAATAATTGGTAGTCTAATTTACATCGTCCCAACACTATCTATCTATCAAGATGTAATGAGATATTTAACATGTTGTTATTCTAGGTACGCACATGTTTTATACATAACAACCTGTTATCCATCAGCTTAAACCAGAACTGTACTCTACAATTAAATTCTTTCCCCTGTAATTATCCTAACATATGTCTGGGCAGCCTCAGTAAAATCAAGTAATATGCACTGGGTATAAATCATGACAGAATAAGGCCATGAACTCTTTTGGTTTGGTATTTTATATTATTTCACTTTCTTGAAACTCCAGATACTTAAGACAAATGGATTTTTAAAATGAAAAATCTATTCATTCTTCTAAGCAGATGGCATAATACTTATAAATGCTTTCTTTACATTCTTATTCAAGAGAAATAAAATGAGCCATCCAGCAGGATAGAAGATGGATCGATATGTGTTTTTGACAGCTCCTACTGAAGTCAGTAGGTGTTTTGCCACTCGTTTCCAAGAGTGCAAGATTAGCTAAAACTAATACCAGTCCTGTCTTATATGCTTTTTGGTGCACAAATACTCCAGAAACCTTGACATTACATTGCCTATCAGTAAAATGTGCCCAGAAACATGGAGTTCCCCCATAATCTGAAAGTTCTGCAGTCATACAAAGTCCTTCCAGTTCTTCCATTCAAATGGCTGCTCTTGCAAATATTCTTTCTGAGTAAAATTAAAGCAGTAATTTTTCCCTTGTTCCTGATGATCGTAGGATGTTTTTTCATGGCCTTATACATTAACGAGGTTTTCTGCCCTCTATGCCTGTTTTGTACAAAGAACTGCAGTGAACAGAGTGTTTGTATACTTAGTAGAGATGATGCATGATAACATCAGGGATTAATTATAACAGGCTACTCTCTCCACTACCCCTGGCACTTTCTGCATGAGCAGAAAGTAGTCTTCCTACATCAGGTAAGCACATCAATTTTCCAAAATGCTCTGTTATTTCAAATTAAAGAAAAAGAAAAGTGAAATTATTCAGATTAAAAGAGAGTGATTAATTAAAAAGAATTAAGAACATCCACTATTTTGAAAAACAGTAGGTAGAAACAATCCCAGCTACGCTGAGACTGACTGGACTGTTTTTTTTCCACAAAGGCATGCTCTTATATATTGACAAAGTGATTTTAACATTGTTTTCTTTGAAGAGGAATCCCACGTTCTCATTTTTTTTCCTCAATTACACCAACTGTAGTTTAATTGGAGTGAAGGCAGCCTAATTTTTTTCTCTTTCTTATAATATCCTTGTCTGTTAGCTGCTTACACATCAGCAAATAGCAAAATGCCACACAATTTCATTGTTTTAAAGAAAACCTTTGATAAGAAATCTGATCTTCAAACCAATATTACTTTGGGATTTTGTGGACTTCAGAGATTAAATAATATCTAAACTAAAGTTTTCGACTACTTTTGCTTTGTAGACAACAGTAAATACAACCCTGGGTGGACTCTCAGCATGGAGCAACACTGAGATATGATTAAGCAAATGCTTTAGAAATTAGTGCACATCGTTTTGGCATTCCAGATTTACACCTTAATTTTCCCTCCCTTCATAAAATGTTAAATAGATTTCCATCTGGTTTTGTCCAGTTAGCATAATGTGCTATGGTGTATTTAACATGTGCAGACATTTTGCCAAAATAGAGAGATCTGCAGCTGTTAGATAAATAGGTCTGGATGCTTTCTTGTAAAAACATTTAGCTTTTATTTCCAATTTCAGATTACCTTACTGGGACTCTATTTATTCTCCTACAGAAAAAGGATGTTAGACAGATTAGTTCTTTTTTCTATACAGTACATAATTTCAAGCAGGGAATATAATTTACTCAATATTTGTATAATTATCAAAATAATGTATTCTCAGATTGATTGACTTCTAGACACTACCAAAATATAAATGTTAAAAGAGGGCTACTTTTCATATTAAGGTAGATATTAGACAGTAATCATGGAAAACAAATTTAATACTGGCTTGGATGGGCGTACGTACTATGTAGTTCAAAGTTACAGTCATCAAATGTCTGAAAGGAAGTATATCAAATATCTAACCGGGCAGCCAAAACAGCTCAAATTGCAGCTATCAGACACTTACAATGAATTGCTCATGAATAAGCAACAGGCTGAGAATTACTGACAGAAGCTATTCGGAAAGGAGTTTTGAACAAATCCAGGGAAAAAAAAACATGCTCTTTCAATGACAGTTCACAAACAGAGAGATGACATTTGGCAAATAGATATTCAACATCAATTACTCACTCAAGACTAGTAATAACACCTAGCAATTATACAGTACTTTACACATTCAGTGGGTTGTACAAACTCTGACATTAATTAAGTTGAACTGCCTCTTCTTGTCTACTCTTTGCTTTAAAATTCTTCTTAGTTAGAAACTGAGTTTGGTACACACAGATTTTCACACAGACCAGCTGTGTGACTAGCAAAATCTCCATCTTTATGTGTAAAAGCAAATACATAAAAAGAAACAAGGTCAAAGTCTGAGGTAAAAGCACAAGGCTAGCTTCCTAATTTATAGTACACCATAAATTAGGAATGAGGCACAGTTGTTGTGGCGAGCCGAGGGATGGACTTGCGAATTCTCAGTTACTGTCATTATTGGGAGGAGGAGGAGAAGGAAGGATTTGTCTGCTGAGTCGGTATCAGCTGAAACCCTGACAGCTGACTTAGTGGAGCTGGCTGGTGCACAGCCTGTACACCTTACACCCATACGTGCATAGGAAAAAGTGCCACCATCATTGCTGGAAATATTCAAAGATTATTTAGCATGTGAAGTATGTGTCAAAACACTTCAGAGGGACAGGAGAGAAAAGGCTTTCATTTGGACTCTTTCCTCCTTCCTTTATCCGTGTTTTCTTTCCCAGGTATTCAGGAGTGTATATGAAAAAACAAAAGCAGAATAGTACAACTAAGACCTGAGTAAAAGCTATTGGAAGAAAACAGGAAGACTAATAGGCTTGGCTCAGCCCCATAACTAAAGGCAGTATTTTCTATCATTTCTCTTAAAACTTCTGTGAAATTTGTTTCATAAATAGTGGCAAATCATCTAAGCTCTCTGTTCAGATAGATGATGAAAGCATGAAGTTGAATAGTCTGTAAGAAATATATACTGAAATAATATAGGGCACCCAATACTGGTATAATCCAAGTTTTGGAGGATGCCTTGAATAGATTAGAAATTAGAAATTGCTCTTAATACACTCAAGAGATTGCATATCAGTTTAGAGAGATGATACGTATGCTAAAGAGGCAGAGCAAAATAAATTAGCCCTAGTGCTTTTAGTTGATGGGGTTAGAAGGCAAACTCATTAGCACATTCCTGCATTTGCTTATCTGTACATGAGCCTTCTGTGGCTGAACAAACCTCTGGAGTATCTGCAGGTTCATTTCTCCACCATTGTCAGCTGTGCCATATGTATGGAGTTCAATATTGTCCTAGTTATTCAGCACTGGTGAGTAGTCAATATGCCCAGTAGCCACTCACTCGTGCGCAAGGAAATCAAATGGTTCAGGGTCTTTGATCTCATTGCCATTCACTGGTTGTGTAATTTATAAGGTTGATAATGGAAAGTAATATGGGTTCCCTGAGTTAAATTCCCTGCTCATTTTACACTGTGCTTTCATAAATGAAGTAGGTTGGTAAGCATAATTACAGTTCTGGGGTTTGATATTTTTTTCCCTCTCACTTTTTAGGATTATATTTAGATATAATGGCAGTACAATTTTAAAAACAGCTTTTCTTACCATATGCCGAGTCTCTCCCAAAGCTCAACTCTTTAAGGCACAAACTCTTAGAGAATGTATAAGTTTCTGACAGACAACCACCTGTCATGTAGTTAATTGTATGCATTATAAATTGCATGTCCCTTCATGATTGCAGAAAGTGAACACTCATACAAAACATTCAATGTTCGTTAACAATCAATAGCTTCATCTTTTCCTGAAATGTTGGTGTTCAGATAGAAGGGAATACATTAATGATGATGTTCAAGTCAAGTGCAAACTATGTCTGGCTATATCTATATTGCTAAACTCTTCTGCCTCAGGAAGCAATTCCTGGCTCTGCGGCCCTGAGACATAACTAGACTATTTTGTGTTTTAAAAGTGATAATAAAGTGAGATAATCTGAAAAAAAAAAAGTGAAATCTGTACTGCAGCCTACCAGAGCAGTGTCTGCAGAACTTGATGCCAAAGGCATGTTTTGCTTGCCCTGCAGCCTGTCCTGGGGGCATGTGCTTGTCTTCGTGGGCACAGAGCCTGCTGGCATCATGTCAGAAGTCTGTCCCAGGCTGAAAGAGCCCATTTTGTCACCATCTATTTCATGTTTTCTGCCTGGAGTGAACCCTGAAGCAAAATATTGTGCCGATTGTGCCTTGGTTTCTCCTCCTGGAGGAAACAAGTTTACTCATTCAGAAAAGGGACTTGACAGTCCCTGGCATACCTGCAGTGTGATGAATAACCAGCAAGCAAGGCTGTGGAGCTTGCTCACTTAACAGCATAGAAGCCCCTTAGGATACCATGTGGTCTTCCTATACTAAGGGTTTCAAGTGCTGCCACAGTCAAATAGATAATAAAAAAACACCCGTGTTACGATTTCCATGACTATAGGAGCTTGAAGAGCTTCTTATGTCTCATCTGTTAAGTTGTAAAAAGCAATCTTTTTATCATTTTCCATGTAAGATCCTGGGTCTAATATAACAATTCTTACTGAAGAACATTGTGTTCACATTTCTTCCTATAGCATGATTTTCTATTGCATATTAAATAAGTTTAGAAGAAAATGGAGAGAAGTGGTGAAGAGTACTGGATCTCCACAAAGCGGCTATCAACATCTAGATGTTCCCTAGAGATCTGCCTTCCAAGCACTAACCAGACATCACACTTTTTTCTGGATAGCTGTTTCAGCCCACCACTTTCACAAACATTAAAAGTAATTAAAATAGCAAAAATAAAAACATTTACTCCTACACATCTGTTTTTTTAAATATTGCTTAATATTTACTTGATTTTCATTTTAGTATTTAGTACAATCACTTCTTTAGATGGATCTGTAACCATAGCAACATCATCATCATCTCAGAACATGTTCTTTAAAACCACATTCTGGAAGCAGCACATTGTTCCAACTTGCATTATTTACTCTGATGCTTTGGATAAAAATTGACTGAAACTATTCTGCTGTTGCTCTAGTAATGATACTCTTCAGTTCAGTAGCCCCTTCCACCAAAGTGCTTTTCAGGTATCACTGAGTGGTCCTAGCTACTCTACATTCCTACTGACATGAAGAAACCAAGGCACAAATATATTAGCTGACTTGTCCACTGTCAGACAGAATGTATGGGCAAAAAGAGGCACTACAACACATTTTCTACCCTTCCAGACACAGCACTTGCTGTTCATCAATTAAGCAATGAAAGGAAGGGAGGGAGGGAGGGAGGGAGGGAGGAAGGGAGGAAGGAGGAAGGAAGGAAGGAAGGGAGGGAGGGAGGGAGGGAGGGAGGAAGGAGGAAGGAAGGGAGGGAGGGAAGGAGGGAGGGAGGGAGGAAGGAGGAAAGAAGGAAGGGAGGGAGGGAGGAAGGGAGGAAGGAGGAAGGGAGGGAGGGAGGGAGGGAAGAAGGGAGGAAGGAAGGAAGGAAGGGAGGGAGGAAGGGAGGGAGGGAGGGAGGGAAGAAGGGAGGGAGGAAGGGAGGAAGGGAGGAAGGAAGGAAGGAAGGAAGGAAGGAAGGAAGGAAGGAAGGAAGGAAGGAAGGAAGGAAGGAAGGAAGGAAGGGAAAGAAACTGAGAGGCTGAAAAGAAACTTCAGGCTGAAGCAGAATAATTCCAGAGGCCTGAGTGCAATGCAGCTTGGGTAAAAATTCATTCCAACATCTAGGTCATTGGCCATAAAACACACTCAGAAAGCCAGTGTGGGATTTCTCTTGCTTGCACTGCTATTTGTTTACAGCAACTGTTGAATTTCAAATTTATGCTGATTTGAGATCAGAACTTGACCTCTTGTTTTCACGCAAGCATCCACCTCAGGAAAAAAAGCAGCAGTAAGAAAATCTGACAGAAGCCAAATAGTTTCTCAGCAGCACGATTTTCATAGTTCCTTGTGAGGCCTCTCTGAAGGGCACAGTTGTGCTGCTTTTTGTGTAAGATGATATATTTTTGCCCTTGCCTTTTTATTGCTGTTCCCATTAGATTAGAACAGTAAACATTTTTAACGATGATATGTTTTCCCAGATTATTCAACAAATATATGCAATGTCAAGTTAGAGGAAATGAGGCATGAAGTACTGCAGGCAGAGTTCATACAATGCACCACAGAGGCTTGAGAGCAGCTGCTGAAAGCCATTGTGTAAAAATTTCACTTAGGAAAAGGTACACTTCTGTACAATAGGCTATAATATTTGTAAAGGAACTGTTCAAAGCCTTTTGTGTAAATCATTTACATTCCCATTGTGTAAATAATTTCATTTTAAAATATCTAGTCAGTGGAAATGCCACAGATATTTGTAGGATTGGTGTTTGGACTTGAATATGTGAAAATACAAATAAAATATCCATTGTAAAGGCTGCAGATTGTCCTTGGTTCTCCCTGCTTTGGAAACAGAGCATGTAGGATAAGATACTCAGAGTTGTCTAGCACACTAAATGTTTGAACTAGGCATCAAGACACCTCTATTGGGTTTGCATGACAAGATTTTGATAGTGGGAGAGCTACAGGGGTCGCTTCTGTGAGAAACTGCTAGAAGCTTCCCCTATCTTCGACAGAACCAATGCCAGCCAGCTCCAAGATGGACCCACTACTGGTCAAGGTCAAGCTCATCAGTGATGGTGGTAGCGCATCTAGGATAATGTGTTTAAGAAGGGGGGAAAAAACTATACAAGAACAACTGAAGCCAGACAGAGGAGTGAGAATATGTGGCAATAACAGCTCTGCAGACAAGGGCAGTGCAGAAGAAGGGGAGGAGGGAGGAGCTGTTCCAGGTGCCAGAACAGAGATTCCCCTGCAGCCGATGGTGCACACCATGGTGAGGCAGGATGTGCCTCTACAGCACATGGAGGTCCATGATGGAGCAGGTTTGCTGGCAGAACTTGTGACCCTGCAGGGACTCCCCACTGGAACAGCCTGCTCCTGAAGGACTGCACCCATTGAAGGGATGCACACTGGGGCAGTTCGTGAAGAACTGCAGCCCCTGGGAAGGGCTCACATTGAAGCAGTTCATGGAGGACAGCCTCCCATAGGAGGGACCCGAAGCTGGAGAAGGGGAAGAGTGTGAGGAGTCCTTCCCCTGAGGAGGAAGGAGCAGCAGAGACAGCGTGTGATGAATTGACCACAACACCCATTTCCCATCCCCCTGTGTCACTGGTGGGAAGAGGCAGAGAAAATCAGGAGTAAAGTTGGGCCTGGAAAGAAAGGAGGGGTTAGGGGAAGGTGTTTCTTTAGTTTTTATTTCTCATTATTCTACTCTGGTTTGACTGGCAGTTGAATTAAATAAGAATTAAATCAATTTTTTTTCCCAAGTTGAATTGGTTTTACCCATGAGGCAGTTGCTGAGTGACCTCCCTGTCCCTACCTCGACCCGTGAGCCTTTCATTATATTTTTTTCTCTCCTGTCCAGATGAGGAGAGGCAGTCCAATCAGGGTCAACCTACCACAACACCTTAGTAAATCTCTTCCTTTCATATCATTAATCCTTGTTTAATGCCATTGATGATGGGTCAGGAGGTGTTTATATTTTCATTTTACCAGATTCATAAAGTAGTACAATGTTGTCATTTTTAAACTAATATATGTTCTGCCAGTGCTGAGCATGGACAGTCAAATGCCATTTCTGATGACTCATTCGCATAACTGTGGTCATTCTTTTGCCTTGTTTTTCCTTTGATGCTCTGGCTTTTCAACTTCTTTTTGATTTCTCTGCTCTTTTGAGCCACTCTGAGTCCTCATCTGACCCTCACTGGCTCTAGCCTCTCTGCTGCTTTTATTAGGCAACCTGCTTCCTATCACCTTAACTTTTTAATTTATTTCCGCTTCTGTTAATGCATGGAGCTCATCAGACTTCTCCAGGGCAAAGGGGAGATTAGTTTGCTTTGCTGACAAGAAGTACAGTTTGAGAGGCTGTGGATGCCATGGTATTTGTGAATGCTGAATAAATAAATAAAAACACAAAGGACCATAATATGTGAATGAAGGACACATTAACTGAGTGCATGGCAAGGAAAGGAAAGAAACCCTGTGAAATTTGCACTCCCCTTCTTTTTTCTTCAGATAAACTGAAAAAAGAGAATTCCATTTAATAGAGTACTGGCATCAGAGTCATCAAGCAGCAGTGTACTCCAGCACTTTGAACAGAGCTGTTCTGTAGAGCCATGGGTCACTTTGTCTTTAGGTTTTATCTGCTGATAGCAGAAAAATGGGAAGACTCAGAAATAACCCTAATTAGGCCCAGCTCTTTCCCATGTCTTCCTCTGGGCTCCTTGCCCAGTCAACCTCCAGTCCATTGCCCCCAGCTTCTTACCCGGATTGTTTCTCCCTTGTTCCCATGCTCTCCACACTATGCTGTTCCCAGCCACATGGGCTCTCCTGTGGCTTGCTGGGGATTTTCCTTTCTTGTGCTCTGCCCTGTGTCTTTTCTCTTGTGAAGGCAAGAGGGCCTTCTTTTCTCTGTGAAACATTCTCTGGGATTCAGTCCTACATCAGGTTGAGATAACTTACTGCAGCTCCCTTCCCCACATTTTCAGTCTCCTCATCCAGTAAATCTTCCCTTATGGCAGAACTACTGTTCACTGACAGTTACACTAATGCATTTAAGTTTCCCAAAGAGCATGACTTGAAAAAATATTTTTCATTAACTTTATTCATTGATATATTTGGATCATGTAGCTCAGGCTGTACTCAGCATTTGGACTGAGGCAGGTATCTACCATGGCAAATTTTAGCCCGTTCATTAAAAGACTGCCAGATTAAAAATAAATGTATTGTAAGGGATAGTGTCTGGCAATTTTAATAATAAGCATAATACTTTTAATAATAACACTACCATCAGTCACTCATAATATATATATATATTCCTTGATTATTATGGAAGATTTCCCTGTGATAATCATTTGGAATTATATTATCTTTTCCTTCTATGAATAGATTATAATTGACACTACAATTTATCATTTGAGAACAGCACCATGACGTTACATTTTCAAAGACTGCTTTTCTTCAGATCACACAATGGGACAAAATCTACACAACAGAAAGGATCATGTAGTTTGTCTTTCAAGGGCAGCAAGGTTACAGTGAAACAAGCACACTTGGCCTACCATTGAGAGCTGTATGCCATAGCTCTGTTTAAACATCTTAGCTGCATTCTTAAATGTTTTTCTGTTTCAACCAACATCTCTCTCTGTCCCTCCCCTTTCCAAGTCAAGCAAATATCGGTAGAGGAAAACTATTTGCAAATGTTATGCACCATCTCAGAGAAAAAATGTAAAGACAGAATGTGAAATTAAAAGAAGTACAGTGCATTTAGTTCTGAAAAGAAATATAACATAAATAAAGCGTAAGGACTTCGACTTTATGTTTTTGAAGGACTGACCAGTGAAATGTTAGTGCACAGTCCAGGATTTTAATACAGAGGTACTAGATGTCAATATTTGTTACAACTTAGGAGAGAATTTCCCAAAAGCGTACAGGAATTTAGAGACTGCTTACAACATGAAGAACCCCATTGCTTAGATTCTTGGAAGGGAAGTAAAGACAGCTTCAACATTAGCAGTATAATTTAGGTCCATTTTCTTAATCTTGAGTTTACCCACAAGGCATATAGATGTCAACAAAAATATCTGAGTAACAGAGGTATTATAAGCTTTACTAAAGTGTAATCAAAACCATAGAGAATATATACCAATGCTATAATGATTTGCCTTTCTTTTCTTCAGGCATTTTTAGTCACAACATCTTTTGCATCATTTCCTAAATCAAATTAATACCCCACAGTAATACTGAACATGACATTTGTGTTGTCCCAAAGTAAGTCTAATTCAGCACATAATGTACAGAAAAGTTTTGCACTCCTCCTATAGGATATTTTGCTGAAATTACTCCACATAAATCAAAGAGAAGGCACCAAAATAACTTTAATGAGTCTCCTGTTTGCATGTTAGGCATAACTGATTCAGTCTCTAGTATGCCCTGGAGAGTTGTGAAATCCAGAAGACGAAACGCTTTCTGTTGAAACAGCATAGTATTATTCATGAAAATAAACCTGAATTGGAAAAAAAAAAAAAAGAATAAGCCTACTAATTAACACGGGGTTACTGCAAACAGATCTATTATTTCCCAATATTAAATAATTAGCATTTTTATTACTGTACTGTTATATACATCATGGGCTTATTTATTAAAGAGATATAAGAGGGTTCTTAAACTTGCTTGGATAAGGTTGGATGCAGAAGAGAATTGCATTACTGGAACAAGCTACTCCAATCTTTTTCTCATTTTCATCACCTATTTTTAAAGGAATGAAAGGTGATGAGCCTAATAAAGGTGAAGTTACTGTATCTATCCATACGCACATGTATCATTACCATGACATTGCAGTGTGTTGCTGTCACCTTTTTACGTTTATAGTTAATTAAATGCAAAAATGAGCTAATTCCTTGGTTCTGTCTCTCTGCAAGATTGTTTGGAGTTCTTGGAAGTTTCTTTTGGAAACGCATCTTCAGAAGATGCTCAGTAGGAATCACTTGTTCTCTAGTACCAGCGTGCATTGACACAAGTCCATCCCCTGTGAAAATGCTCTAAAAGAGGGCACACAACAAAATATGTACATAATTCAGCACTGTCTGAGAGAGACATGCAGTTCTTTAGGACTGTGCTTGACTCTCCTCTGGTGCCAAAGGGGAGTACCGTTCTTGTGCATTCTGTTTGTTGCTTCTCAAATGTTTGATTTTTTAATAACTGTGTGTCAGTTCTCATTGAACAAAAAAATGTCAGAACAATTGTGTGAACTATGGTCAGTGTCCAAATTGCATTTGGCAAGCACTTCTATATTATGATGTTTTGCCCACAATTGGATTTGCTGATCAGACTAACATCTATTTACTAATCAGTGGTGGAAGTAGGATGAAATTCTATTTATAAGCTATGGAATAATTCTGACTTATTGAGCTGCAAAATCACAACAGCAGCAACTAACATCTATATTTGATTTTTATTTTTCTTTGCTTATCTATGCAAGCCTAATACAGCAACAAAGTTGAACTCTTCACTGTCCTGTGCAGTTATGTTCAGGCATGCTAAAGCACTCAAAAGGTTTCCTTCCACAAGTGGATTTTTTTCCCTTTGCAAGGGAGTGAGTTGGCAAAGACTGTTGTAGCTTCAGCCTAACTTATGTAGAAACAAGTACTGAGAAATAATGTTACTTATAAAACAGAATTATAACCCACATCTCACAGATAGAGCAAATAGTGGTAGAATCCACTCATATGGGACAACTGCCCCTCCAATATTTAAATATTGACCTGATTTCCAAGTCATCATAAAGCTAAAAATCATCATTATCTATGGACTCAAATACAATTGTCTGAACTGGCTGTATATACATATTCAGGTCTTTCTGAAGATCCTTATCTAGAATTAAACTGATAGAGTTGTTTGCAATAATAGAAAATTACAAGCAAACTCTGAAATCTAGAGCTATTCCTGGCTTTGTCTTTGGTGTGTACTTAGAATTTATTATTATAGACATATAGTATGTTGCAGAATTTTACTTGCATAGAAAAGAGAAAGTGTGTAATTTTGTATGAGTTTTTTAATTTTCTTTTTTTTCCCCCTGGTGTTTTTAAAAATCTCATGTAAAGTTAATGAATAACCATCTAAAAATAATAAAGCCTACTAACCTAATACAGCTATTAGGCTCTTTGAATAGACTGCACTAGAGTGCCATGAGCTAGGACAGATTTTAAAGAGATTATGGGCTGAAGGTAAAAATCCCTATCTGACAGATCCCCTGGAGGTCAGGCAAGGAAAACAAACAGGAAGCCTTGTGGCCAAAAGATGATCCTCTTGCAAACAATTAAAGGATATCTGGGTCAGAAAATGGGGAGAAAAAGTGGGCAAAATTGGGAATATTTTGTTCTACAAGATGATTGAGATGGTGATGGAAACACGTATCATATGCATTTGTGTTCCTGATGTCCCATCTCTTCAGATGTTGAAATGCCATGTATTTTTTTTAAAGGCAGCTGTACCCTGGTCTGGTGGAACATTTGCCAGTGGTTCCCCCCATGTGACATATTCATAGTTGATGTGCAGTAACTGCTTCACGTTCTACATCAGCTATGTCGAGACCTCCAGGTCAGGTTGCTCAAGCTACTGCAGAAATGGGGGAAGCACTGTACCTGCTAGCCCTCCTCCTACCTCCTCATGGGATGCAGCTGGCCACAGGATAGTCCAGCTGTATGTGAGCAGTAGCCCTGGTCTTTTCCCAAACAGTGAACAGGCAATATGTGTGATACTGTCTCCACACCTGGACAAGTGGCTCCTGGAAAGATGGTGCCTGGCAGGTGCCATGTATGGACAGGGTGCAAATGAATTTTCTGATGGCAACATCCAATTCTGTCTGATTTCAGTTTCCAGGAAACTTGGGATTCTCTCCTGTTTTTTTGGCCAGCAAATGCTCTGTATTAAACTGCAGAAATGATCCCTCTTGTAGTCAGGGTGTATTGTACATTGCTCAGCCTGAGAGTGGAGGAAATGAGTGGCTTTACTCCATATCAGATGCTAAGTAACATATGATGTTCACTGTGGTAATTATCCTGGAAACCATGATATCTTTTATCAAAAAAGTTCCATGCTATTGCTAGTGTTCTGACCACTCTCATGAAGAAGGAACTGCCTCAGGAGGAAAAATGTCATTGGAAGGAGAATTATCAGCATTATAGCTTTGTGGAGAGGCTATAAATATAGGACAGAGTGACTAAAGTTTGCTCAAACAGGGCATATTTGTATAGTACAGGAAGAAACAGCATTTGCTACTGGAGTTATGAACTTATAGGAAAAGAAAATAATTTTACAGTCTGCAGCTCCTGAGGTTGTAACAAATGTGAATTCTGTCTGACGACCCCAAATGCACTTGCTACATTAATTCTGTGAACAACTGCAACTGAAGTTAGGAAGCTGGAGAGAATGAGAGCTTTTTCAGTTGCTTTGAAAGTATACTTGCTGAATTAGAACACTTGAAGTCAGATGGATTCTACAGAATAAGTTAGTGGTGTGCTGGATTGAAGGTTGGAGGGTGTTTTCTGAATGAAAGACACTCAGAAAAAAACAATGTCTATTTGCAGAAGAGGAGATTCCAACCAGAAAAAGAAAATGGTTAAGAAAAAGAAAACATACAGCTGGTTTGAAGTGATATATCAAAGATGTATTCACTATTTAGGTAACCTATTTGATTTTGTAATATTTTCTTTGACTTATTCTTTCTTTGTCAGAATTTTTCTTTCATTTTGATTTAGGTTTTTTGCCCCACCCTGCAATACTTTGGTCAGCTGTAAATGATGCTTCGGCCACCATTCCTATCACTACGTTATTCAGCAAAAAAAGGTAACTGGAGAAGTGTTTTCTTTCTAAACTTTCCAATTAATTCAACACTACTCTGTAAAAAAAAAACAACTTAAACTGAAAATTGAGTTGGGAGTGAAGGCAGGAAAAAGACTGTGAAAGAAATACCTGAACTGCTTAGCTTTCCTGGTAAATGCACAAGATTTTTGTCCAAACCAAAAGGATCACTGGCGATTCAAGATATAACAACCCATGAACCACAGAGGATAATGATGAATATCATTAGAAACACACAAGGACAGTTCATGGCTTTTTTGCTGTTCTGGCTGTTTTTGCTGTTCTGGCTTTTTTGAATTATGTTCAAGCCACTGGACTATTTACTTATTTGGCCACTTTTACCCACATTTTGTTTCCTTTTCATTTGTTGTCATACTGAGATCTATTTAGGGATTTAATGTAAAGCTAAACTGGATCCTATCAATGTTTTTTTTTTTGTGCAAGTAAATCATAGAGAAAAACTAAAACCTTATTAAGCCATATTATTTCTGCTATTATAGAAAGAAGAAAGTTGTGTGGGTTTTGGTTTTTTGTTGTGGTGTTGTGGTGAGGTTTTTTTTTGGTTTCTGTTTTGTTTTTTTTTTTAAGATATTTTTGTCTTATACCCAAAATCTTATTCATACTGGGAAATAAGAGTTTTCTAACCATAATAGCCAAATCAATTCTATAAGTACTAGTGAACTAATTACACTAAATTTAGATTTAGTATTTCATAAGCTGCTATAAGTTTTCATTGTTACACGCTAATTATAGGTAATATGACACCAGTTTTGGAAAACAGCTTGTGTCTTAGTTGTTTCCATTTTCCAAAGCCTCTGCTAATGCTAGCATTGTTAATTCACATTTCTAACTTGTTTAGTAAGACTGGCTACAACAGCTCAGTGAAATTCAGTGGAGAGAACAATGGATCTCTGTAAGAGGGAGGTGAGTATAAAACCTGGGTGGTTATACCCACTCAGGATTTAGAACTCTTTGAATTACTGTCTTGATTAGCAGTCCTGGAAAAGAAAGTGGTGTGTTTACCCTGTTGGCTGCAAACACCACATGTAGCTGTGAATAGCAAGTGGGAAAATCAATCTAAATGTAACTCCATTCTGTCACAGCTGGGTTGTTTCTATTCTTGAGCTATCTTCTTTACAGCTGTCCTGGGCAAAATCTCCAGGATGGACATAATCAAAGTAAAACCAGGAATGTCTTAAATGCATCCCTGTGTGGCTAATTAAGGATCTTACTGACCTGAGAATTACCAGATTCGTCAGGTAGTTTTGTGTCTGAGCTCTTATGTGGCGTCTCCACCCTGGGAAATTTCACTGATGTGCCTCCACTTAGGTTACATAGATACATCATACAAAAATCTGTTAATTAGTCTAGGTTTCATAACACAGTTCCTAGTGTGGCATAATTAGAAGGACTGCTGGACAATAGGTATGTGATCACTGAGTCAGGTCCCCAAACTATGAACAACCTGGAAATATACCAGGGAACGAAAAAGTACTACAAAGCAACCACATTTGTATTCTGAAAGCACAGTCAGGGTGCAGTAAGGCAGAGTAGATCAGAAAATGACCACGCAGAAGAAAAGCATCACTCAAGAAAAAAGGAAGCAAACAGATTGTTGTGATGGAACTGGAAGAGACAGCTCTCTCAGGGCTGTGTTGAGTATGTCGTGAAAAAGCAGGAAGCATAAAAATGCAACGCCATGGAAAAGAACTTAGATGACAAGTGAAGAGACAGTGACAGGACAGATATGAGACTGAAAGTAGCTGTAGATTTAAAGAGAAGGAATGGTAAAGAAAAAAAACATATTAGAAGGAAGAGTAGAACTTGTGACTCTCAGCTGTTACAGACTCTGCCTAAATTCACAGGTGCTGGAGGCATCATGAAACCATTTTATGCCAGTCTTTTTCTGGAAATCTGAAAAAGAGGATTTGTCTCATGGAAAGGGCAGCTGGTGAAGTACTCCAGTGCTGACCCCTGGTTGCTGAAATTACTCACTCAAACAATAGGTAGCTACGCATAATTAGGGGTAACTGAGACTGCTCTAATCTGTGACAAGAAAGCGTTCAGCCTGTTTATTGCTACCTCTCCACTTTCTCTTAAGCTGTTGTACATACAGCTCTTGTTTGGCACAGTTATATTCCTCAGTGAGCGTAAGGTGCTCTCTGAAAGAGAAAAAATTGAGCTGATGTTTAAGGAAATCTGTTTAAGGAAGAAAACACAGAAATGCTTTTTCATCTGATCATTCAGACACTAGCAAGGTCTTCATAGTAGAACAGGTGGAAATGCTTTTGAGATTACTTACTGCATGGCATCAGAACACTTCATTAGAAACTTTGACACAAAAGAAGATCAGCTGCCAGAACACGATTAGAATTGTGTCTAGTTTGCTTTGTTCGTTTTTTTGCTTTAGTAGTTTAAATCACAGTTCTTAGTATTAAAACATACCAGTTCAGGCAGCTATTAATATCCTCTGAGATTTAGAAGCAATTACTTTCAAAAATGGAATTGCAGAAGATGTATAAACAGGAATGATGTTTTAAAGAAATTAAACAAAAACATTAATTGCAAATCCAGTCATATGGCTGGGAACAGGAATAAACCTTTGTTAAATAAAGTCTCTGTGACATGAAGAAGTAATAATCTGACATTATTGCATGAATTAGGTGTTTCTTTCTAACTACTAAATACTTGCCTGATAATCAGTTGCTGTCACATTTAGAACTGGAAGTTTCACCAGAAAAAAAAATGAGTGTGTCCGACAAGATGCATTACTTACCATGTATCTAGGACAACAGCACCAGGGACTAACATAGACTGTAGTCCTAACAAAGATTGGGGCCATATCACGATAGGCTCCTTTTAGTAATTTCATGGTTATAAATAATGCCAATAAACATTTGTATTTCTAAGTGAGGCTGAGAACAGTCTTGGTCTCTTTTCTGGTTAGTTATTCTTCCATAGCAATCCATGATAAGAAAGATTCTCTCCCCACTGTAACTGGAATTATCCAAGTCTTTTATACTCTAAATAAAAATGGATTCCTGTTCAGTTCTGTTCCAACCTTTCCTTATAAATTCCTAAATGACATGAAGCTTATTTGGGGTCAGATTTTGTTACAATTCCCAAATAAATATTGTGTTCATGTCACAAGCTTAGGCAGAATTTTCAAGGAGGTTTAGGTGAAGTGTCGAGTTGGTATTACAGCATTATATTTAGAGAAGAAATTGACTGATTGATTGAGTTGGCATTAGAGAATGCTGATTTTACAGTACAATGATAGCTTGGCAGGTGCCACAATGCTTTGTCTATCAATATTTATCTCAATTTTTATGAGACTTATCGTAAGTTGTATTTTCCCAACGATTGTGTCTACATTTGAGAATCCTGTAGGTCTCATTTAAGATGATGTCATAGTCTGAGGCAAAACAGAAGTGCAAAGATCTCCTGAAGCAAATGATGCAAATGGTGAGAATCATGAGTCAAAAAAACATGAACAGTTATATGACATGCACATATACTTTCCCATTTTTAATCCTTAAAGAATGACTTTGCTTTTTGACATCTTACAGCAATTCTTTAGTTTGTAGTTCAGGAAGCTCACGCAAAATGAGAAGGAGCAGAAGGACAATAATTCTAAGTAATCTCTGTGTGCAGTAACAATCAAAATAGGTCAAATATTAACAACTAGTCAGAATAAATATTATAAAGCACTGCTATAAAATGACCAACTTTCAACAAAAATAGTTAGCTAGGCATATACATTTTCTAATGTGAAAAACATGGAATTAGACAAAAAAGTTAACCTGATTTGTTTTCTCAGCTCTAACTGTAAGACAATATCAGAAGTACAGTATGGTGTTTTTTAACCTTGTTGATGAGTCATATACCTTGGATTCTACAGTTATGGTTTAAATTTAAGTCAGAAATATTTTCTGAATTTATTGAACGAAGAACTGGAATTTTAAAAAGTATTCTCTGTGTTTATCAAAGTTTTCATTCATTAGAAAGGAAACAGTTCAAAAGCGTGAAGATCATTGATAGTGATAGTACATTCTAGGTCTTCAGTTTCACCTCTTTTAAGGTTATTAAACAAATGGTTTCTCAGCCAGAAACATGAATTACCACAGTGCCTACTTTTGATGATACAGGAACAGAAATAAAAGCCTCAACGTTGTCTGAGTAAGCACTCTGATTCTTCTCTCAGTTACTGCTATATATCTGCTGAATTTTCCAATTTAGAACCTGATCTGCCATAACTGAATTCAATGAGAGATTTGCTTTTGCCTTCTGAGAGATGTGTTGATGTTTAAAGAAAAATAAACCACAAACTATTCTCTTTCCAAGCTCAGCTAACCAGGACTGGAAGCTGAAATTACAGCTTCAGTGGAGTCATATTTCCAGGCCTGTAAGAAGAGAAAAAGGTGACCAGGAAAATGACAGCAGCCATGATCACCAAGCTCTATACTTGAAGCCACTAGAAGAAAATAAAAATCTTTAAATTTAGTGGGTTCTCTTTGCCTGTAATAATGTTACATGCGAACAAACATCTTTTTACATGCTCTGCATTTCATTTCTAAGCAGGCAGAACTGGATCCCCTAGCCCCACTCCCCTAGTGAAGCTGTGTGTATTCTGTTGACATTATGACAATACTTTGGGTATTTTGGAACGTTTACTTTTACTGTCAAGCCTGTTTGTTGAATTTACACTATGCAGTATCAGCATAGATGCTTTGTCTCAGCAGCCTTTGAAGAGAAATGTTAATGAGGCTTGCGCATGGGCATGAACAGCAGGACCAGAGCTCTAGGAAATAAGAGGGAAGCATGAAACTGTCTAAGAACTAGGTATAAAATGAGAGTTAATGATTGAGAAGCAAGAAATGCTTGTTGCTTACTGAATACATATCTCGGGTGTTTTTCACAATGCAATTTTATTGAACAAAGCTTACTTGAAGATAAGGAAAATATACTAATTTTTAGTACCAATATAGGTACAGACTTCCCTATGGATATGTCTTTATGTGTGTGCTTGCTTACTTATTTTATCTACAAAGGCATATTTGTGACCAATTTCTCAGTGGGATGAGCTATATGTTGTAGTATATCCTAGGAAGGGCAAACTATGAATGGTACTTGAAAGCTGAATTGTACTCTCATACCATAAATAAAGGTCTGAGCTTGGGTGGAACTTGCAGATGGAACATCAATATAACTAATAATAAATCTGAAAGATTATCTACTAGCCCAGTCCCAACACAATTAGTTCCTAACACTGTACAGATTTTAATTTTGTTGAAACCAAGTTAAAGCGTAACAGTAAAGTGCTGTAAGAAGGTAACCTAACACAGCTATATTTGTAATAGAGACATGTCCTTTCCTGTGAACTAGAAATAATTAATGAATTCTGCATACAGTGTTGGGAATTTCAAAGTTCAAGCACATACTTAAGAGAGTTAGAAGCCTGGAGATAAGGTGAAAGATTCTGACTATTTTTTTTCTTCTGGGTAAGTGACCAAGAAGTTCTCTTTGATTGAAAGATGGCTGAACTGTTGTAGAATAGTAAATGGGCAATTGCATTCTTTGTTGTAGATTTTACATTAACATTTAATAAAGGGGAATAAAATTAGCTGATAGTACTACACTTCTGCTTTCCTTTATACCAGACATCACACAGAGAAAACCTACACTGAAAGGAAATAAAGGCTTCAAAATTAACTACAGGAAAAAAATTGAATTAAGATTACCTGCATTTGAAGTTATCTTTCCCTTGTGTATATTAATTATTCTACAGTCTAATTACATGATCATATATTAATTTTTTCTCTAGACTCCAGACTCAGTCATGCACAGAATGAATGGTGCTTGCTGCCTAAGGATTTTTCAACATTTGATTCAGTGTGCAGCTCCAGGCCTCACAGAAAGTCAAACCACATTCTGAAAACAACATTTTTTCATTTCCACATGGTGTTTTCTCCTTTCATTACAATAGCTAAGTGTCTAAGCAATATTAATTAAACTAATTCCTAACACTTTTGTGAGCTAAACGGCCTTATGGTTTCCTATTTACAAAGGGAAAGTGAGCCACAGCAACATCTGCCAGTGGCAAGTAGTGTAGAAAACGTCAGCCAAAATGGTTAGTCTGGTGATGTCATGAGTTGCTAAGTAGATGATCTAGTGATAGGAAGCATCAACACGATCAATACAATCTCGTGACAGGAAGCATCAACACAGCAGTAATGTGCTGTCTACTGTCTGATATTTTCCAGCATTTTTAAATTGTTCCTTCTAGCATTATACAGTAATTATATAGAACCTTCTTATAAAGTACTGCAGTAATAAGATCAATGCCTAAAGCTGCTACAGATTGTTTATTTGTGAGCTGTGATCTCACAAACAGAACAGGGTCATGTTGGGCAAATAATTCAGAATAACATCAGGTTTCCTAGGAAACCTTAGATGCCACATATAGGAGCATGCTACTGTACAGTGGGTACTGCATAAAGCTATACTTTCAATAATGCTGAGTATTTCCACCTTGCTGTGAATTTTCCAAGGGAGGAAATGATCATATCATTACTTTCAGTTTGGGCTTGTGGTGACATCTGTATAGAGGTCACAAAAACCCCAGTAACAGTTACTGTTACCTTTGCATTTCCATCACCTACATGGGATGATATTATTGCACAAGGATTCTGTGAAACTTAATATAAGGAAAATGCTTTGAAATGGCAGAGAGACTGATATTATATAAATATCATAAATACCAAAAACTGTAAGGCACAACTCCTGGGCAAGAATTATGAGTTTGTTCCTTCTCCTTGTGTTGTTTATATTTATCACAATATACCTGAGACCCACGTTTTACCTGTGGAGGATCTTGAATTTTTATTTATTATACAGCATTTTATTTCTTTGTTTTAAAGGAATGTTGTACGTATTCATCTGCATGTAAATTTTTTATTCTACTCAGGTGCCTAAAACCTTCGGTAATTGAAGCCATAGCGTAAAATTGATGGTGCTATTTGTAAAGTAGGTTACCGGAAAGTAAAAAAAAAATAAAAATCTAGTATTTTCTGCCTTGAATCTAAGGCAAACAAAATTTAGTTTTCCTGGCTATTAAACTTAAATCTAACTCCTATGGTCTTCCTATGAATCTCACAAACCTTATTAATAACACTGGCCTGAATTAGTAGGATAAAGACAGTTATAAACCTTATCTCCTGTGTCACATTTGTTAAGTTGTCATAGGACATATCAGGCCAAACACCATAAATAGTTGTAGCGAAATATGATTTTAAGGCAAGACATGTATGCTGCTCAGTTTATGGCTGGCTTTATTTGTACTGGTCTAGAAGAACAAGAAATTAATGTTGACACCTCTCCCCAGTGGCTAATTGTTGAGTTGAGTCATGGTTAGCTCCTATACCTGGAAAAATTTCAATTCGCACAATGGCTTCATGATACAGATGGTCTTGTGATGATTAATTAAAACAATAGCATTTGAGAATTGTAAGATGAAAATTAAAGATGCCTAAACAGCCTCTGCAGTCTTCTATCTCCTAAGAGAAATTAACCTCTATCTCTGGGGTTTTGACTAAAATTATTTCTCAGGCAAATTCTTTGTCATCAAAGATAACTTAAGGAGTTTCTGGCTTCCCGTACCTGTCTCCTCTTTGTCTCCTACCCATCTCCTCCAGAAGATTTCAGTGGATGGCTTTAACTGCCCTTATCAAGAAACATATTAAAATGTTTCAGAGGTGAGATGTAATCCAGCCAGCGAAGGCTGGAGCATAGAATTATGGAAGCTGCTTTCTGGCAATTGCTGTTGTTATACAGTCACTGTGTGTAATTTAGCTACGTAAAGAGCATTATGAGCTGAGTGGGATCCTCTCATACTTAAGTCTTTAGATCACTCTAAATATGAATCAAAGCTTGGTGCTTAGGATGTTAAAGTAATCCACTATACAACATGTACCAAGCTATAAAGAGTTGTGTGCCGTTTTATTTTGGTTCTATGTTAACTCAGGAATTCTTAGGCATGATTTTTTGGTGATTCTTTTATTTCCATATGATAGAATAATAGCATGATCTAAGTGCTGAATATCTAGCCCCACAGGGGGATTTGATAATGCAGATGTCAATGACCTGGAGGAGTATTTATGGTAATGGTTTCCAAAATAGAGAAGGGCTCTAGTTTTCTGTGTGTGTGCCAAAGGATCTCCATACCTTACAGCACAGAAAACAGTCTGACACTTTATTGATCTGTACAATTCTGATCCCAAGAGCGTAGCTTTTATTTGGAAACTGAACAGTTCTAATTGTTGTGACAATGGAAGACCACAAATATTACATTTCAAGAACAACTTTTAAATTTTCTTAAATCAATAATCCAAAAAAAACCCACCAAAAAACAACCTCTAACTGCTCCAAACGTCTCTTTGAATCAGAAAATAAGTTGTCCCCATCTAGAAAAACCCAGATGACTTTTTAAATGATCAGCAGTTCAGCATTTTTTATTCATTTACTATTTTAAATGCTGCAATTCATGAGTACTGGGTTTGAATCCATTCTGTCTACTAAGACAATACAAAGGCATCAAACCCATATCTGTTTCAAAATACACAGTTTTGAGACACCTCCTGTATTCTGTTTAAGGATTATAGGATATATCTATATAAATGCAGTTGGGTTTCTAGTCTTCCAAGTGATTATATTTTGCAAGACCTCTTGTATCTGAACTGATATATCACAGGTATGCTTACCTGCAACATTTCATAGAAGCTTTTGTACTACTAAAACCTGTTTTTCTAGTACTCCAAGGGAATAGAGTTTTGTAAGTGTTCTTAAATTTAATTTTCCTCTTATGATACCAAGGTATCACAGAAGAAGATTTGGTATATATCAGAAATATTGAAACAGTGACTTTCCCTTGTCACCTTGATATGAAAACTGAAGTCTGTGGCTGAACACATCTTTTTAATCAGCTGAACAGAAAAAGATGAGATATGAAAAAGTGGAAAATCAAAAAGACCAAAATGGATTTCAAGAAAGCAGGATATGCACCCAGAAAGCACTGCTGTAAATGCGACTGAGTGCAGAACTAATGTGGGCTGTTAGCAGATTTGCAAAACGTGTGTGCAAATCCTATTTTTGGATTAAATGACTCATGTTAACTACACACAAGCCAACTAACTCTCTGAGTACAACAGTAATAGCTTAAATGCAAACACGTCCTTCAAAGAATGTTGGGGGGGGGGGAGTTATTGTTATTTTTTATTTTTTTTAAACAGGCAAATGACCTGATAGTAGAACTGACACAAGACATAAGCAGTTGCTTTGGGAGACTGTTGACGGGAGGCAGAAGACATGTTCTTTGCCTATGCCCATATGTAGCTAGGTCAGGCTTGCTGCCAGCCAGCTCAGTAAATGCCACAGTAATTCAGAGTTTAACCTGTCATCATCTTCCTCCACCAGAAACGAAAGAATGAGGCCACATTGCCTAAATAATATTAGCTGGGAGAAGACAGCTCTCTCCAACCAGGTAATTTCAGTGCCCTCTCTCTCAGGAAGTAGCCTCCTGTCTTTCACATAAGTAACTGCTCCCTGTGTCAACTCTTTTCCCTTTCTATGTTGAACTAGAAGTTACATGAGAGGTATTGTGGTTTGAAAAGTACAGCAGAGAATGCTAAATACAGCAGCAATAAATGTTTTTACTGTTTAGGTATAGATCCTGTAAATATCTATGGGCTATGAAGCATGACAAGGGCTAAAACTGGTGTTACAGGTTAGGACTGTAGCATCTAGAAACCATGGTTAGTGTTAAACGTCAAATAAACGATAAGATTAGGGAGGAAGCCATTACTGTAAGATGCTGCCAGTGCTTTGCTGCAGGAGAGGATCCTATTCTCTGATATATTGGGAATAAAGATAAGGATTAGATACAGGATAAAGAAGCTAGGATTTACAAAACCTGCTCCAAAGCATCTGTGAGCCTGACTCCTAGTGTTACCAGGTCTCTTAATTGTGTGTGCTTTATGGTAGCTCATCCTTCTGTCTCCATTAGTAATCTTGACTTGAGCCCTGCTCTTTTCAGCATTACTCAACTGTTCTGAGGACTGTATTGGATCACCACTACACTTTCAGAAGCCACAGCAACACAGTATTTTTTTCTGTGAATTAGCATCAAACCATTCAGTAGTATCCTTAGTCAATCATTTGCTAGGATATCTTGGATGTTTCCAACAAAAATAAATATTGCTTCTTGCCAATGCTACCACCTCCACATCCTTAATCATGATTTTAGGATGAAGGGGAAGCTGTTTGCTTGTTCCTTAAAAAGGATTCACAGACTATTTTAATTAAAGTACAGGTGATATGTTGTTGGCAAAATTTTGGTAATTAAAGTCTGCCTATCTGATATCCCCTGCTGTACATGTTCACTGCCCAACAGTGTTGTAGAGTCTTTTATATCAGAGATCACAAGGGTGATTTATTTTACAGAGAATGATACAATTCTGAATTACTACTGTGATTTGTGATAAAATGCACCATGTGTATCAAGGATTTATATAAGTGAAATGTACAATTTGAATTAGCTGCTGGCTTTGTGGATTTAGGGAAAAGTTTAAAGCTCCATCAGCTTGACCAGCAAGATGCTTTATCCTTTAGCTATTGTTTGTCATTCAATCCTGACTGTATAGTCAATCAAGCCTCTCACTTTTTAAAGCATTTTCTAGCCTGTGATAAAATGTGTGAATACCACAGCAAACAAGAGAAATACGTACGTGCTGCCATTATGCTTTCAAGCTAAAGCTGTTAAAAGAAGCATGAATTACTGGAAAATACATTTTTTGGTTAAAACAGAACAGTCAGAAAAAAGGAATAGGACTAGGCAGAGTTTAATATAATTCTATGATTCTATGAATTAGGTGATCCTGCTCCTCTACTCTTCTCTCGTGAGACCTCACTTGGAGTATCGTGTACAGTTGTGGTGTCCTCAGCATAAAAAGGACATGGAACTGTTGGAACAAGTCCAGAGGAGGGCCATGAAGATGATCAGGGGACTGGAGCACCTCCCGTATGAAGACAGGCTGAGGAAGTTGGGGCTGTTCAGCCTGGAGAAGAGAAGGCTGCGTGGAGACCTCATAGCAGCCTTCCAGTATCTGAAGGGGGCCTATAGGGATGCTGGAGAGGGACTCTTCATTAGAGACTGTAGTGATAGGACAAGGGGTAAAGGGTTAAAACAAACAAGGGAAGTTTAGATTGGATATAAGGAGGAAATTCTTTCCTGTTAGGGTGGTGAGGCACTGGAATGGGTTGCCCAGGGAGGTTGTGAATGCTCCATCCCTGGCGGTGTTCTAGGCCAGGTTGGACAGAGCCTTGGGTGACATGGTTTAGAGTGAGGTGTCCCTGCCCATGGCAGGGGGGTTGGGTGATTTTAAGGTCCTTTCCAACCCCAACTATTCTATGATTCTATACAGAAGTTTAAAATTTCAGGTAGAGTTTTCTCTGCCAAAACCATGGTTATTAATTTGTGATTTTTGAAATGTTATAACCAGCAGAATTCATGAGCAGAACTTAGCACTGGTTCTCAAAAGCCTACTCTATTTAAGAGAAATCACCCATACACATTTAATTGGAATTTGAAGTTCCCTAAGTAATACTGAGCCACAGTACAGTACAGTACAGATCTCTTTAAAGCGCATTTACTTTTCTGAAACCCCCAAAATCAACTATGCAAAATCCAAACATAGGAAGAATCAAAGCACTTAGAGATACCTGAACACTTGTACGAAAACACCTGCAAGAAAGTTCTGTGTATTTATTATTACTGATGTGGCCTGCAATCAGAACATCAGACTCATTCTGTCACAACATTTACTGTCAAAAAGATGATGCTTACCCATAGGTAACAGCTAGAGAGATAACACTGGCATATATAAATGACTTACATGAGAATTGAGTACACTAACTCAGTTTTTGGGTTGTTTTTTACTTTGCACACAGCAAAGGATTGTAGTAGGTCAGCAGTTGAAAGGAGGTTTAAAGTGTACACTAAAAATACCAGCCAAGTGCCGCAGAACAAAATATATTGTCTTGCCCCTGTTAGTTCTTGATTTGGTCCTTGACATGTCAATACGTTGACATCAGTTTATCCTATTCTACTAAATTCTTGGCATTTAGTTCCCTAGCTTCAGAATCTTCTGAAAAGAAAACAAAATGCTTCCCTGAAACGTCTCTTTTTAGTTCCTTACAGGGAACACCTGATCACTTCCCAGTGGGATCTGGTAACAGCGTGTGCAATTATCAGGCTCCTAGCTTCCTCACCTTTAGAGGACTTCTGTAACAAATATAGATAGAATAGTTGCATTTAAAGAAACCAGACTGTTAATTTTAGCCATGGAAACTGAATACTTAAGGACATGCTGAATCGTATTATTCCAACATCATTGTCAATAGCACAACACTGTACATTTACACATCCACAATATGAGAATTTTGAGAAGGAAAAGAGAAAAATTGGTATTTTCTGTGTAGTCCCTCTCACCCTCCCACAGGGTTTGAAGAACCTGTTTTTCCCTGACACGACCCCCTCCCCCCCCTTCTACATTTACAACATTGAAGCCACTGAAAATTCAAGGTGGCTGCAGCAAAGGGCAGAGGAGAGGGTAAATTATTTGTTCTTAACAGCTAGCAAAGAACTAGAAACCTGACTAGAGTGAAATCTGTGTGTTGAAAGGTCCACATGTTTCTGGGCAGCTAAATAATGTTCTGAAGGCAGCTTTCATCTTCCATTCTTGTTGTAGTCACTGATTTCATAATGTTTAAGTTGTGGTTTGCAATTGAAATATCTACAGTAGCACATTCTACCTTTTACTGTAATGCCAAATGTCATTATAAGAGAAACACTGGGGGTATGCGTGGGGTGCGTCAGTAAATGTACTCTGATAGCCCTGATGAGGTCTTATACTCTTCTGCTCCTGAAGAATTTATGGATTTGACCTCAGCAAGACAAAGCACGCATTCTTCATTCTATAAGACTGAAAGCAGGAGGACATTCAGAAAGACAAAGTACTACCACAGTAATTCTGCAGTCTTTGTGCTAGGCTGCCGGCAGCACTGCAGTTGTCAGCAGAGCCAACAGTGGAACTAAACAGGAACATTAAGAGAGATGCATAAGGAAGGTTAAAAAAACTAACATATGGATTACAGTTACTGGAAAAAGCTCACCTCTGTGACTGAATCTGGACTGATGACCTGCCAAAAACTACCTATTAAGCAGCAAGACTAAGTGATTCTGTTGCCGGGCCAGACATCGAGGGATGTCAGATGGTCACATAGCCCCATTTGTCAGCTGGAGGAAGATCGTGGCACTGGCTCTGCAGGTGGCAGACAGCACCTTGCACACTAGCTGAGAGGGGCTACCTGGATGTCATAGTCCTGCTCTCTGGTTGGTGCTGTGTCAGAGCTGCTTCCTCCTGCTGTGAGGGGAGGCTGGGGACAGCAGCTATGGCCAGGTCTGGAGGTGGCCCCAGTGGGTAAAAGCAGGACACCCAATGCCCAAGGGTACTCCTTATCTCAGTTTTGTACTCTCACTCACCTCATTTTCCCTGCCATGATGGCAGCTGTGCAACACCAGCCCTGCTCCTGGCCTTGTGATGAAGCAAAATTCAGAAAGCCTGAAGTTGGCTCTGGGAAGATTGCAAAGGGCTCAGAGATGACCATAATGGCTGTAATAAAGAGCTACAGGAGAAAAATAAAACGCGTTCCAAGACATTATTTTGTGGACACTAAGGTGGTTTGTGTCATGGTCTGCTGAATCCTGTCCTGTTTGTCCACACAAATTCTGGGATTTTCACATACCTTACTAGGCACGCAAAACTAGAGTCTGGTTTCAAAATACCTCTTGGAAAATATAGTTTAATATATTTTTACTATTAGTTGTACTAATTCTTTGGAGTCAACATGTCTTTTACTTGTGCACTAGAAGCAAGACAATAGGCCCAGCCATTTCAGAGAAGAAATAAGCACATATTTACAGAGTTCTGTGGTAAGCTTGCTTAGTTTTGCAGATTTCAATTTGACAAAAACATTTTACTTTGCTTAACAAACAAAGCAAGAAGTTTCTGCTGTCATACAAAATAATTACATGAACAAATTAAGAGTTCTCTATCTGAGTTTCGTTTTGAATGGTGAATGGAAAAGAGGAGTTGATTTAGATGATGGTCATTATGTTGGCTTGGAAGCACCAGTTCAGTCCATGTCCTGATGGGAGCACAAGTAGCTGAAATTTATATCTGGATGAAAGTTACACAACTGTGGGAAAGGTGATGCATATTATAACACATGGCAGATTTATTACCTTATATTCCCCTGTATTCCCCAACTTTGAAAGTGAAAAGTCTACCAATGACTTTAGGAACATAGCACTAAATGATCCATAAAGAAATTGCCCTTATATCAGAATCTATGGTCTTCCATGTACATAGCTGAAAGTCAAAGCCATGCAGCTAATGGGATGGTTGCTTACTGATGGCATTGATTACATTAATATTGGGTTCCATTAATCCTGGAAAGCAGTTTGCCATCCTTAGCATCTGCACAGCAAGCATGTTACCAAAAAATGAGGTGATGGAGATACAGCAGAAACTGTTAACATTGAAATATGGTCAGACCAAGAGGCAAGCAACAGAGGGGTGCAACACACTTCATAGCTTGAATGAACATCCATTCAGAATTTGTAGGGCTTTTCATGAAAAGTGTCTTCAAGTACTTTGAGGCCTAGAACAACCCTGCAGGTGCCCTGCTTCTTTTCTGCTCAAAATAATTAAAACAACGTTCTCTTCTGGCAAAATTAATTTTTACTTCTGTGACTTAATTTCATTGCATTTACACCTCTTCTTTGGACTGATCTTCTGTTCCTTTCTCTTTTTTTGTGTGTGTGCTTGCACTTTCTTTTTTTCCAGCCTCTGTAGTTCACAAGTTCCCCATTCCCTGAAAAGCTATATTGTGTAGGGCTGTGTTTTCCAGCTGATGGTTCCTGGCATTATCTTTCTTAATTTTTCTACTCTTGGCTTTAAGAACTCTGTAAAAAAGGCCAGCTCTGGGCAGGGCTTGAGACTTCTTTGTACAAGATTTGTCCCACTGTTTAATCCCTTCCCCAAAGTTTTGTTCTGTTAGCTAAGAGAAACACCTAGGTTCTAAGATGAAAATGGCTGTTTTCCTCTACTTTTTTGTCCCATAATCTTCCACTATTGAAGTCTCTTTCGAAAGATCTTTCTCCCCCATTTCCAGAATGATGTTGTCCTGGGTTCAGCAGTAGCAGTCATTTTTCTCCTTCTTAGTAGCTGGGGCAGTGCTGTGTTTGTGACTTTCAGCCTGGGAACAACGCTGATCATACTGATTTTCCTAGTTGTTGCTCAGTAATGTTTACTCTGCCCAAGGACTTTCTGAGTCTCATGTTCTGCCAGGGAGCAGGTGAAGCCAGGAGGAAGCAGAGACAGGACACCTGACCCAAACTAGCCAAAGAGGTATTCCATACCACATCACATCATGCACAGTATATAAACTGGGGGCAGTTACCCAGAAGGGCTAGATCACTGCTTGGGTCAGGCTGGGTATTGGTTGGTGGCTGGTGAGCAGTTGTATTCTCTTCCCTTGTTATTTCCCTTATCATTATTATTATTGGTGGTAGCAGCAGTGATTTGTGTTATACCTTAGTTACTGGACTGTTCTTATCTCAACCTGCGGGAGTTACATTCTTTTGATTCTCCTCCCTATCCCTCTGGAAGCAGTGGAAAGAAGTATGGGGGGAGTGAAAGAGCGGCTGCATGGTTCTGACTTACTGGCTAGGCTTAAACCAAGACAGATGTATATGATTTTGTTTCCCCTAAAAGGACTCTTCACCACTCCCACTTTTTCATAGCCTTAGGTGATTAGTATTCTTTAAAAGGGTCTTGACCAACTTTCCTTGAAGGCAAAAGGAATTTTTGTCACCTCAAATAGAAGTCAAATCTTAAAATATATTCTGTGTATTCCAGTATATTCTTCAGAGAAATATGATAATTAGGTCACCTTAGCTAGCCACCCCCCAAATAAGGACAAGGAATGTGGTCATTAACTTCTTATTTAGACACCTAAAATTTGGGCCAGGCAGTTTCATTGCACATAAAAAACACATGAAACAAGGGCATGAAAACAGCAAGGACATGCTTTGAAACTAAAACTGCTACTAAACACAACAGTAAAAATACCCAACACAGTTGAAGAAGGCAGGTAAACACTGATGTCAAAATGTTGCCTACTATTCAATTGACAAAGGAGGTTTTTCTGGTATAACCAAGAGTAGAAAATTTTGAGGACGGAAAAGATGTGCTGTGGTCACAGTGAATTAAAACAGATGCTTAGTTATGCATCCAGTAGGGATTTGTAAAAAACCCACAACAATCTGATATGATTTACAGATATTTCAGAAGATAAAACCATTAAAGGGAAAGGTTCAATTCAGTCTCTGAGCTGGTGTAACAGCTGTAGTGAAGTATACTCACCATGAATAAAAATAGAAAACCTAGAAGCACATAACTGAATCAAGAGCCTCTTAAAACACATGCCCTGCAGCATTTGCTTACAGCAGTTTTGACACATTTGTCCATCAGTATGTGAATCAAAAAGACTAGTTTGAAATTATTTGCCTTGAAGAGAAGTAGAGCACAAAACAATAAAAGGGAGAGAAAAATTTTCTTTCCAGCAACTTCCTTTCCATGCTGTAGGAACACCAAATAAACTGCAAGTTTCCAGGCTTAACAATATTGATCCCAAGTTTATGCAATTGTCTGCCATATTTGACTGCCTGCAAATAATATTGCTTTCATGAAAAGAAAGAGGAGAAAAAACCCAACTAGAATTTTGAAAAACCCAACTAGAATTTTGAATAAGCAGACAGGCTTATTTCGCAAGTTGCATAACCACAGGTTACTGATGTCTTTGGTATATCTTGTTGACCTCATATCTTACATTGGTAGATATAATAAAGCTATTAGACAGCATGCTGCGCATACCTCCCAAATAGGACATGTTTTGAATTCAACAAAAAGTGACAACTTATATAATACATTACAAACCCAAAACCAAAATGCACCTTTTTAATAGGATTGTCAAAAGATTAATTCCTTAAAAATAATAATAGACTTAAGATACAGAAATTGATTATAACAAAGTTAATAATATTAAAACATTTAAAATTTCCTGCATTACTAATCTTTCTGGCTTAGTTCAGCTGCACTTCTATTACACTTCACATGCTCCATTTGGTCTTTCACAGGACATGAAGCATGGGACCTCTCATCTGTAGTACACAGACAATATAAAGAAATTGGAGGCAAAGAGCAAGAGACACAGATGGGCAGTCACTGCAAATCTATAATAACTGGCTTTCTGAACTGTAAAATCATTTCTAAAAAAACCACAAACTAATATATCATACTTTTATAAATAAAAATATACATACATGTGCATACACATAAAATATGTTATTTTCTGATATTGTATTAATTTGTTACACTGCAATAAGTTGACCAAAATATCTTGTCTCATATAAGGCAAAACATCTCACAATCTAATAAAAGCAATGGCAAAGACATTTGGTCACAAAACTGAAGTGTTTGTCATCTGTGCTTGCCAACAGCAAATCCCACACCAGCTAAAGGCAGACAAACAGTCTTCTCTTCCACTGTGCTCTGGCAGCTGCCAAAAATCAAAATTGGACAGATCGTACATAGAAAAAAACTTGTGGAGTTCAAGGCAAATTTGAGGCATATAGTCACTCTACTACACACAGTTACCTGTCATTCATTGTTTGACAGGAAAATCTTATTTTTATATCTCTTATGTTCAAGTTTTCCCCTACCAATGCTTCTTACTGAAATTTCGAGGTCAAATGTGACCATTGATTGCTGCAGTATGAAGATTTTTTTTAATGATTAGGCCCTAATCCAGCTCCAATTAAAGTCAGTGAAAAGATAGCTACATTGAACCAGGCGCTGTGCCAGTGCTTCCAAACTTTGCAAAAGCCCTAATCAAAGGCACTTACTGTGCAGTGAATCTCGCATTCACTAATCCAGCTATCTGCATCCAGGAAAGTGGTAGCCAGATTTTTGCAAGCTGCTGTAACCTTTCTGACAGGCCCTGACTGGCAAAAACAATGGACAGGTTCATTGGAAAACTGATGAAAGCAATATGAAGCAAAACATGAAACCACATTTCAGCCCTTCGTTAATATGAATTATCTGGTCAGAAGTGCTTGGAAGTCTCCATTTGCAAGTAATGGGTTAAACTCATTTACAGAAGACAAACATTATCAGAGAGCAGAGATGAAAGGGGAACTCAGTATGACCAACAGCTAGGAAAACCAAACAACCCAAAATGTGCAAGACCATCACACCTCAGAGTACAATGAACAAGAGCAAAAGTAAACAGCCATTAGCCACACTTGTCAGCACCCTACATGCTCACTAGTGTCCAGATGTGTATGAACCCAACTCCTGAGGAGAAGGATCTGTTCTTCTAAGGGCAGGGGTAGAAGGGATCCAGGTTTAGGAATGCTGTTATGCAAACACCCCCAGTAGTGAGCATTCACTAAGAAGTGGAAGTGTCAGTGCAGGTGCAGCTTTGAGCTGCTGATCTTGATGGACAGGCTGTCTGCTACCACTTTTACTTGTGAATCTGGTTTGCCATTAGCTATTCCCTTTAATCTGCTCTCTGAAGACCATTTCTACCCAAAGCTCTGATCAGAGCTGGTGGGTCAGATCACAGCAAGCCCCTGCAGCATCCCAGGTTTTTATGATGGATGAGCAGAACACAGACTACCTCCCTCCCATAAAAACGTTACCAAGTGAATCCTTGCTCCCTTCCTTAAAAATCCCATAAAACCCCAGATTATCTCTTACAACTCCTTTTGCCAATGATTCTTCATCTAAAAATGCAGCTATAAATACCTGCTTTATATGATTCCTTGATCCTGAAGCCCAGAATCCAGTGAGGTTGTTCAAGATTTCACAAGCCTAATGAAGAGCATTTTTTTCATTGACTTTAAAACCAGAAGTTCTTGAAAGCGAACAAAAATATATTTCAAAATACATAGTTAAATCATATTTCTCTGGGTCTGGCCCCTTGTAACCATGAATTTGCAATTATGAAAGAAGTACTCATACCATCATGAGCAAATGCTGCTGGCATTTTCAGGGATATGCTACTTGCCTTCCTTAGGCCACTATATTTTCTCCTCATTTCCACCAAATTACTTAAGAGGTGTGCTTGATACAGTCTTTCTGTCAAAGTAAATTAGTGTTAAGTGGTTGTCAACTGCATACCTTAGCAAGGATCTGAGGAAAGGCTACAAGAAAATAATCTAGTGCTAGTACAAGGATGTGAGAGTGGGCAATACGAAGTACGCCACTGTATTGGTTTTGTGTGGCAAGGTTTTGGTAGCAGGGGGGCTACAGAGGTGTCTTCTGTGAGTGGCTGCTTCTTTTTTTTTTTCTTCACCAATTTGAGTCTGTTTTTCCCACAATGGTAACTGCTGAATAATCTCTCCCTGTCCTTATCTTGACCCACAAGCCTTTCTCTATGTTTTCTCTCCATTGTCAGGTTAAAGAGGAAGAGTGATAGAGCAGCTTTGGTGGACACCTGGTATCTAGCCAGGATCAACCCACAACAGTCACTGACAAGAACATTTTTAAATCTCTAAGCTTGAAGTCCCAGAATCCCTCAGAGAATGTATATTTGACACCACCAACACAAAGCAAAGGTAATGATTGTTATCCTGGTAGACATTGGATTCATCCTGTCATATTGCAGAATGGCTGTGCTGTAGTTGTAGAAACAAATGTTTCTGGTATATCACAGATCAATTTTAGAGAAGTCAGTGAAGCTGTACCAGTTTAAACTACTAGAGAATCTGATAATCAGTCAACTTCTATGCTTTATTATATTAAATGTCATTTATCTTTGACTGTATGCTACAATAAGAAAATGCTAAGTGTATTACAATGAAATGTTAACAACCAGTCAGAAATGCTTGTCCCTTTTTATTGCAATGATCCAAGAGGCTCAACAACAAAGACATTACAACTTTATAAATACAAAAGTAATAGAAAAAAAAGGAAAAAAACTAATTATTTCTGTACAGGATTGACATGATGTAAAAAGTCTCTGCCAGCCATCTTCCTGTGGTGTGCTGTTGGTCTCTACTTTGTTATGCTGCAGAGTGTGTGGTCTTGGGCTGAATACTATGTGCTAGGACTGAAGAAATTTGGAGAGTAATACCTGGTTTATCATCATGTCAAACGTTTATATGGCTCAGGTAATCTAGCACTCCTGTCATTTTTGCTTTTTAATGATAAGACAGACGATGTATCCTGTCGGCTTGGTACAGATCAGTAGAATAGGAACCTGCTCTTGCACAGCTAAAACATTGCTCCTGTAACTTTTTAATTAAATGAATAACATCACTATCTTTCATCTAAGTGTTAGGGTTCTTACATAACTGTAGGCCTTAAAGGGCTCTTCTGGTTTCTAATGGTTAATTGAGGTTATATACAGGGTCATCTCTCCAGAACAAATTGTTCCCAAAGACTCTGTACTTGTTAACAGATTGAAAAGGGCAAAAAGAAATTAATTTTGTTGTGGGTTTTAGTTTGATTGTGTGGTTTTTTTTTATTTTATTTTTTTCCCCCAGAAATAAAAAACATTGAATTTCTTTGTGAATCTCTAGAATAGATTATTGCAGCACTTTACATGTAGACAGCAGAACTTTTTGTATGCTATGCCAACTGCACTACAGATGAAGTTTTTGAAGAGTAAGTGCTATATTAAGTCCACATCACAGTGTTTGTTGCCAGGTCCAATTAAGCAAAATTTGTCAAGCTGGCAACAATCAGCTTGTTTCATCTGCTCCTTGAAAGGCCTGATCCATATTTTCTGTGAGAAAATTAATGGTTGGCCTGACTTAGAATACTGATCGCCACTTCAGGAAAACAGTAAAAGATAACTTGAAAGAGGCCAGGATTGTCCATGGAGTTTATTATCCTATGTGCAAAGTATTACAGCTAGTACTTTATTTTTATTTTTTTAATTTATTTATGTATTTGTGTATGTATGTATGTATCTACTTATTTATTTTAGTTTTGGACAGGCAAAACAGGATTAATTAACAAGCAGTAAAAATGCTTTTTAATGGATAAAATGGATATAGTCATGATGCAGGACATAAAATTGACTAAACATTGCTCTTTTCTCTTACCTGGAATCTGACATATCATCAGTTATGTAGCATGTATACAGCCTAACAGATGCTTCACTAGCTTTCTATCTGACCTTTCTATCAACTGGGTTTTGCTGATGGCTGTAAGAGAATGTTATAAGAGCCCATTGAAAGTCGTGGTGCTAGACCAGTAAAGAATAGATGGGTACATTAGTGTCAAGAACAACCACAGACTAAGTTGCACTTAATGCTGACAATTTTGATAGAGCTCACTCTACAGAAAACATCACATGCTGGAGTGTGAAGTAATGGAAAGATACTGTGCTACAAAAAAATTTGTGACAAGCTCTTATCATGGTAAGAACCATAAAACTTGCGCTCCATTAGTCTAGCCAAAGTATCCCCAAAATGCTGACACTCTTTTTACCTGTCTCCCTGTCTCAGGATTATATTGGCTGCCACTAGTTTGGCTCAGGCCTTTAAATGGGAAACTATAGATCATTCATCTGACAGGTTGATTTCTTCTGCCACTACTTATGCAGTGGCCATCTAGGAACACTTCACTCACCATTCTGCCTTTAGGAAGAGCTCACTGATCATCTGAAGGCAGATGGAATTTTGTTGTTCCCTCCAAAATACAATTTTTGTGTTCTTAAGCTGCTTGCTAGCCAGCTTGACCTCCAGCATTAGCACTGTTCCAAAATAAGACCACAGATGATGTGACAGCTAACATTCCTGTAAATGAATGCTGACAGTACGGAGAGAATTTACCAACCTTTGTTATCTGAAAATCTAATTAAGTTGTTGTGGTTTTTTTTTGGAACTAAAAGTTTGACAGCAGTGATTTAGAGTATGACAGCCTTGTTTATCTCTCTAAAAACAATATCTTGAAGAAAACAAAGTCTGACAGAGAAAAAAGTAGTACCTATTTGGTCCTTCGAACTCTACTGAAGAACTAATTTTTTGACTACCGTTCCACAGCTCACATAAAGGCTAATCTAAAGTTACTCATTGAGCTACATGAAAGAGCACAGCAGAGAACAAGATATTATAACTGAAATAAAATTCATTAATTTGGTATCTTATTCTTCTCATGACTCAAAGAAGCAGCTCAAGAACATTTTTAATTCCAGGCTGTGGCCTCCCTTCTGCACAATTTATGACAGTAAATAAGAGTACACCATTCCCCATTAGTCCTCCTTTCCTTTTGGAGACTTTATTTTGGAATTTCTATTCAGTAGGCATATTTCAAGTAATGAATGGCCAACAACTTAAGAAAGGCCCAGGTCTATTCTTCACTCCTGAGTAAATTTGACAGGAGAAAACTATTGTCTGATTGTTCCTCAGTACTCTTGCTCCAGTGGACTCAGTGAAATCCTTACAACGAATCTTAATTCAGACTCTGATGTGACTGAATTTTAGATGACTGGAATTAGAGACTGCTTAACTAGACTGCTACATAGGACCCACATCCTTTGGATGCTATTTATAAAGACAAAATGGACTTGCCAGTGGCAAGATGGGACTTTGCGTCTCGGGAACAGTTGTTTATCAATTTCCCATGGGTTTTCTACTTGGCCATACTCATTTCCAACAGAAGTGTTGCTATAGTTTCTCTCTTTTGTTTTTGTCTTAATACCATTTCTGATCTACTCAATGATTTTATTTTTTTTTAACTTTACTTTGACCTCTAATTACTAGCAAAAAACAGATTTGCTAACAGACACCACCATTTCCTATCTGCTCAGCCAGTTTAATATATATATATATTTTAGTATATATATAGTGTATATATATATACTATATATATATAGTATATATAGTTTGTTTACAATGTCAAATTGTAGTAATTGAAGATATTCACTGGCAAACATGAGGTAACTGCAAAAATGACATTTTATTAATAAAGCAAATAATAATTGAGGCCATTTAGTCAGGTTGTTCTGTATCTCTGCCAAGTAAGTATTTTTATTGCTGCTTCTTCAAATGAACTGTATATGAAACAACAAAACATCAATTTTTAAGCAGTACACTAGATAGGAATTGGGAATACTCCTGCTTCGCCTAGTCAGGCAGTGAATAGGTCACTCTTGGGTACTATTCTGAAAATATACATCTGAGTTATTTCACATGTTCATTGTGGCTATCACTGTTCATTTGTTATAAACAAAGATAATACATGCTTCGTTAGAGCACAAAATCTGCATGAAGAAAACACAATAGCCATTACTTTCCTAGTAGTTGAAAACAGAATGTTATTTGTATTGTTAGTCTATCCAGAAGCATGTTATAGTATTCTACGAACAGAGCAAATAAATGACAGCATGAATCACACATTCACTATTATACACTCACCATATAATCTCCATTTCTGTCTTCAGGACAGCTGGAGGATATCCTATCGCTATCACACTGTGGCCTGTTACACAACTGAGACAATAAAATCCCAACAACATATCATTTAAGTTCCTGCTCTTTCTGCTGAGACTCGCCTGTTCTGCATACTTTGTATTTCCTACCACGGACAAACAGAATATTGGATGACTCTACTGCTTATTTTGAATTTCATGGTTAATCTTTCTATCATAGTCATCTATCAGTCAAAACACGAAGATAGTTCAGTTCAGTCACAAATGCTATGAACGGAAAATGGGACTCTCACATCCTACCAGTTACAGTTTCTCAGTTACTTCTACTCCTATCATAATCACACGCCTCTTAAAAGCAAGGGAGTCATTTTCAGTAAATCTGATTCAGCACTCTAAAAGTCCAGCATCAATGTTAACTTCAACAGCCTCTTAGGGTTGTGTTATGCTGTCCTGAGCACTCAGAGTTCAGTGTTTAAGTACTGCAATGAAACTGACCTCAGGCAAACTGACTACAGACTTCCATGTGCTGGAGAAAAAGGAAGGTGTACATTGTATAATACTGACTACTTATCTAGATGCCTGCATTTGTGTATAGCTTTATATATGTGGTGTATATACATATTATATGGCACCATACAATTTTTATTTTTTTTTTGTGTGTGGTACAATAACTGAGATGCCTTGACACTAATTAAAGTATTTCACAAGGCAGGAATGCTCCTAATACAGTCAGAGGGACACATTTCAGTCTACTGAACACTTGCATGAGGTATTGCATTGCACTTTGTCAAAGCCTGAAGTTTTAATTACTGGCTCTAAGCTTTGTCTGCTGCTTACCCATATGGAAAAGAAGTTGAAATATAAATTGTGTCAGGAAGCTGTTGCTCATAAGAATTTATTTACATAGCACTTCTTAAATATCAAGTGTTACACAATATTATTTTAGACTTCTGGGTTTTATACTCTGCCTAAAAGAACACTGCAGTTTGTCACCACAGATAAATGCTAAGTCTTTCATTTTATATCCTTACAAGATAAGTTAACACAGAATAGTAGAAAAAACAGGACCTGCAATTAGTGCAGGTAAAGTGTGTTTTAGTGTGCTTTCCAAACCCCTTAAGTCGCCAGTGTAATTATAGCAGTTAATTTTACAATACCCAAATCTCTAATAAAACATTTCATCTGCAATTTTATTGTCCTTTTGAAAAGACATTTTTGTGTGTCTCAGAAGCGAAGTATTTATGTTGTTAAATGGCACGTTTAATGGCTAAAAGACTTAAATATATATAATGCACTAGCTTTTATTAAAAGGTCTTCTAAAATATTGTTGAGATAATATTTTTCTTGCTGGCAAAAGTCAATAAATATTGAATGTTATTTATGTTTAGAACTTTTCCCTCCCTTATGAAAACAAATTTTTGAAAGCAAATTTGTTGTAAAGAGACAGTTTTTAAGATCATTTGAGTTTTTTGCACTCTGCATAGCCATTTTGAATTTGAAAGCTTTTAAATGCAACAGAGCAACCTGTTCTTCTGTTTCCAAGACAGTATACAATGCACAAGACATTGTGTAAAAATGGGACTTTAAGTAGCAAAAACAACAATGAATCAGGTTAATAGTTGTCATTCCACAGAATTACTTATTTGCTCTCTTTCTGACCTTGGCTTTTTTTGTCCTTTCTGTTTTCAATACCTTTCTTCCTACTGGAGTATTTTTTCTTTACCTATATTTCACCTTTTCCCTTCCTGTCCCAAAACGCATACTGGGATCAGTTTATTAGTCTTTTTTAAAAAATAAGTAACATCTCAATTAATAAAGTTTTATATTCTTCACCATGTTTCACTCTATAAAGAACCTTATTCCATATCCTAGAATAAGACACTAGTTTCTAGACACTATTTTTTGAGGGCAGCTGTTGACAAAAGAACCAAAAAAAACCACCAAACCTAGAGTTTTATTGCACATTTTTATTTTCTATTAAAGCTAATAGTTCCCTAAATTGGGTTTGGGTTTTTATATGTCTTCCCAATGTATCAGGATGGAGTTTTTCCCCACCTTTGTGTTTTATTGCAAAACTGTGCATTCCAGGAAATCTAAAAACTAAAACACATTGGTGGTTTACACACTACAGATGTCAGCATTAACAATAGGAAATAAAGTTGTGACACAAATTTGATGACCACAGTCAATAATAATGCTTTGTGCAGCATTAAAGATTGCATCAATATGTTTTAGCTAGCCTTAATCTTCATATGAAGAATGAAACAACTTTTTGTACTGAACAAATCTTTGCTTGCTCCCCTCTACCTCCTGTACTTCTGCCTGAGATTCCACAGACCCAAAATTTGTGATCTCATTATGTCTTATATGGGAGGTATGCTGTGGAAAAATTGGGGCAAGATTTATCTGTGTCACTTGGAACAAACTGGCTATTAATATATTTTAAATAGTAACATGTTTAGGTATTACAGAAAAGTACTCACTTATAACTTAATATCACTTTTTTACAAAGTGCGTAAACACCAAATTTTTGGAACAGAACATGACAAAAAGAAATCAGCAAGTAATTTAGGAATGTTTGGAAATCCAGATCTTCCATTTATTGTTCCATCTGTGGAGTCCAATTTGAAGTGCAAACTTGCATGCTCAATATACGTTAATTCACTGAAATAAAAATAATGGGAGGTTAATTTGATATGTCGTTTAAAAAATTTCAGTACATTCTGCGCCAAATTTGGAAGCCAGTGGGATTTTATGAGAGCAGACATTGTTCATCATCAATCACAGCATTCTGCAGAGAAATCCCATAGACATGTAAGTTTCCTACCACACAAATACAGCATTTATAGGACAGTATGTGATTTAAAATCAAGATTTAAATCATTCTCCATGAGTACCTTTCAGAAGAGACTGAACTGATAGATAATACCATAACCTTGACAGTCAGCTATTCTGAAAAGGAATGATTTGTGTCATAGCTGTAATTTATGGAGTTCTTTATTTCATTGGCTGCCATAGGGCTGAAGATTCCATCGATGGAAAACCTTAGTTCTATGAAGTTAAACACAGATATACCAACTGGTACACAAACCAAGGTAAAACACCATATGCACCTACAGCTAGCAAAGATTTATGATCCACTTTTGATAATTACTGTGGATTTATACCTAAGTAAATTACTGCAGAAAATATTGCCCTTTTGTTAAAAATAAACAGAAAAGCGAGGACATTTTCCTGATATGTAAGCTCCCATATTTTAATATAATACTAGATAAATAACAGTAGACTTATGGTCACCTGTTAACATTTGTGTATTAGACATAAGACTAAATTTTGTTCTCTCTCATGCCAATGAGATAATTGCAATTAATCAGATCTGCTGATTGCTAAACTGATGCATAATCTGTCCTCTCACCACTCAAAATGGAGTCAACAACAGCTACCAACGTTTAAATTTTTCCACCTGAAAATTTGATTTAAAAGTTTTGGTTTGGATAAGAACCATATTTCCTTACTTTTTACCATTTTTCATATATGAAGACAATACATGAATTATGAATAATGATGAGTCTATTGAGCAGAAAAGTCAGCAGGCTGGGAATGGTTTTGGAGGCAGAATTTGTGGTTACATTGATTGCGAGAGTATGTAGCATTGTAACGTAAGTCTGAGGGTCTTACAAAACACAAGCAAAATCCTGCCTTTTAAAAAATCCTAAACTATATTGAAAAGGGAATAGCAAATTTCAGTTCACATATTCATTATGGAGATAACAATTTCCAAGCACTTTCTAATAAATTTAAGGCAAATTATTCAGCAAGCTATCTTTTTTTGCCAGCCACCTTAAAAAAAGAATCATATTACCTAATTATAGGCATCAATTTCACTGGCTTTACTGTTCTATCGAGTACTTATACCCAGAATAATTCTATGGAGAATGGCAGAGCAGAGCTGCTCAGGACACATACAACATGTCTGCCCACATATCTGTGTTTGCAAATTACCTTATCAGAACTCTTCAATCCCAAATCAGTACCCATTATACCTAATACAAACCCCGTATTCTTTGTTTTGCAGTTCCTGATATAGTGCTACCTTGTAGCTGTCTATACAAAGATAATTTTCAATGCATATATGTGCATGTGTTACTAGGAGCCCTACAGACAGTAGACATGAAGCAAAATACATAATGGTCCACATCCCATCATATCCATCAACTTGAACTAGTTTTCTCCTTATCTCAGAAAGTTATCACTGTAAATTTAGTTTCAGGAAAATATTTGGGTTTATACTATCTCTGTTAAAAAATGTAAAGTATTTCTGTATAAAGTTGCTGAAGTAACAAGAAGAAATATAATAGCTTTTAATTCTTCAATGTTTTATTGAATTTGTCTATGAGAGAGCAATCAGATACATCTTCATCTATGTTAAAGATTCAAAAATATGAAAAATGAACTTGAAATAAGAAATATTAAACTGTGTGTTACCCTTAACACCCTATTAAAAAGCTATTCAACTGTCTGTCAAAAACATGCCTGGCAACAGGCAATTTTTGAGATGGTTTTAAGAACAGAAGCTCCCTGTGGAGGAGTTTTTTGATCAATCAGATTATAGCTCACAGTTCCAGTTGAGGATGGCAGAATTTATTCAGAGAAATAAATTCTGTAAAGCAAGTTGCTTCATCTGGAAAGACAGAGGTAATAGAATCGGAGAAGAGCTACTGGGACCTGTGAGACTCTAGGAGGGGGTGCTGCATTCCACCAAAGCAGCTACTGGATGCTGAGCTGTTCGCAGTCTGTTGATGAATGTTTGTCCAAATGCAGACGATGTCTGAGGACATTCTGGGTTCAATGTGTTATTATTCCTGCTTGGGGAAAGCAGCCAGCAGTGCATTTCTGTACTATTTTAGAAGTCCTACACACTTCTGTCTGGAGATACAAGGGAATGGACAGACCATTCCTGATATGAAACTGAGTGAATAGTATGATTAATTATAAATTTTAGGATAATGCTCCATCAATTAGGGGAGTGAAACAGACAAAACAGTACAGCAATTGCATCTAGTACAGTGTAATATATTATGTGATGAGGTTTGATGCTGCAAGACAATTGATATAAAGATGCAGCTATATTTCCTAGAAAAACAGAGTTTCCCATATTAAATAAATGAGACTCCATAAAAAAATTATAGAAAATAAATTTACAAGGATATGATCTGACTGAGTCAGAAAGACACAGTTAAGAGAGCTAGAATGCTTCTAAGATGTCTGGGCTTGACATAAATGTGATTTACAACATCAAAAATAGAGATAGCTTCTCTCAATCAGAAATTATCCTTCTGATCATATGAATTATGATCCTTTAGCAGGGACAGAAGGGAAACAGTACATTCTCAACAAGTTGTTGATGACTAATCACAACAAATAAGATTTCAAACAGGTAAATATATCACAACACTACAACATGTCTGGGGATCTCTCAACAAAGACTGGAGTGAAAGCAAGTTTTTCAGTAAAACCAAATGTGAGTGAACATTTGCAGGGTTATAAATATAATTTGAACTCCAAAAGGATAACTCATACAACCAGTTGTGGTTTTTAATTTAACTCTATTTGGATTTCCTTTGTATTTGTATCTCAAATTGAAATTACATTTTGAACTATTGTTGGTGAGCAAAGATGTGCAAATTAAACCTACCATGATTCACAACACACTGCTGTTGTAAAAGGAACTGAGCAGACAAAAGTGACTAAAATTAGGGCTTTGTTTCAACCCTCTGTTCAGTGCTCAGAACAGCATGATGTCACCTGCCTTATGAATAGCGGAGACTCATTCACTACTTTGACAGCAGTGCTAGATAAAATACTCTGGATAGGAACCCCTGGGAATTGACAAATTGAAAAGTTGATGAAAGACATTCATATATTTTAGATGGCCTTTGGTAACCTTAAGCACAGAAAATCAATTATTCTTGTTATTATTTGATCCGTGACTGTCCGTAATAAGTGAGTATACAACATTTTGAAGGCTGTAGTTCAAAAGGTTTGGTGACTAGCTGAAATTCAGTAACAAAGGACTGACTTCTGGGATATTATCTGTTGGAATGATTAAATTTCTTCCTTCTCAATATTGATCCCAAAGTGATTATAGGTACCAACTTTTCAGCCTTTAGTTTAAAATCATGATTTCATTATTCAAGTCCTTATGACTAAAGCCAAAACTTCCTGTCTCCTAAACACCTCCAAGCAAAAAAAATTGAGATTATGTTCTGAAGATTTCCAAGGATTCCCCCCCCCTTGTACTTTTTGGTTCACAGAACCAGAGTAAACCAAATTGACTTTGCTAGCCCCTGGGGAAAATGAGAATTATTCATGTCAGTTAGTCAACTTCTCACAAGCACTTATTTTATATTTTAAGGGAAAATGGCTTTTAAAACTTATGAGCCTTGATCACTACTAGTCTTTCCGCAAACACTAGTGGAGGTTTTTCAGCTGTACCCCCTATATAGCATTAAATCATATCAACACGTTCTGTTATCATTCACTGTTCCCTGCTTGTTTTCGCAGCAGAGAAATAGCAGCCGAAAGAGATGGTAAGGTTAGAGTTCATGCTTTTTCTTCCCCTTTTAGGAGCTGGCAAAGCAGGAGAGGTAAGCCAAGGTGTGCATGCCCAGCACAGATCAGGTAAGAGCAAGTTTCACAGCAGTGAAGAGAGTAAGGCCTGGTCAGTGACTGTACCCTGGGTTTCTTTGATACTTTTTTCTCAGAGAGTGTTATGTTGTATAAAGAGTGACATTTAATCTCTCTTTCCTTCTGTCCCTACCCCTATAGGGATATATTTGGAAGTAATAGCAAGCAACATTGTGATGATTAATTCCTTTTACTTAGTTCACCTGTTTAAATGAGGAGATATGTTATTGCTCCTCTGCTCTGGTACATGACCTAATAATCTATGAAGTATATGTGTGTTTTTAGCACTATGTAGATTAGATGTTTCAGTCTTAGCATGCTTTTGATTTTAATCTCCAGAGGAAATATAGATTTTCCTGCTTTAGCTAAAGCAGCAGTCAGTACAGCCAAAGATTGCTCTTTGTGTTTAGGCCGCAATCCTGAGTGCTCTAATACAGAGCCCAGTGAAGATCTGTAGCAACTTTTAGGGATTTGTGTGATAAGGCGCTACTGCAGGAGTGAGGCTTTACACTGCACAGTTTGCCTTTAGGGAATCTAAATTTCCAGGGAGCCTTATTAGAATTTCTACATCTTTTGTAATAAATCTTTTCAAGAAAGAGCAGGATATGCAGCAAAAGCAAGGTCCTTCAGCTTAAATGAGGACAGAATCGATTTCCTGAAACACATTCCATCTTGCTGAGACTGGGAACAAACATCCAGTAACTGAAAAGTAGAGAGTGTGTGTCACCGAAGGTCTAATGGTTTAACTGCCTTTCTTCTGAGTCCAGAATTTTTCAATTAACTGATGACAGGAAGGAGAATTTGCAGTGGCCATTCAAGTACTTTTGCAAAGACATAAGATGAACAGTTACGTATAGCGAATTGAGGCTGATACTCTGGTGATGAAGTCAGGCTTGTACCATTCTATTGTGCATTCTGTACAGCAATAGCACTCTATTTGATCTGCTTCAAAAACAGCCCACCTCAAAATAAAGTTCTTTCTTTTCTTATTTTAATATGTTCCTTTTTGGAAAAAGAAAATTTTAAATTCTATCCCCAGTTTATCTAAGGGAATGAAGCAAGATAATTAATGAAACAGAATTCATACAAAGCAAACTAACCGACACACTAGCCAAACAAGCTGAAATTAACTAATGTACCATTGTGCAGGTAAAGAATGCCTCAGAAAGTATGAATACAGAAAAGTAAACATCTTATCACTTTGCTTTCAATATATTGCTCTTTAAATAGAAAATAAGTTTCAAAGAGCAAACTTACTAAAATAAGAATTCTGAAACCTGAAACAACATCAATATTTCTTTCAAGAGTGGATCATTTAGCTACACTGTGAAAATGTCTGTCACTTTAGTAAACAAAGCAAAAGGTCATATAGCAAATTCATATACAGAGATCTATCCATAAGCTAGGACGTTATAATTTGGCATTGAGTTTGAGAGCTATATGCAAACAGTAGAACAAATTCAGAGTTGACCTACATGCAAAAAACAGAATAATATTTGGGAGCTATGGGCAAGTCTGCTGGCTACAGAATATATTTGCCTCCAGTCCTTATCCAAGTCCCATTTTTTTAACTTCTTGTCCCTCGTCATCCCTCTTATATCCTTCACAATCTTTTTACCCCTCTGCCTTATAATTAATTCCTGTTTCTGCGGGCTGTGTGGCTTGCAATCATAAGAACGCTAAAAACAAACGATGGATTATCTGTCTGCTTTCAGTGGCATGTAGATGAAATTTTTAAGGGACATTCTTCATAAACCTGGAAGCAATCTGTTTGGATGGACTGTCTGAAGACCTCCCCTCTGTTCAGCACTTGCAAGATTGTACCTTTAGTTTTAAGTCCAGTTAAGGGCTCCTCAGTGCATGAAAGACACTGACATACTGAAGTAAGTTCAGCAAACAGGCATTACGTTGGTTTATAGGGACAGGATGTATGTCTAAGTACCCCTCAGGGAAGTCAGTTAAATTGTTTTAACAACAGCAGGCTACTTTTAGCCACCATCTCTCCTGAGAGTCAGATGTTGCCTCTTCTGTCATGTGACGGCACATGTTCACTCCATGTGACGTGGAATGCATCTAATGGAAAGATGGGCAGCAGCCTGCCACAACTGCAAGAATTCTTTCCCCTGCAGCCTGATCCGCATAGGCACACAGGGATGAGGAAAGGCAGCAATGGTCTGTCTGAACAGTACATGCAGAAGTACCCCATACCTATCCCTAATCTTTCCCAGGAGCAATGTGAGCATGGGCAGGAAACGTAAGACTCATTGATCTGACTGTGTATTTGCTAAAACTGATCCCACCTGGAATGAGGATGGTAGCTCAGTCTCAAGCTCTTCTCTGTTGGGTGCCGGTGTCCTCTACTTTGTCTCTCTGGGCAGACTGTATTCTGTCTCCAGGGGCTTACTGCTTCTCCAAGACTGAATTACAACTTGTTAAAATTTTATTCCCCTTATGAGTGGAAACTGATTTTTTGATGGTCTTTGTCCTTGTTCAAGAAACTAAATTGTACTTTACTTACTAATTTTTATTTTGAGAGGTCTGTGTATGTAATTAAAAGTATTTCTGTATCATTGCATTAATTCATTAGGATGTGGCTTCCCACATGATGGATGCAGGGTATGAGATGTGTTGTATTAGTATAAGTACGGTTTCTTCTAGGGAATCTATGAAAATATGCAACACTGTTATAAGCAGGATAACCATGTCTTTAATAAATATTATATTCCTTCTGTCTAGGTTTCTAAATGGGCATTGTCATAGCTACAAAAATCATACATACATAAGCTTTTACTCAGTCTGGAAGGTTTTTGGCACAGATACTCACATTTAGTAATATTTCAGATTATTTGACATGATAAAGGTGTTTAAATATTCTTTTAAAATCAATAAAAGTATAAAGTTAAATATTATTTCTAAAGCCATATTTATTTCATAGAATCATAGACACAGAGAATGGTTTGGGTTGGAAGGGACCTTAAAGATTATCTAGTTCCAACCCCACTGCCATGGCCAGAGCCACCTTCCATTAGATAGAGTTGCTTAAAGCCCCATCTTTCCTGCCCTTGAGCACTGCCTGGGATAGGGCATCCACAACTTCACTGGGCACCCTGTTCCCGGGCCTCACCACTCCCGTAGAAAATAATTTCTTCCTAATATATAATCTGAATCTCCCCTCTTTCAGTTTAAAGCCATTCCTCCTTGTCCTGTCACTGCTTGCACCTGTAAATGTGATGTCTTTTGTAAACAATTTAGATTAAATTCAGGAGTATTTTAATGAGGCATAGTATTACCATGAGGCATAGAAGTTATTGTATATTAACTCTGCTTCAGAGGTATTTACAGTAATTTGTGATCAAAAATGTTTTAAGTGATCAGGCAGTATTTTAAAAGGCTGTTTTTCTGAAAAACATAGCATTTGCTGTTTTTTAAAAAAGTTTGCAAACACCAACAAATGCTGCTCATAAAGCTTCAATGTTCTGTAATTATATTAGATACAGTAGCTAAATCAGTTTTTCCAACTGCATATTTGTAAATCTATTTGGCAACCAGGGAAAAAGTTTAGCAATCAACCAATTATTATTGGATCATTAAACTTTATTTCAAAGGAAAAGGTTGATTATGATGAAATGCGTAGAGAGCTATAGATGTACCAAGCGTACTCAGCTTCATATTGCTTGGATACATTTATTTTTCAATAATTCCTCAAGCATACTTTTCATTGCAACTTTGTTTCTTGTGGCAATTATTTAAAATCTGCATAGGATGAATCTTGAATTGTAAAACATTAAACATGAAGTAAATGACTACAGCTTGAATCCTGTATGTGAATTAAAGCTTAGCCCTTTAATGATTTTTAGCTCTCCTAATTTTATTTGCTCTATTTCATCTTAAAGTGTGCATATATATATATGCACACATACACTTTGTGTTTTATGTATATATAGTGCCTTTTTTTACTCCCCAATAATGTATTTTTGGCAGGTCTGTGTTGTCCTATATGCAGCATTTGCAGTGACCCCTCAGGTAGCAACGTTAATGCTGGTGTAGTTATACTATGCAGCACAGATGGGGATTCTATCAGAGATAGAGCATGAATTGTAAAATCAGTCTAGCTGCAATAGCTCCATATTGTATGTGATCTCATTAGCCTGGGTCTTAGCAATTCTGACAGAGCTGTAATTAATCTGTTTCAAGAACTAGCCTGGCTGGTGATTTGACATCCCAGTACCAAAGATCTATTGTGCAAACATTTTAGATGGATTTAATACCAAATGGATGTGTGGTTCTTACTTGGTAGAAGCTACTAACCAACAAGATCCAGACAGTAATCAGTACTTGCCACTACTGTAAGCTAGTAGTTTACAGGTAGTAAAATCCTGAGACTAGGTTTTCACCTGGTAGAAAACTGAGTAGCTAAACTATGATGAAAATATTCAAAATTGATTTAAGTGTAAAATGGTATTTGAAGTGATGGATATGTTTTTCTAATACTTAATGCAACATGGTTGTGATTTAGTGTACTGTATTTAGTTAGCACATCTTTTGACGTTAGTAAGCCATATAGGATTTTTTATTTAATACTGTGTCTATCTTCGGCTGTTCACTCTAAATAATGTCTAAATGCTGATAGGAAATAGTTTCATCTTTTTATTTAAAGCATACAGGTACTAGATTTCATTGAATTATTTTTGTGCATTGTTTTTACTAAAGCATATACACTTAAAGGACATCATAGTTACGCTCTGAACGTTCTGAAATGTTTTTGCTCTTTAAGGTTTTTCTATCTCAGGATTCACTAGTTGTTATTTTGACAGTCTGATAGAAATATATCAGTCCTGCATCTATTGTATTCTCTGCCTTGTCTACGCTAAGAACAAACACTCCAACCTCCACTCCCCCACCCCACCCCCAATACTTAGACTTTTTTCTGTCTTCTTCCTTTTACTTTTTGTGTGGGTGTTCACATTCACTGTGCTGCTTGCCAAGCCCCCTTTCCTTTCTATGTGCCTGTGGAAAACACAATCTTCACCCTTTCCCTTAACACACTGAAGGAGAGTTTCTACTTCATTCTTCAGACTTACATCTTCAGACTTTGGTCTGAAGATCTGAGTCTGGAGTTTACTTTAAAGAGAGGAAGTTGTAGTTATTCAGAGCTCTGGACAGTTGGTGAACCTCTAAATTGAGCATGCATCACAGGTTGCACAGTATATAGCAGAGAGGAGAAAGGCATTAAGACCAACTTCCCAAGGTAAAAGTGGAATCTCCTATTTCACACCAACTTCTCTGACATCAAAAACAATGAGTCCAGCTGAAGTCTCACTTATGAAGTCTTTATTTTCCTTTTGACCAATCTGAGCACATAGCTTGTGCGCCTGAGAAACAGCCTTTGAGGTACGTAGTACTCATATCACACCAACCTGGAAGCTGAATTTTGGCCTCCATGATCCAAAGTCATGAGGCTAATTCAGCTTTCATTTGAATTTTCTTTAGGTATCTAAAGGCAGAAAGGAAACAGGGTAGGCTTTGCTGAGCTCTTCTGTGAAATCATAATTTGGCAGCCAGGGTTGCACAGCTGAAAAGTGAGAGAAGTGGCAAAAGGGGTAAAAGCAAACAAATGCTGAGCGATATATTTTGGGTTTTGCATTGTTTTGCTGCTTCTGAAGGAGCCAAATAAAGGCCCCAAGAAAGCATTTCTGCCATTGGTGATCTGAGACTACAGATCTGTATGGAATACTTGAAAATGCATTAATTACTCACTAATTACAATTTAAACAAACATTTAACATAATTTCAGGTTTTACTTCATCATACTAATGAGCTACAAACAACTGTCCTTTGACTCAAAGCTTACAGCCCCTGGCAATTTCCTTTCTTAGCACATCATGATGTCTTTAGATGATATTTTACAGTATGACATAGTTAATAATTTGGTCTTTTAGAATAAAATGAAATAGAGAATGAAAATGAATGTTCTTCTAGGGAGTTAAAATTATCAGGATCATGCTGCCTATGAGGGGTTTAATGAAACAGGAACAGAAGCATCAAAGTGACTTTTGAATGCAGAGTTTTATGATAAATATATTGAGTTATTTTTGTTACCACTCTAACTTTTTGCTTATAAAAATATTGTGACAAAAGCAAAAGAAAATAGACATCGAAATTACCTACTCAGTTATGGGGGTAAACTTGCAAAAGCTTTGACCTCTTCTGGTATGGTCCTATGTGCTTACAGGATCAAATTATTTTAATAAATATCTTTAGGAAATTCTTAAAATTTATATTGGTGGTTTTTTTTTTTTTTTAGTACTGTAAATAATCTCAAAGTCTAAAATAAAGATGCTAATGGCAGGCAAAAATCCAAGATTTCTTTTCTTCTTCATTCTGCACTTAATTTCTTCCCTCCCTCCTGTTATCTGAAGACATGTAAGTAACCCCCATTCTTGAAGAATCTCAGCAGCTCGCAGTCTTTCATGTATTTCCTTTCCCAATACACAATGGTCAATTACCTTGTCATCAAAAAAGAATTAAACATTACTGAATCCACAAAAACAGTATGGAAAGTTGAAACAATTTTTTTATACTTCCATAGTACAACAGAAGTGATCAGAATGCAGTTCTCCAGCTACCTTCCATCCAAGTCATGTATTGTGTAAATCTGGCTCTTTTTTATGCTCACAATTTGCGCATTCTGTGGTACACATTAACACTTTTTCTAAAGGTGCTGTGAAGCGTTTTTTCTTTGAGTGCCAGTCCATAACGTAGCTGTAAGGGCACTGGAAGAATGAGACACAGAGTTGAACCTCCTTAAACTAAGAAGACACTGAACGCTTGTAGGGCATAAGTTTGCTGTAGCTCAGAGACAAAGTACCCATGGGCTGCATAGCTGCTTCACTTGACTGTTGTCTATTTGACTAGAGAATAAATGCTTTTCACTTAATTTACTGAAAATCCTAGACTTTTAAGTTAATTTTTGGATCTAGTAAAATTAATTTAAAGAAAATGAATTGTTTCATAATCAACGTGTTTCATAGACTAAGAAAACAAAATGAAACATGATAATGTAAATTATTTTATAAGAGTCATTGGAGCAAAAGGCTGGAAAATTTTCTGTAGGATCTTTGTCCAGGCTGGTCTAAAGTTCACAGGGAAGGGAATCTTTCTGCCTCTATCAGTACCTTCTGTATCAGGTCTTTCAATTTTGTATGATCCAATTTAACCAGCTGTAGCATTTCAGTACCTTTATCATTCTATTCCTTCCAGTGGAAATAGTAAAATGATTATAATTAATCAAACAAGTAAGTATTTTGTTGAACTGGAACTTAAATGGAAGAGCCAGAATACAGCTGAAGGCAAAATAGACCCTATGCATTGTAATCTTCTCTTTCTCCCCATGAATACTTCAAAGGGCAGAACACGTTGTTTTTGGAAAAAAAAACAAACAAAGAAAAAACCCCTTTTAAGCATCGTTTGTCCCATAATCGGTTTCAGATATTTGGCAGCCTATGCAACTTTGATAATGGAAAATAAATTATCGTACACAGAATACTGAAATGTTAATTATACTTTTCATTGGCTTCAGCTAAATCCATGTTTTGTAATGGATTTAGGCATACAGAACTACAGCCCAGAGGCTGAAATAACAGCTTGATTTTTGCAGAGTTTTACAGATCATAGAAAACATGTTGTCCATGTGTCTTCAAAATGACCTTTTGATGGGAAGAGAAAAAAATGGAATTATAGATGCTCAGTGCATATGTACTGCACACGCTATTATAATTACTAGAGAAACTGGTCTGAACAAGAATATATTAGCAGATAATATTAATTATTTAAGAAAGAACAGCAGAATAAATTTGCATTTAAAGGTTATGTATGGAAAGCAATGGTATTGAATCTATGTAATACAATACCTGAAGCAATCGAATTTATTTTATGGTGCAAAACTGATGAACAAGAAGTTGATTTTTTTACTATAGATGCACTTCAGGCACTAATTCATTAACAATACAAAATGAATAATAAATACTTGAAATAAGCTTCTCATATCTGTCTCTAATGAGGATATAATTAAGAGTAAGTTGCAAATAGGAAGCCTTGTGTGAAATAAAGTTCTTAAATAAAATTAATAATATCTTCAGTGAACTGGCAAATATGTTTTATCGGAAATAATCACAGGAATTTGTACAAGATATTTAATAATGAACTCATGCATTAGAAACAAAAAATGCTTTTTCTCATCTGTTGAATGCTGTAAAGCAACAAAGGTAGCATAACGAAACTTTATGTCTTGAAATATACCTGGTTTTAAAGGTAAGTTATCTATGGCACATGCTTCAAGATTAATGGAGTTCTAATTATTTCACAATACATGCAGGATAACACAGCTGTTAGAGGCATATACAAGAGTTTCTGTTTCTCACTCTGTGAGTCTGACTTCTGAGTGATGAACTTCTCAGACAGCATTCTCTTAACGGTATCTGCAGTGTAAGGTAGAAAAACCCAAAACTCTACAAGGTAAAAAGAAAAAACTACAAAAAATCTCTATTATTTCATGCATCTTCACTTTCCTTTTGATTATCTTATTACAGACAGAATGTATTTCTATCTGAAACCAAATGCGTGTTGTGAAACCTATTTTTTTTCCACTGAAACCACTCTGTAGGAGTTTTAGCTGTCAATTCCCCACTCAAAGACAAGTGGCTTGCAGGGTGAATATATATTTTTCTCAACCTTTTGAGGAGCCCTCTTTCAACCAGTGATTCTCCAGGCCTTTCCCAACTTCCTGTCAGCAGACAACCCCAAACTACACATTCACTTCCAAGGGAAAGAACTGTGGGCAAACAATGAGCCAAAGCAAATAAGCAGTCCACTGTGTGCCCAGGCAGAATGACTGAGGGACTAATGTCAAAATGGGCCACTGTGACAGTCTCCAGTCAGAAACATGAATGACTATGAACACAAACTCAAATTTTCATCTTTTTTTTTGTGTGTGCATAGGACTTAGAATGGCCTGCACCATGCACTTGGGTTAAAGTCTAACTGCTCAGTGGCAAGACTTTGTCTCAGAAGTCGGGTAGCAGGGAAATTACATGAGCAGCACTGCTCTTAATGCCTTCTTGTCTTTCCTGGGCCTATAAAGTTCTTGTGTTTAAGAATAAACAATAAGTATTTAAGACTAAACAAGAATAAGTGAATAAGCATAGACTTTTGATCTCTTGCTTTACCACCAGTCTGTCTCTGAGGGCTCTTCCTACCTGAAACATAAGCTCCCTGACAGTGAAGCTTGAAATGAGCATACCTAAGTAGGCTTGAAAGGACTGATGCACTGATCTGTGATTTGTTTAGGTAGATCATGGAGCTTCATCGTTTTAATTCATTCTCATAGGATATCTCTGAGATCAGGAAGAACTGTTAGCTGTCTTGATCACAGAAAGACTGAAAATATATGCTGGAGTACTGATCTGAAATCTCTAGGAATCCAGATCCATAAGACTTGCCCAAAAATTAAGGAAAGGAAGACAGTGAGGGAGCTGAGATTTCAGTCATCCTCTTCTGAACAGTCTCCTTAAGTTCCAGAACAGTGGAACAAGAATACTGGACTCTTTTATCTTCCTTTCTCCATCTGTGAATTTGCCTTATTCCCATTTTACTTCAACATCCCATTTGCAACCTTCCCATATCGCTCCTATTCCAGTTTGCTAGTTCTTCTCTAATGTCATATGAGACAACGGGCTTCCATTCTCCTAAGCAGAGACATTTGTCTCATGTGTAATTCTGGTGGGATACATAGATATAGCCTTTTTTAAGGTCTGTTCTGCAATCTTTATTTTAAAACTCTAACATTTTATCACTATCAGCATATTGAAAAGTTGGCTATGATTATTGCCATGCAGACTTTAAATTTTTAGCCTTCTGGTCCTGGAAGAATATTTAGAAAGGCTCTCAGCTGCTTGTTATCAGCACAGCGGTTCTGAATGCTATTTAGGTAGCAGTGTATTTAAGAGTTGATATGTTCTTAGTAAAATAAATGCAAAATATAAAACTTTAATTATCTGTAAAGATTCGGGACTGAAAGATCTATACCTACATCTAGAAAAAAGCTGAGATCCACACTCTCATATTGTTCTATGTACAATAATATAAAAAAAACCAACAACAAACAACACCAAACCCAAACAGATTCCATTATCAGGATCCCACAATCTCAGGATATTTTCTGGGTATGAATTTAAGGTTGCATAGTAATTCCTGTTCCATTCAAAGACAATTTGCTGCATAAATTACTTAGTATAACATGGGTCACCTGTTTTAATTATTCTTATAATTAATTCTTATTCCTTCAGCTTTGTATGGTAGCAATTCCTAAGTCTTACTGTAACAAATACCTCTTGTAGCATTGGAGAATTCCAGGTACTATGCTTTGAATAGTTCATAATATTTAATTTTTTGAATAGTGACTTTTTGAAACCATTCCACATCTTTTGTAACTCCAAATCTTTCATTTAAAAAGAATTGTAAAATCAACTATTTGTGTAAGAATGGCATACTGACATACAGACTTGGAAAATATCTTGCACTTGCTATATAACGAATCCATTTTTTCAGATTTGTTGAACATATTAAACCATTCCTACTGCAAAAGGGAAAATAATCCTTATGTTTGGTCTCACTATAATTGAAGCATTAATGCATTGATTATTTGAAATCAGAGAGAGATATACACTTGACATAATGTTCATTGTATTTCCTTCACTTTTATTCCCTCTGTTTAAAAATAATGTTTTCCTTTCTTCTCCACACATTAATAAAGAATAGGAAGTAAGGAATACAGTGGAGATTTTAACACACACTGCAGCCTAGGCAACATACAATTGGGGGTGGTTTTTTTTTTTGCTTTTTTTTTTACAATATTATCATTTTCATCCCATGAATGAAGTAAAGAAAAAATTAGTACTGGTTTTGGAGAAACCCCCCTCTAGGGGGAAACATTAATTTCTTTCAATAACTAGGAGTATTGATAGACCTTGCTTTCTGCCAACAGATGCCTTGAGTTTTTAGTGCCCTTTAAAGATATATCTGTTCTGAAATATCCAAATAAAGTTGCTTTTAGTTCAACACATATAATTTTAAATGAAATTATGAAACTTGTGTTGCCACGTTTCCTCATTTTGAGATGTTTTCCATCTGATGCAGCACTAGCAAAACATGCAGAAACTTTATAATACGAACCTTAAATATTCAGTCCAAATACTATTATTTTGATTTTCTTCCAATTTTAGTGCAGCTGGAAGCTAACAGTGAAGTCCCCGCTAAGCTCCTACGTTACTGATGAAATAAAAATGATAATTTTCTTTGCAGCCTCAATTAATTGTAGATAAAATATTTCTTTCAGATATCAAAAATTAGAGCCAATTTGGCTCAGGTACATTTGTACCAACTTCATGATTCCAATGAGTCTGCAAGCCTGTAAATAAAGTAGCACAGTTTCAAAAAAATTCCCATTTTTGCTTGAAAGAAAAATATATCCCATCATGTAAAAGTTCTGAGCTAATAAAGCAGGTGATCTTCCCCTTAAGATAAAGAACCATAGCCACTGAGTAAAAACCGAAGATAAGAAGAACAAGAAAGAAGTTTTGGAACCATATTACAGGAAGATACTTGATGACAATGTGTTTTTGCAGGCACAAAGCAATTCTTTAAAAAATGGATAGTTATGATTGTGAATAGGTAGATATAGCTTCAAGTCTTGGTATACTATAATGCAAGCTGCAGTAGAAGGCAATTGTCAGATACCATTTGAGAACTTTAATTTTTGTTTTAGTTATATTCTTCATATATTTTCTTAAAACATGAGGTACTGATGCCTATAAAAAGAGATGGATTTATAGCCATCTATAAGAATGTGAATGGCCTTCAAAGAAGTAGACTGAAAAGGAGGTGGGTATTAGAAATAAAGATAATGTGAGTTGGCATGTATTCCCAACAAAAAAAATCTGATATGGGCAAAAGAGTAAGACATTGCAACTAAATTTCAAAGATATTCAGAGTCACAAAAGTGTATATGTAAAAGTTCAGTGACATTTTTGAAGGAGTTTTACCCCTTCAGTTTCTTCTTATATTTATTCCGCTCTAAGTTTCAACTTTCCAAAAGAAAGAATAAAGTCCAAGCCTATCAGGGAGAATGTAGACGCAAAAAGCCTGTATGGTAATTAACATGCAAATGCCCAAACTCCAACCCTCTGAACAGCCTTTCTTGCAAAAGCTGCTATTCCCTCTTTTATACAGAAACGAAATTGAAGAAAAAATTAAAAGTTCATAAAGGAAGACTGATGGGGAAGATAGGATAACAAACTTGTCCTACAATATTAAATGTTTTTATTATTGCACTCCTTGTTACAGTTTTGCCTTATTTAAAATGCCTGCATTTTAAAGAAGAGATAACTTAATTCTACAGAGCAGAACAGTATATTGCAAAATGTCATATACTTGGCATCTCATAAGGGATTGATCTTGCGGAATAAATGTTCAAACTGAAAATCCTCTGACTGCTTAGTCTTTTCCATTGTTACCTACTGTTCCTCATTGTTACTTCATGTTCGATATTTGTGTTTGAATAAAGTACTCTTTTCACAATACAGAATTTCTAGTGTTATGTCCCTGTTTCTATCAGGACTTAAATTTATGTCCAAAATTTCTTCTATTATTCTGTACTGCAGACATGAATTGCATTCACTAAAGGCCATCTTCATTATAGCAGCCCTGGGTTGTATAGCATTTAAAATAAAATTACTCTTCTTTTCAATAAAGAAATAATCACATATTCAAATAAATACTATGTAAAGGCAGCTGCTTACCCACTGAATGGTCCCCAGCAGCAACACAGGCACTAAATATGCTGGATTGGTGTTGGACTGACCTCAGTAACAGCTGTGGGGTGAAAAGAGAATGACCCATAGGTAATGCAGCTTCCTATGAATAACTGAAGGAGCACAGAAAATGCTCTCTAAGCTCCATCCTTCTCCCTGTTCAAGTGCATGGTGCAGATTCTCTAACAAATGGGCACTTATAAAAGGCATTGTCAAGGGACCTTTTTACAAGGGCAGAAGTCTGCTGTCTGCTTGCAGGAAGGAAACCTTATCTAATGAGGACCTTTCTGCACATAGATTCATAAAACATGGCGAGAATCTTTGTGTGGAGTGACCATAAACAATAAACAGTCACATGAAAAAATGTGCTCTAGTCTATGCAAATCTGAAGTAATTCAGTATATATCAACAGACATATTTATTTTAGTTTCATTCAAATAGTTGCAACACTACAACCTCATCTGCAATAAGGCTTTGTAAATTGGTAGGTTTATTAATAAAAATTAAGCACATGACATTGTTATGGACAATATAGAATGATGGAGAATGATGTGTTTTATATTAGACACCTTTGGTTATTGGTTTCTCTGCATAATTAATTATCATATCCAGATGTATAGAGTAAGGAACCTCCCAAACAGGTGTGAGTAGAGGTGCAAAAATCTTTATTTTGTATCAGAAAAGTAATCTGAAGATGGTATTTTTGCATAATGTTTGTTATCCCTAAACCCATAATACTACCTTTTAAAGCAAAGACAATGAAAACAAACATAGCTAGTCTTAGCAGTAAAGCCACTGATCAGTATTCACAAAAGGGCATGCTCAATCCATGTAACAACACAATTGCCACCAGTAATGATGAAAAAAAGCAAAATCTTATGTATACATTAAAAACACCTGACATTTGTAAGAATGTTTAAATGTTCTTGTCACTACTTTTAGAAAGTTTAATGTTTACTGCTTGAAATTAAACTGTTTAGAGAGCACAGAAAGTGTAGTGGGCTTTTCATTTATTGTAATAAGTATGACAGCAAAACATCACTGTCATAATTTGAAAATAAAACAAAATCACATACATTTTTTAGGCATTTGTAATAAACACTGGGAGACGGGAAGCAGCATTGCTTTGTTCTGTAATGCTGCAACACCCAGCACACAGCCCTGGTCACTCCTGAAATATCTTTTGTACTGTAAAATCAGAAATTTATACCTCCTGTGTACTGGTCTGCCTTTGTTCCTGTGACAATGTTAGGGATGTCTCTTGTGTATATGAAGTGGCATGCACAAGCAAAGCCTGAAGGCTGAGTTTCCTGCATTTCAGTATTCAGAAAAACTTAGAAATAGTGTCTCAATATCTTTGCCAACCTACCTTACCAATTTCCTTATACCCAATGATATGTATAATATGAAGTTACATAAGTAAACATAATATTGGGTAAAATTACAAAGGAAACTGTGTCACCTACAGTACTCTACTGACTTTGACATTTTGACCATTTCTAGTAACTCTAGAAGCAGTTGAAAAGTACATGAAGAAAATTTAAAAAATGCAAATTATTTTCAGTAACTACAGACCTGAAATATTTTCAAAGTGGTGATTGATGATGGTTTTTGCACTCTCCCCAGTAATCCTAAAATAAATCAACCAAACAGCTCTGTTTTGCCTTTTTTCTTTCTTTCTATTGTTGTTTTTTTTTTTTGTTTGTTTTGTTTTTTAATTTCTTAATTTAGGCCACCATATCAAATATTGCTTTTCAGTAAGTTTGGAGGCACTTCTGTATTGGAGACATTAGTGTTCAGATGCTGATCATTCAATAGTTTACTCCAGTTGATAAAAGTGTGAGTAACAGGGAGTTTCCTTCGCAGATTTTTCCCCCATAAATCTTCCGAGAAAGCCTGAAGGTTTTCCAGAATGGCAGTATGGAACCTGGTGTCCTCAGCTTTCAGGAATTTCACAAAATCTGTGGCAAACTGACTTTGGTCTATCATATGTAGAGTATCACTCACAGTCTTGCTGACAGTTATATGGAGGTTGGCATCTTTGAAGTAGTGTATCTGGAGGTGAAAGATCCCTGTAACTTGGGTGGTAAACGGAGTGAAGGCAAAAGTCCAGTCTGACTTCCAAAGGCTGTTCCAGTGATTTGAAGGCTGGTATTGATGAGCCTCAATGCAAACCACAAGCATCTTCCTCTTCCCCAGGCTTTTTTTGAACACACAGCAGTTCGCTGCAGGAAAGTGGCAACTTATGTATGTCTTCAAGCCTTTGTGGAGGGTTTCTTTCCACAGTTCCCCCTCATCTAGCATCACCCCATGCAGCTGAGGTTTTCTGGTGACCCGACGCAGGTGGTCAAGCTCAAAAGAGAATTTGCCCTGAGGGTCAAAGAAGCTGTTTTCCCCCAGGTCATTGTAGTGGGTCAGAAGCACAGTGTGCCCATTTATTTTGATGGGAGTGAAGTTGCTCTTGCTGTGACAGGCCCCTATGCGGGCAGCCTCCTGCCTCACCAGCTGCTCATCTTGCACCAGAGCAGAGAGATCTCGGACAACCTGGATGAATTCCCCAGGAGGAGACTGTCGTAGTAGGCTGCAAATGAGAGACACCTTCTCTGGTTTGCACAGGTCCTGCCTCGTGCACATGATGGGGGCTACTGTGACCCAAAGGGCAGGGGACTGCAGATGAAGGGAGGGTACTTCATGGCGGAGGGATAAGGTACAAAATGGTGGCAGGGGAAGGGAGGGTGTGTGCTGGGAAGGGGCCCGTGCTAGGGTTCCGCAGTCTGTGACCTCACAGCGTCACCAGGGCAGCGCTGGTGGGGTTCCAGTGCTGGGAGTTGTGCCAGTAGGGAACGGGGCTGCAGGAGTACGGAGGGGGCCTCGTCAGGAACTGGACTAAGCCAAGGTGATGTCCTGCCAAATACCACTGCTGTGAAGAGGACTGAGCAGGGAGTCCAGTGCCACCATGGAGGAGAACAGATATCCTCCTGATGTTGTACCTTCTCTTCCTTTTGCTGCTCTATCTCTTCCTTCTCCTCTCCCCTCCCTGCCCTGTGACAACTGCTGCTGTGTGACCTCCCCACCTCCATGCCTGTGCACGGCCTATGACTGCATGCGGAGGGCCTGTGGCAGCCAGTGCGGCGTGGTCTGGCCTGGTCCAGCCAGTGCTGTTGAGGCTGGTTGGGTGGCACAGGGCTGGTCCTCGCTGATGCTTGCTGTTGGCACTCCTCTTCCCATCAATGCCCAGAGCTGCTGAATCACGTCAGCCTCCCAGCATTTTCCTCCTCTCACTGCACCTCTTTCTTCATCCTGACCACCCCTTGTTTTCCTTCACACCTTCCCTTTCCCTTTCTCTGAACCTTTTTGTTACCTTTGCCCTCAGAGTCTCTGGGCATGGAGCAAAAATGTGTTTGTGCCTCAGAGACTGCTACATTCTCAGAAATCAGAAGACAAGGATGTTCTAGAGTATGAAAATAGCAAAGTGCAAGCTTTTTTGGGTAAAAAAAAAAAAAAATTAAACTTCTCCCCTTTCCCTACTAAAAGGCAATGGCACGAGCCAGAAGTTTCCTTAACCTGATCTCTCATACATGGTTTTTGAACATTATTCAGGATGATTTCATGGATGGAAAGATCAATTTAGGAAATACAATGCAGTTACTTAAAAAATTTGAATTGCCTTTTAATTATGCACATGTAAAACATGTTTTCAAGGTGAGGATTATGTAGGTGAAGCAATTAAGTACATTTAAAAGTCCAGTTATATTTTGCTGACTTATAAAAATTAACATTTTGAGAAGTGAATTTCATGCTAGTAGGGTCTGCAAAACCAGCAAATAACTTGTCTTACCCAGGTCTTTTGCTTCTGTGTAAAACAGATAACTGAACAGTTACAATAGAATCATAGAATAGAGTCACAGACTCATTTAAGTTGGAAAAGAGCTTTAAGATTATCAAGTCCAGCCATTAACCTAGCACTGATAAGTGCACCACTAAATCATGTCCCTAAGTGCGGCATCTGCACAACTTTTAAATACTCCCAGGGCTGGAGCCTCAACCACTGCCCTGGGCAGCCTTTTCCAATGCTTGACAGCCCTTTTGGTGAAGTATTTTTTCCTAATATCTATCCTAAACCTCCCCTGGTGTAACTTTAGGTAATTTTGTCTTGTCCTGTCACTTGTTACTTGGCAGAAGGGCACCCAAGTAACACCAACTTTTCACCACACCACAATATTGTACTGTGATAGAAAATATATAGGCTTTGATTTCCAGCTTTTTTGTAACATAGCTTCACTTGAGAAAAATTAAAACATTCTGGTGTCATCCCATCCTTCTGTAATCAAGCTAACAAACCCAGACATGCCTGTCTGATGCTGGGCAGAGCCCATTAGAGTGACTTCCTAGAAATCCTTTTGCTGGGAGGACAAAACGGAACTGTCTGCACCTCTCAGGCTTCAGGTCAACATAGATCCAGCACACTTGTTAATTCAATTTTTCACTATACCTCTTCTTTGAACTATGTAAGAGGTATGCCAGAATGGATGGTGATTGCACTCTTAACACTTGGGAGATGATGTGGGTTTGAGATATGGCAACATTTAAAAGATTTCTGTGAAAGGTACATGGTACATCTAGAAACTTGACTTACTAATAAGTTAATTTATTGTAGGTAAGCGAAATACCACAAAATGAACGCAGTTCAGTGTGAGAAGATACTGCAAAATTAAGTGTCTTTGGTTTTCAGGTTCTTTAGGTCCCCTCTAGTTCCCTCAGGTCCCCTCAAAAGAGATATGATTTTTCCTTTTAGCTCATGTTTTTTAACAAATTAGCTGTTCGGCAAAGCTCTTTTCCTAAGGGACTGAATCCAAGTGGCTGTACATATGTGATTTCTTTGAGAATTTTGTAACCAGCTGGCTGATTCTGTCCAGAGTTTATGAGGAAAATTAATTATGGCAAGTCTGAAACTTTTAGGTCGCATCATGCTATCAGGTAGGCAGAGGATAGGCATTAAAATTTCTTCACTCTGTCGTGTTTCTCTGTCATTGTTCTATGCCTTATAGAGCCAAGGTAAAACCGGCAGTGTGAACTCAGGCCTTGCTAAAGAGGCTGTCTGTGGCTTTTGAACTTGCACTTCATTGAAAGAATTTCCAGCCTTGAGAATCTCATGAGAACTTGAAAACATTTCTCAGGGTTTCTGGTATTTTCCACCTACTTTACTTTCTGACAAAAATTAGAGATAGATAGATGATCAATTGTGGTGAGAGAAAAGAGTAATTATATGAGGAAGTGACCTGCATAGAACAAGTCTGATTTAATTGTATTTAACACTATAATATACTCAACAGTCTGATTTAGTTATTTAGCAGTACTGCTAGGTATTCTTTGCTATTTGAGAGAGATTTGAGTATATTCAGTAGTTTTGGGTCTCAAATTGTTCATCAGTATAATAATATGTAAAAATCCAAAGCAGTCTGGAAGGTAATCTTAACTGGCATCATTGTCAGTAATTATGCACCGACAATTAATTGAATGATTATACATAACAATAATTTTTATAGAAAACATTTTTTAAAGAATATCTTGATTCTTTCTTGTCTAGTCTCATTGAATTTATTTCACTGTAATGCTTCAATGCTCCTTTGAGCATTATCAGAACTATGAACATTAAGATTTTAAAGGTATAATAGTAATCAAAACTCTTCATCAAGGAGAAGCCAGGACTCAAGTAAACCATTTCATGTTTATAGACACTTTTGGAGCAGCTATACTAACCACATTGGCTGTCATGTTATTAGATACTAAAATGTAGCCTCTTTGGTAGTCTCAGTTTAAAGAGCCAGCAATTACAAATTTTTATGACCTTACAGTGAAAAAAAGTGTGGCAATGATTTTCCATTTATTTATTTTTGTGAGTAGTTTTGTTGGTAAGTATCCAAAATGTCTCTTAATTTGGCAACTTTTAAGAATCATGCAAGCTAAAATGTTAGGAAGATCTATATTTTATATGTACAATTTTTCATATGCACATATGCACAAACTACAAATATTTCTTGTAGTTTTTTTTAAGAATAATTAAAATTTTTAAGCCTGAGAAACAGGTAAATGACACAAATGGTATAAAAGTATTATACTACTCAAATGCTTTTGCCGTTTTGATTTTTCGAGTGGCTTTTATGCTGAAATACTGAAATTAATTAATGTGCTAACATTTTGTAAACTCTGAAAACAAGCTTACAGTCTAAAAATTCTGAAAGTGTGAATAATTAATCTGAGTTAAACATTCTGGCTTGTTAAGAATAGAACATGATGTCATAGGTTATTATAAAATATCTTGTCTTCAAACTTTAATTGTGTTACTTATTTCATTGTGGTGGGTTGGCCCTGGGTAGATGCCAGGTGCCCAACAAAGCTGCTCTATCACTCCCCTCTTCAACTGGACAGGAGAGAGAAAGTATAATGAAAGGCTTATGGACTGAGATAAGGACAGGGAAAGATTATTCACCAACTGCCATCATGGACAAAACAAACTCAATTTGTAGAAATTAGTTTTATTTATTACTGATCAAATCAGAGTAGGATAAAGAGAAATAAAACCAAATCTTAAAACCAACTCCTGCCACCCTTCCCTTCTTCCAAAGCTTAACTTTCAACTTTAACTGCTCTTGTGGCCAGCTGGCATTGCCTCTGGGGTTCACATAAGGGAGGCTTCTAGCAGTTTCTCACAGAAACAACCCTTGTAGCACCCCTCCTACTGAAACTTTGCCACACAAAACCAATAAATTGATTTATTGAAAGAATTTGATCTCATGATAATTTGGCCATCCTTATTTTTTAGATTACTGTTTTCCATGTGTTGTTTGTAAATTTAACTGGCTGTATTTACAATGTGATTTAAATTGCTGTTGCAGAGGCAGTATATTAAATATATTTTCCACTCACTAATTTTCATACTCCAGGTTTATTTTACTGCATAGCACTTTAGAGGTTTTTTATAATGTGTTTTAATATTACGTATATGTTAGATAGAAATTTATTGTGATTACATAGGAGCTAATTATGTCATATGGTACATTTTAATTTGTATAAAATATTTTTAACACACAAAGTCAAATCGAAAAATTGCATATAGAAATAGAAGAATATTATTTGATAATGCATAGCAGTCACTGTTGTCTGAGTTTTTTTCTATTATTCTTGCTCTTATGATCACTTCTAATAGCGATTTGTGTGTATCTTTGCATCATTGCATATCTTTGTCTTCACTGTTTTGGTGTTTGTGTTGGTTGTGGTTTCTTTTATTTTATTTTATTTTATTTTTTTTTTTATTTCCCAGAAAACAATTGACAAACCGAAGGAACATACGATTAACATAGAAGACTTCAGGGCAATTTATCGAACCATTGTACACAGACCTGAATTCCTTGAACTTTTCCGTGCTTACGCTCCAAACAGCAAAACTCTATCTCATGGCCAGGTTGTTGAATTTCTTAAGAAAGAGCAATATGAAACTGAAGAGTGTGAAACAACTGCCTTAGAAATAATTTTAAAGTATGAACCCATTCAAGAAGGTATGCATAGTTTAAGTAATTGATTTCTAATTCTTATTTATTTTACTACTGTCAGTGACTGTGTTTATATTTTTGAATACTTGGCAATGCAAACTGAAAATTAAAGAAAATGAATGTAAGCAACTCTATTATAATTCTGTACATTATACAATACCTTTTGTAACCACATGTAAAAATGCTGGTTTTCTTAAAATTCATGTCTTTGAACACTGTGAATGTAATAATACAAAAAACATTAATAAAGCACAATAAATTTACATGGCCTAGTGCTTAGTGATAGCATATTACATACCAGATCCATCATTCTTATATCTGTTTGCAACACTGTGGTCCAAAATATACATGATGATTGCTTCAAACAAAACACTAAATCTTCAAATTGCAGTAAATCTTTTTAATGCCTATTGAAACATGAGAATGACAATTATTAGGAAAACAACCTGATTTTTTTTCGAGCTAAACTGTTCAAAAATAATTTTGCTTAATAATTTAGAGGAATATGAATATTGGATTAAAAAGATAAAAAAATAGATTGTATTTTGTTAGCAACTGGTCTGTTCAGCACAGGATCTTTGTCTTAGAGGAAATCAATCATAATTAAATCAGTAATAATGAATTAATTTTTTAAGTTTTCAGTATTAAAATCTGAAGACGACATCATTTTTGAAGACTAGAAAATGTCAGAATTTAATATAATTTAGTATAACTGTACTGACTACTGTGGTTCACAGTCGTAATGAAGTGAAAATAAGTGTAGTTAAACCCATTGCGTTTCAAAGCATATTTTGCAACCAAGATCATTCTAATCTTATTTCAGAGTCACATAAATTGTACAGCATTGTTGATCGTGGAGATTTTTGCCAGAAGTTTATCTCACAAATGGAAAAAAATGCATGCTACTAGAGTTTTTTATAGTACTTATATTTTGTACTATTGAAACCTACGATTTAATAGAATATTCTCCATGAATCATGCTTTTTTTACTTGGTATAATTGAGTGTCATATGGTGGAAAAATTAAATATCTCAATAATCCAATATCAGAGATTTTACAGAGGAAGACAACTTCTAAGGATGTGTCTGCTGAGAAGACTGAAACCTTAGACAGTTACACTGTGGTCTGCCCTCAGCTGGATATGATTAATAATGACATCAGGGATGCACTGAAGCAGTTTTGCAGACATGGTGGATTCTCATCATCTTCACTGGGCATGGAGTCTGATTATTAATCTGTCCCATTATATATATATTGATGTTATTATCCATGGTATTGGGGTTAAAACTATAATTAATTAATAATGCTATCCCAAGCCAAAATGCCATTTCCATTTTCTCCTCTGATCAGACTCTAAGAGTAGGTCTCTAGGCACAGACTTCTACTATCACAGAGTCATGGAACTGTTTAGGTGGAAAGGGACCTCTGGAGAGCAGCTACTTTAGTTTTTTGTTCAAAGCAAGGTTAACAATGACTTTAAAATAGGTTTCTCAGGTTTTTTTTTCAGTCAAAACTTGAAAACATCTGAGGACAGAGATCCATAGTCTCCTTTATGTACCCAGAAATGGCTTCCAAGAGTTCCTACACCAGGAACTAACTGACAAACTTGCAGTTTCCTGAAATGAATGATAAAATCATAGAATGGTTTAGGTTGAAGGGACCATTAAAGGTCACTGAGTCCACCCCCCCTGCAATAATCAATCAGATAAGGTTGCTCATCTATCACCTTTCTGGGCAACCTGTACCTCTGTTTCACCACATGCATGTCATACATTTACTGCTTTAAAAGCCTTTTCTTTTTATATAGTTATTTTTTTTCTTTCTGTGTTTCAATTTCTTCGTTTTCATGGTGGTTTGCTTTCTCTACTCTCTGTCCTTTATTTAACTTTTCCCCTTCTCCTTCTGTATATTCTGTTCCTCAGGTCACTCTTGGTCATTACACACCATTTTTACTTTAGTTTTCTCAGCTTACTTGTCTACTCATTTTACTGTCTTCTCTCACTGGAGTCATTTAGTGATAATGCACACACTCTTTCCCTGTCACCCAAAGACTTATATGTCCCCGTGTCTGACTTGCAGAAGCAGCACTGTGCAAGATCCTCGTAGGTGCCTAATCACCTTCTCTGAATCATAAGAACTCTGAGATGAGTGGAGTAATATACATATTCTTCAGCTACAAAAGGGTGCCTCTAGTTATGGTGTAACATTTCTTCCGAGTTTCACTGAACATAACTCGAGGCAAAATTTTCAGCTAATCTAAGTAAAGGAAATCAGAGCTAACTGAATTTTACTGCAAGCTGTTACTTTGGCCAGTAAAACATGAAGCTCAGATGTTTAGCTTTGCCAGTTTCCTTTAGTTCTCTGTCTTTGATAATGGGTGGAAATGATTACTAATTAAGAAAAATAAAACCCAAGAAGGAGAAAGTCTTCCTTTTGGGATAATAGCCCTGGAAGATCTCTCTGAGCATTCACACTGTGGTTGAAAGGAGAAACTGGATTACTCTTTCAACAAGAAACAGAAGACATTCCATTTCATTAAGAGTCACTCACTAATAGCTACAGGACCTTCGATTCCTTATGCCATTGCTATCTGAGGTTGCCTTTCAAAACAGAACATATTTTACTGAATACATTCCACTCTTTCTGAGAACTAATGCTTACTAATTATACAATAAGTGAATGGTTTATCTATTTGGATGGGAAAGTGAATAGCCATAAAGTAGTTAAACTATGAAGACTCTTTACTCAGTTAGAAAACACATTTGTAAACATCAGCTAAAGTTTCTATGGTTTTCAGTTAAATGTCTGGTTTAAATTACAGATGCTGAGCCAAATTCTTGTTTGTTTCTTCATCTGTGATAAAATTGCTTATTTTGCAATTAGAAATAATCTTACTGAATGAAATAATAGTTACATTATTCATTCTCCTTCAAGTGAACTAATACTCCCACTCAAACATATTTATTGGAAAGTTCCAGTTATGACTGACATGGTAGTTGATTCATATGGTATTGAGGTACAACCATTCTGCATAACTGTTATTCTGAATTTGGTGTAGAATATTCTTCATCAGGATGATTCACTAGACTCATCTGCTATCCTTGTCCTGTGTATTGCAGAAAGGAAAAAGGGTAGACTGACACTTGATTACCTGGTTTGCTAGTAGTAACAAGTGTTACCTGTTAAACTTGATAGCACTAGTATGTCAATATTAAGATGAAAGCAATGACTAGATTTTATATACAACTTTTATAAGTCCATCTATAACCTTTAGTGCATCCCTAACATTAGTGTACAAATAGAGAAGATCCAAATGTCACTTTTGTTCTACACAATCATTTGGTTATATCTCCATTTTACAATTCATTTTGCAGACAAAAAGTATTGCTCATTATTCAGTATTTGCGTGGATGCAACTAGAATCAGAGTGAAGATAAGAAGGTGTATCCCACTATTAATTACAACGTAATGCCATTCAAAGACGCTGATCCTGCCTATTTTCCTGCTAAGCTGCACAAAACCAACTCAAAAATACAATCCTGTCTTGGAAAACTTGCTTACTTTGTGAATACAATATAAGCTTGGTGCATCTGTCAGATAAAGAATTTGAGTAATCATAGAATTATAGAATGGTTTGGTTTGGAAAAGACCGTAAAGATCATCTAGTTCCAACCCCCAATCCAGAATGTATTTATACAATTATATAATAATAATATAAAAATTAAAGACGCATTGTATATTTATATACATACATATATATACACATATATATACACACACATATGTATATGTGTATATGTATAAATATATAATATTATTAATATTATTTTAAAACCCATTTGCAGCCTATTTCGAGGATATAAATTCTTTTAAGCTTGTTTTTTGCCTGAGACAGAGAAAGAGAGTATGCCTTTGCAGGAGAAAACTTTTGGTCCCATTGGCCACTATATACCAAATTTAACAGAGCATATTCTTTCTTCTACAGATTTCATAAAAGGTTGCATGAAATAAGAGAAAAGATTTAAACTGTATCCTTATTATAGCCAAGGCAATATTTCTGTCCTAACTGTTCACTTAAAGCATAAATGTTTTAGTCTCTTATTAAGTAGTCAGATTTCATAGTATTAAATCCAATTTGTCAATGTTTCTGTCTTGATTATATTATTACCTGATACCTTTAACAATTATTGAAAGCTTCCTTCTTCCAATATAACAGAATAATACCCTTGTCTCTGACTGCAAGTATTTCTCAAGAGTTCACCCCTAAAATTCCCAGCAGATGTATTTGTACTCATTTCGATATTTCTGATGGCCAAGTAACATAAACATTTAATTACTAATTCAGCTATTAGGATATAAAGCATACACACATTTAATACCAGGGAAAACACTTTTCTCTTGTTTCCAGGCTCAACTTTAGATCGTTTTCCTCTCCTCCGCATTTCCTAGTCTTCACTTCAGGCCATACATCTCTCATTGTCTGAAACTGCAGTTTGTGCTTGGTTTCTTCAGTGAGGAATCAGGTGTTACAGGTTGCTGTGGTCAATGCATTTATAGATTTCTTTCTGCCACTTCACCTTTGTCACATTTTAGTTGTACGCAGTTCAAGGATAGCAACTACATATACCTGGGAAAAAAGTTTATAAGCCAATGTAATATAAGGCTATGTAATAAGCTGTATAAAAATACAAATATTTTAGTATTTTTCACTAATATAAAAGACAAATGAAAAAAAGTAAATGGAGTTAGTGATCCAGCTTCTAATTACATAGAGAAATATACAGAACATGAAAAAGAAATTAATCAGAAATGAAACCCAGATACTATTGATGAAAGCCTTCTCTTCAAACAAATCGAATTTACAATTCACTTAATTCATTATAGAAAAAACATATGGGATTAATGTATTCTGGTTTGAGCAACATATAAAAAAATTCAAAATATTTTTTAAAGACCCAGAAAGTAGAATATTAATCTTATTGCTACAGTCTAAAACAATATAACTTCTGCATGTGAATAAATCAAAAAGGTCAATATACTAAACAAGATGCAACTCTCAAGAATCATCAGGGTAGCAATAAGTCATTTTGCAAATAAATTAAAAGAAAGACCAAGGAAATTCTTGATGCACTACCTAAGTACTATTGGGTGGCTAATATTATTAATGTGACCAGAGCAAGATGTCAGCCAAAAGTGGGGAAAAACCCTTGGTAGGACATGCGTAAATGGCTTAATCAGGTCAGTGAAGGCAGGTTGATAAATGTGAGTTCTTAGAAAATTGATTGAAACAAGCTTGGCTAATACAGGTTACCTTTGAAAAGCTGTGGAGAATGGATAATGAATTGAAAGACTGGGAAAGATCAAATCTAATATCTATTTTAGAAAGGGACCATCCGAAAAAATAGACACCAGTCAATTACCGGGAAAAAAAAATGGGAAAATAATGGACGTGTAATCACCTCTAAGATGGTAAGGATGAGTAACAGTTTGTCAGGTCTTACCATAAAGGAATAGTATCCAGTTTTCTTCTATGAGAGAGTAAGAGTGCTGGTGGATAGAAGAAAAAAACATACTTTTTAACACTGTCTTGTATTCTAAAAAGCAGTTTGAGGAAACAGGCAAACTAACTGCAAGGTACATAAGGAACTCATTAGATAACTACTCTGAGAAGTTATTAATCCATGAGTTAGAGTGAAAAATGAAAGGCTACATCAATTGACACTTTCACTGAGCATTCTTTTGGGATCCAGACTTCAATTATGTCATCAATAATCTGGATGATGGAGCAGAAATTAATTTTATTTAGGTTTGACACCAAAACTTCAAGTATAATAGGGAACAAGATTAGAAATCAAAGTGATCTGGGCAATTGGATGATATAGAAAGGAAAGGTAGAGTTCAATAAGGAGAGCACTATGTTCCATTTAGGGCATCAAACATCGAGAAGGAAGTTCACCAGATTGAAAGAGTTGCAAAATAACAACTAAAATTATAAAAAATATAATCAAATATAGCCTGAATAGAAAGATGCACTGAATTGGATTTGTTTCTTCTGTAAAGCAGTGGAATGAGGGGAAGTGTAATAGCAGTCTTCATATATGCACAAGACTGTGGAAACAAAAGGAAATAGTACAAACCAGAATAAATATTTTGTACAGCAAAGAAGTTTCAGGGTAAATATTGTAGAAAACCTCTAACAATAGGTTTACTTAGGTATTGAAATGGGATTATGTAGATGACTGTGGATTCTTCATTAATCGATGTCTTTAAGAATAGCTTCTACAGACTTCTGGTAGGGAGACATTTGTATAGTTAAGGACAACAGTGTGTGTATGTATGTATGATGCCTGGAGGGCCTTCATCCTTATTTTCTATTCCCGTTTAGCCTTTTAAAACATTGCAAAGTTTCCTTGGTAAAAAATTGACATAATTTAGAAATACTTATTTTTTTGTGTTACTATCAGAGTGATTTTCATGAATTCAGATAGAAAACTTTCAGTCTGTACACATACTGAAGATAGATAATTGCAATTCTAACCTGTAATTTGTGATTCTTATATTTCTATTGAGGATTAACAGGTCAAGTAAGTTTTTCGGATTTTGGCTTTGGGTTGCTTGGGGTTATTTGTCAAAAGTTTGCATACATTGATCTCTAAATTCTCATTAACAGAAAGTAACCTTGGATTACTTACTGCTTAATTATCACTAGCCTACTGTGGTGACAATAATAAGGTTATTTTAGAGATGGAACTGGGCAAAATCCCTGACTAATTCAAACTAGGATATGTTTGAAGCAAAGCTGACTTCTGAAATTATATCATTTGCAAAATTACTACATTTGAAGCATGACATTGGAGCAGCAGTTGGCAGGATAATAGATCTGTTTGTCATTAAATCAGTTAAAAACAAAAAAAATGAGATGACTATCTCTGGTATGGCAGCAATTAGCATATTTTTTTTATAGATGCAGGTCAAAGGAGGTGATCCTGCCCCTCTACTCTGCTCTCGTGAGACCTCACCTGGAGTATTGTGTGCAGTTCTGGTGTCCTCAACCTAAGAAGGACATGGAACTGTTGGAACAAGTCCAGAGGAGGGCCACGAGGATGATCAGGGGTCTGGAGCACCTCCCGCCTGAAGACAGGCTGAGGAAGTCAGGGCTGTTCAGCCTGGAGAAGAGAAGGCTGTGTGGAGACCTCCTAGCAGCCTTCCAGTATCTGAAGGGGGCCTACAGGGATGCTGGGGAGGGACTCTTCATTAGGGACTGTAGTGATAGGACAAGGGGTAATGGGTTAAAACTTAAATGGGGGAAGTTTAGATTGGGTATAAGGAAGAAGTTCTTTCCTGTTAGGGTGGTGAGGCACTGGAATGGGTTGCCCAGGGAGGTTGTGAATGCTCCATCCCTGGCAGTGTTCAAGGCCAGGTTGGACAGAGCCTTGGGTGCCATGGTTTAGTGTAAGGTGTCCCTGCCCATGGCAGGGGGGTTGGAACTAGATGATCTTAAGGTCCTTTCCAACCCTAACTATTCTATGATTCTATGATTCTAATAAGCTTGATTTGCAATTCATCTTTGTGGACAGTGTCTTATATTGTTCAGATGTTATTTTTATTTCAAATATTTCTAATTTACATGTTATTTCAGCAGTATTTATTTGGAACTTTCCATCACTGAAGAAGACTTTTTGTGCTAGGAATTATGGTTTCTGCAAGATTGCTTTGACAGTCTCCAACTGACAGTTTGAAGAATAATTCCTATTCTTTCTACAGAGAGCAGAAGATTATCTTTAGGCATTGACTGGCATGTTACTTTCCAAAACTAAGACCAAAATATTTTCCTTTATATTTAATTAGGACTACTGCAAGCTCTTCCTACTGGTGTCCAAAGAGGAATAAAAATGTCAGAGCATATTTATTTCCTGTCATAATTTTTAACCACAACAATTCAATTACAGAATTGCACATATCTGATGTTTGTTATTTATATTGTTTGTTATGAGTTCTAAAATTGAAGGAAAGTGTTATGCTGTATACCCTCTAGCAATGTTCAGAATTGGCTATTAAAAGTTATGGAAAGTACACAGCTATAATCACCAGTTTAAAATCACCCCAGAAATTTTTGCTTTCTTTTTTGTTCAGTGAGAAAAAGAAGGCAGCTGTCATTTGAAGGATTTATAAGGTACATGGCTTCAGAAGAGTGTTCGGTATTTAAAAGCCATCACAGGACCGTCTACCAAGATATGAACTACCCATTATGTGACTACTTTATTTCATCTTCTCACAACACTTACTTGATATCTGACCAACTCATAGGACCCAGTCATGTATGGGGATATACCAGGTATTTAGATTTTAAAATACGTTTATTTTACTGTTTTAAAATATTTGAAGTGTTCTTTTTGTCAGTGAATATTAAGTCATACATAATCCTGCTTGGCAATAAGGAACAAAAAAATCACAGATACAAGTAGAATGGTATTTTATCACAGATACAAGAGAGTGGTATTTTATTTTGTGTGTACACTTTTCAATATAATTGCCAAACCACCTGCTCATAGTCTGAAAACAATCTGGGTATTTTTTTTTTTCACTTGCATTTGAAAATATCAGCCTTATATCAAATGAAATCTATAGTCTGCTGCATGGAATATGATCAAGATTAAGTCAGTTTTTAAACTCAACATACCATGCAAAAATAAATAACTCTCTGCAATAAATATATACAGGAGATAAGGGCACAGTACAGGGGAGTATGTCAAGGATATCTGTGATCAGTATATGTTGCAATGTGTTCAGTTAAAAAAAAAAAAACAAAACAAAACTGTGGGCAGTAAAGTAGCCAGGAGAGAGAAGAAACTTTGTCTTTGAAAGTTTAGCATATGACTCCAAGAGGGTTAGGAAACCAGTATGCCTTATTACCAAGACACATTTAGAAGAAATGATTCAAAAAGGAGAAAATGGGTTATGTATTAAAGGCAGTTCAGAGGGGGACAGAGTATGATGAACTTGGAAGACAGGTATCCATCATTCCTATTACTTTGTCCTACTTCAGTTAAGTGAAAGCAGTCAGAACCACCATCTACCCAAACTTTTTTGTTTTGGTTGTTCTCTGGATATTCTCTCGTAGCTTGCAACCATGAGAAACACTAGAGAATTTGCTTCTAAGAGTATCTGAAATGGTATGACATTGATACTATATTGCCAAAAGTAAATGCAAACAAGGTGTATCGCTCCCCCCCTTATCTACTGATTGTGCAAGAAAAATATAAAATGCTAAAAATAAGCTAGAAGCATCTTTGAGATAGTTGTAGCATATAAAAGGCAGCATGTAAAAGACAGATTAGTAATTAGGTGAAATAGTCTACAAGAATGTTTACATTAATAACAAGCTAAATGTTAGAAACCTAAGAACTTTAAGGGATGCCCCTGAAGTATTAAAAATTAAAATAGAGTAAATTTAAGTCATTCAAGAACCTTTTAGCACTCATTCTTAGAAACAAGGTGGGGAGAACAACTTGATTATGTAAAAGTCAAGCACAACCTGATTCTGTAAGTAAGCATGGTGCTGTTAGTTTTATGTAATGATGCTCAAAGTTCAGACAAATAGCATTTAGTCGGCCAAATAAAACATTTCTTCTTCTAATTTAAGCAACAATTTGCCATTATTCCAGATTTATTTTACTTGAATCTTTGGTCCTCTCTTTTTGTTGCTTATAAGGTTATTCAGATAATCCATTTTATTCCTTAATGTTCTAAATTTATCTAAGTTAAGATAAATAACAGAAAATCTAGCCTTGTCTCATATCTGTATAATCTTAGTTCTATAGGATTATTTTTGTGATGAAAAGGCAGTTTTTTTTTTGTAATAGTTCAGTGTGCTTGTAATCAGAAATACAGTGACTTATAAGACAAAGCATGGTATCTTTCTTTTGACTGTAAAATTATTTCTCTTGTTCTTTTGAAGTGCTCTCTTACAAGGATGTCGTTGCTTGGAAATTGACTGCTGGGATGGCCCAAACAATGAACCTGTTGTGTATCATGGTCACACTTTGACAAGCAAAATTTCATTTCATTCTGTAATTAAAATAATAGATAAGTATGCATTTGAGGTATGTATATATAAATAAATGTTGGATGAAAAGTGAGGGTGGCTTTAGCAAAGTCCCATGACATGGCTGTTTTCAGAGATTCTCCAGGGTGAAAAAAAATGGAACAGAGACAGTGTTTCTGGCAGTGGGCACTGTTGAAATAAATTATGGGGAAATTTTTCTATCTGTTTTTAATATATAAAAATATATATTTTATATATATTATATTTTATTTAATATACATTAATTTTATTTAAAGAAGAGTAAACATATTTTTCTGAAAATTATTATAAACCAAACTTGGTAGAAGGAATTCAGAAGATCTTATTGCATTTGTGTGGTGGAATTGTCTCCTGAGGTCATTTAAGGAAGGACCAAATATAAAGTGAACAATTACTTCAGAATCAGTCTGGTTTACTCCTTAATATCTTTCAATGGTTTTACTCCACTTATTCTTATGTTGCTATCAGTCTGTCTTACATGCTAGGCCTGAATTTATGAAATAGAGAAAAATGTTAGACTATAGCTGGGTTTGAGACTTAATCTGTTTTCCATTTCTTCTCTTTTTATTTTGAATTCAACCCTGATAAAGGTTACCATCTACTGCTGCCTTATTATCAGGTGACTCATTAGGGCAATGTCTCTTCTGCCTATGTGGCAAAGGATTGAAAGCTGGGCAGCTTTTGGTGCTACGTCAGTCTTTTGTATAGGTTTTTGGCAAAACTCCTGCTCAAATGAAGTCCCGAAAGAATATTAAGATAACCCTTGTATTCTGATCAGCATTATATATGTGAATATATACACTTGTGGTCATACATTTATATGGGTTTTTATTCATATATATGTATAGACTTCTCAGAGTTATGCAAAACTTTTTTTCTGTTCTTATTTCTATATAAAATGTAATTAGTCTCTGATTTTAAAAGATAACGAAACAGTAATATGCTTTTATTTCACTCCTTCATAACCTGTTACATATAACTCTCCTGCTTTTTCTCTTTCATGGTATATTGTACATAACTACAAACTTTAGCAGGCACAAGTTATAATAAGAAGATAAAATCACAATAGGTAATGTCTTTTATCAGCTGCACAACCAGCCTAACGTGTTCTTCTGTTAGTGGTCAATAGCAGATGTTCAGGGGAAAGCGTAAAAACAGGGTACACATAAAATGGTACTTCTGTTAGGAGCTGATAGTTTAAGTTCTTCCCAAGCAAAGGTTTTATTCAGAGCATTTGTTTTTAGTAGCCACCAGTATTTGCCTTGTTTATCATTGTTTTTTTCATTGTCCTTTACAATAGATGCCAGGCTCTAAAGGAACTATCACTAAAATATATCAGATGTAAATTTAAAGGTACACAATTATGTCAAAGCTTACAAGGTCTTCCTATAGGTACATAAAAATTGGAATAATATTGTTTTCTGTATTTCTTTTCCTTTATTTCCCCTTATTGAAATTATTTTTCAGAAAACTTAGTTTCTAAAAAAATCATCTACCTAATGTAATAATTCCCTGTTGGGATGTCTTAGTAAACAAAATTTCAGAGAAGTTGTGACATAATATTTAGATACAGAATAAGGAGAGGATATTAGGTCTGAAGTTTTCTTTAATTTTGAGAAAGGCCAACATGTCCAACACTGATGCTTTTAGAATTCAGAATGTTTGAAGTCTCCTTTGAAATCAACCTAAATAATTTTTTATGCTTAATATGTCTGGGAGTTTTACCTCATCGTACTTTCCTTGCAAATTCATTTGATAAGAACTGCTCTTTCAGACATGATAGCCAATGCATCATTCTTTAAAAGCTCTGTATATCAGCTGAGCCAATGACTCCATAAGAGTTTGTGTTTTTTCCCTCCAGATTATACTCTGACCTGTGCAATTGAATCAGCCTGATTTTTAGCTAATTGAGCACTTATTTTCTTCCTACTTTCTTTACATCCAACATTAATCAGGACATTAAATGCCTCTGATAAATTATATTCTATAGATTATTGGACAAATAAACTTCGATATGTGTTTTCCAAAGATCAGCACAGATATTACCTGGTTTATCTAATGAAGTATTGTGTCATTAACTGATTTTCATTTGATTTCACTGGTTGTTTGGTTTTTGTTTTATTTCATTTCTGTATGTGTTTAACCTTGTTTTAGTCACCTCTTAATTTCCTGAAGATGCACTTTTTCCCTTCTTCAATTGTGCTTTCTCTAGTCTGTAAATATTGTGAGCTTTTTTGTTGTTACTAACCTGAAACAAGTGACTTATATTCTGAAAGTTTTGAAAATAAAGGAAAATACAGATTATCGAGAGGACTTTTTAAAGTTATTGTGGGGAAATCAAGTAGTCCTTTCTTATTTGTTTATAACAAAGCCTTTAAATTATATTTCCAGGTGTCTGACTATCCACTTGTGCTGTCTTTGGAGAACCACTGCAGCCCTCAGCAACAGGAAGTAATGGCAGACTATTTAAAAAGTGTTCTAGGTGAAAAACTTCTGACTTCAACATTTGGTGAAGCAAGGGTGACTCAACTACCATCTCCTGAGGTAATTACATTTTTCCCTCTGTAAGACAGGAGGAAGAAACCACTGTGCTTTTATGTTTGTTTGTTTGTTTGTTTGTTTGTTTGTTTTAAATCTTCTGAAACGGACTTTTTAAAACAGTTCATCTGGTGTCTGATATAGACTTCAAGTGGTAACAAAAAATAATTAGACCACACACACACACACAAAAAAAATCACTTCATAAACTAAAAAGGAAAGGTAAAAAGTTAATCATGTGTATCAATTATCAATGTATGGAAGTTTTTGTTTAAAGGAAAACAGGTTTTACTACAATGTTGAACCATTTTCTTTTAAAAGCTAACATACTAATATTTTTGCAAAGCTTTAGATCTTCTAGTTAATATCAAACCAACTTCTGGTGTTTTGGATGCATTAAAAGTTTAATTTTATTTTATATAGAAGAAAAATTAAGTAAAGTTGCGTGTTGAAGTTTATTTTGTGTGGCATCTGTAGTAATATGCCTTGCTTTCTTGAACCGTACTTACTAACACGGTATTAACTGCATATTAAAAACTGAGTAGCAACACTGAAATTACTCTGGTTTTATTTTAAGTAAATTATTACTTATTTATTAAGAATTAAGTTATAGTGTAGTTCATCTACAGTAGTCCTATATTGGAGACACGGTAGCCTAAACACAGAAAATGGCATCTGCCTTTAAAGAGAGTGGATTTATACACAGGGAATGACTTGCAAAGGACTGTAGAAGTAAGCACTACCGAATCTGAACTCTGAATCTGACAGCTGTGCAAACACCTGAGTAATTTATTTTCAGAGATTTCAAGTTTTCAAGTTATTATGTTGTATTACAATGAACAGCTTCAGAGTTCCTGATGACCTGTAAAGTCAACATTTTGAGGTTAAACTGAGACATCTCTCCTCTTTTCTCATCTTTCCTCTTCCTTTTCTCTGAAATGAGGCTTCCAGTGTGTTAGTTTTAAAAGAGGAGACAAAGTATCAATTTTTAAACAACATTATGCTTTGATCCAAAATTAAAAAATCTTCCCCTTGAACATGTTAGTGTATCTGGCTTTCTGTGTGTTTATTTGTTGTTCCTTATTTTAAAAAATAAATCTTGAAATTTAAAAATGTTATTGAAATGGAAACCTGAATCTACATTTTTTTTTTGTTAACAATTTTCAGCAAAATTGAAACTATTTCATCAAGTTTGGTTACTTGCACTCCTTCTCAGTGTGTTTCTCCCTAAGGCAGTGTTTCTCACCTGGTGGATTGAGACACCTGGGATATGAAGTCAGAAAAGGCAATTAAATGGGTGTTGAAAATTTTATGGTAAACTCAAAGAAATAAATTCTTATTGTTCCAGTCTTTGCACATAATTTTCTTTCAAGGCCAAAATTTTTTTTTTAATGTCTTGTAACACAAATGCATGCAGGCATATAAAATAGTTATTTAGGCTTGTCACTGTTATCAGTGATATATCAGATATATTTTATATCTTTTTTTTTTAAATAAGTAGCTGAAAAGGAACAATGCAAATGAAAACGTGGTGAGGAAGCACTGTCATAAGGAAAGACAACACACAGAGATGTATTTTTGTAAAGGATTTATTACAGAAAAAACACTTGAAATGATATGTCCGAAGGCTTGCTAAAGTATTACCATACTATTATACTTTCATAACAATGTTGTTGAAATATATTTAATACATCTTACTAAATTTCTCACTAAGCCAACACAGTTTTTTTTCTTAGATTTTAGCATAATATTTTTTATATCACTATCATTTTGCATCCTGGAAAACTGTTCTATACATTAGAAAAAAAGTATAAACTATTAAACATGACGGTTTGTTTTAAAGCTTCTCAAAGCATAGCTGCATTCAGTCTGATAGAGGTCTAAGGATCATATGACCTCCATATAAAAAAATCAGTGTACTATGTCTGAATCACAGACTCACTAAATCAGATACTTATAAATATTACTTTCTATGAAATATGTCTCTTACCATAAGTTTACTGTGACACATGGAATTCATACTTCATATTTGCATAGCTTATAGTTTTCATAGGTTTGCTCTGTACAAGTTTGTCTGCAAATGCATAGATGGATTCCATACTTACTCCTCCCTTAAATGTATGCTGTTCAGGTGAGATTCATTCCACAGGACTTTTAATCTTTCAAAGTTATGTGAGATGTGTTCCACATCTTTGTAAGATGTAAAAGTTACCTGAATACCACTGTCCTCAGCTGATTTACAGAAGTTTGATTTTAATAAATTGTTACATTGAGACTGAACAAGAATTAGGATCATGTCCATTTCTCTTAGCTGCTCTGATCAAGCATGTAAGAAAACCCATCAGGATTTTATTTTGCAATGGAAATACGTAGCTATGACTGAATTTGCAAATATAGTGTTAATCTTGACTTTTGGATAGCATCCTTTCAAAGAACCACTTTTAGTCCATGCTCAAAATTATTTTATTGGCATCACATCCTTACAGTTTGGGACCTTGTGCACATTCAAGGGCTGGGTAAATTTATTATCCTTTGAGTGAGCCAGATGCTGAACTTAGTCTTAAGCCTGCTTTACTTTTAAGCAATGCAAATGTGATCTTACTGAACCACAAATGATGCATTTAAAATGTTGTTCATGAGAAGGATGCTAGGTTAGTGTAAAAACTGTAGTTGTAACCTACATCATTTTCTGTTCCACTTTTTTCAAGATGGAGCATTAGCAAGAATAGGGAAGAAACTCTCACATCTGATATGATTCTATAATAACCCAACTGATAAAGCCATCCCAGGAAAAAAAAAAATATATCAGAAGTGTTAACACCAATAACAGAGTAAAGATACTGTTATTTAAACATAGCAGTTTTCTGATTTCTAATGTAAATGTAATGAAATATAGTAAATTTCAGGACAATTAAAGTTCATTGTAATTTCTCAGATGCGAGATTGTTTCAGCAGAGGGGTTAGTGTTGATCGGCATAGCTAAGGTGCAGTAAATACACTTGCTCAGAGGTTTGTACAACCAATAGCCTGATAACTAGTTTTGAAAAAATAAAAAAATAAAAAATAAATTCCTATCCCAAATGCACGCAGGGAAACTGGTCTACCTGGCTACAAGAGTATTGTACTTGCAAAAAGCAGGTTTTGTTTTTTTTTTTTTTTTTAGGAAATCATGTTGTCTAATTTACTTTTACTTTGTAGAGTTCTGTTCAACGTGTTCTGTGGCCAGCATGCGCTCCTTTCACCTAGGTTATTGGCTTTTTCCTTCGCATGTTTTACAGGATATGCTTTTAAATTCTGTTCTAAATATTTATTTAAAATTATGTTGTCGTCAGTGTTGTTTCTTTTTTTAGATGGCTACACTCTCTTACATCAAAACAAAATGAAAGTAGGTGATAAATTGTTTATATGCTAATATATTTACTTATCTTGATTCTAAATCAACATAGATGTCACACTAAAGTAGCTCAGTATTAAGGTGAATATACTTCAAGTCACTTTACTGTGGCTGTGTGTGTATAGATATGAATTTAATTATTCTGAATTACAAAATTAAGGTATTGGGATTGGAGTTTTAGTGCATTACTTCCATTTCCCCTACAATCTTGTTTACCTTCTTTTGTCATCTTTGTCTACCTTGAGTTCATCTCCACCTTCCAGAATTCTGGATGAATCTTAGCAAGGAAGATGGGAAGGAAGACTTTTGTTCTTAGTTGAAATTAATAATAGCCACAGAGACATTTTTATAATATGCTTTGCTGGAGAATAGTCCAATCTAATAGTGTTCCTAGAGGTCCAGCACAAAACTCTACTGCTACATATGTCTCCATATGTCTCACCTACCTATAAATGTAATGGGCATCCTTCTGTCCCTTGAGCTCTCTGACTGTGTCACAGCAAGTTAATTATCACTTAGTTGTCACCTCTTGTGTTCATAAGCTGTGTTATTGCCTCCTTTGCCAGTTTTTTTTTTTAACAACTTGCTAGTAAGATTCCTCAAAGACCTAACTCTGGGCTAACCAGCCCTCCCTTTTTCTCTCAGATTTCTTTGGCAAGGACTCTCAACATCCAGCTTCCCCTGTCACACAAGACTGAAACATTATGCTTCTTGGGTTGGAAACCTTCTCATCTGTCAGCTGCTGTTATTCTTTTGCTGTGAAGGGGTAAATGCAGCTCATGCAAGGCTTCCTTTTTAATGCCAACTTCTCAAGGTTCTTCAAGATCTGAATAAAATGGTTCCCTTATCTGAAAATTAGGAGGAATGCCACATAATTCTTCCAAACAACTTCACAGAAACATTTGTCAATTACAGGTTCTTGTTTAGATCTTGGAGATTTGGAGATCTCCATAGAAATTATTTTCTCCTCTGTTGTCTGATCAGTCCCCTACTTCCTTTTCTAAGTAGATTTTAAGCTACACCTTTGCCAGATGTGATGACTGTGTGTGTCTGGAAGATGGTTTAAAATGCAGAGCAAATCCATTCTTAGGTTCTTCCTTGGACCACAGCTCGTGCATGATGTCTCCTACCGTTGTATGCCTAAGAGAAAATCACAAGGAGATCCAGAAAAAAAATTGGATGGTCATGAATGTCATTGCTTTCTGCACCTTTTTCTTTCTTCTGTGTTTCAAAACCTTCTTGCAGTGAAACACAAAACCCATAAAACTTCAGCGAAAGATTTATGTTTCAATTCTTTGGCTTCAGTTATATGTTCACTCTGCAGCTAACTATACTGGTCTTGTTAATTCCCTGGAATATTACTGTATTCTACAGCATCCCAATAGACAATTCTACCTTGACATGTGGAGTAAAGGAAAGAGAGGGCTTTTGCACTGTTTCTTTCACACAGCCCTTATCAAAACTGAGGCCACCCTTGAGTTTCACCAATCTCTTCTACTGCATCTACCCTGTTACTTCTTTCCCATGCATATATTCTGCCAACCAAAGCAACAGACTCACTACAATCCTTTCCTCACAGTCTTGGCTGTGACGATGTCTCTAAAAGGGCTTAATGAACTTCCTTTAATATTTGCTGGAATATCAGGTCCTCTGAGCCAGTTCACACATTAAATTATATTTGACATCGCTGACTGATACCAGAGATTCCTGATGATTGCACCAGTATTGGATTATGCTGATATAAAGTGATAGAATGTGGTGTCTTGTGCAGCGCCTATGCAGTGTAGATGAACTTGGAAAATATTAGAATCCTAAAAATGAGATCAATTTTTATTTAGCCTGCTGAATCCTTACTCTCTAATGTGTTTGACAGATACTGAAAGAAACAAGTAAGCCTCAAATATAACACACAAAAAAAGATTGTAAACACACTAATGCTTTTGATGAATGTTTGTTCCTCAATTATTTTGCATTGTAGTACATCAAACTACCTTACACTGCTGGCATGATAGATACGTGAACTACTTAGGAATTTTTCATTATTTGCAGGTGTCCTATCACAGAATTGGAAAGAAATATTGAGGCATTGTTAACTGAAATTGAAGTGGCAATTACTGTTGCTTTACAACTCATCTTTAATGTTTACTACAGATCTGGATGACTAATTATCGTAGTTGTTCAGAAACATTTCTGTCCACAGTTGCCCAGATTCTGAGTTGCAGATTCTTGAGCCATGAGCAGCAGGTCAGCTAATAGTATTATTTGCAACACATTGGTGGAGCAGTTGCACTCCCCTCTTTTTCCTTAAAAGTCTCAAATGTAAAGTCATCTGCACTAGAACTTTCTTCAAGACTACGGTCAGATGTGTTTTTGATGCATGGATGGCAAAGTCTATGCTTTTTCATATTTCTCTTACGTCTGATGGAGTCCTCAGGTAAAACTGGCCAAAGAATTGCCAGCTAAGGGTTCTGTTTTTCGATGGAATCTAACTTGCTGCCAATGGTTCATAATAGGTCAAGCCTCTAAGCCATTAGCAAATTGATTCTTTTATCTTTGGAATTTGGTTCCTGAGTGGGACACTTTCCAGTAGCTGAATGAGAAATATATTTTGCAAAACAGTTTTTAAGGAAAGTGCTCCTTGGAAAGCTTTTTTACCCAGGAATGTGTAAGTTTTCACTTCACCCACAAAACTAGCCTGTCCGTGTCACCCCTCCAATTTCCTCTTCTAGGCATATATTTACTTTTTGTATTTTTTATAAAATAACAGTTAGAAAGATCCTCTCATGTATTTTGTGTCTACTACACAGCACAACAAAGAACTGTAATTTTTAATGTAGGGGACTTCTTACTAGATAACTGTGTCGTATGAAAACTTGTTATGAAAGAGATGAAAAGGTATTTCTGATATAATTAATATCCATTTAAATAGAGCTAAGGGATTACTGGTGATATTGATTTGAAATATCTCAGTAACTGTGATTTATAAGGTTGCCACAAAGAGATCTATTCATACTTTTACTAAGCGGGATTCTATTCCCAATTAATTAAAGAATGTCTTTGTTGTGGGGTGTTTTTTAGTTTTGTTTTGCTTTTTTAACAGCTGTACTTAAGAATAGTGTCCTGTTATTTTCAAGATAAATTTTGTTAATTCCTGAAAAGTTTCCGCTATGGCAGATTTCATGGAATGTGTCTCATCTTTACCTTATATATCTGTATTTAAGACAATAATTTAATTTTTGAAATAGAAAATGATGTAAAACTTTAAACTCATTTTAAACTTTTTACTCAGCAAGATTCCTGCCCATGGGAGGGGGGCTGGAACTAGATGATCTTTAAGGTCCCTTCCAACGCAAGCCAGTCTATGATTCTATGATTCTAGCACCTACAAGCTGGGCAGGAGAGAAGAGAGAAAATCATGCTGAATCTATATAAGGGGTTAATCTGTTTTTAACAGTGATGACCCAAATCCAGAGTTTGTTCTCTGTGTTTCTGAGCAGTGAATTTTGTCCCTTTTTACATTAATTGCAGTGATCAGAAGGTGGGTTTGCCTGATTAATTCCAAAGTACTTGTGATTTTGTCCCAGAGTCTTGTATTACTTCAGCTGCTCTGAATTATGTTATACTTCACATTAACTGGATGTTTATTTAGTACAAGAAATAAGAATTGTCCATTTAATCATTTAAATATTTGTTCCCATTGACTGTACTTACAGACTTTTGTTTATGCCATCATTAGAGTCCCATTATCCCCAAGGAAAATGTTTCACTTATTTAATTTTTTTATTTTCTTAGGATGCTTATAGTTTATATATGAGTACTAAGTGATCATATATTTTTTAATATTTTACATTTTATATTTAAAATAGAAAAAAGTCATAGTGAATGTTCAGTTTCAGGTCATTATCTCCTTAAAAGATTTAGACACTTGTACAAGCAAATGCCACACTGCTTATTACCAATTAGAACTCTAATTTCACATAGTCATTGATTCTGTAACTACATGCTTGTTATAAGCTTTTTTTTTAAGAGCTGTTCGAAGCTCAGGCTTGAAGTCTGTTGTATGTCTTTTTTAGCTCATGGTTCACTTTCAGTTATTTGGGTTAACTATTATTGCAATCTGCTTCTGGCCAAAAAATAGCAAAATTTCTTCTAGCTAGAGTATTATATGTAACTGTTCTTGAGATTTTAACATGTTATCTTTACAGGAAAAAAAAAAAGAAGAAATATTTGTGTTACTTTAGGGTATTTACATCTTTGCTAAGAGTTCATAAACAGAATTTTAGAAACAATCTGACTTAAAACATCATGGCCCATTTTTATATGATGACACTGACTATGAACTTTTTTTCCTTAAAGGAAGTTTACATATAGGAGGCAGTAATATATCCATAGAAAAGTTTTCCATCCCTTGTATACAAGGTATTTTAAAAAAATACCAAAATGTAGAATTAAATCTTACCTATGAATAACAAAATACGAGACCAAAAATGGATAGAATTGCTTTTAAATATTGGGAAATGTGAAGAAGCAAAGGAGCTCTTTAAAAATAAGAGTACCAATACTCATATAAAATTCTTGAAAAAAATAATACAGAAAAAGAGTGCATCAATAAGAAATGAAGGGAATGTTAAAGGCCATCCTTATTCTGAATCACCAATGCAGACAGACTAATCAAATCTTACACTAGCATGGCACTGATAGGTATTAAGCATAGGCTATCTCATTCCAGTGGCACACTGTCAAACTACTAATATAAGATCTGAAGTGATAAGAAGATTATCAGCAATGGAGACTGCAATATAAACAAATTGAATGCCCATTTCTCTGCCTATAGCTCTAGTTTGTAATATGAAGATTTGGATGTATATATGTTTGTCATCCATGCTTTTCATATTTACTTAATGGATTCCTTAAAATGCATATTTTATTTAATGTGTAAGTATTTGTTCCTTGCTTCTGTAACCTTCCCAGTAGTGCAGCCTTCCCTTTCACTAGTGCATATGAAATTTTTGGAATATTTTTGTGGACCACTTTACCCAAGAATCTAAGCAAGTCCTGCTACTCACTGGCAGTTCCTGTGTACAGAGGTAGAGATGAATGTCTGCTACATAACAGCTGTTTTACTATGAATATTACTTCATAAGTCTAAGTGAAATATATACTCAGGATTCAGGTGCATAGATGAAAGCCATCTTACTAGAAATAATAACATTTAATGATCTCCCCCTCCCCCCCCCACTTCTATATTGTGGAAATTGAAACATGCCCATTTAAAAATAGAGAGACTGCTTAGGCAAGAAATTACCAAATTTTGTTAATTTCCTTGACCTGGTAAGATCAACATGAGGGTCCACTGCAAAACTATATAACAACAAAAGTTTTAATTTGGTATGCTAGACAGATGTGCACAAATGCACTAAGAAAAAGGTACCAAATATTTAGAGGCTGCAATGATCACTAAAAATAAATCAAATTAATATCAGATACATGTCTATAGATCTATAAGAAAAACTAATTCATGCATAGTAAAAAAATATACCTCCTATGTCTTTTCTGGCCATCATCTCTGGCACATACTTAACTTCCTACCTTAGTTTTGCTTACAGATTCAGCATTTGTTTATCTGTGTGGTGGACAGATTTTTTTCCTGTCAAGGGATTAGATATTCACATTCTGATATATACTTCGATCTCGAGATTTTGTTTATTTTATTTGCTTTTGACTTCTGCCACCAGTATTTATATTCACTGTGTTACCTCACTTCATTATACTTAATAAACAGCTTTGACCATGGATTAAACAACAACTAGATGTGAAAACTGCAATTAGTCCGCATATAATTCTAGTTACTACTGTTTAATCTTTTCTCTACAGGCATTAAAATTCAAAATTCTAATAAAAAACAAAAAAGTTGGAACAATTGAGGAAAGTATGCTCAGGAGAGATTTAGACAGTCATGGTGAGACAGCGGAAGCTTCTGCATCTGAAAATATATCCGATGATGCAGACGACAGTGCTGATACAGCCTCTCTTTGCCCACAGCGTGATTCCTCAAAAAGAAAAGGTGAAGGTACACCTTCAGCCTCATCCAGAAAGAAAGCAAAGGTAATTTTTGTCTCAACTGAATTTAGAAAACACATAGATGTGTGCCAGCTGTTTTTAACAAAGAAGGAATATATTATCTTAAAAGAGAGTAAAAAATTAAAAAGTAGGCTTCAAAATTACTTAGAGCAATATATTTTGAAATCATACATTTTAATTCAAGGTTTCAGAGTTTTCCTGATTCTGACAAGACACTCCAAACTAGAGCATATTTTAGTATCCAACTAAAAAGCGAAAAACAAACCTTCCCTTGGGTCCCATCCTAAACTCCACCTATGTTTTTTACTTTCAAATCTTGTGCTTGCCCCAGATGCTCAATAACATAATAGAACTAAAATGAAGTTGCCCAACTGCTTTATTGGTCTCAAGGCTCTCCTGGAGCTATGCATGGAGAGCACTGACAACAGTTCCTGATGATGAAGGATAAAATGAAGTATTTCTTCCTGCAGTCCACCAATCTATTGTGGAAGCTTTGAAGAGTTTCCATTCCCATATTTTCTTCCGTTCTAGATTTATGCATGAAATTAGGTGTAGAATTCTGGTTGTGATAAAACATTTTTAAGCACTTAAAATATAAAAGGTATTTGTCTGTTTCTCTTGTGAAGACTTAACATTAAATATTATTTCTGAAAGAGAGTGTAAAATCTGGATTCAATCTTCTTTTTGATGGTCAAATTGAGCTTACTAATTTTTTCAAGTAAATAGTAATTCTCTGCCATATTAATCTGTTGCTCCATCAAGGTTCAAACTGCTGTGTTCAAGGTTTCTAAGCAGGCAGGAAGCTTCTAGTACCCAGTCATTTTTGCAGATCATGCTCTCTTTGTCTGAATGAGAGTAAACTGGCAATGCTCCCAACGGCTCTGTTTTTGCTGAGAGTCAGTGTCTCTTCCTCTGTGCCTGTTTTCTCTAAGTGTTTTAAAGGTCAAGATCTCTGTTTTTTTTCTCTTTCCATCTAATACAGAGCGATAGGAAGGACAAATTCTTAGGAAGGATGAAGCCCTCTTTGAACAGGGAAGGCCAAATTTCCAGATAATGGGGTCACATGTATTTGTAACATCATCTTACAGATCAGAACATGCACCATAATACATCTTGATCAACAGCAGTAACAACAGACATCTGGTCATGTTTCACAGGCAGAAGAGAAAATGGTTTCTGGGGACCCATGATATTGGAGTGGGAGTATTTATTCTGCGGTCTCACTCTATTGCTCTCTTGAAGGGTAGGAGAGCATTTGAATCCATACCCAAAATACCCTAAGTGATACTGTTGGCTTTGGCTATGTCACTGCTTTCTACATCTAGAGAGTTGTATTATTCAGTTCTGTGACAACAGACTTTGACTGCACCTGGTGGGACACATCCTCAGAATAATTAATGCACTTGAACTTTATGTATCTAAAGACCCATAAGCAGGCAATCCCTACTCTTTTGTCAGAGGAGAATTTGCCTTCAAAAGCTCTAATGGGATGTAAATATTATTAGCACCATCAGCTTGTTGCTGGTTACTACCACTAATTAGCTCACAAGTTCATGCTAAGTAAAATGAAGATGTCACATAGTACCTCAGTTTAAGAGGTAAGGTTTAAAGTTTCAGTGTACTGCAATGTACAGCAGCCTTTGCTTTTGCTTGATTTGGAAATGAGACAAGACTGAACAAAAACTTTGGCCAAAGAATTTTCCATCTTGATTAAAAACAGAGTTTTCTTAATTTCAGAGCAATGCTTGGAGGAACATACCTATGATTGATTTGCCTGTTATTCCATATTTTTTGGTTGAGTTTTTGTTATTGCTGTATAGATGCTTATGATTTCTTTTTCTTTAAATATTTCCTACCAGAATACCTTTTCTAGTACTTTTATGTCTTGAGGAGTATTAAGTTGGGCATACTTTTTTAATGAGTAATGTTAAAAGCCATGAAAAGTTATATTAATTTACATACCAATCTCAGAATCAGGAAAATTACAAGGCTATCCAACAGAATACTGTGCTAGAAAGCATTGGAAGCATCACTCTTTTCACCCTACAATTGCAATGATAAACATAGAGGCAACAACCTTAATTGTCTCTGACTGGGGTCAACTCTCAGTACCAAAAGTCATATTTTAAGCTCAAATATTCATTAATTGTGACACGTTTTTCCATGCTTTTTGTATCTAAAATTATACCTTCTTCTTAATTGTAATTAGTAATAATGAAATATGTGTATTTTGTGATTCTTTTATTCTTCCGTTATTTTATACTATGATTATCAGATGGAAAAGATAAAAATTGCCCTTGCATTGTCGGACCTTGTGATTTATACCAAATCTGAGAAGTTTGTGAGCTTTGAGCACTCCCAGAGTCATCAGAAGTGCTATGAAAATAATTCAATTGGAGAAGTTCAAGCACGAAAATTTGTAAAACATTCAGGTAATTTCTTTTGATTTAATCAGATAAAAGTTACAATGTGCCTATGGTTCACTGCTTAGGCATTGGGTTAAAATTTTATGAAATGCATGCTGCCCAATTTTATTTGGTTGTCTTTATAACACTGTGTTGTGGTTTAAACCCTAGCCAGATAGCTTGTTCACTCACTCCCAGTGACTGGTGCTGGGCTGACAGCAGTCGAGGGCCTCCCCCCACGGGGCTCTCCCCTTCCCCGCTCCCGGAGGAGCAGGGAGGAGGATCGAAAGAGTGCAACTCCTACGGGTTGAGACAAGAACAGTCCAGGAACTTGAAAGTGTGTGGAATATATTTCACACACACCTACCTCCCATGTACAGCCTGTAGTACCCCCTGGAGCTGGGCATGCAGTAATCCTGGCTTTGATGATAAGCACAAATTAGATATTCTCCATTGATGGAAAGAATAAACCCCGTAGCAGGCAGCTTGTTCGACTAGTCCAGGTCTTTCATACCAATCATGTTGGATTATTCAAAACTCAATCTGTGTGGAGCTTCTCCATTTGTGCAGCCAATACAGTGCAGCCTTTGCTGATTTAACTCCATCTGTCTTCCAGCAATCGTAAGGGAATGTTAGGAGCAGACATCACTGACCATGAGAATGAAGTCTGCCATAGGCCCATTCATTTAAGGTCAGCTCAGCTGCCATCCACCACTTTGTGGAGATGATTCAATGGTTGACTAGATGAATGGTGATAAACAGTGTCAAAACCAGTAGGCTTTTTTTCAGGTTATCATAGAGTCCTCTCTGGTCCCTCTAGCAATCTACTGAACATAAAAGTAGGATGGAAGAGATCAGAGTGATGACCCTGGAAATGTAAAGCTTCCTTTTTTATTATTAAATGGGGATAGTGTACTTAGAGCTACACATCTGTGTAGTTTATACTTTTGTGTGAAGGAAAACTGCTAGGAGTAAAAAAACTCACTTGAATAGCTAACATCATCTGAAGATTTTGAAGGAATAAATTGTGTTTTAGAGATGCACTGTTCAATGGTCTTGAGATTATTCAGTTTTTTTATTTAAACCTCAAAACAAGTTAAGATCATCTTGGGAGGATTGTTTTCCTATTGAACTCCTAAAGAGTGAATGGGCTTTTTTACCACTATCCTATTTTGTGTCCCTTAGTTTTCCATGGGGACATAGTGGGATGTAAAGTAAAGATCATGCATTTACTGAAGAGGTGAAGAAATAGAACCATAGAATCATAGAATAGTTAGGATTGGAAAAGACCTTAAGATCATAGAATATTTTCATAAAGTAATGATTCTTGGTTATTGAAACTTTAACAAAAGACTGCACTACACACAGATATACTATCAGATTCAAATATACACAAAATATTCTGGTTTAAAAATAGGATTTTAGCCATATCTCAGTGGCCCATACACTAACAAACATTACCATTAATATAAATGTCCTAAAATAGAAATACATTGATATGATATACTCATTGTGTAAATAAAAATAAAACATTGCTGATCAGGTTATTACATTTTTATTATTATTTATTCAAATAGGATCTTTTTATTAATAAAGTTTTCCTTACCAAGGTTTTATCATTCTGTTTTTCAGCTAGAGATTTTGTTTTACATACGTCAAAATTCATTACAAGGATCTATCCCAAAGGAACAAGAGCAACCTCTTCAAATTATAATCCTCAAGAGTTCTGGAATGTGGGGTGTCAAATGGGTATGTACATTTGCAGAGACTGTATTCCAGGCTGGTTTTCCTTCCATGATGGTTTTCCTTCCTCTTTTTTTTCCTCTAGTATTTTTTTCTGTTATGTGGGTTACACATTTTCCCTCAGTGGTATCACTTTCGTTTTGTGTTTTCTAAACTTTCTTTTCAGTCAACATATCCTAGAATAATTTTTTATCCTAGAATCCAGGAATTATGGTACGTAATAACTAAGGGGAATATTATTTTCATCTATTTACTTTTGGAATTAGTTACAATTAGGCCCTAAGTAATTCCAAATATCACTTTCTGTTAAACAGCTATATCTTACCCCAAATATCCCAGTTTATTTTCATGCATTAATTCCTTTAAACTACTTCTTTTTTTCTTTTTTTTTTTTTTTTGATAATAAGAAAACCAGTAGTAAGAATACAACTTTTTAAAGCTTTGAACTTCATTTTGCACTATTCCTAGCCCTAAGACTAAAGAACACACTATTTTTTTTCATGGAAGTGTAGCAAAAACACATATATAAACAGCTTTCAACGGCTAAACCAAAGTTTTATTCTTTATGTATTATCACCTTCTTTATTAATAGATCTATGATATTTAAATATGGGTGTCTGTAAGGAGAGTTTAAATGATAATTTGCATTTTACTCCCTGTCTGTTTGGGCTGAAATTATGTTAAGTATGTTACTTTAGGTTTTGAGGTAAAAAGTGAGTGTGCTTTGCATTAGGCATTGTGCTGCCAAAAAAAGAATAAAGAAATTACAATATGACTTTCACAAAAATGAAAATAGATTATAATTTTTTTGCATGCTCTATCTATCAAATCCCATAACCTCTATGCTTATTTGTCAGCTGTGGCTAAGGTGTAAATAGAGCACATTTAGAAGAGAAAATGACAATGGTAGCTTCTTCTGCTTTTTTTTCTTTTTTCTTTCTTTTTTCTTTTTGTCTAATTTCTCTTTGAAAGAAATTCTTTTTCAGCTGAGGTCTAGCATTCTTTATAGTTTAGCAAGCACAAGGAAGCATCTGCCTGTTTAGCTAAAAGCGGATGTTGTTGTAATGCAATTGCATATGCTTTTTCCAAATGTTGATCTATAGCATTGAATTAGAATAGACAATGGAAAGATATATATGTGTGGTTTAGGAATTTTTACACAGCGATGGAAGCCTCATCTAAAGGATGTGTGGGTTTTCAATTGTTTCATGTGACTGGAGAGGCAAAGATGCAGGAGATGGGGGCACAACAATTAATATTGGTGCAACAATTCCTAGATTATGACATACCACTGCAAAGAAGCACTCAAATGCTCCTGGTCAGCAGAATACCCAGGAACAGCTGGGAGTCTTCAGTGATTGTATAGATGCAGTGTAAGTTTAGTATCTTAACTTCCAGTACAAAGTGTATTAATTTCCTGAGCAATGAAATAACAATAATTTTGTTTCTCTTAATTTCAAGATAGATTTGTTAAAAATAAGCATGACTTCTGTACTCAGCAGGCTTTGGAAAACCTCTCACCTGTAAACACTTTCCCCCTTTTTAATGGCATTAGAGGCAACCTTGCCTTCATGTCTTTGTTTTAAAAGATTCTCAGTTACAGGATATTTGCATCTTCGGCAGTCTGCTACACCTTCTTCAGCCTTAGATAAAGACCAATATTTTTTGCATCCACATGTGTATTCTGTCTTTGATTCCATATCAAGGCCATCTGAGGGAGACTGTCAGGTGAGCAGGGCAATTTGCCATAGGCTCAATGTTTTCAGAGAAAAATATGGTCTCACCTTGTTATATTATGGTACACACTCGTACAGAGATGGGCACAGATTTCACTTTGCCTGTAGGGATTTGGAGCTTAGGTGTGCCCTTGCTCCAGGCTTTCTTTTTCACTTGTTTCTTTTCTCAGCTCCCAGAATATCTTCTGTTTCAAGTTACCATCTCAGAAATGGTTTTAACAGTGCTTTTTTTTTTCAATTAATCTTGCACATGCATATTATTATTTAACCCCCTAATGTTTCTCTAGATACTCTCCTACAGTTACAGAATTTAGAAGGAGCATCATGACTCAGCTTTCAGTGGGAGACTGCTGTTCCCATGTCTGTGGCCATGACCACAAGCAGTGGAGGAAGTCCTCAGGCCTAAACTTTCTATCATTTGCAGTCCCCACCCCAAGCTGTGCTATCAGTATCACAGTATCACAGTATGCTAGAGATTGGAAGGGACCTCAAAAGATCATCTAGTCCAATCCCCCTGCCAGAGCAGGAACACCTAGATAATGTTACACAGGAATGTGTCCAGGTGAGTTTTGAATGTCTCCAGGGAAGGAGACTCCACAACCTCCCTGGGCAGCCTGTTCCAGTGTTCCGTCACCCTCACTGAGAAGAAGTTTCTTCTCAAGTTTAAGTGGAACCTCTTGTATTCCAGTTTGTACCCATTACCCCTTGTTCTATCATTGTTTGCCACTGAGTAGAGCCTGGCTCCATCCTCGTGACACTCCCCCTTTATATATTTATAGACACTAATAAGGTCACCCCTCAGTCTCCTCTTCTCTAAACTATAGAGACCCAGCTCCCTCAGTCTTTCCTCATAAGGGAGATGCTCCACTCCCTTCATCATCTTAGTTGTCCTGCACTGGACTCTCTCCAGCAGGTCCCTGTCCCTCTTGAACTGAGGGACCCAGAACTGCACACAATATTCCAGATGCGGTCTCACCAGGGCAGAGTAGAGGGGAAGGAGGACCTCTCTCGACCTACTAACCACCGCCCTTCTAATACACCCCAGGATGCCATTGGCCTTCTCAGCCACAAGGGCACAGTGTTGGCTCATGGTCATCCTGTGGTCCACTAGGACCCCCAGGTCCCTCTCCCCTACACTGCTTTCTAACAGGTCGTTCCCCAACCTATACTGGAACCTGGGGTTGTTCCTGCCCAGATGCAGGACTCTACACTTTTCCTTGTTATATTTCATCAAGTTATTCCCTGCCCAACTCTCCAGCCTGTCCAGGTCTCGCTGGATGGCAGCACATCCTTCTGGCATGTCAGCCACTCCTCCCAGCTTAGTGTCATCAGCAAACTTGCTGATAGTACACTCAATTCCCTCATCTAAATCGTTGATGAATATATTAAACAATACTGGTCCCAGTACTGACCCTTGAGGCACTCCACTAGTTACAGGCCTCCTACTAGACTCAGCCCCATAGACTACAACTCTCTGGCTTCTCTCCTTCAGCCAGTTCACAGTCCACCTCACTACCTGATCATCCAGACCACACTTCCTCAATTTAGCCGTGAGGATGCTGTGGGAGACTGTGTCAAATGCTTTGCTGAGGTCAAGGTAGACCACATCCACCGCTCTGCCATCATCCATCCACCGTGTTATTTCCTCTTAAAAGTCTAAGAGATTGGTCAAGCATGATTTCCCCCTGGTGAAGCCATGTTGACTGCCCCTCATAACCCTCTTATCCTTGATATGCCTTAAGATGGCACTAAGGATAAGGTGTTCCATCACTTTCCCAGGGATGGAGGTGAGGCTGACCGGTCTATAGTTACCCGGGTCCTCCTTCTTGCCCTTTTTGAAGACTGGAGTGACATTTGCTTTCCTCCAGTCCTCAGACACCTCTCCCATTTCCCAAGACTTGGTAAAGATGATGGAGAGTGGTCTAGCAATGACTTCCGCCAGTTCCCTCAGCACCCGTGGGTGCATCCCATCTGGACCCATGGATTTATGGATGTCCAGATTGCTCAACTGTTCTCTAACCCATTCCTCATCGACTAAGGCAAACCGCTCCGTTGATCTGACTTCATCTAAGGTCTCAGGGGTACAGGGCTCTTCAGGACTGCCTGCAGCAGAGTAGACAGAGACAAAGAAGGCATTCAGTAACTCCGCCATCTCTGTATCTTCTGTCACCAGGGCACCCATCCCGTTCATCAGTGGGCCTACATTGCCTCTGGTGTTAGTTTTATCTGCCATGTATTTGAAAAAGCTCTTTTTGCTGTCCTTGACCCTTCTCACAGTATCACAGTATCACAGTATGCTAGAGATTGGAAGGGACCTTGAAAGATCACCTAGTCCAATCCCCCTGCCGGAGCAGGGTTTAACTCTAAGGAGGCCTTAGTCCTCCTAGCTGCCTTCCTACATCCTCTAGCAGCAGCCTTATATTCCTCCCAAGTGGCCAGCCCCTCCTTCCATGACCTGTAAACTCTATCACTCTATCAGTGTCACTGTTGAGATAATGTAGGAAACAATGACTAGGGAGATAATGTGAATTTGGCCACTCAGTGCTGGCTGTTCCATGAAAGAACTGAAATGTACTCAGAACCCCCATAATTCTCACATTGTTATAAATTCTGCTTCTCATCCTGACTGTTGCTTTGAGGTATAGTTTTACAAGTACAGCAGGAATAAAACAATTACTAGTTAGTCTACATTTTGTCTTTGTCACTATAAATATTTATTGATAGTAGAGATTTGGACTTGGGCTAGGCTATTGCTGGAAGTATCTTGCCATTCCAATACCATTTGCAATTGGTTTGATTATATTCTGTCCTTGTGGTTGATCGTCACTTAGCTTGATGTCATGCTATTGCTGGATTATTTAGCTGGGGTGGTTCACTCTCCGTATACTATCTACATTGCTATTAAAAACTGGCAAGTTTGTTTCATGCTTAGAGGAATGGCTAGCCAGAGGTACTTAGTTTAAAACTGAATTTTATCTCAGGCTTATCATACTGCAGTTAACTAGTTTTCTTTCTAGCCTGTAAATCTCCACACTGATCTCTGCAGAGTACTGATTTGTTAGATCTCAAACAGGACTGAAGGCTTTCAGAATAACTACATTGATTGTTGACTCAGAGTAAATTTTAATGAAAAGTCAAAATAAACATTAGTGTAAAAAACATTTGATTTTTGCTGTATAGGAGCCTTGGGCCCCTTTCTGAAAGAATTAAAAATATGCAGGAAGTGGTTACATCTGCCCTCTTGGTCACATCATTTGCATCTTCATTTAAAGAAACATTTTTCTCACGGGAATAAGATGATGTTATAAGCAATTCTCCATATATATTGTTTCCAAGGCATGTCACTTCTATTCTTGATTCCCTAATCTGTTTCAGATAATTGTTTGGCAGAAATATAACTTCACAATGCAGCTCCCAGAGTTCCACTCAGTGAATCTTCTGCTGATGTCCTTCCAGATAGATTTTTTAGTTTTGTGTCTGTCTTGTGTCCATGTAGCCCACGTACTCTCCCTTGTCTCCCTGCCATTATACTCTGCACCCCGTGCACAGAAGTAATCCCTCCAGATACCTTCTACCACTTTCCTAAATCTGTTCACAGGACTCAGATTTCTCCTATGTATGTCATGCATCTGCCTTCTTCAGCTCCTTTCACCCTGCCTACACCTGCTAGTTTACCCTTCTCACCTTTAAGTTCCTCTAATTTCCATAATTGTTCTGGCTGGACAAAGAAAATATATTAGGTTTTGTTCAAATCTACATATAATATACCCTGCCAGGCCTCTGAATCATGTAAATTATGATAGCTGAGTTATTCTTTCACTTCCCTTAGTGACAGACCCAAAACAGTGCTCTCTTCTGTACCTTGCCAGCAATTTTCTCTAAACTGATTGGAATGTATTAACTTAGAGCAACCTGGCACTCAGTTAATGCAGGATGAAATGGTTCAACAAGCTGAAGATTTGTTGGGGCTGAGGATGAGAGTTATGTAATTGTGTAAATCTAATTTCCAGAGGAAGGCAAGTTAGAAGCCACAGTAAAAAGTACAGCTTCCACAAAATCGCTTTGTATATCACTGTGCACTCAGTGACCATTCCCTGAATATTGAGACTCATAAGAACAGGATATGTTTTGTGAACAAAGAGATATTATAGAGAAAAATACTTTTTGTAGTCTGGGAAAATTAGTATGCTTCCTGCATATAACTGCAGTGTGGCACTGGAAAGAACTAGTTTGGTTTATCCATTTCTGCTTTTTATTTATCAAATAAAATGGAATGGGAAGATTTATGCAGGGAAAGAAAATTCAGGATGGTTATTAAAATAAACAGATATCAGTCGTATTATGTTGACTGAGAAAAAAAAAAAAAACAAACCCAACCACCCAAACAGAAAACCTCAGTGGGAAACAAACAAAACACAACCAAATAGAAAGACTTATATATCCTTTTGAATATGTTCTTTCCATGAAGTAGAAAACATTGTCTATGTATCAAAACAATCTACAGGAATGACTAAAATATGTCATAATTTATATAAAAAAAACATGCTATGGAAGGTACAGGATTTTGTTTTACAATAGGCTATATGAAGCATGTTTTCTGGAGCACTCATAAAAATTTATATGATGCTGTGAAAGTTACAATACTTGTATGATGGATTTTTTTTCTCATTGTAGTTTTCATTTTGCTGTGCCATCGAAATGCAGCTTGGCAATTTTATCAATCACATGTGTTTGTGGCCAAATCTTGTGCGCAATAGTACGATGAAAAGTAATACACAAAGAGATGAGTCATAAAGAGTTCTTCAGCTAGTTCTGATTTTAACCTCTGAAGCTACCAAGGGAAAAGGCACCCACACATTTAGATCTTGGTATGCATCACCTGTGCAACTTAAAAAGGACCATCAAGTCTGATTTTGCTTGTCAGTTTAAGTGAGAGAAAACTTAAAGAAGAGGCAGACTTTGGAAAGCCTCATAAAGACAAGGATAATGCCTTCATAAAGAGGGCATAGGATTACTAATTTACTTCAGACTTTTTTATTTCTGTATATTTTCTGCGAAGCTGTTTTTTCCTTTCTCCCTGAACAAATGGCAAAACTGGAAACAAGAGGACTGATCAAGTGTTTTTGTGTGCCTAAATAAACAGATTATGTTTGATCATAGGAAGTTCAGATATTCTCATAATCTTAATGAACACTATGCATTTTAGAATATGTGATGGAGTGTTAAATTTAGTAAGGGTATTTATGAATTAATGAAATTGAATTTAAGGAAAAACAATCTCTTCTATTAAAGGACTGTGGAATACTGATTGTTCTTACAGACATAATTAGTTTTTCTGCATTATAATTTCATACTCTTGGTTATTATTTTACTGGAAATTTTTTTATAACACAGCAAAAGGGTAAAGCAAGCATTTTCTATAACATGGCTTTTTTCAACAGCTAATGTGGCATCTGAAACAAAATATTCATTACATTAGAGCTTTGAATTGTTTTTGCCTGAATTTCTAGTGAAATCTGTGAAGTAACATAGCTAGTCTCCAGCCATTAAAAAAAGCTTCAGCTATTTTTCCAAACTGGGCTCCAGATTTTGTTGCAAACTAAAACACCTGCTCAAAGGCAGAGTATAGGTCTGACACATCATACACCTCACGGCAAAAACACGCACAGGATGTTCTGTACAACTATTCTTCCAGTCTAGAACTCATTCTTTGTTTGGGCTTGCAGTGGCTGTGGCCTTATCCTACAACTGAGTCACAGAGAATGTGCTATGAGAAAGAGAAGAAAGATTCCCTGAGCCAAGCAATGCCCTGGAAGAATGAAATGAGAAGGGTTAGAAAAGTATCTCTTGGTTGAACACTCTCTCTTGTTAAGGTTTCACAGACAAGGCTAGTCATAATAGGTCAGCTGCAGAAAAGGTGCAGGGGTCAATCCCTCTGTTATTACTGTCATCCTAATACGGTTTTGGCAGTCCAAAAATTCATCTTTAGGTAGTGAAAACTAGATCTTGCACAACCAGCAAAAATTTTACTAAATACTGTTGAACAGTGTGTTGTGGAAAGATAATACTAAGATGCCAAACAAAAAAAATGTGTTTATTATGAATGAATTCATGTAGCTGGAATAAAAATCCACACTGTAATGGGCCATATGGGCATAATGGTTTATGAATCCCAAAAAAAGTTTTGCTTTACCTCTTACTGTTTGCTCCCATAAGTCCTCAGCCCAATGGGGCAGCTATTAGAACTGCAGACTCCAATGGCGTAGCTATTAGAACTGCAGACTCCAGGGATATGTTTACTCTCATCCTTAAAAGTGTGGACCCATTTTTGGTTACATTGTCCTTAAACTTCATCAACTACATCTCACTAGTTGTAGTGGGGCAGCTAACTTGTGTAGAGATCTACAACTTAGGTGAGAGAATACCACCCTGATACATGAAGCTATCTGAATATACTCAACTTTCTTTTGGAATGGCTCCAAGGGCTGGGGGTGTTTGAATAATGGTTTCATGTTTCTCTTGCAAGATAAAGCTGTTGGGCTACTCTGGAGACTGCTTTTTTTTAAGCAGGTTTTTTGTTGGGTTGCTTTTTTTGTTTGGTTTTTTTTGTTTGTTTGTTTGTTTTTTGGTGTGAGTAATAGATACCGTAATTTCACTTGAAAGCAAAGAAACATGGAAATTTTATCATTAATTTTTCCAGCTGTATGCACTAAATCCACAACTCTAGATAAGTAATAGAACACTAAATCATTGATCTGAATTCTAGTCAATTTTAAAGAAAGAAAAAATTGCAGGGACACAATTGTCTCTGAACTCCTTGATGACCTGTTCTAAATACTGTGTTAGAGACCCAGACTAAAACAGGAAAGGGAAGCTGATAATATATGCTATTTTACCAAGAAGCACAAGGCAAATAAATTTTAAAATTATTATGGAAATGTATGTATTTCAGGTGTGAAATAAGTGAAATGACAAGCAAAAGATGCTCAGGCTTACTGAAGTGTAACTTTCAGACTCACACATTAATTAAATACAAAATTCAATTTAGATTTTAGATTTGACAGCTTATCAGAAATGCTTTGAGTACTTTTCCCATGACAGTGTCACAAGAGAGGATACCTAATTGAAATCAGTTGCAAATATATTTGGACAATGGATGATTTTTAGTCACCTGACATCTTTTTTTTTCCAGTAGAGCTACTTGTAATTAAGTAGGAACAATGTCAGCAATTATAAATATTAGAATGACTGAATTCTTAGCATTTCTAATGACAGTGACAGTGTCTTTAGAGCAATAATACTGAATTAGCCCAAAGATGATAAGAACATACTGACTGCGCATGCCAAGCATGATGTGTCAGAGTTATGCATGTTACTCAGTTCTCAGAAGAGTAGTCCCTCTTACTACAACAGAATACCATATGATGTAAGTCACTTATAAATTAAGCTTCTGTAGAATAAGAGCACCCTTTTCAAAATGCATCAGTGATACACAAAACCAGAGTTTATACTTAAGCTTAATAAAATTTGGAGTCTGAATACCTAAAGCCCCACTTTAGGCAAGGAGAGTCAAAAAATACATTGAGTTTTTGGTAAGGAAAAGATGTGAAAGACAGTTGTATGTAGAAATTTTGCTAACCAGTTAAGTCTGATGTGTGTTGTAAGGGAACCAATCATCACTCTATACTTTTTTCCTAGAAGATGTGTTTCTTCATAAAGTTTGGGTGTGATATCACCTATTCATTGGTTTGGCAAGAGGGCTAAAGCTTCACAAAGATTTTAAAAAATTATAAAGTCCAAGGCAAAGGGGATCCTGAGAACACTTATAAAACTGATTTTGGACAGTATGCCCATGAGTCTGAATTAACAAGCACTCAGAGGTGGCAGTGGGGATTAGAACAACTTGTCAAGACAGGACCAGAACAAGTAATGCTTAGAACCTCCCTGTTGTAATTTGCAGTCTTAATTATGCTGGAAGTCTTTGTAGTTTCTCAGATAGACTCAGATAAAAAAGCTGTTAAAAAACACCACCTTACACCGTTTTTCCAGGTTACATGTTCTGACCGCTTGGTGATAGAGCATGTGATCTTCCTTATATCTGCTGTTAGTGGAAAGGGTTTACAGAGTACTACAGTATGCACTGGATTTCTCTTATGCAAACTCCATCAGATAGCATACGAGATTGAATAATATTTTCAGTATTATTTGTACTTGAGAATATTGTGATAGTTAATGTTTGTACAGGGCTTAGAAGTTAGTGTTATATTTACCATTCAGATCATGAAAATATAATCACATTTTAGTTTGATAGAATTTATTTACTACTGATAAGAGGTCTTCCTGCTGTGTGTGCTGCTTCTGTAAATGAATGTTTGCTTCCTGGTATATGTAACAGGTGGTAATTTGTCATCATGTTACAGTTTATCTTTCCTTCAGATGTCTTTAGTTGTTTTCAAGTTGGTAGTCTGAGGATGGAATATCCTTCCTTTTCATCCATATTTTGAGTCAACTCATACTCAGCACAACCTTTATTCTGGCTGTGGATGAAATTTTTAAAAAGCCACCTATATCTTTTTGGAGAAAGTAATGTGGGCTACCCAGTCACACAAGGACTTCTGAAAATATTTCTGTAGATTTGGGCAGTGATGGATTGGGAGCAGCTGCAACCTGCATGTGAGAAGAAAGGATAGAGAGTCAACACCTATCTGGGAGTACTAATGTGGAATGAATGCAATGTCTTCAAATCCAATCACATAGATCATCTCATAGACAATGATAAAATACACCAGAACATTCTGATGTGGTCCTGTTTTGATTTTCCCAGTCTGCGTGGAATTCAATTCAAATTTTTGGTATATAAGGCACAAAAGATGCATTGCATTCACTGTGAGCAGCCCATTTTAAGAACATATTCACTTGGAAAAACCTGAAGGGATAGCAGTAAGACTGATCAAAGGTTTGGAAGTGTGATCTATTGCATCTCTTTAGACTCAAATGAGTGAAGTAAATCATAGAGATAGAAACATTGGCACCGAGTGCTTTTTGCATAGGGTATTTTTGGAGATTGCATAAAATTCAGACATTTTGAGATGGATTTTAAATGGCATAAAACGCAATTAAGTAACACATTTTAAGGAAAACTGGTGACAAATCTGTGCTTATTCATTTTAAAATCTTCCCCTTTAAATACAGAAAATATATTAAAGCTTAGGGTCGTAATACAGTTAATAGAACCAGGAGGCAAATAATAAAATGTAAAAAAAAATGACAGTTTCAAAGTCCCAATAGGAATATTAATTGGGAGACAGCATCACAGACAAAAGACATGCAGTTTTCTTCAACCATCTTCAAATCATAGTCACTTAAAAATCTAAGAACTCATTCCTCACTTTGGTTTTCAAAAGCTTTTGCTCTCTGTCTAAAAATCAATTATGTCTTGAAAGGTAGTGATTATGGAAGGTACTGTATCCAAATACTTCAGTTAACTGCTTGTGATACATAGGTGTGTGATGAAATATACCCTTTGTATTCATCTGTGTATTATGGATTGTTTCTCCTTTTCAGATCTAGGCTATTTCTAACTTGCATTTGCTATGACAGTTATTTAACCTGGGGCCAACAGGGATAGCCATGGCAGCTTTGGTACTTTGCAAGAAGGCTTGAGTATTAAATATTCTGATCTGAAGGAGATGTGGCCTCATGGTTTCAGGAAGAGTTGGATCTGATGCAGGAATCCTTTGCTCAGCTGGTCCTCTGCTGTTTTGATTTTGATGCTTTTGGTGCTTAATGAAAGGACTGAGGAGAAAGTTTAACTTACACAGTGTTAAACTTCAGGTGCCTCTACTTTCCCATGGAAACAATACATTAAGATTAGGCACTGTTTAGGTGTTTTCACACTAATCTTATTTGGTCTTCTTTCCAAACGAAACCAGGAGTTTGAAGCTCTATTTGTACATGCATTAAATTTCTACCTTTTCATAAAACAACAGTACAAGGCATTTATTGACAGTTCATTTCTTGAATTCAGCAAAACTAAAATGAAACATTGGGTAAAACTCAGTCTTCTTTGCAGAAAAAGATGTTACTAAAACCACACTGCTAGACAACCGCAAACATAGGTTTTACTTTATGAATTTTGCCATTTCTCAAGGAGTGTAAGGGTGATAACTACATCTTATTAAAAAGAAAAACTATGCCTCAACAGTACTCCATAAAGTGTCCTGGGATGCCCAAGCAGCTATGAATTTTGCAAACAAATATAGTAGAAGTAAGTATCCAGAGAATATAGTATAAAATTTCCAATTTGCTTACCTTAATCGGATTACAACTGGGAAATCAATAGGTAAATTAAAACAACTGTTCATTGTATTTTTAATTTATTCTAAGGTAAAATTAAGTGATATAAAAATATAGTGTTGATGTTCGAAGATATCAACCCATGATAACGTCGCCCTTCACTTGTGTTGCAAAAGTAATTTTCCTAATATGATAAAATGCAAAGTATTCTCTTCTGCTTGTTTCTGTTGTTAAATCAGATTTTCCTGCTTAGCATCGTATAAAGCTTGGCAAATTTAGCAACAGTCTCATTATGTGCAATCATGTAATTTATTTGATCATGTGGAAGCGGCTATTTGAAGCTATGACTGTTCAATTTGACTAATTTCAGTTACACTTTTTAAACCACATATCCTGAAAGTATGCCTAGGAATTACCCATGCACTGAGAGATTCTGGGTTATCTGTAGATCATACCAGGACCTAGGCTTCAAGGCGTCTCAGGGTTGCAACTCTTTAACATTCATTGCACTGCTTGAATCAGTGTATTAAGATACAAGGGTCATATAGCACCACATTTGGGGCTGTTTCTGGATGATGTGTTAAGTATTAAAAAACAAATTGTGAACCACTGCTAAACTATACAAGAGAACACTTACCCTCTTTAAAAAAGGCAGCGGTGTGCAGTGGGTAATACGAACATTTAATAGTTTAATTACTGTTGTCAAAGGTAAAACAGGCTTAAAGTTGCTTTGTATATTGACACATTAGCATTTAGTTCAAAACGGGAGTGCATGTTGTGGTTTTTGTTTTGTTTTTGTTTGTTTTTCTGGGGCTTTTTTATGCAAGGTTCCCAATTGTTCCTCCTTACTGCATGTTGGGTCATGTTGCAGAGCAATCTTAGCTAGCACAGATGGGATTCCTTTCAGATGAAATAAAGGATGGCAGTCTGGGAGCACTTGACGTATTCCAGCTATTAACTGGTATTGAGGTCATGGGACCAAGCTAGAGCTCGCTCTGAAGTAACCCCAGTGAAAACATGTGTAGTGCAAACATTCCATCCATAATACCAGCTGCTTCACTCTACAGATCTGCTCCTATTTGTGTCATTTACTGCAGATTTTTTTAAAAGGATCATCAAAGCAGTGAAGAAACACGTATTTTTTTTTTGCAGTGAAACAGATCTAATTTTCTTGCATTTTCCATATGAGATAAGGATTTCTGATTTCTGCCAAATGTTCATTCAGTGTATTTATATTATCTCCATAGGAACATGTAATAAGGTCCTCCTGAATTATTATGAGTCACTTGTACTGTTTAAAGTCTTCATTTTTTTCCCTACCAAGCCATCAAGTAAATCACTTTTTATCATTTTCTACTTAACACATGTCATGTTATCACTTCACTGATTTGACTTGTGCATTTTCTATTTTGAATGTGACAAGAAGCTCCAGTGTACTGGAATAGGTGGAAATTTCATTAAGCAGGTCTATTTCAATATCAGCTTTATCTCATGAATTACAATATCCTGTTGATGAGAAATGTGTTATTTTATTATTGCTCCTGCAGCAAACCAGAAGTGTTGTGAAAAGCCAAGGAAAGGAAAATCTATCAGGTGTATACTAACAGTAAACACCAGGACCAGAGGATTAAGCCTGAAGAGAGATCACTTATATAAATTTAAGAACACTTTTAAAATTGCTTCTACTTCTATAAACATACATGTATTTTTACTGAATATTCTAACTCTAAACTAAAGCTTACTGATCTTCCAGGTGACAGGCTTTTATGAATTCTGCACCATAACTGTGGTTAGTTATAAACCTGTGTTTTTGCCTTCTGCACCAAAACTGTGTAAGCAGGTTCAGGGTGCAGGGTCTTGCTGCTGTAGAGAAACAAGTATGTGAATTTAGTCCTTATGGAGAAAAAAGATCTCTCATTTCATATTATCCAAGGTCTAGTTTAGAAAGAAAAGGAAAATCATGCAACACAACTGCAGTGTAAAAAAGAACTATAAGTATTTCTTAAAACGTGGCGCAGTTCTAAATAATGCACTTCATTTGCATGTGAATAATTCATCATTGAATACCGCTGAATTTAAGAGAAATAACAGAATCTTACATATGAGTTGAAAGATTTTTATTTTAATCTTATTTGCTTTTGAGTTTACTGTCAGAGAGCTGTTTTATAAAGTAGCATGGACTGTAAATCACTAAAATCAATATTTATTTAATTTTATAGTGGCCTTAAACTTCCAGACACCGGGAGTGCAAATGGAATTGCAAAATGGAAAATTCCTAGACAATGGTGGTTCTGGCTACATTCTGAAACCAGAATTCTTGAGAAATCAAGGTTCATCTTTTACCCCACACAATGTGGGAAGACACAGTAAACCCATGTCTCTGTCAATAAAGGTAAGCTTAGGGAAGTTTTTGGTTTGTTCCATAAAATGTGAAAACAAATGTCACATAGTTCAGACCTATTTTTATGTATTATTTGTCATTTTATCCCCATTTCGGGTTCTTGAGAATTTTAATGCTTTTTTCTTAACAACGTGTTAAAACTGTCATATAGTATCTACTACTATTTGGATGGTTTCCCATATGTAGTTCACTTATGTTTGCTAAAAATACATAGGTGTTCAGAAGTTGTAAGAGTTTGAAAAAATACATGAGTTTTCATGGTGTTGTATGCAGAAATGTAACTTTCACTGTGTTTCAAGTGTAGCTGACAAAGGGACCTGTCAGTTACCGTTGTGGGGACTGAAATCTGAATAAAAATTGAATGTGCATTTCTGGTGTTATTTTAAGTATTAGTAGTACCACATATACTATTATAATGCTAACTGACAAATGGAAATGTTTAAAGATGCAATAGGAAGACTTATGCTTCTTTTAAATTTCATTATCTTCCCGTGCATACATAAAGAGCTGTCATCCTAAAATGATATAAATAAGTGTAAAAAGGGGGCTGAATCAATAAGCCTTTGAATAATTTCTACTTCTTACTTCTCTCAAATTAAAATCTGATTTACTTCTTAAAAATATTAGAAATACATCCCCTTTTAAAATAATGGGTTAGAAAAAACTTATTTTGAGTCCAAGTAGATATTTCGCAATTGTTCACTATTTAGAATACCTTTTCCAATGAAAAAGTGCTATTTCTGGTTACATAGTACACTACTGGTATAAATCCATTTAATTATCATAAATTTAGTGTATAATTAATATTTTGTTTCTTTCAGAAAAATAAATGGCAGAGATAAAGCATTAGTTAATAACAATTATAAAATACTTACATAATGTACACCTAATCAAGAACACTTTAGTGTCCTAATAGTAAGCATATCAATTATGAATAGACATTACTGAATGATTTCAAGCACCCATGCATATACAGCAGTTATTTTAGCCCTTATCTGTATAAAGCTGGAATTAATTAAGATGAGAAAAAATCCACAATTGTAATGTGGGAGACAGAAAAAATCATTGATAATTGTAAGGAAATTTCTGAGTTTGGAAGAAGTTGGAAAAGAGAAAGCCAGCTTTATAGACTGAGGATTCAGACTGAGACTGTAGGTTGGGTAGTGAAGGACACAAAGAAGCAACAACATCCTAACAGCCGAGGGACTGTAGGGTGCAGAGAGCCCCATTGATAAAGTCAGCAGCAAAAGCCAGGAAATGGTTGAAGACAAAAAGAGTCAGGGGCAGGAGTCAAAGGAAAACTAGCTTCTGTTAAAGAAGCAATTATTGGAAAAATTACTTAACAGAAGGCAAAGATATAAACCAACTTGGGGTAAATTTCTCTGTGATTGAGTGAAGAATGTAAGTGAACAAAAAAATTGCACAGGGCTCAATTTTATGGAATTCAATATCCCTCTTAACATGATGTGCCACAATTCCCACCAACAAGAAGCACATAGCCTTTGAAGCAGAAATACAAATATGCAAGGTACTCTATAAGAAACCTTTTGAGCCTACTGTGTTATTTATTACTCTCTCTATATGTCTACTTCACATCGGGTCTCAAAAATCGATTGGATTTACGGATTTTGGCCACTGTGTGCTGAAAAAAAATTTCCTTTTTTCCTACCCTGTGGAAAATATAGTTAGATATAATAATGCAGTGGGGTAAGATTGGGAAACAGGACTTGGGCAATATGTCCGAATTTTCATCATGATATTCAAGCATGTCAAAGAGCCTCTGCTGTAAGTGGGCAGTCCATCAGTGCTTGGACCTTACGTAGTGAAGGTGTTAGCTGCTTTCTGGAAAGAAATGGACAGTACCAGGGTTTGCTAAGCCGCTGTGCTTCAACATTTCAGGCTAGAACATTTTTGGAACAAGGTGATACAGCAAATACCCAAGCAAAAAGTAGAATCTGTGGGGTTTGATTTTTAGGTGGTTGACAGGGGAATAAGAATCTGTATCATGAGTTTTGATGCTTAGTCCTGAGATCTGGATCACGAGTCGTATCTTTCACCTAGGCTTGCAGGCTTGTATATCTCTCTTGATATATTCCATGTGTTTATTTCTAAAAGCAGATTACAGTACAGATGGTTATTCTTTCCTAGATGTCCTGAACTGTAGATAGAAAGCAGAAAAAGTTGTGACTTTCATAAATCCTTTCTTAGGCTGGGTGCCAGACAACAGGGCAGTGTGAGGCTAAATTTCCAGGTAGCTAACTAAATTAAGGAGAAAAACATCAGGGAGCCTACTAAATACAGAGGTTTTATGTGTTACCGTGATAGAGAGGGAACACAGGTAAGGCAGTCTGCTACATACCCTGTAACATAATGCTGATGTTACTGTAGGTGTTAGTGCTGGTCCACTGGACACAGATTTAATAAGAATTTATGAGCTTGATCTCAGAAAATGAAAAAATCATAAGACTGATTTCCCCAACATTATTATTTTGCATGGTAATCAAGTATAATTTTAACGACTAAATATTGAACAAAAACTTAAACCAGAAAATTTTTATTTAAAGCATGGTATCAGATTTATTTATCTATGCTTTTACGATAAGGGTGAGGAAACACTGGAATACATTGCCCAGAGAAGTTGTGGCTGCCCCAACCCTGGAAACAGTCAAGGTCAGGTTGGATAGGGCTGTGAGCAACTCAGTCTAGCTGAACATGTCCCTGCTCATTGCATGGAGGTGGGACTGGATGACCTTTAAAAGTCAGCTCTTCCAACCCAAACTGTTCTATGAAATTAGCCACAAATTAAATTAAATGGGAAGCACCATATTCTTAATCTCATTGCATTGAATATGTATATGATAATATCTTATGGCTGGTGTATGCTTCTTATAGTTGTTTCTGATGTAACATTTTTTGCTACTATGACTACTACATGGCTACTATGTAAAGCTCATTCTTAGTTATTTCAGTAAACTACAACTTTAATTTTTCAGCTCATCAGTGGTCATCAGTTACCACTCAGTAACGTGTTGAAGACTAACAAAGCTGACCCTTTGGTGCAGATAGAAATCTATGGTGTTCCAGAAGATCAAAGAAAAAAAAAATCTAGTGTTATAAAAAGCAATGGTAAGCATAAGTCTTACTCTTTTGACTGTGAACAAAGCGCAATAATATTTTATAATGAATTACCTTTTTTTTTTTTCATCTGAAGAAGTTATGTACTGATAGAGACTGCCATTATTTTTCTCTAGACTAGGATATTCTGGCACAGAACCTGTAGCAGAAGTTCATGCTACGTTCCAGTTTTGTAGACTAGTAGGCTAAGGAAGCATGAACTCTCCTAGTTAGTAGTACTCTCCTGCAGGAAGTTAGAATGCATTGTCTTTACTCACTGTTGTGGGCTCACCCTGGACAGCAGCTCAGCCCCACACAGCTGCTTGCTCACTCTCCCTCAGTGGAATGGGCAGTAGTGAGAAAACTCTTGGATTGACATACAGTTTAATAAGTAATGCAAAAGCTGTGCATTCAAGCAGAGCAAAAGAATTCATTCAATGCTTCCCATCAGCAGGCAGATGTTTAGCCATTTCCAGGAAAGCAGGGCTTTGTCATATGTCATGGCTACTTGGGAAGACAGACTCTCTGAATGTTTTATCTTCCTCCTTCTTTCTCCCAGCTTTTTTATGCTAAGCATAATGTTATATGAGCTTGGGATCAGCAACTGACTGATCCCTTTGGTCAGCTGGGGTCAGCTGTCCTGATTGTGTCTCTTCTCAACTTCTTGTGCACCTCCAGCCTCCTTGCTGAGATGGGAAGGGGGGGAGTTGCAGCATGAGAAAGAGAGAAGTCCTTGACACTATGTGAGCACTGCTCAGCAATAGCTAAAACACTGGTGTGTTAGCAACACTGTTTTGGTCACGGATCCAAAACATAGCACCATATGGGTTGATATGAAGAAAATTAACCCTTTTCCAGCCAAAACCAGCACACAAATTGTTAAATTTAAAGAAATTATTTTTTTCTGAGGTTTCTGTGACTGAACCACTTAACCACTTAGCTCATATGAAGTTTCTAGTAGGACTAGTCCCTTAATTGCTTGACAGTGTACTCTTTGTAGTTGTCTTCGAGTATTCACTTACCTTTATTATATAGATCTTTATGCTTCAGACGAAAAGCTCCCTGTGATCTCTCAGCTTCTATGCCTTTTTTTTTTTTCCTTTTTGTGGATGGCTGCTGCTGTTTTAAATCGGCCCCTGAATTTCTTTTCTCAAGACAAAGCACCACCCTCCTTTTCCACATCCTTTTTTTTGCATTTTTAGTCAAGTGATAGCTTTGATACCTTAATTTGTTTAGCTCCTGCCTCATTTCCAGTGCTGTAAAAGGAGAAATTTTGGCAAAACCATGAAATTGGTTTGGCTATAGGAAAGTTTTAGTTGAGCAGAGGCTTTTAACCTGGCTATCAGTCCCACTTTATTCTCTTCTGATATGACAGTAACTTTCTTAGGCTTTTGATTTACTTTATTATGTAGCTAATATATGACAAACTCTTAGAAGGGGCTGGCCTGCAAGTCCCAAGCTCTCTATGTTTGCTTCATTCTGAGAACTTACATCTGATAGTCCACAATCTGTACAAAAAGTATGACTTATATGTTGCTGCAGTCAGTGGAAGTCTCATCATTTATTTAAATGGGCACAGAAATCTAGGGAAAAGAATGAATCTTTTTCAGTTCAGTTCAGACTATTGATAGGAGATACAGTAAATTCAGGTATTAAGTAGAATGAATGCAATAGTATTTTGATACGGTGTATTTTCTCTTTTCATCAGCTTTGAGCCCTAGATGGGATGAAACCTTCTCTTTTACTATCCAAGTTCCAGAACTGGCATTGATACGCTTCTGTGTGGAGGATGAGATACCACTGAGTTCAAATGAATTCCTTGGTCAATACACTTTACCGGTGCTCAGCCTGAATAAAGGTAATATTTTTATGTGAGCCACCTATAATGGCTCAAAAAAAACCCAACCCCCCAAAACCAAAAAATAACAGTATTTCAGGTTTTTATCATTAGTGTACGATTGTTAGATATTTATCTCCCAAAGGAGAATTGCACAACCATATGTAAAAATTGCACTCTCTTTTAAGTCACTGTAGTCTCCGAATGCAAGTCCACAGTGTAGAAATCAAAAGGATATTAATGACAGTCAATCATTTCTACTGCACTATTCCATTTAGGTAACAACTTCTCAGATGGTATTTTAACACACTGCAATAGGAAACAGGAAAAGAGATTAGTCAGAAGCACTATAAAGGCAACATTTTTGTGCACTTTCTACTCAGGCTCAAAACCTAATACAAGCCAAATTAAAAAAAACTAAAACCAAAGCCAAAACCCAAAATCTCCTAAAAACTAAACCCCCCAAAATGCTCAGGTAACCAGGTAAAAATGCTCAATTTTTCAGAGTGGAGAATGAAGAATATAAATTAAGGAAAATATTTGTGGTATTTTTCGTTCTAGTGTTTGTTTTAGTGTACAGCTTCTGGAGTTGTACATGATTAATAGGCAGCACATAAAGAGCAGACACAGAAGTCAGCAGGCCAAGGAGAAAAGCTTACGTAAAATGGCTACTTACTATATTGAATTTCCAAAGCTATTTCTGACAAAACAAATAACTAACTTTTATTAGTGAATGAAGATGTGAAGGCAAAATGTTAGAACAGGCAACTGGCACTGTGCCTTTTTTATTAAGGTTAACAGGATTTTTAATGGCTTTTTCTTTTCAGGTTCTGAAATCATAAAGCTGTTTGTGATTCTTAGCTGAGGTTAAGGAGTTACACAAGAACAAAGACATTACACTTAAAGCACACTTCTTTTTTTTGTTTTTTCCAACATAAATTTTTACACTGATCACCTTTTACTTTCCTTTTATTTATATATTTCAGGATAAAGATTAAAACCCCATGCCAACTCAGGATGTCTGAGACAAATCTATGTAGCAGGCACTGAGGCTTGCATATGCTTGAAAAAACATCAATTTGTCTCTAATGTGCTGTAGCAATTTCAGTCAAAACTGGGAATTCATGTTTTGAAAATGTAAGAGCAAGCTGATTCTACAGGAAAGATTTTGAGTGTAGCACTTCAAAATGCTAGAAAATGAGTATACGTATAAAAAGTAAAAACAGTGCCAAACAAATTGCCCAACTCCCACTTAACACAACATGAAAAATATAGGATGTCCTGAAGATGCCCAGAGGCATAAATAAAAGTGCTTCTAAGAGATGAACTGACAGATAATTGCAAAATTTATCGCAATGCTTAGCATTGAGACCTCTGGATTCCAGTCTGCAACCATGGCTTTGCTTCAGTTACTTAAGTTCCCTAAATAGTGAAAGGGGAAAATGTGCTTTACAGAGGGAGTCACAACAGCCTAGACTTCTTAAGAAAGAACTGTCTAAACCAAGCTGAAGAGTGAGTTAGGATTTCAGTTTTACTCTTCATGGCTCCAGTTGCTTTAATGTGTATCACAAGATTGAGCCTTCTTCCCTGGGATTCATATCCCTGAGGGCAAGTTTCTTCCAAAAGCTGAGCGCGCTTTATTTTCTTTGACAGGCAGTGGGACAAAGTTGTGCCATTGCCACTCTCCACTGGATTTTCTCTTGAAAGTATTCAAATGTATATCATTACTGCCTTCCTTTACCCAGCAGCAGCCTCTCAGCTCAGTTGTAGCATACACTGGGGAAGAATGCTTGCTGCCTACATGTGCCAGTATTTTATTTTTCATGCAGTGATAAAGTAGGTATGCTCTGATTAAGTAGGTAGACTCAGAAGGGCTGAAAGTGAGAATAATTCTCTAACTGAATGGTCTTTAGTAAGAGTAGTGGGGTCCTGGGTTACAGTCCCTCTCCAGTGAGTCTGCCATGTAGACAGGAGTCCAATTATTACTGCTATTATCATTGGATCAATTAATAGTTAATTATTTCATACTATAAAAAGGTTTTACTCCTTTCAGAATGCTTTGTAGAATATTCTCTAGGTAGGGGCTAGAACATGGTCTTTAGAAATGAGTCTTTGTCCTTGAATGCAACTTTGGATAGGAAATAAATCATGTCTTCTAGACACTTCTGAAATCAACTTCTAAAAGTTATCTCAAATGCATATTGCCTGGCCTCAACTTTAATATCTGCTGCCCAGAAGATACTTACTTAAATAGCTGCAGTTACATATACACAGATAAAACACGGAACATGTTTCTTAATCAAAAGTTACATTATTATTATGAAATAATAGACATTTACAGTGATCTAAAGAAATACAGGCTCAGGGTTTTGGAGAAGGGATTTTGTTCTTTGAAGAGGTAAATTAAGTGTGAAGTTGAAGAACTATAGTTTCTCCAACTGCTTTGACAACCAGATTAACATGTAGTTTCTGAGGCATGCCCTATTTCTGATACTGGGAATCACTCAGATATAAAAAGAGATGCTTAACAGACTTAAGATGTCATGGCAGAAGATCTTACATTACATTTATTTTTTGCATTTGCTGGACAGTTCTTTACTGCTGCAACACCATTCTTCTCTAATGCATTAGCACTCTTGATTCACAAGCTATTTAATTTGCTGCCAGAACAATGCATGCAGCACATAATATCTTTGGATGTTAAAATGCATGCTTTCTCCATGTTTACATATTATTGAGCTAAAAGTCTTTAGTTTGAAAAAAAACACCACATCCTGAAATACACTGGAGTTTTTCACTTTGTGTCAAAACATACCAGAATTTAAATACTGCAAATGTAGAGGAGAAAACCAGTAGAAATGGGATATGGGTTTTGCATAATTTCAGTTTATTTTAAAGAGTTATTTAGAGAATCATAAATTATTTCTTATTTGCATAGATCATAAAACCACTCTATCTTAATCTTTGTGTTTGTGGTTGATACACTAATACACTAATAAAGTGTCATTATATTTACAGGTTACCGTAACGTTCCCCTGTTGGACAAACATGGTAAAAGTCTCAAACCTGCATCACTGTTTGTTCATATATGGTACTACTAATGACACTCTGCAGTAATAGTTCTGAATGATCATCCCCTGTTCAATAAAGCAACATCCCCTGGCTTGCAACAACCCAGTGGTCTGTTTTCCAGAGCGGTATGTTCTTGAGGTTTTATTAAGCTAATGGGACTTCTTGTGTGGGTAAATAGGATCCTGAACAAGTAACGGATACTGCTGCTGGCTCTACCATTACTCACACAGACTGGACTTTTTTGGATATTTTTTAAATTAAGTTTATTTCACTTTCAGGTAGTTTCAGAATTATGATTAATTACTGAGAAGAATGGTCTAATATTTATGATCTGAGACTGAAAAATTTTGAGCATGTTACACTGTGATTTTTATTTGTATTGAACAAAATTTCTTACCATTGTATCTCTCTGAGAAAACAGGAAAAATTACTCATGCCATGTACCCTTTCTGATTGGGCTACACCTATGTCCACTGTAATTTTGCTACCTGGGAAATAGTTTTGAGGAAAAAAACAGCTCTTAAAATGATAAAAACTCAGATGCTAATATCAATACCTTTTCTCAAATTAGTCTTCAAACCCCTGCTGCTAAAGACAGACAAATAATTTGCAGACTGATTTGTGAAGTGCTGTGTTCCTCCTAACAGCAGGGCGCTCAGGATACATCTGACTGTGAACTCAGGAAATAGGAAGTACAATGCTTTGAGGTGAATTAGAAGAATTTTTGAACAGGCAAGGGCTGATTGTGTGATTTAAGTTCTCTGAGGACAACTTCTTGCCTGATATAGCTATTGGTGTAGATCTTACCCATAAGACACAATGTTCGACTGTGAACTCAGGAAATAGGAAGTACAATGCTTTGAGGTGAATTAGAAGAATTTTTGAACAGGCAAGGGCTGATTGTGTGATTTAAGTTCTCTGAGGACAACTTCTTGCCTGATATAGCTATTGGTGTAGATCTTACCCATAAGACACAATGTTCCCATCTTCCTTACAAAACTGAAGCCCTGTTGAGCTTCCACAGGAAAGTATCATCTATCCAGTTAACCACAGCTTTGTTACTCAAACATGTGGTGTTTTCTTTTAAAGGATGCTATTTTGATAGGTTTATTTCTTTAATACTGAAAAGTATTGCTGATGTTTGCAGACAGTTCTGATAAAATTACATTTTAATGCTCTTTTTATTTAATGCCATTTTAATGTTATTTTATGTAATGTTGCTCTAAGATGGAAAATCAGGTCACACAGTAAACAATGATTAGAAAATGTCACAGGAAATAAGACTATTAGAAAATTACATTATAGTTATAATAAGGAAACCAAGACAGTAGACTAAGAAGATACTAAAATCAATATTGAACTTTAAGGTCAGGTAATTTGATAACGTTTAATCTGGCCTCAATGTGTTTTCTGTGCTTGAGTGACAACACACTTGATTCTTTACCCAAGAAAGCCTATAATCTAAAATGTTAGAATTACTGATCTTTGTAGTGATCATATTTGTATGCTAGCCAATATCCCTTTCATGTAGTAAATATTTTATATCTTTTTTTCAGCTCTGAAGAATATTAATAATATTAATATTCAAGAAAAGTTCCCCACAGCTCTCTTTACTGAGGAGTTTAATACAGCAGATTGCCTGGGGAAATTATTCTCAGATAAAAACTGACCAAGTGGCATAGTCAATTGGTTTGATGCTGAGAAAAACTCCAGCCTATTTAGCTTCCTAAATAACATTCTGAGTGCCATTTCAGGAGCTTTATACAACACTGCCTTCTGAAGACTGATTTGTGAGTATCTTTTGAGAGAAGAAGGCAAATATGTTCAGCTTCTGCCATTACTATCCCTCTTTTCTATCTGGTAGAAAAAATGTCAGACCTAGTCAGTATATGGAAACTTAAAATTTTACAGCAGATCAGATCTCAGATAAACATGTCTCCTGTGCCTTAAAAATGTGCCCTTGGTCCTGGAAAGGTATATATACATGGTCAGCTATGTATGTCTAAGAGGCTGGCAGTAATGGATAGTTCAATCTGGCTGCTCACATGCTAAATGTTTAAAGATGTGCTTAAGTGCTTCCTCAATTTAGGTAAAAATGCTTTGAAGAACAGAGTCCATAATTACCTCAGTGAGCTCAAAGGAACCACTCACATTCATTGTTTAATATGTATATGTACATTTTATAGCCCTGAGGTCAATGCATGTATTGACTTGATTCCCTTACGCAGCAGTAAGAATGCAATGCAGTAAGACTGGTGAACAAAGATTCCTTATAGTGTAATCTTTAACAAATACCACACTGAAAGCTCACATTCACTATGTTTTATTTGTGGTATTAGCTCCTGCCTTCTCCTTTATTCCCACAAATAGCCAGTTATATCTGCTTCTTGAATGACAGAATAAAATAAATAATGATATATCTTATTGACAAATTAATATCCTGAATTGAGTGGTACATTACATCAAAAGTTAAAAGTGCACCAACATATATTGCCCAAAATGTGTAAAGTGCAAAGTTTTTAAGTTCTTTCTTTTTTTCTTAAGTGTTGATTGTATAAGATGTAATGTAAAATTTGCCAGACATCTGAAATGTAGTGGCACCCAGGGAACCATCCCATGGTTCTCTGGTGAAATCATTATATGCAGTGGGGTCATAGAGGATGCTGACAAACTACACCATCATCAGCATTGTTTCAATAGTCAAATTAATGGGCAAAGAATTAGGCCCCACACTTCAATGTGTACAGATTTTAACATTCTTACCGTACTACTTAATACAAACAAAACAAAAACCTTTACTGCTGTCATAAGAACTTCCTGCATTCTGCTACAGGTTCCTAGCATGTGATTTCTTAAACTCACACTGACAGGAATCTGTTGCAGGAAGATGGTAGCGATTTTAAGATAATAGCCTTATGATTAGAAATGTTAAGGTATGTGATCAGCAGACGACTGCATATTCTCAAGGGCAACTGAGACAAAATGTGCCGTGGGAAATGGGATAAAGAAACATTAGTGGATAAATAATTGAATTATCTCAGACAACACTTAAATTACACTGTTTCCCAGTGGATACCACTTTTCTTCATTTAACTGGACACTGCTCAGTTGAATGTTAACAGCTCCCACAAATGTTCCTTTGCTTTTCACAACAAGCTTCAGTATACGGCCTTGGAGCTCTGTGACTTTGTCATACACAACCTGAAATAACATACAGTAAAATAAAAAAAAAACAAACAACAGTTATATGAATTTGTAAATCTATTTGTCAGGCAAAACAATTACTTTAGTACAGCATTCAGGATAACCAATACAACTTTGTGAGAATTGCTTTGAATTGCCGGCCATAATTATAAACTACTAACCATCAGCCAAGTTCCCTTAACTTAGTGAATTTACCTCAGAAATATATTTGACCATACGTAGTTTATATAAAAGAGATTCTGACAGTTTAGGCTTGTGAAATCTGATTACCAAGCATTTGTGAATAAATCTGAAACCTGTGTTGCACAACACTTGAAAAAAATAGGTGTGTATAATTTTCCCCATGAAAACTGAAACTCTAACTTAAGCAGAGTTTTGAATTCAAATGTGAATATCAGTTCCTTCATGAAGTTCACCAGAAAATGATAATATAGTTCATTTTCTGGAGAAGAGATTCAGATGGAAGGTTCTCATCATGGGCAGCTGCATGAAAACAAAAGATAGCTAATTCTGCAGAAGTGTAGATTACCTTTTCATAACAGATGCTTTGAGAAATGTTATTGCTCTTCTGCAAAAATCAGAAAAAAAACTGAGGAAAATAGTGCTGATGTCAATTTTTTTAACCTATGTATGTTGCATTAGTAGTACCTTAAATCAACTTTCTGTTGCATTGATATTTCTTATAAAGGTGTATCACATCAATGCACAGTACCTCAGAATTTTTCCTCAGTACTGTGCTTGCGGTTAAACCTTGTGCTACATGCCAGAACTAAAAAAGATCAATCCAAAGCAAAACCATACTTCTTCTAAGCAAAACTTCCATAAAATTTCATAACTGTTCTAGATCAAAAAACCTCTATAAATTTTACTATTTCAATACAAATCACTTTATGCATGATTCTGGTTGCTAACTGCATCCAAATGTGCCCATTATAAAAATGCTTGCGGTTTTTAATGGGGTTGTCAAATATTAAACATGACAGAAAGCTCATCCCACTCAGTTGAAGTTGTAGAATTCGAACACCTCTGGGTTTGCACCCAATTTAGCAAGTGGAATTTACTAAATTTAGATGTTTCGGTTACTCGACTAGTGCTGTTAATACTTCTCAAATTAAATGAGACAGCTTGCTTAGCATTTCTTTAGAAGATTACTAAATCCTATAGTTTTTAAAATATCCTTGAAATTACCTTAATACTATGAGAAGACACTGAGGTTAATTATGAAAGGTTAATGGTGTATTTCCTGAATTTAAAAAAACCAGTCTGGAGTGGTAGGCTAACAAGAACAAGCTGCATTCAGAACAGATTCCTACATTTCAGTCTCTGCATTAACCAAAAACTGCTGAGTGAACTGCATGTGGGTTGCTAAAATGTGAAAGAATGCTCTCAGCTAGTTTCAGGCCTGAAAGGTAAGCTTTGTTAAGGGAAGTACATTTAATCTAAAGTTTGTATGGCTGGAAATGATTTTCTATTTTAGTTGCAATGTAAAATGCTTTAAATTTTAATCTCCCTGTGCAGTTTAGAAAGCAAACACAGTGACATACTGTCACTTCAGGAGAATGGGAAAGTGAAACTGCCTAAAGGGTGTTTGCCAGTCAACCTGTTTGGATTTACTCTGCAGTTCGAATGCAGCTTGGGTTTCTACATTGGACTGCTGAGACCTCTGTGTACCTCCAATTATAGGAAGCAGAAATGGCCAAGGGAGATGTTCTGCAGACAGGCATAGAGTTGATAGAGGCTTCACATCAGCAATGCTCCTCTCACTGCCCGGCAGCACAAAGGTGGCTTCTGAACTCAACGAGTGAACCATTATGGCCTTGGCTGCGCTCGTGGGACTACAGACCGATTCTGTCTGCACTGCAAGCTGCAGAGATGTTGCAGCGAGTGCCAGACTGAACAGGACATCAAGCTATTCCGGCAGCAAGCACAACGGACAGGATACTAAGCTACATGATGTAGGGGGATCATCAGTGCTGTGCAGATGAATACTGCCACAGGATGTGGGGGAGAAAAAAAACAGTCACACTCACTCTTTTTAACTGGCTTTTACTAGAGAGGTCTTACATTCCCTTTTCTATTTAGAAACCTTTGTAAAACATGATTTGGAATAGCTTCCATGAAAGTCACTCCCAGTGCTTTTTGGTTCTGATGGTTACCACATACCAAATTGTATGTGAATGAAAAATTCCAGTGGCACTGGATTCCCATATCTGTTCCCAGTGGCATCTCCCCATCAAAACCAAAGTGAAATGATGAACAAAAATTCAAAAAGCAAGGACAGGTATAAGATGCAATAATACAATTTAGAATAAATCTATGATTTGATTACTGAAGTGATACTAAGGTTACTGTAGAAAGATGCCTTAATATCTTTGCCAATAGAATAAAGATGTCATCTTCAGCTGTTGCTTGAAATCACAAAAAATGTACATGTAAGCTGTAAGAGTAAAGAAATCTTCAGTATAGTAAATTATAACAGGTGTGAACTGAGGAAATTTCAATGTTTGGACAAAAGGAAGCTTTAAACCTTGAGCCGTGACATACCTTACAGTGCAGGGCATGTAGTTTTCAAATGATCCCTAAAAACTTTCTAAAATGGTTTGCAAATTCAGCTGGAGTAAGGCATAAATCGTCAGGATGTAGGGACAGAAGAAAGGTCTCAAGATAGCTGAATTAGTATGTGGATAAAACAGGCACCAGCATTTCATAGTCAGAACAGTTAAGTACTGAAATGATTGTGTAGTAAGAATATTTGCATCCTATTTATATAGCCAAATCAAATGGAGGTGAGTTATATGTGGCCATGCAGCAAATCAGTGGGACAGTTAAGGCTGGAATTCAAGAATACCTGGCTCCAAAAAGAGAAGTACTATTGACCTACAGGAGTCTAATGACATTTTAATTGTAAATGCGGGACAGTTGCTTCTCCTTAGGTAGCCATGGCACAGTTCCTAGATTTGCTTTTAATTGCCCAAATTATCTCTGACACATGGTGCTGAGGGAGCAGCTGTGGCCTCTGGTGCAGTTCTCTCCTCCTCTTCCATCAAGCTTGCTGGGGCTATTCCGGGTGTTGCAGGCCAGCATCCCCCCTGCTCTGAGGGCAACTGCAATAGCACCAACACGCTGATGTGGCCCAGGTATATTTGCTCACATTTGGCCACAGCCCAAGGGCAGGACTGAGAGAGGTCTTTCTTGTTCTGACTTCTTTCTGACTTCATTCTGTCAATACACACTCTGCTTTGTCTTGGAGGTTTGCTTATTTTGTGGGTGTGTGTACAAACTGGGGATAACTGAGACCTTGAATCATGTCTCTGGGCAAATGCTACATATATGAGCAAGACCCCACTGCTATTGGTTCTGGTCATTGCAGCCTTTCTTGGCAAGAGTTTAAGCTTAAATCTTTCAGATTTATCTTCAGGTTTTTTTTTACTTTCTTTTACTACTCTGGAACCTCTTGAGTAACTCTTATTGATTCCTAATGTTGCTCTATAAACAAGTATATACTTTTTTTTCTCTTCACATTGCATTCCATTTTCCTCTTCTTCTCAACCATCATTTTTTAATGCAATGTTATACCAACGTGAATGCAACAAACTCCCAAATCCAAATAAAGGAACAAGAGAAATAAAGGAGTGCTTGTTCAAAGCAACACCAAAGCATTTGGCATAGTTCATCCTATTGTCATCCCTCCCGGACTTTCACATCTTTACTCTTACACACATGAGTAAAAATCAAAAATAAAATGTACTTTTGCAAGGCTCATAATTTGCTGTAGGCAGTCATGAGCAATAGAAGTACAAAACTGAAACCAAAAATACCCAAGAGAAGCACATTTCAGATTTTTTTTTCAGTCTCAAACACAGAAAGAAATTAATATACAGCTTCCTTCCAGCGATTTGGCTTTAATAAAAACTTATGAACTCATAAAAAAGGCTAGTACATTTCTGTACACAGCGTTTGGACAGTAACTAACTTAAAAGACAGCTGACTCATATTTTTAGTAGTTTTTCTTCCCTGGAGTGGCTTTTGCCTCAGTCTACCAGCCTTGGACAGAAAATGCATACAGAATTACATCACATATGGAAGAACAGAGCTGCTAACAGCACAAGCATTGGGTTTGAAATGTCCAAGTTCAACGGAACCATATGTCCCCACTGCGATTAGCAGTTCCTGGTGAAAAAGACTGAGCATCTGTGAAGAAGGCTGTGAATTTTGAGCAAAGGATATTAAAGTTTTCATGGAATTTCTCTTAACAGCATTGGAATGCCCCTCAACCACAATTAAATCTCCTCCCAGTGACTACTGTATTTTGGGATTTTCTTGCATTCAACTTGATCTGAAAATGATTAGCACAATAATTGACTTCCACCATTGCTGGCTGGTTCTTGTCTGTAGTACACTTGGGATACTTTACAATGAATGTTATATAATCATATTTCTTTGCTTTAAATACCCTTCAAATGTAAAGGAATTTCTTCAGACAGGTCAATTGGACTCATTCCACCATCTCTTTGATTGTAAAAAGAGGAAAGAACATAAGAAAAAAAAAAAAATCCTAGTTCTCTGTTATTCTACTGCAGTACCATAGAGGGGTACACCCTCTGATACCATCTGTCTTGGCTGTTAGCAGCAATATTACTCTTACAGAAGCACTGAAAGTCATTAGTAAGTAGTTAACTTTTGTAATCAAATAGATGTGGGAAAAGAAAAATATTAAAACCGCAGGACTGGGAAACGAGGAGATAAGGACTCAGTCTCAGCTAACTTACGTTTCATCATACCTTATCTATGAAAAAGGGTGGAGTGGTAGTATTTTCCATGCCTTGCACTTTAAAACCTGTTCAAAGATGTCTGTAAATTTTTTTGAGGTCTTTAGGAGATTCGTTATATGCAACAATTATAATCTCCAATTTCACCTACTGTTTGAATCAAACCTGCCCTTACAAAAGAATATAGTTTATGCCACTTCCCATTCTGTTGTAAATGCTTCCCTATACAACTGTTTCTTTTCACCCCAGAGGCATGAGCATTTCAGTGGTGTGTGAAGTAATTATATACGGCTGTCAACTGCTAGCTTTTTTACATAAAAAGAACTTGGCTATTTATTATTGTATTATCATTTAGGACAGTGCCAACCAATTTGATTGTTGATTTTCAAATGTGAATATGAATAATAGCATCCATTCAATTAGTACTTTTTTACGTTATTGTAAAAATCTGCATTGAAAACAGCATAGGTTTTGCTGCAACAACTCTCGGTCTCATTTGGCTAGCATGTAACTGTGGTTATGGGGTAAGATAAAGCAGTGAAATAATCCAACTGCTTTCCTGAAGAGAGACGCATAAGAGACTGTTTCATTTCTGAGCAAGATGGAAAGCAGAAGACTGTCCCTATTTGTGGTTCAGCTTATGATATGTTCCTCCTTTTTGATCTTACTCATTGCAACATCTCTAAATCCTGTATTGTTATTTTACTTCAAGAGTGGGCAAAGAAAATCAAGTGAGAAATGGTGCAAAAAAGTGACTGGTACTCACGATTTCATTATAAGTAGGGTCAGAGCTTTTTGGAGCTGTTCTTGTTTTCCTTTGACTGACCTCATAGGGATCCGGCAGAAGATAAAATTCTGCATGTGCACTTGGGGCAGAACCATCTGGGAGGCGCTGAAAAACAAAGTGGTCATAAATATGAATGCCCATGTTCTAGCAAAGAAAACAAATAAAAAGTACCAAATTAAATGTGTACTTTAAGCAGACACAGAAACATGTTAGATTCTCAGTATTCTCTTGGCTAAACTGGAGTGCTAGTGGAGTAAACAACAGGTATTCTTAGAATTCAGCTTAACATTGAATCAGGAAAATAGAAATGAAATAATACAAGAACAAGATAAAATGGCCTATCTTTAATATTTTATGTTCTGATGGAAAACCGTTTAAGCCTCAGTCTACTTTAACTGTGCTTAATCTGATACAAAGTCTAGCCCTTCTATTTTCCAGAGCAATGCACAGAAACTGGATTCTAGCGAGCAAGCTCCTATTGATTTTAACCCTTACGTAACAGTGCTGATGCTGAGGAGAACTGATTATTAACTAAGGATATTTCATAAAGCATATTACTACAGAAAAGCCAGGAGTTTTTCCTGCAGCAATATGGGCAGAATAGAATTCTTACAATAACAGTCTTTCAGATCTCTTCCCCCACTCAGCTGTAATTTTCGAGTTCAGGATACTGAATGATATGCCATCTCCCTGGAAGTGTTCAAGGCCAGGCTGGATGGGGCTTTGAGCAACCTGGTCTAGTGGGAAGTGTCCCTGCCCGTGGCAGAGGGGTTGAAACTAGATGATCTTTAAGGTCCCTTCCAATTCTGTGATTCTATTATTCTATTCCAGATATTCCATTTTATGGCAGCTACTTGAAGGCAGAGCCAATCTATTAACCAGGCTCAGCTACAAGCTAATGCTGGTGTATGGGGAGTTTTTTCGATAACTTCTGAACAGCTGTAAGGTCATTCCTAAAGCAACATTACAATGACTCAGAAACCACACTGGTGGTAGGAGAGGCTTTAAAAGAACCCAGAAGAAACATAATAATGAAAAACTATGGAACATGTATTTTGCCAGCATATGTCACTTAGTGCTTAGCTTATAATTAACCAGAAACCTTTGTGTTGGTAACATAGTATACAATCAGAAAGCATAAAATAGGGCATATTAAATATCAGCAATTGGTATTGTATTATCAGCATTTTAGGCAACAAGTTTACCTGAGAAGTCACAGGCAATCCAGTGACAGGATGCAAATGCAAATACAGGCAAAAAGAAGTGATCTTAAAATGTTTGGAATTGATGAACTGTCCTGGGTTCAGCAGGCAGCATTACACAGCATTACACAGGCAGTTGCATTTATATTTCCCATTGTAATTTTACCTGGCTCAGAATAATTTCTTGGAGTTTGATTATTCACAGTATGTGTCTAGAAATATGTGGTTGTCTCCAGGCATTATCAACAACATACCCTTGTGACAGGAGAAACTGCTGGTGTCCTAGCAATAAATAACTTTTCTATGGGAAGAAAAACAGTGCTTGTGTGTGTGAACAATCAGTTCTTGCACAACAAATCTCTGGGTTTTGTTATCTGAAATGATCCTTCAAGGCAGATGATGTGGTCAACTGCTAAAGCTTATTACTTCTATTGTTAACACTATACAGCATCAAAGGATGCACTACTCAAATCATTACATACTGTCAGCGCCATGTGAACTATTGATGTTATCCATATTAAGCTCCCCAAAGTCCATCTGATTTAAAATGTACATGGGATTTAGATAGATGGCATTCAATGGTGAAAGTAAGAATGCCGTTAAATTGCAGTGAAACTAACAAATATTTTCCTAGGACAGAGTACGACACTGTTAACGCAAGATTTTTAATTTACATTGTCCATTTGAAAGTTCATCTCTGTTGATTGAGGAAAATACTAAAACTTCAACCAAGGATTATAAATAACAGTAAATTGCACACCCTTTTAAAAATCAGGAAGGAGAAATAAATGTAGCCTTAAATACCAGCCCAAGCATCCTCACTGTAATCAAGCTCTTCCCTGCTCAATGAATAGGTAAGTATCACCATAACTTGAAGGTCAACAGATTTTAGTTGTTTAAGACAAAAAAAAAGGAATGTGGTAAAAAAAAAAGGGGGGGGTGTGTGGATGTCATTGTTGAAGAAGACCTTATCAGCTCAACTGCTGTGGCCTAGTACAAGCATGGGAACAGAGTATAGGGAGAGTCTTGCAATATATCAGGCTTTATAAATCATCCCAGCAGTGCATTTCCCAACCAGACACTTTGTCAGAGCTAATTTTGAAAGCTGAGGTCAGCTGTAGCTGCAAAGGGCACAGGGATGAGGAGCCCATCTGATAAGTAATGGGCTTCAGAGGTAACAGGATGTCTGCATCCATCTGGTTCTGCTCCCCTTTGAGCTGCCAGATAGGACAGGGCAAATCACAAGTGCTGTGCCCCACTGTGCACCTCAAGACAACAAAGGCAAAGATCAAGGCATCATTGTTTGCATCTGAAACAGGCTCAATCTGGCATTCACTTTCCAGGGAAAGAATTCAAGCTGATTGCCTTGTGATTGTTTAACAGGATGGGGTATCGAGAAGCACATACGATGAATAGGAAAAAAACCCCAGATAAAATTGTCAGTATGAGTTGCGCCTTCTTCCCTGCTAGCAATGGTGGCATATTATCTAGCTTTCAGCTTACTAACCTTTCTCCATGAGCTGACTCCTCCCAAAACCTAAGAAGGCACTTTGCAGTGGTGCTGTGGCCATATGAAACACAGAGAGAAAACTACTTCTTCCTATCCCTTTGAATGTAGCTAAATACACAGAATCATAGAATCATAGAATAGTTATGGTTGGAAAGGACCTTAAGATCATCTATTTCCCACTCCCCTGCCATGGGCAGGGACACCTCACACTAGATCATGTCGCCTAAGGCTCTGTCCAACCTGGCCTTGAACACCACCAGGGATGGAGCATTCACAACTTCCCTGGGCAACCCAGTCCAGTGCCTCACCACCCTTACAGGAAAGAACTTCTTCCTTATATCCAAACTAAACTTCCCCTGTTTAAGTTTGAACCCGTTACCCCTTGTCCTGTCACTACAGTCCCTAATGAAGAGTCCCTCCGCAGCATCCCTATAGGCCCCCTTCAGATACTGGAAGGCTGCTATGAGGTCTCCACGCAGCCTTCTCTTCTCCAGGCTGAACAGCCCCAACTTTCTCAGCCTGTCTTCATATGGGAGGTGCTCCAGTCCCCCGATCATCCTTGTGGCCCTTCTCTGGACTTGTTCCAACAGTTCCATGTCCTTTTTATGTTGAGGACACCAGAACTGCACACAATACTCCAAGTGAGGTCTCACAAGAGCAGAGCAGAGGGGCAGGATCACCTCCTTTGACCTGCTGGTCATGCTCCTTTTGATGCAGCCCAGGATACGGTTGTTTTCTGGGCTGCAAGCGCACACTGAAGCCGGCTCATGTTCCATTTCTCATTGACCAACACCCCCAAGTCCTTCTCCGCAGGGCTGCTCTGAATCTCTTCTCTGCCCAACCTGTAGCTGTGCCTGGGATTGCCCCAACCTGGGTGTAGGACCTTGCACTTGGCGTGGTTAAACTTCATGAGGTTGGCACCAGCCCACCTCACAAGAGTGTCAAGGTCCCTCTGGATGACATTCCTTCCCTCCAGGGTATCAACCGAACCACACAGCTTGGTGTCATCGGCAAACTTGCTGAGGGCGCACTCAATCCCACTGTCCATGTCAGCAACAAAGATTTTGAAAGAGGTGAGTGGGAGGAGAGGGTCAAGACAGAAAATAAATAGATTATTTTAGCAAGTCAGAGAGAGAACTCAAAGCAGAGCAGTTGCTCTGGGATATTGCAGCACTAAAACAAAGAAACTTTTCACGAATAGTAGCAATCAGCAGCCAGACTGTTAGAGCCAATTTAAACTGCAGCCACCTGAATTCCAACTAGAGATCTTAGTTCTGGTTGCTGGGTTGTTTGGCCTTTATTCTCCCTTGCTTTACAGATAACATTTTTCCACTTCATCTTCCCTTGACAAGGAAAGGGAAACAGGCCACTCTAAATTCCACAACTGCCCCAAATCTCCATCTGCAGTCCCAGTGTTATGCCATCAAGCGATAAAAAGCTTCAGCTAAACACTCTTCAGGATAGATTGCATCTTCCACTTCTCAACTGCCCTTCCCTGATTCTTCGTATGACACAATATATCTAACGACAGTGTCTGTTAAAAAGGTTCTGTCCCACTACACACCATTCAGAACTATGAGAGCAGGTATAAATCAGCCACGGCTTTGCAAGAGCAGAGTGTGGATAGCTTGTGTGATGAGTGTGCATGCCTTCTCTTCCGATTGGTACAATAAGTTTATCTTTTCTTGTGAAAAGCCTGCTTCACTGAAGGATCTCCTGAGATAAGACTTGCAATGGCTGTGAAAGGAGCTGTACTTTGCTAGACCCTACCTAGGAGGGACAAGGAGGGATCTTAGCAGTTTGACAATCATAGTGCAAAAACAAGGCTGGGATTAACATGGCAGAAGTTATCTTTTTAAATCTAAAGAAGGTGAAATTTGAAGTAAACTGTTTCATTAAGGCAGCTAAAAAGGCAGGCAAAAAATCCCAAGCTTCTGAACAAACTAGACCTTTCTCAGGCTTTCATATATGAGTTGAGCATTGAAATAAAGGAGAATGGAGGATAAAGGAGAATGGAGAAAACATAATTTCTTTTTGTTCTAAAGATTATGTCTTCTGTCATATTAGTGACACATTTAGTGAACAAAACCCTTGGATTATCTTTTGCTTCTAACCCAGTCTGCATTAGCACATTTGTAAACTTAGGTGAACGTGAAGAATACCTGACCTAAATGGCAGTCTCATTTGCACCAAAGAATATCTGTTCTGGTGCATCCATTATAAACATGGACTAAAGATTTTTAGTGGGCTTATGAGTAACTCTGAAATCCAGTAAAAACCTCCCTTGCTGTTATTAATGGCTCAGAAATTACTGATTTCTGTTCACAGTCCAGGCCAGAAGAAAATCAAAGGGTACCTTGGGAATGCCATTTTGCATTTTAACTGCTCTGCAAAACCTTTATAGCTTGAATGGACTTGTGATCAAGAAAACAGAAAAAACACAAAGTTTTAGATTGTATTTATTTATGTTTAATTCTGTAGTCATTTCATTAACACAAAAAATAAAGAATTTACTCCCAATTTAAATTACTGTCTTAAATCTTCAATTGCATATTCTTGTGAGTAAATTCAAGCTATAAAAATCTGTAAGGCTGAAAAGTTATAAAACCAAGTTCTCAACAGACATGCCATAGCTCTTCCTGTTTTGCCTATGGGGAAAAGAACCCATGCGATTTTGATCTGCCAATAAAAGACTTTGAGTTGAATTGAGAAGCTGACTCCTTGTGCTACTTCAAATACAAATAAGTCACAACTAAACAATTTCCTCATAGAATGACCTGCCTACTTGACCTTGATAATAACTAATGTTTTTAAGGAATTCGGTTGCTACTGCTTGTATAGATGTTTAAAAAAGCAGTTTATTTTTGAAATGTTTTTTTCCTCTAAAGTCAGGCAGAAGGTGATGAAAATATTTACGAATGAGGGGAAGTGAAGGAGAGGAAGTAATATTCTGGATTTACTTCTCTCCACATCTGTGATTCAGTACTGAAAAACTAATAGATACATACATCTGTTATGGCTGTGTTCCATTTTTCATTCCAAGTTTACTTTCCAAAACAAAAAAATATTGATATTTACTTACAGAAACCCACACAGATAGGTTGTGTCCTGTCTAATTTAATTTCAAATATACTAGCTGTAGCTGGGAATTAATGGCTGAAATTCAATTAATTTTTCCACAAGACTTATGTTATCCTAATGACTTTTCTCCCTTGATCATTACTAACCATCAACAACTCTCCTTAAGCATGGATTCTTTGTCAGCATTATGAAAGGCCTAACTATTTCAAAATTTGCCATATATTAAACATTGCAATTTAGCAGTTAATATGAATATTGGCCCTTAAATGAATTTTAAGAAAAGGTTTATGTTTTTTAAAAATGCACTTTAGGTATAATTTATCATAAAGCTTTTTAAAGCTCTCCTCTTCCTAAAAGACATCAAATATTTTTGGTGACTAATGCCTCAAATTTAAATCATGTCACCAGTTTCTCTCACTGTTAGACATGCAGATCACCTTTTGTCCTAGAGTGAAACAGATTGATGGCTCTTGAACATTTGACAGTTGCAGCTGCTGTTCTCTTTTTCCCATTTTTCTGTTTCAACCATCTTGACAAAAAGAAAAGATCAAAGGTAATTTTGGTAACTAATGTTACCTTTCCTGCTCTATAAACAACTTCCTTTCTTCCCCCCAGATTAATTTCCTGGACATTTTCAAATCCCAGTTGCTTTCTTCATCTTCTTCAATGAAAGAAAAAAACAACAAAAAAAAAAAACCACCAGGCTTTAGAAAGGCTCCATTTCCTCTAACTCTCATTTTTCCTTCCCTTTCCATGCACAACCATGAGAATTTATCTTCTACATAGTGAAAGGACTACAAAATATTCCTTAATGTTTAATACTGAGATATGCTTACATCTTTAAAAATCTTATCACTATAGCAAATGGTTAGATGAAACCTTCCTTTGCTTTTAACAAAGCAAAATGTTAATATAAAGTGTAGACATGAGGCAGATTTGATTATTATCCAATAAGAGAGGATTAGAAAAAAATCCACAGATGAAATCAGCCTCGCACCCTAGCAACCTGTGTAAATTACTAGCTGCCTCCTGACTAAATTAAAACTAGTATGAAACGTGGAAAAACCATCACAGCTGCTACATAGCCGTTCACTTTCTCTGAGTCCCTGTGTAACTTAGCAGAGAAAGGCTAAACCCTGTCTTTGTAGGCTGCAGCTTAATTAACAAATATAGCCTCTGCCTTAGAAAAAGATAACGTCCTCTGGGCTAATTCTAAATTTAAAGAGCTGAGAAAATAATCAGCAGTAAGACAATATTTCAGTAAGTATATTATAGCAGTAAGAAGATATTACAAAGCAAGAGGTTCCTTCAAAAACAGATTAATAAGATATATAAACCTTCAGGACAAACAGGATTGTTTTGTGAATGGGCGGTTGTGTTGTTATTTCCTAAATCCTACCATGGGACTGAAGACCTTTCCTTGTTTTCCCTTTGAGCTCTGCATATCCCAAAGCACTGAACACCTCCATTCTACTTTGCTACCAAGCCCTTAGCTCTCCTATCACAAAATATTTTCAAATTACTTGAAAAAAAAACAAAACAAAAAACCTCACATCTGCAGTAATTAAATAATAATTACAAAAGAAGATTATCCACTGTATCACTATGGTGCATTCTGCACTGTCTGCTACTGGTAAAACAAAACAGAAAAGCAACCAGCCAAAAGTGAGTGCACTAATAAGGTATTTTATGCCAAGAACTGCTTTTTTTTTCACCTAAAATTTGAAAACATTTAACTGCTTCTCTGCAAGATAAGTTTTATTTTATTGTATCTTCTGATCCTGATTTCCCTCCCTTCTTCTTTGTGAGCAAGTTGATTCCTATTCCTAACTTCTTTACTTCTATATGCACCTGAGTGTATACATAAATATAGAAGACACACTGTGACAAAGGTCACTGACATGGAGGTCAATGGCAAAGCAACAAAAAAAGCAATGAAGGTTCTCTCAAGTTAATTCAGGGAAATAAAAAGATATAGCATTTTAGGGCAACACAGATTTTGTTTCAGGTAAGTTCAGGAAAGCATTTTTTGAGCAGGCATTTTATGCCTTTCAGAAATCCAGTAGGGTCAGTGGAGCAAGCCTCCAGATGACTGTGTCATTTACTATGACAAAAATACAAAGGTACTCTATCTATGTTATTGATTTGAATCTCCAAATATAGCGTATGCACTTTGTGCAGCCCAATACCTTCAATGCCCACATCAAACTGCCTGTTCTGCATGCAGCTTGTCAGTGCACCAAATGGGTCAACAGTGCCTAATGTGAGTACTGCTAATTCAAAGGAAACCAGTGTTTTTGTCACTGTAGTTCATTCCAGCCCTTTCTCTCCCAAGTGAAATAAGGCTTTTAGGCCAACACAAAGTGCAGGTTTACTGGTTTGGCTTTGTAGCAGAGTAGCAAGGACTTGTGCAGCCTAGCCGTTAATAAAAGATGGTATGCTGCATTCCTAGCATAGTACTACTAGATGATAAATAGCATCCCTAGCAGGGGGAACTATGCTGGCAAAAATAGGGTCTAGAGCTTTCCTGAATCCCAAAATCTCTCAAGAACTAACCAGCACGCTCCAAGGTCTCCTGGCTGTGAAATGGGTAAAACTAATAGTCACTGAGATGTAAGGGAAGCATCACAGCTAATGCCCTGCAATGGACACACCAGCTCTGGACAAAATCTCAAGGTGCTGACCTATCCTGGGGCATACATGAGGTAGGCATGTAAGTTCCCAGAAAAGTCTAAGCAGATCTTTATAATCCTGTCAAGTAGGGAGGCTAGAAAGAGATTTGGCTTATCCTACTGTGGATGTCTCCTGGCATGGCTTGGTTAAACTGCCCATACTTAGTGTCTGGCACCATTTGAGACATATAATATGCTTAAGATACCTCTGTAAACTGTCAGACATGATACAGGCCTCTCCTGAGGCTTTCCTCTTCTGCAGTGGCAGTTGAAGGCCAGATGGGACGTGTTAAGTCATGTCTTACATGTTTAGGAAAATGAACCAGGACTTAAGTCTCCCGCAATCAAAATGAGAGTTTAGTCACCTAGACTAGAACCCAGTTTCTAAAATACTGCTGCTTCATGTCACTTCAGATGACAAAGGTGCTTGTGGAGTTGGAAATGCAACATAGGCTTTATAGAAAACTGGCACCATTCTAGAGTGGTCATCAGAAGTCAAGCAAGATACTTCATGGTATTCGAAATAGCCATGATTAGGTAACTGAATTCCATCACATCATATATGTATGTATCTTAGTTTCAAATCCCACTCCCATTAGGCCAAGGCACATAGACTGTGAGATTTTTGAAAAGAACATGTTAAATATTTAACAAAAACTGTTTTTTTTTTTCTTATAAAGACAAAGACAGTCGGGGAAGCATGCTGGATCCCAAAAGATTCAGAGCTTCCTAAGAACTGTGCAAAATGCTTCTGATCTGCTTCAGTCACTTCAGAGGAAAGGCCATCTAACTCTGTTTAAATGAAGGAAATAAAGTGAAAACTGGCCTGTGACACCCAAAAGGTCATAAAGGTTTCTCTGCTAAGCCTTTATTTCTATAGGGCTCTGAATCCGGAATTGAATGCTTTCAGAAAGGTGAAGAAAGGAAGTGAGATGTAGCTCTGATGCCCAGTTCAAGAGAATGATTTATTGTCTTGATGATCCAGAAAGAAATGGGGCAGTCTGTACAACCACATGACTATAACTGTCAGGTAAAACAGCCTCTTGCTTTTTACTGGCCACTGGCAGTAGCAGACAAGGAAGGCGAGAGTTTAGCTCCAGCAAGTAATGATACAGATTTGTGTGCATTTACTACTGTTCCTGAATTAACAACGAAGATATCTTAGAACGGCTTGTGTCCCTACCCATCTCACTTAAAGCTTAAGTCTAGTTCATGAGCTCTTGTTACCCCTCTGATATTTCACTAAGACTAGACTACTGGGTGCTCCACATCGCACCATGTGGTACAAAAGTTATGAAGGCTGCAAAACTAATGTAAAAGAAGGAGACTGCAAAAATAATGTAAAAGAAGGAGACTGTATAACCAGAAGTATGAATGTATTGTATGTACAATTCCCAGTAAAAGATCTGAACAACACTGAAGACTTTTTCCAAAAGAGAAGGATGTGTTCTAGAATCCTGAACCACATGCTGTATTACTATCTTTAAGCCATTTAAACTCTCCTTTTTTGCATAGATGAAAGAAGTCAAGGTTCAGTCATGCTTTAAAATTGTATTATTTTACAGGTAAGTGATTTTTGTGCAGAGCATAGAATGCAGAGAGCAGATTTCATGAACAAGTCTCCAAAACTTTTATTCCAGAATTGACACCAAGCGTGTAAAAGAAGGTGAATTCCATTGCTCTCAACCCTGCTTTATCGTTGTGCTTGGAACACTTAATTTTCAGATAAATATTTAATCGCAGATTCTATGACACTGGCTGAGATAAGACTGATCTAGTTTGGGCCTTAAGAAACATAGATCCCAGAATTTCTTGTCTCTTGAACAAAGCACAGGGGAGAACAAAAACTTAAGACAAATCTCCATTTCGCTTTTCCTTTGAAATCACTCCAGATTAACACCATTGCTTGCTGGAGGGCATGAGAAAAAAATTAGCCTTTGTGAAAAGAAACATAAGCAAATGCTGTTGTTCTGTTTCTATCTTTCTGTCACATACATACACTTTTCTCTTCTTGCCTAGGCACAGATAGTAAGGGAATATAAAAACGCATAAAGAAATCGTGACACTATTATCAGTGTCTTCACCCTATTTTCCTTTTCAGTTTCTTAATTATTTAAGGAAATATATATATATGTCAGGTCCAGACTGTTTTAAATTTCTCAAACTGTACAGAGATTCCCTCCGCTTTCCTTTAGATTATTCTACAGCTTGCCATTTCCCTTTGTAAGAAAGAACTTCATTATACAATGCATGCAATTTCTGTTCCTTGATTACCTGCCATGATTTCTACTGACCCCATTGCTCGATGTTCTAAATAATTCCTCTTGAACCTTGCTGTCTTTTCCCTTAAATATCTGCACAATTGACTTGTGTTCTTGTTAGTCTGTTCTTAACTAAGTTTAGTAACAATAAATAACTCCTTAAGAATCAATCACTCCCAAGTCACCCTACTAAGAACTGTTCTTTGATTTTGTATTCTAGTTTAAAATAAAAATGTCCTGAGAGAAATATTTTACTGTCAAAGCCTTATAAAGATGAACTACTTTCTGCACCATGAAACCAGGATCTGGCCTGGCATCTCATTGGCATCTCTCATAGCAACCTCATGTCTCACCATTTGCTTGTTTTATCTTCACATTACCGTGAGATATAGATCTATATTTCCCTGAGGAAATACTTCTCATTTATCCAAGCTGGTTGAAGGCTTTTGGAAGTTACTTTTATTCTCTTGATCTTGCTCTGTCTACCCTATTTTTAATGTTTTCTTCATTTGCAACCAGTGGCAAATTTAATTTATGTTCACCTTCATCTACCAGATCACTCACATCATTAAACAGAACTCACTCTTGAGTTTTGTTTTTTTCCCCTTATTCAACATCTATCAGCTATGCAGGGAATTACTTATTTAAAAATTAGCAGTTAGAATTTAGGGCTGAGGCAGTATTATGACTGTGACAGATTAAAGGGTTTAACAAGAAATAATAACAACTTTTTGTACAACAGAAATTTGTCAAACACCTTTCATAACAAATATATTGGAATCCAACAGTAATCCCTCTGCCACGAGAAACAGACCTCATCCCTTTCTAATTTAAACTACTACTGAGTAGTAGTACACTTTGTTTACAGGTATATTTCAGTCCAAAAGAGGACATAGTCTATCTAAGCTAATTTCCATTAAATTTTAATGCAAAAGCATTTTCTATGAATATAAAATTAAATCCAGAGTCTATGATAAACTACTTGGCACAAGAGCTTTCTTTCCATAGTGTTTTACTCTATTTTTCTCTGCCAGTCTACAGAGAACTCCATCTGAATGTGTTATCACCCTCCATCAGCCAAGCTACTGATTTCATTCTGTCATTAATACTTTCTGAATAACTTTTGTTCAGCTCAGAGAGAATTTTTCCACTTGTTTTCCAACCCTGGATGACTGACCAGGTTTGGCTTACCTATGTAACTTCCTCCCAGTACTTGTTGGGTGATCCATGGGCCACAGTAAAGCAAAGCAGGATACACTCATAATATTCTGAAAGGATAATGTAGCTTTTATTTAATTAGCAGGCACTGCGTTGCTGGCAGGTAATATATTTTCCATTTTAACCTATATAATGATATTCATAAAGCATAAAAGATAGTGGACCAATGAAAGGAATAATGGGAACCAACTGAGACTGAACAAAAATCCCCATCCCTGACTGACCTCAAGCTAGAGACAAAACCCAGCAAAGGCAGCGAAGCATCAACCTGTACTGTACATGGGAACTTCCCTACAGCCCTTCACCTGCAGGCTTAGAAACAGATTTCATCTCCGTGGTTTAGGAAGAGCTTGGCTCTCACCTTTCTTCCCAACACATTTAAGCCATCATGTCTCACAACATTTTTGGAAGCCATTTGTACTCAGATGGTGTAGGACACAAAACGGAAAGAGGCTGGATGTCTGTGTAAGCCCAAAGCTGATTGCTAATCTGTCACCCACACATCAGCTAACCCAAAATCATTATTCACTGAGAGTACTACATGACAGCTTCGGAGCTTTTCTAAAAGGAAAGCTGGAAGTAGTTTTGGAAAGTACTGTAGGAGTCTATTTTTCTTGCAGAAATTTTTCCCCCTATAAAATTAGTTGCAAGTTCATCACCCACACATGCTTTCCTGAATTCTTGTAACATTTTACATTTATTGGCATGAAGTTCAGGATTAGTTGGCTTTATTTCTCCTCCCCACTACCCTGAGGAGTTATTCCATCCACAAGAAGTAATGGGCAAAGATGTTTAGCAGCGAGGATTGGAAGTTTAGCTGCTTATCTAGAAAAACAGGGCATGCCTGAAGTCATGGCAATGAAGTCAGCAGACAAAGGAGACTTCCTCCTGAGCCAGTACTGAACACTGTTCCCTTCTGGCTCTCTGTGAAGCAGAAAAAGAAATATATCAGCCAACCTTTTCTGAACTTGAGAAAGGGCTATTTCTTTTTCCTCTGGTGTCTTCTTGAGAAGATGAACAAGCCTAGCAGTGCAGCAGTAGATAGCCTGGCTGCTTCTGGCTGTGCAGTACTAAGCTAGTACATAGTCTGTTCTGTGTATGATTTGGCATGGTATTGATATCCCTCATTCTCTGTGCTGGTTAATACAGATGAATGGAACTAGTCTTGAGGATTGAGTTCAAAACCTATGTGTCTTTCGTTTTCATAAATCCACCTCCACAGATTTACACAGGTCCAGGAGCCTACATTTTTAAGGTAGACTCTCAGGCTTTCTTCCTAGCAATACCCCTGTGCTCTTACTCCTACCTTTCTGGGTATTGTGCTGCCACAAACAGACTGTTTTTGTTCTTAGCTAACAAGTCCTTTTACATGCCAAAACAAACCTCCCCTGGTTCTCCTGTATCTTCCTCCTAAGACCACTTAGTGCACTTTGCCTGGTACTGTGATATTGTGTTTGTAGAAGCCTACTGTGTCTCATCCTCTCCAGCTGCCACATCTTCTGTGACCTCAAACTCTCCTGGTCTCACCATATAACCCCTATGGCTTTCATCCCTACACAAAGGTTTTCTTCTAGCCCCCCTTCACTTTATCAAGGTAATATTGGCTGTACTGCCTATGCATGAAGTGCCCAGTGCTGTATTGTCTGCATTTGAGTGGAGCAAATAATGCCCGAAGAAGCTGATTTGAAATTATATAATATATATGTTTGGAAAATTGCATTTTATTAGCACTGTGGCTTTTGTATGTTCAAAAATTGGATTTAAAGGTGTTTTTTTCCTTAGCAATCTTGGTGATGCCATTCAAATCATAAGTGAAAGCAGTCTGATGTGAGTCCCTTGACTTGCAGAATCACAGGATTCAAATAAAAATATGAATTGCTGAGGAAACTCTTGAGACTGAAGCATCGTTAGTATCTTATAAATGTCTATTAATAGAACCCGTCTTCATTGCGCACCCAATCTTAAACCGTAGACAAACATTCACAAGCAGTCTTAACACCTCTCTGCTCAAACAGTCTCTTTGGTGGCATTGCTGGTCTAGATGCAAGGATTTTCTCAGTGAAAAAATATAGCTTGTGCTTTACAGGAGGTTAGATTAGATTAATGGTCCTTTCCAGTCACAAAATCTATCAGGCTGTTCTTCTCTACTGTTGGTCTTTGAAGAATTTTTGATAGAGTTTTCTTCAAGTAGGACTGTCTTTTGTAACACCTGACTGGAATGTTGCAGTGGCAAGGGAGAGGATATTCTGAAGCAGATATAGGGATGAATGACCTGTTGATCTGCAAGAAAACTGGCTCATGTGGATGCATTAGATCAAAAGTGCTTGCACTGTGGAGTCCATCCATGCACTCACATCAGACAGACCTCTGGCTTGTCTGCACCAGACTAATACTCTCTCAACTGCTATAGCATTTTTTGTCTCTGACATCCCACATGAATGGGGTTACCTTTATGAAAACGTCCTGCAAAGTAATAGCATTGTACTCTTCTGATTTCCTCCTTTAAAAAACTTATGTGACACCTGACAATGGCAATGAACATCACTAATATAGGATTTGCACAGCAGGATGTAGATCTCCTATTAAACCCCTTAGAAGTAAATATACAAATACTAAATAAAATTTATTTTCATGAATCGAAAGTCTCTATCACAATTCTTGTCAGTTCTGTGAAGCTACATTTGGGATTAATTTGTTCCACTACAATTATTTTCACATCTGAACATATAAAATCCCTAAAAGAGATAAATTAAATGGGGAAGAGCAGCACAAAAATTATTTACTATAAATTATGAAATAAAACAAGATAGCAAAGTAATCTCCATGCAGATGAACCACTAAAATGTAATTAGTGAGACATTGCAGAAGACTGACTATACCTGAAATAGCTTTAACATATCTTGAATAAGATATGATCTTGGCATATTTATAAAATCCCTGTTCAGCTCAACCAAAAAAAGCAAAAAAAGGAAAGGGAAAGGGGAAAGAGGAAAAGGGGAAAGGGGAAAAGGGGAAAGGGAGGGAAAGGAAGAAAGGAAAGGGAAAAGGAAAGGAAGAAAGGAAAGGGAAAAGGAAAGGGAAAAGGAAAAGGAAGAAAAGGAAAAGGAAAGAAAAGGAAAAGGAAAAAGCACGCCAGAGTGATTGCTCTATGTGACTAGAAAGATGAGAAGATTACTAATGGGATAAAAAACCTTTTAAGTTACTAGTCTGAAGGCAGTCCAGTATCACAGCACCCCAAAGCACTACTATTTCATATTTCAGATCAGATGACAATATATGGATAGCCAGATGGAAAAAGGAATTGAAAGCCCAGGATTTAAAAACACGATTGCCTAAGTTAGGGTTCTAAAACAATGACCTTATTTTTGAGTCATGAATCATTGTTTGTCTTTCTGAATTGGACCTTACCACTTCTCTGAAAGTAAGATTTAAGTCACCTACTTTCAAGAGTGACACCATAACTTAAGGTTGTATTCTCCCTTTCCATAATGATTGCCTGGATTTTATGTTTGCTAAACATAGATACTATGCTGTAATTTATTTTCATTTAATTAAATGGATGGAACTTTCTAAGTTAAAGAACACAGTTAGGAACCTATAGGTTTTAAATGACGGAAAGAAGGGGAAAGACTATTTCTGATATCTGCGTCTCTGTTTGTATGCATCTCTACAGCACCTGCCTGGACTCACAGTGACATCATCAGCACGGCAATCATTTAAATATACCCCTCCCACCAACTAGAACTTTAACATATGTTTATCAAAGTCACTTACCTGTAAAATGCATAACAGGAAAAAAAAAAAAAGTGGGGTTTTATACTATATCCAGGAGGTAAAGTTTGTATAAATTGGACCTGTCAGTAGAGGCTGATCTTACCTGTCAAGGTGGCACACATAACAAAAGACAGGTATCTCAGGACAGAGATGTATTGGATGTTATAGACCAAAACGAACACGCTTGAATTGCAAATCAGAAGCTGAAGCAGCCAATAGAGAACAGCTGGAGCTGTGTAAGCCTCATGTGTCTCATACAACTAATTAAACATTCAGCCTCATTTCATTACTGGCTGGTGCTCACATAAGCTCTTCAGTTTGGCCCCATTTTGGGAAAGCAATTGTAATCCAGTTTGGGATGGAGGTGGCATCGGTGTATGCAATGAGAACCCGCAACAGTTAATAAATGCTTTTAGCTCCTAGCTAGACAAAGGTAGAGAAGGATCTCTCCTCCACAGCCATTACTTGAGACCTGAGCCACTGGGAATTCAAGAGCACATCTAGGCGGCCAAACTCATTATGAAACAGCAGACGTGCTGCTTCAGCCGAGAGCTCACACACGGCACCAGCTACATCTCTCAAGACATCCTCATGAGCCAGTTTCACCTGTCTTGTGCTGCAGGACTGCTGCCAGCTTCCCCCTCTCATAGTCTGGCTTCAGGAACATGCAGCATTTACCACTTAGCCTCGTGACAGAGAGCATCTTACAAAGCTGAGCATCACCCCACCAAACTACATTGCTTCTTAAAGTACACCACCCTGGTGAGCTCTTCCCTGTTCATTGATGTCATGCTGGACTTGAGAGAAATGTATGGATATACAATCCATAATGCCAGACTGATAGCCTACAAAAAGTCATGCTACTGCACGATGCCTTTTTTCTGTCTGTTATCAAAATGCATCAGCTGAAAGGGCCAAAATAGTGATACAAAAAGGTTTTCTGTGTAGCCTGGAAAAGGCCATTACCAACCATTCAGGAAACCCAGTTTCTGTTATCTGTGCCATCCCTGTACTGAGCGAGCTCAAAGGAAGAAAACAAGTGTTAAATGATGACAGAACAGCACTGTCATTATTTTGAGTTAAAATTAAGTTACCCTACAAAGGATGTTTGAGGATTAATGTTTTCACAGTACTCTGCAAATGCATGGATTTATTATAAGTTACAGACTGTGATAAAAATACTCACAATATTCCTCATGTGTTTCAACATTATTGTCAGACGGGTGCTCTCATAGGATATGACTAATTGTACTCCAGGCTTATGATCAGTTGACTGAGGACCTAAAAAAGGCCAAATAGTTTCATTTTAGAGTTAACAGCTTAGCAGAAGTACATCTGTAAAATATTGCACTACACAGGAACTAATACATAAAAAGAACCTACTGTGTGCTTAAAGCAGGATTGAAATTAGAAAACATGGATAAAGAGTGTGGTGGAAGAAAGTAGTCTGACAGGAAGTGCTCAATTTTTATACAATGACAGTGAGGTTTTTTTTTGTTTTCTAATTGCCATCAATCTGATTTTCAGTGGGAAATTTATGCTTGAGTAACAAATAATTGAAGGGGGAGGGTTGGCAATCATTCTTGGCAGGAGGCAGTATTGTTGCAAGTCTTCTGTCTGGTTAAAAACATTGTCTTTTTTCTTTTATTCTTCTCCAACAGAAATTTAAAAAAAAGGCAAAAGAGCAAAAAAGCAGGCTTCCAGACAAATTCCAAAACAACTGTTAATAGAAACAACTTTTATATCTGTCATATATAAATTCTCCCTTCTTCATTCTGTATTTTTTCTGTTCCAGGCTGCTTTTCATGCAACCCATTGCTTTCATACATTTTTCTACTAAGATGCATTTACAGAGTTTGATTATGTTCCCACTGAAAAAAAAACCAACATTTTTCAGTTTCCAAGCCAGAAAGACCAGTCTCAGAATGTGGAAGAAATGACTAAGCATATCCTGTTCCTTCTTTCTGCTGGAGGCACTGAGCCAGCAGTCTTCACTGCCAAAAAGGTGTGTCCTTGAAGTTGGGTAAGTAATGTGAATTACCTGCCCCACAGAGACAGCAGTGGAAATACAGAAGGCTTTCACCACAGTATGCCAGGTAATGCAGAACTCAACAACCTCTCCTCAATATCTATCTGACCTTCTTACTTTGCAGTGTTAAGCAAGGAGGAGGGTGGACATAAGCCACTTTGTGCCAGTTTTGTGCCTGTCGTGGTTTAAACCCTAGCCAGACAGCTTGTTCACTCACTCCCAGTGAGTGGTCCCAGGCTGACAGCAATCGAGGGCCCCCCCCTCCCCCGCCCCCGGGGCTCTCCCCTTCCCCGCTCCTGGAGGAACGGGGAGGAAGATTGAAAGAGTGCAACTCCCACGGGTTGAGACAAGAACAGTCCAGCAACCAATGTACAACACAAATCACAACCGCTACTACCAATGACAACAATGATAAGGGAAAATAACAAGGGAAGAGAATACGATACCACCAGCCAAGAGACGAGTCCCACCCAGAAGCCTGTGTCCTTCCAGGTAACTCCCAGTTACCCCCCACCCCGGGCATGACGTGCTGTGGTATGGAATACCTCCCTGGCTAGCCTGGGTCAGGCGCCCCGTCTCTGCTTCCTCACGGCTTCCCCTCCTCCCTGGCAGAGCATGAGCCTCACAAAGTCCTTGGTCAGGGTAAACATCACTTAGCAACAACCAAAAACATCGGTATCACCAGCACTGCTCCCAGGCTGGAAGTCAAAACACAGCACTGCACCAGCTACCACGAAGGAGACACATGACTGCTACTGCTGAACCCAGGACAGTGTCTCTCTCAGTTTGAGACCTAGGGTTATCCACATGTGAACCCAGGACATTATCCACCCCTTATTCCATACCATTCACGTCATGCTCAGATCCCACATTTTCAATACACCATCGCTCTCCCACATATATACATCCATATACACACAGACCAAGAGAAAAAAAATCATTTTCTTAGCACATGGACCAATCCCTATAATGCTGCCGAGACCATTCGGTCCATGATGTCAGGTTCCATCTCTTGTAACAATCTTTCAGGGCAGGAAAAGCTGTGTGCAGTATTGGATCGTTGCCTGCTGATGCTGGTCGTTCCTTTACTGCGGAACTCATCCAGTTCTATCAAAGTTCATTCTCTGTTGGCATGATGGTTGGGGCTAGTCTCTGGTCACCTGGAGACATCTAGTTGATGGGCTATAAAAGTATTACAGCAGGCAACAGCATACAATTAAGTTCATTGGCTGTTTTCTCCTAAAATCAAATCCCCTTGAGGTATACATCGGACTTCCCCATCTTCCCGTATTACCCACCAAGTATATCCAGGTCCCTGAGCAAAAGCAATCCCACGAGTGGGTTTGCCTTTACCTGAAGCAGGAATAACCCAGACTGTCTTCCCCAGCAAATTCTTCATATGCACCACGGGAACTTTGTCCCCCTCTACAATATGTAAAAGTTCTGACTGGGCTGGGCCAGCCCTGTTGGCAGATCCTCTGGAGTTGACCAACCGGGTGGCCTTTGGTAAGTGTGTATCCCAACGCTTGAAAGTTCCCCCACCCATTGCTCTCAGTGTAGTTTTTAACAGCCCATTGTACCGTTCGATTTTCCCAGAGGCTGGTGCATGGTAGGGGATGTGATATACCCACTCAATGCCATGCTCTTTGGCCCAAGTGTCTATAAGGTTATACCGGAAATGAGTCCCATTGTCTGACTCAATTCTCTCTGGGGTGCCGTGTTGCCACAAAATCTGTTTCTCAAGGCCTAGGATGGTGTTCCGGGCAGTGGTATGGGGCACAGTGTATGTTTCCAGCCACCCGGTGGTTGCTTCCACCATGGTAAGCACATGATGCTTGCCTTGGCGGGTTGGGGGCAGTGTGATACAGTCAATCTGCCAGGCCTCCCCATATTTATACTTCAACCATCGTCCTCCATACCAAAGAGGCTTTAACCGCTTGGCTTGTTTAATTGCAGCACATGTTTCGCACTCATGAATAACCTGGGCAATAGTGTCCATTGTTAAGTCCACCCCACAATCACAGGCCCATCTGTATGTTGCATCTCTGCCCTGATGGCCTGAAGTGTCATGGGCCCACCGGGCCAAAAATAATTCACCTTTATGTTGCCATTCTAAGTCCATCTGAGCCACTTCAATCTTAGCCGCTTTATCCACTTGTTGGTTGTTCTGGTGTTCCTCAGTGGCCCGACTCTTGGGCATCTACATGACGTACCTTCACCACCAGGTTCTGCACCCTGGCAGCAATATCTTTCCACAGTGCAGCAGCCCAGATGGGTTTACCTCTGCCTTGCCAGTTGCTCTGCTTCCACTGCTTCAACCACCCCCACAGGGCATTTGCCACCATCCATGAGTCAGTATAGAGGTAAAGTACTGGCCACTTTTCTCATTCAGCAATGTCCAGGGCCAGCTGGATGGCTTTCACCTCGGCAAACTGACTCGATTCACCCTCTCCGTCAGCAGTTTCTGCAACTTGTCGTCCAGGACTCCATACAGCTGCCTTCCATCTCCGATGCTTTCCCACAATACGGCAAGAGCCATCAGTAAACAAGGCATACTGCTTTTCACTTTCTGATAGTTTATTATATGGTGGGGCCTCTTCAGCGCGCACCACCTCCTCCTCTGGTGACATTCCGAAATCTTTGCCCTCTCTTGAGGTAGTCTATGCCGAGGATGCATGGAGCCTCTGGACCAGTCACAATAGGGTGCTTTTGCCAGTCCCTCCCAGTCAGGCTGATCTCAGCCTCCAGCACAGTCAACTCTTGGTATCCTCCTGTCACTCCAGAAATATAGATGGGTTCCGCCCCTTGACAGCTTGATGGCATCAGGGTACACTGTGCACCGCTATCTACTAGAGCCTTATACTTCTGTGGGACTGATGTGCCAGGCCATCTGATCCACACGGTCCAGTAAATCCGATTGTCCCCTACCTCCACCTGGCTGGAGACAGGGCCCCTCTAATGGTCATCACAGCGTTGGACACTTAAGTAGTGGTAAAAGGGATTATTCTTCATTATCACAGGAGCTGGAGTAAAATCAGCTCTTCCACTCCATCTGGGAAACTGCTCACCAGAGACTGAAGCCGTAGCTCTCATGGGACTATCAGTCTTGGCCCTTGCTCCCCTCTTCAGTTCACTCACCCGTTCCTCCAAAGCTGAAGTAGGTTTTCCATCCCACTTTGTCATGTCTTCTCCATGATCCCGCAGGCAAAACCATAGGGTAGCCCATGGCGTATACCTCCTGTATCTCCTCTGTCGAACAATAGGACGCCTTTTGTTAATAGCTGAGACGTGTGTTGGTACACGTGAGGAGCTGGATAAATCAGATAGATCGTCCCTCAATTGTTTGAGGTCCTGGGACAGTTTTTTCCACAGCTGAGATGATGGAAGGGGTAAGATTGTCTTCGAACTCTCGGAGTTTATGAACCATTTCATCCACTGTTAGTGGTACTATGTCATTCCAGGTTACTGTTGCCAATGAATGAGCATACGATGACTGCATTCCGTGTGAGTTTTCGCCACATGGGTCGTGTACATTCAACTTCATCTGGATCTATGGGTGTATCCCCGTTATTCGGCTTGATGTGATAGATCATCTCTACAAT